>NC_090938.1:290054903-290679903 GCF_040938575.1 Ambystoma mexicanum
GAGATGTGATATCAAACTCCTTCCCATTCCAAGCCTGAGACCCTTCTGATAGCATGAGATGTGGTATCTCAATGCCTCTAATACCAAACCTGAGATCCTACCTCTAACATGAAATGTGATATCCAACTCCTTCCCTTTCCAAACCTGAGAGCCTTCCTATAGCATGAGATGTGATATCCAAGTCCTTCCCATTCCAATCCGGAGACCCTTCCTATAACATGAGATGTGATATCCAACTCCTTCCCATTCCAACCTGAGACCCTTCCTATAGCATGAGATGGGATATCCAACTCCTTCCAAATCCAATCCTGATACCCTTCCGATAGCATGAGATGTGATATCCCAATGCTTCTACCAAACCTGAGACCCATACTATGGCATGAGATGTGATATCAAACTCCTTCCCATTCCAATCCTGAGACCCTCCCTATAGCTTGAGATGTGATATCCAACTCCTTCCCATTCCAATCCTGAGACCCTTCCTATAGCATGAGATGTGATATCTCGGTGCCTCTAATACCAAACCTGAGATCCTTCCTCTAACATGAAATGTGATATCCAACTCCTTCCCTTTCCAAACCTGAGAGCCTACCTATAGCATGAGATGTGATATCCAAGTCCTTCCCATTCCAATCCTTAGACCCTTCCTACAGCATGCAATGTGATATCTCAATGATTCTAATACTAAACCTGAGACCCGTCCTATAACATGAGATGGGATATCCAACTCCTTCCCATTCCAATCCTGAGACACTTCCGATAGCAGAGATGTGATATATCAATGCTTATACCAAACCTGAGACGCTTCCTATAACATGAGATGTGATATCCAACTCCTTCCAGTTCCAAACCTGAGACCCTTCCTATAGCATGAGATGTGATATCCAACTCCTTCCCATTCCAATCCTGAGACCCATCCGATAGCATGAGATGTGATATCTCAATGCTTCTAATACCAAACCTGAGATCCTTCCTATAACATGAGATGTGATATCCAAATCCCCTTCCAAACCTGAGACCCTCCCTATAGCATGAGATGTGATATCCAACTCCTTCCAGTTCCAAACCTGAGACCCTTCCTATAGCATGAGATGTGATATCCAACTCCTTCCCATTCCAATCCTGAGACCCTTCCGATAGCATGAGATGTGATATCTCAATGCCTCTAATACCAAACCTGAGATACTTCCTCTAACTTGAAATGTGATATCCAACTCATTCCCTTTCCAAACCTGAGAGCCTTCCTATAGCATGAGATGTGATATCCAAGTCCTTCCCATTCCAATCCGGAGACCCTTCCTATAACATATAATGTGATATCCAACTCCTTCCCATTCCAACCTGAGACCCTTCCTATAGCATGAGATGGGATATCCAACTCGATCCAAATCCAATCCTGAGACCTTTCCTATACCATGAGACTTGATATCTCAATGCTTCTAACACGAAACCTGAGACCCTTCCTATAGCATGAGATGTGATATCTCAATGCTTCTAATACCAAACCTGAGACCCTTCCTATAGCATGAGATGGGATATCCAACACCTTCCCAATCCAATCCTGAGACCCTTCCTATACCATGAGATGTGATATCTCAATGCTTCTAATACTAAACCTGAGACCCGTCCTATAACATGAGATGTAATATCCTAATCCTTCCCCTTCCAAGCCTGAGACCCTTCTTTTAGCATGAGATGTGATATCCAACTCCTTCCCATTCCAATCCTGAGACCCTTCCGATAGCATGAGATGTGATATCTCAATGCTTCTAATATGAAACCTGAGACCCTCCCTATAGCATGAGATGTGATATCCAACTCCTTCCCATTCCAATCCCGAGACCCTTCCGATAGGAGAGATGTGATATATCAATGCTTATACCAAACCTGAGACCCTTCCTATGACATGAGATGTCATATACTACTCCTTCCCATTCCAATCCTGAGACCCTTCGTATAGCATGAGATGTGATATCTCAATGCTTCTACCAAACCTGAGACCCTTCCTATAGCATGAGATGTGATATCCAACTCCTTCCCATTCCAATCCTGAGACCCTTCCTATAGCATGAGATGTGATATCTCAATGCTTCTAACACCAAACCTGATATCCTTCCTATAACATGAGATAGGATATCCAACTCCTTCCCATTCCAATCCTGAGATCCTTCCTATACCATGAGATGTGATATCTCAATGTTTCTCATACCAAACCTGAGGCCCTTCCTATAGCAAGAGATGTGATATACAAATCCTTCCCATTCCAAACCTGAGACCCTTCCTATAGCATGAGATGTGATATCCGACTAGTTCCCAATCCAATCCTGAGACCCTTCCTATAGCATGAGATGTAATATCACAATGCTTGTAATACCACACCTGAGTCCCTTAATATAGCATGAGATGTGATATCCAACTCCTTCCTATTCCAATCCTGAGACCCTTCCTATGGCATGAAACGTGTTATCTCAATGCTTCTAATACCAAACCTGAGACCCTTCCTATAGCATGAGATGTGATATCCAACTCCTTCCCATTCCAATCCCGAGACCCTTCCGATAGCAGAGATGTGATATCTCAATGCTCATACCAAACCTGAGACCCTTCCTATGGCATGAGATGTCATATACTTCTCCTTCCCATTCCAATCCTGAGACCCTTCCTATAGCATGAGATGTGATATCTCAATGCTTCTACCAAACCTGAGACCCTTCCTATAGCATGAGATGTGATATCCAACTCCTTCCCATTCCAATCATGAGACCCTTCCTATAGCATGAGATGTGATATCTCAATGCTTCTAATACCAAACCTGATATCCTTCCTATAACATGAGATGTGATATCCAACTCCTTCCTATTCCAATCCTGAGATCCGTCCTATACCATGAGATGTGATATCTCAATGCTTCTAATACCAAACCTGATATCCTTCCTATAACATGAGATGTGATATCCAACTCCTTCCTATTCCAATCCTGAGATCCTTCCTATACCATGAGATGTGATATCTCAATGTTTCTCATACCAAACCTGAGGCCCTTCTGATAGCATGAGCTGTGATATCCGACTCCTTCCCAATCCAATCCTGAGACCCTTCCTATAGCATGAGATGTAATATCACAATGCTTGTAATACCAAACCTGAGACCCTTCTTATAGCATGAGATGTGATATCTCAATGCTTCTAATACCAAAACTGAGACCCTTCTTAAAGCATG
The DNA here is from genome assembly GCF_040938575.1 of Ambystoma mexicanum. Classification (NCBI taxonomy): domain Eukaryota; kingdom Metazoa; phylum Chordata; class Amphibia; order Caudata; family Ambystomatidae; genus Ambystoma; species Ambystoma mexicanum. Next base: position 290,058,123 of record NC_090938.1, read on the forward strand.
AGATGTGATATCCAACTCCTTCCCGTTCCCAACCTGAGACCCTTCCTATAGCATGAGATGATATCCAACTCCTTCCCATTCCACTCCTGAGACCCTTCCTATGGCATGAGATGTGATATCTCAATGTTTCTAATAATAAACCTGAGACCCTTCCTATTGCAAGAGATGTGATATCCAACTCCTTCCCATTCCAATCATGAGGCCCTTCCTATAGCAGGAGATGTGATATCTCAATGCTTCTACCAAACCTGAGACCCTTTCTATAGCATGAGATGTGATATCCAACACCTTCCCATTCCAATCCTGAGACCCTTCCTATAGCATGAGATGTGATATCTCAAGGCTCTTAATACCAAACCTTGGATCATTCCTATTGCAAGAGATGTGATATCCAAATGCTTCCCATTCCAAACCTGAGACCCTTCCTATAGGATGAGAAGTGATATCCAACACCTTCCCATTCCAATCCTGAGACCCTTCCTATAGCATGAGATGATATCCAACTCCTTCCCATTCCAATCCTGAGACCCTTCCTATACCATGAGATGTGATATCTCAATGTTTCTAATACCAGACCTGAGACCCTTCCTATTGCAAGAGATGTGATATCCAAACCCTTCCCATTCCAAACCTGAGACCTTTCCTATTGCATGATGTGATATCCAACTCCTTCCCAATCCAACCCTGAGACCCTTCCGATAGCATTAGATGTGATATCTCAATGCTTCTAATATCAAACCTGAGACCCTCCCTATAGCATGAGATGTGATATCCAACTCCTTCCCAATCCAATCCTGAGACCTTTCCGATAGCATGAGATGTGATATCCAACTCCTTCCAATTCCAACCTATGACCCTTCCTATAGCATGAGATGGGATATCCAACTCCTTCCCAATCCAATCCTGATACCCTTCCGATAGCATGAGATGTGATATCTTAATGCTTCTACCATACCTGAGACCTTCCTATGGCATGAGATGTGATATCCAACTCCTTCCCATTCCAATCCTGAGACCCTTCCTAAAGCATGAAATGTGATATCCAACTCCTTCACATTCCAATCCTGAGACCCTTCCGATAGCATGAGATGTGATATCCAACTCCTTCCCATTCCAATCCTGAGACCCGCCCTATACCATGAGATGTGATATCTCAATGCTTCTAATACCAAACCTGAGACTGTCCTATAACATGAGATGTGATATCTCAATGCTTCTAATAACAAACCTGAGACCCTTCCTATAACATGAGATGTGATATCCAAATCCTTCCCATTCCAATCCTGAGACCCTTCCTATAGCATGAGATGTGATATCCAACTCCTTCCCATTCCAATCCTGAGACCCGTCCTATACCATGAGATATATCTCAATGCTTCTAATACTAAACCTGAGACTGTCCTATAACATGAGATGTGATATCTCAATGCTTCTAATAACAAACCTGAGACCCTTCCTATAACATGAGATGTGATATCCAAATCCTTCCCATTCCAATCCTGAGACCCTTCCTATAACATGAGATGTGATATCCAACTCCTTCCCAATCCAATCCTGAGACCCTCCCTATAGCATGAGATGTGATATCCAACTCCTTCCCATTCCAATCCTGAGACCCTTCCTATAGCATGAGATGTGATATCTCAAGGCTCTTAACACCAAACCTTGGATCATTCCTATTGCAAGAGATGTGATATCCAAATGCTTCCCATTCCAAGCCTGAGACCCTTCCTATAGGATGAGAAGTGATATCCAACACCTTCCCATTCCAATCCTGAGACCCTTCCTATAGCATGAGATGATATCCAACTCCTTCCCATTCCAATCCTGAGACCCTTCCTATACCATGAGATGTGATATCTCAATGTTTCTAATACCAGACCTGAGACCCTTCCTATTGCAAGAGATGTGATATCCAAACCCTTCCCATTCCAAACCTGAGACCTTTCCTATTGCATGATGTGATATCCAACTCCTTCCCAATCCAACCCTGAGACCCTTCCGATAGCATTAGATGTGATATCTCAATGCTTCTAATATCAAACCTGAGACCCTCCCTATAGCATGAGATGTGATATCCAACTCCTTCCCAATCCAATCCTGAGACCTTTCCGATAGCATGAGATGTGATATCCAACTCCTTCCAATTCCAACCTATGACCCTTCCTATAGCATGAGATGGGATATCCAACTCCTTCCCAATCCAATCCTGATACCCTTCCGATAGCATGAGATGTGATATCTTAATGCTTCTACCATACCTGAGACCTTCCTATGGCATGAGATGTGATATCCAACTCCTTCCCATTCTAATCCTGAGACCCTTCCTAAAGCATGAAATGTGATATCCAACTCCTTCACATTCCAATCCTGAGACCCTTCCGATAGCATGAGATGTGATATCCAACTCCTTCCCATTCCAATCCTGAGACCCGCCCTATACTATGAGATGTGATATCTCAATGCTTCTAATACCAAACCTGAGACTGTCCTATAACATGAGATGTGATATCTCAATGCTTCTAATAACAAACCTGAGACCCTTCCTATAACATGAGATGTGATATCCAACTCCTTCCCATTCCAATCCTGAGACCCTTCCTATAGCATGAGATGTGATATCTCAATGCTTCTACCAAACCTGAGATCCTCCCTATAGCATGAGATGTGATATTCAACTCCTTCCCATTCCAATCCTGAGACCCTTACGATAGGATGAGATTTATTATCTCACTCCTTCAAATACCAAACTTGAGTCCCTTCCTAAAGGATGAGATCTGATATCTCAGTGCTTCTAATACCAAACCTGAGTCCCTTCCTATAACATGAGATGTGATATCCAACTCCTTCCCATTCCAATCATGAGGCCCTTCCTATAGCATGAGATGTGATATCTCAATGCTCTTATTACCAAACCTGGGATCATTCCTATAACCGAGATGATATCCACCTCCTTCCCATTCCAATCCTGAACCCCTTCCATGAGATATGATATCTCAATGCTTCTAATACCAAAGTCGGACCGTTCCTATACCATGAGATGTGATATCCAACTCCTTCCCATTCCAATCCTGCGTCCCTTCATTTAGCATGGGATTTGAGATCTCAGTGCTTCTAATACCAAACCTGAGACACTTCCTATAACATGAGATGTGATATCCAACTCCTGCCGATTCCACTCCTGAGACCCTTCCTATGGCATGAGATGTGATATCTCAATGTTTCTAATAACAAACCTGAGACCCTTCCTATTGCAAGAGATGTGATATGCAAACCCTTCCCATTCCAAACCTGAGACCTTTCCTATTGCATTAGATGTGATATCCAACCCCTTCCCAATCCAATCCTGAGACCCTTCCGATAGCATTAGATGTGATATCTCAATGCTTCTAATATCAAACCTGAGACCCTCCCTATAGCAAGAGATGTGATATTCAACTCCTTCCCATTCCAATCCTGAGACCCTTCCGATAGCATGAGATGTGATATCCAACTCCTTCGAATTCCAACCTGTGACCCTTCCTATAACATGAGATGGGATATCCAACTCCTTCCCAATCCAATCCTGAGACCCTTCCGATAGCATGAGATGTGATATCTTAATGCTTCTGCCAAACCTGAGACCTTCCTATGGCATGAGATGTGATATCAAACTCCTTCCCATTCCAATCCTGAGACCCTTCCTATAGCATGAGATGTGATATCCAACTCCTTCCCATTCCAATCCTGAGACCCGTCCTATACCATGAGATGTGATATCTCAATGCTTCTAATACCAAACCTGAGACTGTCCTATAACATGAGATGTGATATCTCAATCCTTCTAATAACAAACCTGAGACCCTTCCTATAACATGAGATGTGATGTCCAAGTCCTTCCCATTCCAATCCTAAGACCCTTCCTATGGCATGAGATGTGATATCCAACTCCTTCCCATTCCAATCATGAGGCCCTTCCTATAGCATGAGATGTGATATCTCAATGCTTCTACCAAACCTGAGACCCTTCCTATAGCATGAGATGTGATATCCAACTCCTTCCCATTCCAATCCTGAGACCCTTCCTATAGCATGAGATGTGATATCTCAAGGCTCTTAATACCAAACCTTGGATCATTCCTATTGCAAGAGATGTGATATCCAAATGCTTCCCATTCTAAACCTGAGACCCTTCCTATAGGATGAGAAGTGATATCCAACACCTTCCCATTCCAATCCTGAGACCCTTCCTATAGCATGAGATGATATCCAACTCCTTCCCATTCCAAACCTGAGACCTTTCCTATTGCATGAGATGTGATATCCAACTCCTTCCCATTCCAATCCTGAGACCCTTCCTATAGCATGAGATGTGATATCCAACTCCTTCCCATTCCAATCCTGAGACCCTTCCTATAGCATGAGATGATATCCAACTCCTTCCCATTCCAAACCTGAGACCTTTCCTATTGCATGAGATGTGATATCCAACTCCTTCCCATTCCAAGCCTGAGACCCTTCTGATAGCATGAGATGTGGTATCTCAATGCCTCTAATACCAAACCTGAGATCCTACCTCTAACATGAAATGTGATATCCAACTCCTTTCCTTTCCAAACCTGAGAGCCTTCCTATAGCATGAGATGTGATATCCAAGTCCTTCACATTCCAATCCGGAGACCCTTCCTATAACATGAGATGTGATATCCAACTCCTTCCCATTCCAACCTGAGACCCTTCCTATAGCATGAGATGGGATATCCAACTCCTTCCAAATCCAATCCTGATACCCTTCCGATAGCATGAGATGTGATATCCCAATGCTTCTACCAAACCTGAGACCCATACTATGGCATGAGAAGTGATATCAAACTCCTTCCCATTCCAATCCTGAGACCCTCCCTATAGCTTGAGATGTGATATCCAACTCCTTCCCATTCCAATCCTGAGACCCTTCCAATAGCATGAGATGTGATATCTCAGTGCCTCTAATACCAAACCTGAGATCCTTCCTCTAACATGAAATGTGATATCAAACTCCTTCCCTTTCCAAACCTGAGAGCCTACCTATAGCATGAGATGTGATATCCAAGTCCTTCCCATTCCAATCCTTAGACCCTTCCTACAGCATGCAATGTGATATCTCAATGATTCTAATACCAAACCTGAGACCCGTCCTATAACATGAGATGGGATATCCAACTCCTTCCCATTCCAATCCTGAGACACTTCCGATAGCAGAGATGTGATATATCAATGCTTATACCAAACCTGAGACGCTTCCTATAACATGAGATGTGATATCCAACTCCTTCCAGTTCCAAACCTGAGACCCTTCCTATAGCATGAGATGTGATATCCAACTCCTTCCCATTCCAATCCTGAGACCCATCCGATAGCATGAGATGTGATATCTCAATGCTTCTAATACCAAACCTGAGACCCTTCCTATAGCATGAGATGTGATATCCAACTCCTTCCCATTCCAATCCTGAGACCCTCCCGATAGCATGAGATGTGATATCTCAATGCCTCTAATACCAAACCTGAGATACTTCCTCTAACTTGAAATGTGATATCCAACTCCTTCCCTTTCCAAACCTGAGAGCCTTCCTATAGCATGAGATGTGATATCCAAGTCCTTCCCATTCCAATCCGGAGACCCTTCCTATAACATATAATGTGATATCCAACTCCATCCAAATCCAATCCTGAGACCCTTCCTATACCATGAGACTCTATATCTCAATGCTTCTAATACGAAACCTGAGACCCTTCCTATAGCATGAGATGTGATATCTCAATGCTTCTAATACCAAACCTGAGACCCTTCCTATAGCATGAGATGGGATATCCAACACCTTCCCAATCCAATCCTGAGACCCTTCCTATACCATGAGATGTGATATCTCAATGCTTCTAATACTAAACCTGAGACCCGTCGTATAACATGAGATGTAATATCCTAATCCTTCCCCTTCCAAGCCTGAGACCCTTCTTTTAGCATGATATGTGATATCCAACTCCTTCCCATTCCAATCCTGAGACCCTTCCGATAGCATGAGATGTGATATCTCAATGCTTCTAATATGAAACCTGAGACCCTCCCTATAGCATGAGATGTGATATCCAAGTCCTTCCCATTCCAATCCTGAGACCCTTCCTATTACATGAGATGTGATATCTCAATGCTTCTAATACCAAACCTGAGACCCTTCCTATAACATGAGATAGGATATCCAACTCCTTCCCATTCCAATCCCGAGACCCTTCCGATAGGAGAGATGTGATATATCAATGCTTATACCAAACCTGAGACCCTTCCTATGGCATGAGATGTCATATACTTCTCCTTCCCATTCCAATCCTGAGACCCTTCCTATAGCATGAGATGTGATATCTCAATGCTTCTACCAAACCTGAGACCCTTCCTATAGCATGAGATGTGATATCCAACTCCTTCCCATTCCAATCCTGAGACCCTTCCTATAGCATGAGATGTGATATCTCAATGCTTCTAACACCAAACCTGATATCCTTCCTATAACATGAGATAGGATATCCAACTCCTTCCCATTCCAATCCTGAGATCCTTCCTATACCATGAGATGTGATATCTCAATGTTTCTCATACCAAACCTGAGGCCCTTCCTATAGCAAGAGATGTGATATACAAATCCTTCCCATTCCAAACCTGAGACCCTTCCTATAGCATGAGATGTGATATCCGACTAGTTCCCAATCCAATCCTGAGACCCTTCCTATAGCATGAGATGTAATATCACAATGCTTGTAATACCACACCTGAGTCCCTTAATATAGCATGAGATGTGATATCCAACTCCTTCCTATTCCAATCCTGAGACCATTCCTATAGCATGAAACGTGTTATCTCAATGCTTCTAATACCAAACCTGAGACCCTTCCTATAGCATTAGATGTGATATCCAACTCCTTCCCATTCCAATCCCGAGACCCTTCCGATAGCAGAGATGTGATATCTCAATGCTCATACCAAACCTGAGACCCTTCCTATGGCATGAGATGTCATGTACTTCTCCTTCCCATTCCAATCCTGAGACCCTTCCTATAGCATGAGATGTGATATCTCAATGCTTCTACCAAACCTGAGACCCTTCCTATAGCATGAGATGTGATATCCAACTCCTTCCCATTCCAATCATAAGACCCTTCCTATAGCATGAGATGTGATATCTCAATGCTTCTAATACCAAACCTGATATCCTTCCTATAACATGAGATGTGATATCCAACTCCTTCCTATTCCAATCCTGAGATCCTTCCTATACCATGAGATGTGATATCTCAATGTTTCTCATACCAAACCTGAGGCCCTTCTTATAGCATGAGATGTGATATCCAACTCCTTCCTATTCCAATCCTGAGACCCTTCCTATAGCATGAAACGTGACATCTCAATGCTTCTAATACCAAACCTGAGACCCTTCCTATAGCATGAGATGTGATATCCAACTCCTTCCCATTCCAATCCCGAGACCCTTCCGATAGCAGAGATGTGATATCTCAATGCTCATACCAAACCTGAGACCCTTCCTATGGCATGAGATGTCATATACTTCTCCTTCCCATTCCAATCCTGAGACCCTTCCTATAGCATGAGATGTGATATCTCAATGCTTCTACCAAACCTGAGACCCTTCCTATAGCATGAGATGTGATATCCAACTCCTTCCCATTCCAATCATGAGACCCTTCCTATAGCATGAGATGTGATATCTCAATGCTTCTAATACCAAACCTGATATCCTTCCTATAACATGAGATGTGATATCCAACTCCTTCCTATTCCAATCCTGAGATCCTTCCTATACCATGAGATGTGATATCTCAATGTTTCTCATACCAAACCTGAGGCCCTTCTTATAGCATGAGCTGTGATATCCGACTCCTTCCCAATCCAATCCTGAGACCCTTCCTATAGCATGAGATGTAATATCACAATGCTTGTAATACCAAACCTGAGACCCTTCTTATAGCATGAGATGTGATATCTCAATGCTTCTAATACCAAAACTGAGACCCTTCTTAAAGCATGAGATGTGATATCCAACTCCTTCCCGTTCCCAACCTGAGACCCTTCCTATAGCATGAGATGATATCCAACTCCTTCCCATTCCACTCCTGAGACCCTTCCTATGGCATGAGATGTGATATCTCAATGTTTCTAATAACAAACCTGAGACCCTTCCTATTGCAAGAGATGTGATATCCAACTCCTTCCCATTCCAATCATGAGGCCCTTCCTATAGTGTTAGGAAAGATTTCGTTATTGTAGGGAACTTTCCTTCCATGTGGCAACCCCTAAACTTTTTGCTATTGTTTTCAACCTGTTTTCTTGACTTTGCCAGAGAAGTGCAGCCTTCTGCTGTACTCCTCTGGGCTTTCGCTCCTTTCTTACGGGGAAACTGACATGCCCTTAAGACAGTCAGTACCGGGGAACGCTGTTTCCCGTAGTTTCTTTTATCGTGTCGCCATTTTAGTGCAACACGACACAAGAGGGCACTGTAAGCTAAGTTACAGCTCTCTTGAGTCTCTAGCCTTCTACAGACCCTAGACACTCTTATAGGATGGTTTTTGGATCGGTGCAAGTCATTCAGGGACTGGGCTGGTGGCAGCGATCATTTGGTTTATTTTGAGCTCCTTTTGCCGTTCTGAGCACGTTTTTGCCGCGAACACAAAAGGGTGGCCCGGCTACACAAAATGGCCGGACCACGAGGCTCCTTTGTCTAGTCCACTGTCCGTCTTGCTCCCTTTACCTTCCCCCAGGTCAGGCGACCCGGGGCCTTCCTTATTTGGGCATGTAGTTTCCCGCGAAACACGGTTGCTTTCGCGGGCTTCTACATGTCGTTTGAGTGCCCCCAGGATGTGGGCTGGGCTGTCTGGTCCCAATACACATCCTGGGTGCCAGAGAGTCTAGGGTGGTGTGAATGCCTGGGACCACTGTGGTCCGTGATTGGTCCACGTATGGTATGTGTGTTGATGAGCGGATCTCCCATTGGCTCCCCTCCGTTTTGGCGCGAAGGGAACCGTGGATAAGAGGGAGCTGGAAACACCACTGCCATGTCGATCTCCTGAGTTCTTACGAACCCAGGGATACAGGAGCCAAGTATCCTGCGAACACGAGGCTGGACCGAGGAATCACTGGTGACCCCCTGAAGAACTTCTGCTCCTCATTGCTGTCGTCCGGTGAAGCCCTTTCCACCTAAGATCGAACAAGAAGGCCTGTACTGGCGCTTCGACCTATTGGAATAGCAGGACCAGCTATTCCCGGCACCTTCATCAACTCCTGCTGTAAGCCTTCGGAAGTGTCTCTGGGCCATCCAGTTGACTGACCAGCTTACTAAGGAGGCCTGCTCTGTAATCGCCGACAGGTTGGGTGGTATTCTGAGTCCGGGGCACGCTCACACGCTTCGTTTGCTTAGCAGTCCTAAGCTAGAGGTGAGCGGTGCTCGCTTGGCTTGAATACACCCGGCCGTTCCGTTGCCCTGCTGTGGCGACAAAACTGTGCTTGTTTCTTCGATCGGGACGTCTTTTTACTCTGCACGACGACGAGACGTTCCCTGCTCTTCAGAACCTGCCAGAAGCTGCATCTATCGAGGAGAAGCTCGGGCCTGCTTGCTTCGGGGACCGGTGAGTAGATTAGCTAGGATCTGGTCGCCCTCCTGCAGTGCCCCTTGCTTTTCCCCGCTGTAAATACAGCACCCCTTGTCCGTACTCGCGCCCTGCTTCTGCCTCACAGTGGAGGCTGCGCTAGAGTCGCGGACCGTGTTCTCCTTCATTAGAGCTCCCTACAGAGCGTCCAACGTCCTCCGAAGAGCTTCACCTTCTGCCCATTGGCACCGGCGTGTGCAGGTACTTTTGAGCGCTAGGCTCCACTCTTCGTAGGGATTGGACTACCATCTAGTTAGGGGCCTCAGAAGGCGGACATATCACAAGCATTGGTTCGCACTGCCTGTTTTCCTTCCCCTGCAGGTGGATAACATATTTCGTGCTGCTAATGCTGTGAAACTGTGTATTCTGTATATATATTGGGTGGATAGTGTATGTGTTGGTTTAATATCGTTGTATGTTGCTGCTTTTACTGTGGTCATTAGTTTTGAGGCCTTATAATAAATGTGTATCTATTTTTGATATAAACAACTGTTTGGAGTAGTTTGTAAGCGCTCTTGCTTTGTGTGCTCATTGCGGGCTTTCAGTCACCCTCACCCCTCTTGAGACCTAGTCTTGACCGCCGCGATCGCTACCTTGATTGGTCTGGCTTGTCCAGAGGTTACCCTGTTCCAAGTAATTAGGTTGGCTTTCTGAACCTCTGCGCCACCAGGACAGAGTTCAGAAATCCGTCTTAACAAATTGGTGTACAGCGGTGGGATACGACTGAAGGTATCCAGTGTTGCGCACGAGCTGAGGCGTTTTCAGGTTATTCCAACCAGGACACGCAGTAAAGTATTGAATATAACGTTAAAAAGGCCATAGTCCTATCAACAGTATGGAAACGAATACTTTGTTAACCTTAAATGCTTCGAAATCTGAAACATTGAAGAAGATGTGTGCGGAGAGAGGGGTTTCCTCTCAAGGCACTAAATTGGAAATGATCCAGAGAATCGTGGCGTGGCAAGAAGCGCAGCTTGACGCTATAACTTCCGAGGACGGTGCAGAAGGTGGTGGGGCTGCTCTCACTGGCAGAACCGACGGTTCTGCCGCTGCACTGATCCATCACGACCACGAGGACAGGGAGGATGTAATGTCTAATGTTTCCTCTGCCAGTATTGATGGGGAGGCTATGCTTGAATTCAAGAAGCAAGAGCTGCGGTTTAGGCAGCAGGAGCTTGAATTCAGCATAGCCAAACTAAAAATCGACCAGGCAGAAAAACAAAAAGACAGGGATCACCAGTTGGAACTGGCCAAGCTTCAGTTCGCAAATGGGTCCAAGGGTCCTGGACATGGTTCTGGGGCTTCCTCTCATCCACGGTTTCCAAAAGATCTGCTCAGTGTGTATGAGGAACGAAATGACATTATGGACTGGTTAAATGCGTTTGAGTATGCATGCGAGGTTCAAGAGGTTGATAATGCGGATAAGATTGCATGGTTACTCAGCCGACTGCCCCATTCTGGTTGCAGTGCCATTATGGAAATGTCGAAGGCTGAGCGCGCTGATTTTGCAATGTTGAAGCAGACTCTCATTTTAAAGTTTGGGAAGACTCCGACCCAATATTTGAAAAGGTTTAGAGAGTATAAGAAAAAGGAAGGTGGTACTTGGGTGTCGTATGTAGCTGAGTCCCTGAAAAACTTAACTGGCTGGGTTGAAGGTTATAAGGTTTCTACCTTCGAAGGCATGATCAATCTGGTCATGCTGGAACACATTTTTGCTTCTTCTTCCCCGGAGCTTAAGCAGCATTTGGCCGATTCGAAGGAGATAGATCCTAAGAAGCTGGCCATTGCAGCAGATTTATGGGTGTCACATCGAGTGTCCCATAAGGACAAAACTCATCCTGGTAAGCAGGAGGAAGGGAAAAAGTCCAAAGATGTGGAGGGTGGGGAATCTGCTAAATCTTCTTCCCATAAGGGCCACAAAAAGAAAAATAAGGGTAAGCCATCCGAGAACTCACAGGGTAGTGGAGGTTCGCCTCCGAAACAGAACTCTGGTTATAATAAGCCTCCCTACGTAAACAGACCCAATGGGGCTTGTTTTTCTTGTGGAGCAACTGACCATGTGAAGGGGGATCCCCGTTGTAAGGTTAGACCTTTGGGGGTCCACTCCGCTAATCTGGCCTTCTCCTCCTACGAGGAAGAAGAGATTACAGGAGCATCCTTCTCCTCAGACTCATTTCCCAGCGGAATAGAGGCTGAGGTAGTTTTAGTGTCCCTGGGTTCCTGGGAGCCTAAAGTCGCAGAGGCGTATGCTAGGATTCCGGATAATACCAAGCACTACTTTAAAGACAGTGTGCTGATCAATGGAGTGGATACTCCAGCTCTTAGGGATAGTGGGTGCAGTCGAACTGTAGTGGATTCTACCTTGGTAGACTCAGAGGAAGTTGCCAGAGCTACTCTGAGGCCCACTAAGTTGGCTGACGGCCCCCTCCGTATGTTTCCCGTGATCCCTGTTAATCTAACTTTAAATGGTACAGCAGTTAGGATTCCAGTGAGCATTCAGAGAAACGTCCCGGGAAAGGTCTTGTTGGGCAATGATCTCAGAGCTCTAGGGCTCGTAGGAGACACTGCCGAAAGACCCTACACACGGTCTCAAGCACGGGCAGCATTGGCCAAGTCCAATACGCCGCCCCAGCCGAAGGGGAAACCCAAGGCGAAAGGAGTCAACAAGTCCCGACGGGGGAAAGAGAATATTCCCCCGAACTCGCCTACCACTGCGGTGGAGGGAGTTGGTCAATCGCCCGAGCCTGACGAGGAGGTGGCGATGCCTGAAGTGTTCGACCCCAACGACCATCCTGAACTAAAAGACTTGTTAGTTGAAGGAGGTCCTGATAGGGACGACTTCAGTAAGGGCCAACGTGAGTGCCCATCTCTGGAAGGCCTAAGGAGACAGGCCTGCTCCCAGCTTGAGGGTGAACCTCCTGGGTTGCAAAGGATTTACCAGGAAGGTGGACTCCTTTATAGTGAGCCCACAGAGTCTACAGAAGGAGACCATAGGAGGTTGGTGGTTTCCCTTGCTGTTAGGCCCTTCCTCCTGCAGTTGGCGCATGTCGTTCACCTTGCTGGTCACCTTGGTATGAGGAGGACCAAGCAAAGGTTATCCATGCACTTCTACTGGCCCAAGATGGGGGTGCAAGTAGAAAGTCACTGCAGGAGTTGTGCCTCCTGCCAGTTGTCTGGTAAGGTTGGCGCGACAATCCAAGCTCCGTTGGTACCGCTCCCAGTTGTGGGGGTACCATTAGAAAGGGTAGGGATCGACATGGTTGGTCCCCTTGACCCGCAAACATCCTCAGGCAATAGGTTTATCCTGGTGCTGGTCGACCATGCAACCCGGTATCCTGAGGCCGTCCCATTTACAACTGTAACTGCCAAGCCAGTTGCAGAAGCTTTACTCGGCATGTTCACTAGGGTTGGCTTCCCTAAAGAAGTTGTGTCGGATCATGGCAGCAACTTTATGTCGGAGTATAGGCAGGCTATGTGGAAAGAATGTGGGGTCACCTACAGGTTCTCTTCTGCATACCGCCCCCAGACGCGTTTCAACAGGACGTTAACGAGCATGATTGGGGCTCTGGAGGAGCCTCAGAGAAGAGAATGGGATCTTCTTGTTTCATGCTTACTGTTTGCCTACCGAGAGGTACCACAGGAGGGTGTTGGCTTCAGCCCCTTCGAACTTCTGTTCGGTCATCCCGTACGGGGACCCTTAGCCATTGTCAAGGAGGGATGGGAGATGCCCACTCCCCCTGTTACTACCAATGTAGTTGATTATGCGCTAGGGCTCAGAAAACGGATGGTACTTCTGATGGGCTTGGCTAGTGCTAAATTGAAGGCAGGGCAAGCGCTGGTGAAACATTGGTACGACCAGAAAGCTTCCCTCATCAACTTTACACATGGCCAGCAAGTCCTGATCGTGAATCCCATAAGGCCTCGAGCTTTACAGGACAAATGGTCAGGCCCTTACCCAGTGGTGGAGCCCCTGGGTGAGGTTAGCTATTCAGTGGACCTTGGAAGGCCTGGACAGGCTCTAAAAGTGTTTCACGTGAATAGGCTGAAGGCTTTCGTCCCAAGCGGCGAAATCGCAGCACTGCTATTGGCTTCAGACGTTGAGGAAGAGGAGTCTGAACCTCTCCCCGACCTGTTCCCAAGCAGTCCTTCAGTTAGCTCTTTTGAGGGTGTCCGAGTGGCCCCTCACCAAAATGGACAAGGCTCAGTGGTTTACCTTGGACATGAAGTAGTTGGAGGGAGGAGACAGCCTCTACTCAGTCAGGTACAAGCCGTACAAGACTGGCCTACCCCCACTACGCAAACCCAAGTGAGAGCCTTCTTAGGACTCACGGGTTATTACCGCAATTTTGTGGCAGACTATGGCACCATAGCTGCTCCTCTGACTGCCCTCACAACTCCGAAGAAACCCAAGAAGGTAACTTGGACTGACGAGTGTGAGAAGGCCTTCAATGGCTTGAAAGACTCCTTGTGCCAGGCCCCTGTGCTCAGGGCCCCTGATTATCAAAGACCTTTTATCGTGCAGACGGATGCCTCTGACACTGGGATAGGAGCTGTACTATCACAAGTAGATGAGAAGGGTAAGGAACACCCTATCGGTTTTATTAGTCGCCAGCTTAAGGACAGAGAGCTCAGATGGTCCACGGTAGAGAAAGCATGTTTCTCTGTTGTGTGGGCCCTAAGGAAGCTGCGGCCCTACCTCTATGGGACCCACTTCACTGTGCAGACTGACCATAAGCCGTTAAAGTGGCTAATGAACATGAAGGGGGAGAATCCAAAGTTGCTTAGGTGGTCCATAAGTCTACAAGGCTTCGACTTCACTATTGAGCATAGGCCAGGTGTCCAACATAGCAATGCTGATGGGTTGTCCAGAATGTTTTACCGACCTGAACAAGAGACTCATCCAGGGGTGGATTAGTTCCCCCTGTCCATAGTCTGGGAGGGGCGAGTGTTAGGAAAGATTTCGTTATTGTAGGGAACTTTCCTTCCATGTGGCAACCCCTAAACTTTTTGCTATTGTTTTCAACCTGTTTTCTTGACTTTGCCAGAGAAGTGCAGCCTTCTGCTGTACTCCTCTGGGCTTTCGCTCCTTTCTTACGGGGAAACTGACATGCCCTTAAGACAGTCAGTACCGGGGAACGCTGTTTCCCGTAGTTTCTTTTATCGTGTCGCCATTTTAGTGCAACACGACACAAGAGGGCACTGTAAGCTAAGTTACAGCTCTCTTGAGTCTCTAGCCTTCTACAGACCCTAGACACTCTTATAGGATGGTTTTTGGATCGGTGCAAGTCATTCAGGGACTGGGCTGGTGGCAGCGATCATTTGGTTTATTTTGAGCTCCTTTTGCCGTTCTGAGCACGTTTTTGCCGCGAACACAAAAGGGTGGCCCGGCTACACAAAATGGCCGGACCACGAGGCTCCTTTGTCTAGTCCACTGTCCGTCTTGCTCCCTTTACCTTCCCCCAGGTCAGGCGACCCGGGGCCTTCCTTATTTGGGCATGTAGTTTCCCGCGAAACACGGTTGCTTTCGCGGGCTTCTACATGTCGTTTGAGTGCCCCCAGGATGTGGGCTGGGCTGTCTGGTCCCAATACACATCCTGGGTGCCAGAGAGTCTAGGGTGGTGTGAATGCCTGGGACCACTGTGGTCCGTGATTGGTCCACGTATGGTATGTGTGTTGATGAGCGGATCTCCCATTGGCTCCCCTCCGTTTTGGCGCGAAGGGAACCGTGGATAAGAGGGAGCTGGAAACACCACTGCCATGTCGATCTCCTGAGTTCTTACGAACCCAGGGATACAGGAGCCAAGTATCCTGCGAACACGAGGCTGGACCGAGGAATCACTGGTGACCCCCTGAAGAACTTCTGCTCCTCATTGCTGTCGTCCGGTGAAGCCCTTTCCACCTAAGATCGAACAAGAAGGCCTGTACTGGCGCTTCGACCTATTGGAATAGCAGGACCAGCTATTCCCGGCACCTTCATCAACTCCTGCTGTAAGCCTTCGGAAGTGTCTCTGGGCCATCCAGTTGACTGACCAGCTTACTAAGGAGGCCTGCTCTGTAATCGCCGACAGGTTGGGTGGTATTCTGAGTCCGGGGCACGCTCACACGCTTCGTTTGCTTAGCAGTCCTAAGCTAGAGGTGAGCGGTGCTCGCTTGGCTTGAATACACCCGGCCGTTCCGTTGCCCTGCTGTGGCGACAAAACTGTGCTTGTTTCTTCGATCGGGACGTCTTTTTACTCTGCACGACGACGAGACGTTCCCTGCTCTTCAGAACCTGCCAGAAGCTGCATCTATCGAGGAGAAGCTCGGGCCTGCTTGCTTCGGGGACCGGTGAGTAGATTAGCTAGGATCTGGTCGCCCTCCTGCAGTGCCCCTTGCTTTTCCCCGCTGTAAATACAGCACCCCTTGTCCGTACTCGCGCCCTGCTTCTGCCTCACAGTGGAGGCTGCGCTAGAGTCGCGGACCGTGTTCTCCTTCATTAGAGCTCCCTACAGAGCGTCCAACGTCCTCCGAAGAGCTTCACCTTCTGCCCATTGGCACCGGCGTGTGCAGGTACTTTTGAGCGCTAGGCTCCACTCTTCGTAGGGATTGGACTACCATCTAGTTAGGGGCCTCAGAAGGCGGACATATCACAAGCATTGGTTCGCACTGCCTGTTTTCCTTCCCCTGCAGGTGGATAACATATTTCGTGCTGCTAATGCTGTGAAACTGTGTATTCTGTATATATATTGGGTGGATAGTGTATGTGTTGGTTTAATATCGTTGTATGTTGCTGCTTTTACTGTGGTCATTAGTTTTGAGGCCTTATAATAAATGTGTATCTATTTTTGATATAAACAACTGTTTGGAGTAGTTTGTAAGCGCTCTTGCTTTGTGTGCTCATTGCGGGCTTTCAGTCACCCTCACCCCTCTTGAGACCTAGTCTTGACCGCCGCGATCGCTACCTTGATTGGTCTGGCTTGTCCAGAGGTTACCCTGTTCCAAGTAATTAGGTTGGCCTTCTGAACCTCTGCGCCACCAGGACAGAGTTCAGAAATCCGTCTTAACATATAGCATGAGATGTGATATCTCAATGCTTCTACCAAACCTGAGACCCTTCCTATAGCATGAGATGTGATATCCAACACCTTCCCATTCCAATCCTGAGACCCTTCCTATAGCATGAGATGTGATATCTCAAGGCTCTTAATACCAAACCTTGGATCATTCCTATTGCAAGAGATGTGATATCCAAATGCTTCCCATTCCAATCCTGAGACCCTTCCTATAGCATGAGATGATATCCAACTCCTTCCCATTCCAATCCTGAGACCCTTCCTATACCATGAGATGTGATATCTCAATGTTTCTAATACCAGACCTGAGACCCTTCCTATTGCAAGAGATGTGATATCCAAACCCTTCCCATTCCAAACCTGAGACCTTTCCTATTGCATGATGTGATATCCAACTCC
Organism: Ambystoma mexicanum; assembly: GCF_040938575.1. Lineage (NCBI taxonomy): Eukaryota > Metazoa > Chordata > Amphibia > Caudata > Ambystomatidae > Ambystoma > Ambystoma mexicanum. Next base: position 290,075,246 of record NC_090938.1, read on the forward strand.
TTCCCAATCCAACCCTGAGACCCTTCCGATAGCATTAGATGTGATATCTCAATGCTTCTAATATCAAACCTGAGACCCTCCCTATAGCATGAGATGTGATATCCGACTCCTTCCCAATCCAATCCCGAGACCCTTCCTATAGCATGAGATGTAATATCACAATGCTTGTAATACCAAACCTGAGACCCTTCTTATAGTATGAGATGTGATATCTCAATGCTTCTAATACCAAAACTGAGACCCTTCTTAAAGCATGAGATGTGATATCCAACTCCTTCCCGTTCCCAACCTGAGACCCTTCCTATAGCATGAGATGATATCCAACTCCTTCCCATTCCACTCCTGAGACCCTTCCTATGGCATGAGATGTGATATCTCAATGTTTCTAATAACAAACCTGAGACCCTTCCTATTGCAAGAAATGTTATATCCAACTCCTTCCCATTCCAATCATGAGGCCCTTCCTATAGCATGAGATGTGATATCTCAATGCTTCTAATACCAAACCTGAGACCCTTCCTATAGCATGAGATGGGATATCCAACACCTTCCCAATCCAATCCTGAGACCCTTCCTATACCATGAGATGTGATATCTCAATGCTTCTAATACTAAACCTGAGACCCGTCCTATAACATGAGATGTAATATCCTAATCCTTCCCCTTCCAAGCCTGAGACCCTTCTTTTAGCATGAGATGTGATATCCAACTCCTTCCCATTCCAATCCTGAGACCCTTCCGATAGCATGAGATGTGATATCTCAATGCTTCTAATATGAAACCTGAGACCCTCCCTATAGCATGAGATGTGATATCCAAGTCCTTCCCATTCCAATCCTGAGACCCTTCCTATAACATGAGATGTGATATCTCAATGCTTCTAATACCAAACCTGAGACCCTTCCTATAACATGAGATAGGATATCCAACTCCTTCCCATTCCAATCCCGATACCCTTCCGATAGGAGAGATGTGATATATCAATGCTTATACCAAACCTGAGACCCTTCCTATGACATGAGATGTCATATACTACTCCTTCCCATTCCAATCCTGAGACCCTTCGTATAGCATGAGATGTGATATCTCAATGCTTCTACCAAACCTGAGACCCTTCCTATAGCATGAGATGTGATATCCAACTCCTTCCCATTCCAATCCTGAGACCCTTCCTATAGCATGAGATGTGATATCTCAATGCTTCTAACACCAAACCTGATATCCTTCCTATAACATGAGATAGGATATCCAACTCCTTCCCATTCCAATCCTGAGATCCTTCCTATACCATGAGATGTGATATCTCAATGTTTCTCATACCAAACCTGAGGCCCTTCCTATAGCAAGAGATGTGATATACAAATCCTTCCCATTCCAAACCTGAGACCCTTCCTATAGCATGAGATGTGATATCCGACTAGTTCCCAATCCAATCCTGAGACCCTTCCTATAGCATGAGATGTAATATCACAATGCTTGTAATACCACACCTGAGTCCCTTAATATAGCATGAGATGTGATATCCAACTCCTTCCTATTCCAATCCTGAGACTCTTCCTATAGCATGAAACGTGTTATCTCAATGCTTCTAATACCAAACCTGAGACCCTTCCTATAGCATGAGATGTGATATCCAACTCCTTCCCATTCCAATCCCGAGACCCTTCCGATAGCAGAGATGTGATATCTCAATGCTCATACCAAACCTGAGACCCTTCCTATGGCATGAGATGTCATATACTTCTCCTTCCCATTCCAATCCTGAGACCCTTCCTATAGCATGAGATGTGATATCTCAATGCTTCTACCAAACCTGAGACCCTTCCTATAGCATGAGATGTGATATCCAACTCCTTCCCATTCCAATCATGAGACCCTTCCTATAGCATGAGATGTGATATCTCAATGCTTCTAATACCAAACCTGATATCCTTCCTATAACATGAGATGTGATATCCAACTCCTTCCTATTCCAATCCTGAGATCCGTCCTATACCATGAGATGTGATATCTCAATGCTTCTAATACCAAACCTGATATCCTTCCTATAACATGAGATGTGATATCCAACTCCTTCCTATTCCAATCCTGAGATCCTTCCTATACCATGAGATGTGATATCTCAATGTTTCTCATACCAAACCTGAGGCCCTTCTGATAGCATGAGCTGTGATATCCGACTCCTTCCCAATCCAATCCTGAGACCCTTCCTATAGCATGAGATGTAATATCACAATGCTTGTAATACCAAACCTGAGACCCTTCTTATAGCATGAGATGTGATATCTCAATGCTTCTAATACCAAAACTGAGACCCTTCTTAAAGCATGAGATGTGATATCCAACTCCTTCCCGTTCCAATCCCGAGACCCTTCCGATAGGAGAGATGTGATATATCAATGCTTATACCAAACCTGAGACCCTTCCTATGGCATGAGATGTCATATACTTCTCCTTCCCATTCCAATCCTGAGACCCTTCCTATAGCATGAGATGTGATATCTCAATGCTTCTACCAAACCTGAGACCCTTCCTATAGCATGAGATGTGATATCCAACTCCTTCCCATTCCAATCCTGAGACCCTTCCTATAGCATGAGATGTGATATCTCAATGCTTCTAACACCAAACCTGATATCCTTCCTATAACATGAGATAGGATATCCAACTCCTTCCCATTCCAATCCTGAGATCCTTCCTATACCATGAGATGTGATATCTCAATGTTTCTCATACCAAACCTGAGGCCCTTCCTATAGCAAGAGATGTGATATACAAATCCTTCCCATTCCAAACCTGAGACCCTTCCTATAGCATGAGATGTGATATCCGACTAGTTCCCAATCCAATCCTGAGACCCTTCCTATAGCATGAGATGTAATATCACAATGCTTGTAATACCACACCTGAGTCCCTTAATATAGCATGAGATGTGATATCCAACTCCTTCCTATTCCAATCCTGAGACCATTCCTATAGCATGAAACGTGTTATCTCAATGCTTCTAATACCAAACCTGAGACCCTTCCTATAGCATTAGATGTGATATCCAACTCCTTCCCATTCCAATCCCGAGACCCTTCCGATAGCAGAGATGTGATATCTCCATGCTCATACCAAACCTGAGACCCTTCCTATGGCATGAGATGTCATGTACTTCTCCTTCCCATTCCAATCCTGAGACCCTTCCTATAGCATGAGATGTGATATCTCAATGCTTCTACCAAACCTGAGACCCTTCCTATAGCATGAGATGTGATATCCAACTCCTTCCCATTCCAATCATAAGACCCTTCCTATAGCATGAGATGTGATATCTCAATGCTTCTAATACCAAACCTGATATCCTTCCTATAACATGAGATGTGATATCCAACTCCTTCCTATTCCAATCCTGAGATCCTTCCTATACCATGAGATGTGATATCTCAATGTTTCTCATACCAAACCTGAGGCCCTTCTTATAGCATGAGATGTGATATCCAACTCCTTCCTATTCCAATCCTGAGACCCTTCCTATAGCATGAAACGTGACATCTCAATGCTTCTAATACCAAACCTGAGACCCTTCCTATAGCATGAGATGTGATATCCAACTCCTTCCCATTCCAATCCCGAGACCCTTCCGATAGCAGAGATGTGATATCTCAATGCTCATACCAAACCTGAGACCCTTCCTATGGCATGAGATGTCATATACTTCTCCTTCCCATTCCAATCCTGAGACCCTTCCTATAGCATGAGATGTGATATCTCAATGCTTCTACCAAACCTGAGACCCTTCCTATAGCATGAGATGTGATATCCAACTCCTTCCCATTCCAATCATGAGACCCTTCCTATAGCATGAGATGTGATATCTCAATGCTTCTAATACCAAACCTGATATCCTTCCTATAACATGAGATGTGATATCCAACTCCTTCCTATTCCAATCCTGAGATCCTTCCTATACCATGAGATGTGATATCTCAATGTTTCTCATACCAAACCTGAGGCCCTTCTTATAGCATGAGCTGTGATATCCGACTCCTTCCCAATCCAATCCTGAGACCCTTCCTATAGCATGAGATGTAATATCACAATGCTTGTAATACCAAACCTGAGACCCTTCTTATAGCATGAGATGTGATATCTCAATGCTTCTAATACCAAAACTGAGACCCTTCTTAAAGCATGAGATGTGATATCCAACTCCTTCCCGTTCCCAACCTGAGACCCTTCCTATAGCATGAGATGATATCCAACTCCTTCCCATTCCACTCCTGAGACCCTTCCTATGGCATGAGATGTGATATCTCAATGTTTCTAATAACAAACCTGAGACCCTTCCTATTGCAAGAGATGTGATATCCAACTCCTTCCCATTCCAATCATGAGGCCCTTCCTATAGCATGAGATGTGATATCTCAATGCTTCTACCAAACCTGAGACCCTTCCTATAGCATGAGATGTGATATCCAACACCTTCCCATTCCAATCCTGAGACCCTTCCTATAGCATGAGATGTGATATCTCAAGGCTCTTAATACCAAACCTTGGATCATTCCTATTGCAAGAGATGTGATATCCAAATGCTTCCCATTCCAATCCTGAGACCCTTCCTATAGCATGAGATGATATCCAACTCCTTCCCATTCCAATCCTGAGACCCTTCCTATACCATGAGATGTGATATCTCAATGTTTCTAATACCAGACCTGAGACCCTTCCTATTGCAAGAGATGTGATATCCAAACCCTTCCCATTCCAAACCTGAGACCTTTCCTATTGCATGATGTGATATCCAACTCCTTCCCAATCCAACCCTGAGACCCTTCCGATAGCATTAGATGTGATATCTCAATGCTTCTAATATCAAACCTGAGACCCTCCCTATAGCATGAGATGTGATATCCGACTCCTTCCCAATCCAATCCCGAGACCCTTCCTATAGCATGAGATGTAATATCACAATGCTTGTAATACCAAACCTGAGACCCTTCTTATAGTATGAGATGTGATATCTCAATGCTTCTAATACCAAAACTGAGACCCTTCTTAAAGCATGAGATGTGATATCCAACTCCTTCCCGTTCCCAACCTGAGACCCTTCCTATAGCATGAGATGATATCCAACTCCTTCCCATTCCACTCCTGAGACCCTTCCTATGGCATGAGATGTGATATCTCAATGTTTCTAATAACAAACCTGAGACCCTTCCTATTGCAAGAAATGTTATATCCAACTCCTTCCCATTCCAATCATGAGGCCCTTCCTATAGCATGAGATGTGATATCTCAATGCTTCTAATACCAAACCTGAGACCCTTCCTATAGCATGAGATGGGATATCCAACACCTTCCCAATCCAATCCTGAGACCCTTCCTATACCATGAGATGTGATATCTCAATGCTTCTAATACTAAACCTGAGACCCGTCCTATAACATGAGATGTAATATCCTAATCCTTCCCCTTCCAAGCCTGAGACCCTTCTTTTAGCATGAGATGTGATATCCAACTCCTTCCCATTCCAATCCTGAGACCCTTCCGATAGCATGAGATGTGATATCTCAATGCTTCTAATATGAAACCTGAGACCCTCCCTATAGCATGAGATGTGATATCCAAGTCCTTCCCATTCCAATCCTGAGACCCTTCCTATAACATGAGATGTGATATCTCAATGCTTCTAATACCAAACCTGAGACCCTTCCTATAACATGAGATAGGATATCCAACTCCTTCCCATTCCAATCCCGATACCCTTCCGATAGGAGAGATGTGATATATCAATGCTTATACCAAACCTGAGACCCTTCCTATGACATGAGATGTCATATACTACTCCTTCCCATTCCAATCCTGAGACCCTTCGTATAGCATGAGATGTGATATCTCAATGCTTCTACCAAACCTGAGACCCTTCCTATAGCATGAGATGTGATATCCAACTCCTTCCCATTCCAATCCTGAGACCCTTCCTATAGCATGAGATGTGATATCTCAATGCTTCTAACACCAAACCTGATATCCTTCCTATAACATGAGATAGGATATCCAACTCCTTCCCATTCCAATCCTGAGATCCTTCCTATACCATGAGATGTGATATCTCAATGTTTCTCATACCAAACCTGAGGCCCTTCCTATAGCAAGAGATGTGATATACAAATCCTTCCCATTCCAAACCTGAGACCCTTCCTATAGCATGAGATGTGATATCCGACTAGTTCCCAATCCAATCCTGAGACCCTTCCTATAGCATGAGATGTAATATCACAATGCTTGTAATACCACACCTGAGTCCCTTAATATAGCATGAGATGTGATATCCAACTCCTTCCTATTCCAATCCTGAGACTCTTCCTATAGCATGAAACGTGTTATCTCAATGCTTCTAATACCAAACCTGAGACCCTTCCTATAGCATGAGATGTGATATCCAACTCCTTCCCATTCCAATCCCGAGACCCTTCCGATAGCAGAGATGTGATATCTCAATGCTCATACCAAACCTGAGACCCTTCCTATGGCATGAGATGTCATATACTTCTCCTTCCCATTCCAATCCTGAGACCCTTCCTATAGCATGAGATGTGATATCTCAATGCTTCTACCAAACCTGAGACCCTTCCTATAGCATGAGATGTGATATCCAACTCCTTCCCATTCCAATCATGAGACCCTTCCTATAGCATGAGATGTGATATCTCAATGCTTCTAATACCAAACCTGATATCCTTCCTATAACATGAGATGTGATATCCAACTCCTTCCTATTCCAATCCTGAGATCCGTCCTATACCATGAGATGTGATATCTCAATGCTTCTAATACCAAACCTGATATCCTTCCTATAACATGAGATGTGATATCCAACTCCTTCCTATTCCAATCCTGAGATCCTTCCTATACCATGAGATGTGATATCTCAATGTTTCTCATACCAAACCTGAGGCCCTTCTGATAGCATGAGCTGTGATATCCGACTCCTTCCCAATCCAATCCTGAGACCCTTCCTATAGCATGAGATGTAATATCACAATGCTTGTAATACCAAACCTGAGACCCTTCTTATAGCATGAGATGTGATATCTCAATGCTTCTAATACCAAAACTGAGACCCTTCTTAAAGCATGAGATGTGATATCCAACTCCTTCCCGTTCCCAACCTGAGACCCTTCCTATAGCATGAGATGATATCCAACTCCTTCCCATTCCACTCCTGAGACCCTTCCTATGGCATGAGATGTGATATCTCAATGTTTCTAATAACAAACCTGAGACCCTTCCTATTGCAAGAGATGTGATATCCAACTCCTTCCCATTCCAATCATGAGGCCCTTCCTATAGCATGAGATGTGATATCTCAATGCTTCTACCAAACCTGAGACCCTTCCTATAGCATGAGATGTGATATCCAACACTTTCCCATTCCAATCCTGAGACCCTTCCTATAGCATGAGATGTGATATCTCAAGGCTCTTAATACCAAACCTTGGATCATTCCTATTGCAAGAGATGTGATATCCAAATGCTTCCCATTCCAAACCTGAGACCCTTCCTATAGGATGAGAAGTGATATCCAACACCTTCCCATTCCAATCCTGAGACCCTTCCTATAGCATGAGATGATATCCAACTCCTTCCCATTCCAATCCTGAGACCCTTCCTATACCATGAGATGTGATATCTCAATGTTTCTAATACCAGACCTGAGACCCTTCCTATTGCAAGAGATGTGATATCCAAACCCTTCCCATTCCAAACCTGAGACCTTTCCTATTGCATGATGTGATATCCAACTCCTTCCCAATCCAACCCTGAGACCCTTCCGATAGCATTAGATGTGATATCTCAATGCTTCTAATATCAAACCTGAGACCCTCCCTATAGCATGAGATGTGATATCCAACTCCTTCCCAATCCAATCCTGAGACCTTTCCGATAGCATGAGATGTGATATCCAACTCCTTCCAATTCCAACCTATGACCCTTCCTATAGCATGAGATGGGACATCCAACTCCTTCCCAATCCAATCCTGAGACCCTTCCGATAGCATGAGATGTGATATCTTAATGCTTCTACCATACCTGAGACCTTCCTATGGCATGAGATGTGATATCCAACTCCTTCCCATTCCAATCCTGAGACCCTTCCTAAAGCATGAAATGTGATATCCAACTCCTTCCCATTCCAATCCTGAGACCCTTCCGATAGCATGAGATGTGATATCCAACTCCTTCCCATTCCAATCCTGAGACCCGCCCTATACCATGAGATGTGATATCTCAATGCTTCTAATACCAAACCTGAGACTGTCCTATAACATGAGATGTGATATCTCAATGCTTCTAATAACAAACCTGAGACCCTTCCTATAACATGAGATGTGATATCCAAATCCTTCCCATTCCAATCCTGAGACCCTTCCTATAGCATGAGATGTGATATCCAACTCCTTCCCATTCCAATCCTGAGACCCGTCCTATACCATGAGATATATCTCAATGCTTCTAATACCAAACCTGAGACTGTCCTATAACATGAGATGTGATATCTCAATGCTTCTAATAACAAACCTGAGACCCTTCCTATAATATGAGATGTGATATCCAAATCCTTCCCATTCCAATCCTGAGACCCTTCCTATAACATGAGATGTGATATCCAACTCCTTCCCAATCCAATCCTGAGACCCTCCCTATAGCATGAGATGTGATATCCAACTCCTTCCAATTCCAATCCTTTGACCCTTCCCATAGCCTGAGATGTGATATCCAATTCCTTCCCATTCCAATCATGAGGCCCTTCCTATAGCATGAGATGATATCCAACTCCTTCCCATTCCAATCCTGAGACCCTTCCTATAGCATGAGATGTGATATCTCAATGCTTCTACCAAACCTGAGATCCTCCCTATAGCATGAGATGTGATATTCAACTCCTTCCCATTCCAATCCTGAGACCCTTACGATAGGATGAGATTTATTATCTCACTCCTTCAAATACCAAACTTGAGTCCCTTCCTAAAGGATGAGATCTGATATCTCAGTGCTTCTAATACCAAACCTGAGTCCCTTCCTATAACATGAGATGTGATATCCAACTCCTTCCCATTCCAATCATGAGGCCCTTCCTATAGCATGAGATGTGATATCCAACTCCTTCCCATTCCAATCCTGAGACCCGTCCTATACCATGAGATGTGATATCTCAATGCTTCTAATACCAAAGTCGGACCGTTCCTATACCATGAGATGTGATATCCAACTCCTTCCCATTCCAATCCTGCGTCCCTTCATTTAGCATGGGATTTGAGATCTCAGTACTTCTAATACCAAACCTGAGACACTTCCTATAACATGAGATGTGATATCCAACTCCTGCCGATTCCACTCCTGAGACCCTTCCTATGGCATGAGATGTGATATCTCAATGTTTCTAATAACAAACCTGAGACCCTTCCTATTGCAAGAGATGTGATATCCAAACCCTTCCCATTCCAAACCTGAGACCTTTCCTATTGCATGAGATGTGATATCCAACCCCTTCCCAATCCAATCCTGAGACCCTTCCGATAGCATTAGATGTGATATCTCAATGCTTCTAATATCAAACCTGAGACCCTCCCTATAGCAAGAGATGTGATATTCAACTCCTTCCCATTCCAATCCTGAGACCCTTCCGATAGCATGAGATGGGATATCCAACTCCTTCCCAATCCAAACCTGAGACCCTTCCGATAGCATGAGATGTGATATCTTAATACTTCTGCCAAACCTGAGACCTTCCTATGGCATGAGATGTGATATCCAACTCCTTCCCATTCCAATTCTGAGACCCGTCCTATACCATGAGATGTGATATCTCAATGCTTCTAATACCAAACCTGAGACTGTCCTATAACATGAGATGTGATATCTCAATCCTTCTAATAACAAACCTGAGACCCTTCCTATAACATGAGATGTGATGTCCAAGTCCTTCCCATTCCAATCCTAAGACCCTTCCTATAGCATGAGATGTGATATCCAACTCCTTCCGATTCCAATCATGAGGCCCTTCCTATAGCATGAGATGTGATATCTCAATGCTTCTACCAAACCTGAGACCCTTCCTATAGCATGAGATGTGATATCCAACTCCTTCCCATTCCAATCCTGAGACCCTTCCTATAGCATGAGATGTGATATCTCAAGGCTCTTAATACCAAACCTTGGATCATTCCTATTGCAAGAGATGTGATATCCAAATGCTTCCCATTTCAAACCTGAGACCCTTCCTATAGGATGAGAAGTGATATCCAACACCTTCCCATTCCAATCCTGAGACCCTTCCTATAGCATGAGATGATATCCAACTCCTTCCCATTCCAAACCTGAGACCTTTCCTATTGCATGAGATGTGATATCCAACTCCTTCCCATTCCAATCCTGAGACCCTTCCTATAGCATGAGATGTGATATCCAACTCCTTCCCATTCCAATCCTGAGACCCTTCCTATAGCATGAGATGATATCCAACTCCTTCCCATTCCAAGCCTGAGACCCTTCTGATAGCATGAGATGTGGTATCTCAATGCCTCTAATACCAAACCTGAGATCCTACCTCTAACATGAAATGTGATATCCAACTCCTTCCCTTTCCAAACCTGAGAGCCTTCCTATAGCATGAGATGTGATATCCAAGTCCTTCCCATTCCAATCCGGAGACCCTTCCTATAGCATGAGATGGGATATCCAACTCCTTCCAAATCCAATCCTGATACCCTTCCGATAGCATGAGATGTGATATCCCAATGCTTCTACCAAACCTGAGACCCATACTATGGCATGAGAAGTGATATCAAACTCCTTCCCATTCCAATCCTGAGACCCTCCCTATAGCTTGAGATGTGATATCCAACTCCTTCCCATTCCAATCCTGAGACCCTTCCAATAGCATGAGATGTGATATCTCAGTGCCTCTAATACCAAACCTGAGATCCTTCCTCTAACATGAAATGTGATATCAAACTCCTTCCCTTTCCAAACCTGAGAGCCTACCTATAGCATGAGATGTGATATCCAAGTCCTTCCCATTCCAATCCTTAGACCCTTCCTACAGCATGCAATGTGATATCTCAATGATTCTAATACCAAACCTGAGACCCGTCCTATAACATGAGATGGGATATCCAACTCCTTCCCATTCCAATCCTGAGACACTTCCGATAGCAGAGATGTGATATATCAATGCTTATACCAAACCTGAGACGCTTCCTATAACATGAGATGTGATATCCAACTCCTTCCAGTTCCAAACCTGAGACCCTTCCTATAGCATGAGATGTGATATCCAAGTCCTTCCCATTCCAATCCGGAGACCCTTCCTATAACATATAATGTGATATCCAACTCCTTCCCATTCCAACCTGAGACCCTTCCTATAGCATGAGATGGGATATCCAACTCCATCCAAATCCAATCCTGAGACCCTTCCTATACCATGAGACTTGATATCTCAATGCTTCTAATACGAAACCTGAGACCCTTCCTATAGCATGAGATGTGATATCTCAATGCTTCTAATACCAAACCTGAGACCCTTCCTATAGCATGAGATGGGATATCCAACACCTTCCCAATCCAATCCTGAGACCCTTCCTATACCATGAGATGTGATATCTCAATGCTTCTAATACTAAACCTGAGACCCGCCCTATAACATGAGATGTAATATCCTAATCCTTCCCCTTCCAAGCCTGAGACCCTTCTTTTAGCATGAGATGTGATATCCAACTCCTTCCCATTCCAATCCTGAGACCCTTCCGATAGCATGAGATGTGATATCTCAATGCTTCTAATATGAAACCTGAGACCCTCCCTATAGCATGAGATGTGATATCCAAGTCCTTCCCATTCCAATCCTGAGACCCTTCCTATAACATGAGATGTGATATCTCAATGCTTCTAATACCAAACCTGAGACCCTTCCTATAACATGAGATAGGATATCCAACTCCTTCCCATTCCAATCCCGAGACCCTTCCGATAGGAGAGATGTGATATATCAATGCTTATACCAAACCTGAGACCCTTCCTATGGCATGAGATGTCATATACTTCTCCTTCCCATTCCAATCCTGAGACCCTTCCTATAGAATGAGATGTGATATCTCAATGCTTCTACCAAACCTGAGACCCTTCCTATAGCATGAGATGTGATATCCAACTCCTTCCCATTCCAATCCTGAGACCCTTCCTATAGCATGAGATGTGATATATCAATGCTTCTAACACCAAACCTGATATCCTTCCTATAACATGAGATAGGATATCCAACTCCTTCCCATTCCAATCCTGAGATCCTTCCTATACCATGAGATGTGATATCTCAATGTTTCTCATACCAAATCTGAGGCCCTTCCTATAGCAAGAGATGTGATATACAAATCCTTCCCATTCCAAACCTGAGACCCTTCCTATAGCATGAGATGTGATATCCGACTAGTTCCCAATCCAATCCTGAGACCCTTCCTATAGCATGAGATGTAATATCACAATGCTTGTAATACCACACCTGAGTCCCTTAATATAGCATGAGATGTGATATCCAACTCCTTCCTATTCCAATCCTGAGACCATTCCTATAGCATGAAACGTGTTATCTCAATGCTTCTAATACCAAACCTGAGACCCTTCCTATAGCATGAGATGTGATATCCAACTCCTTCCCATTCCAATCCCGAGACCCTTCCGATAGCAGAGATGTGATATCTCAATGCTCATACCAAACCTGAGACCCTTCCTATGGCATGAGATGTCATATACTTCTCCTTCCCATTCCAATCCTGAGACCCTTCCTATAGCATGAGATGTGATATCTCAATGCTTCTACCAAACCTGAGACCCTTCCTATAGCATGAGATGTGATATCCAACTCCTTCCCATTCCAATCATAAGACCCTTCCTATAGCATGAGATGTGATATCTCAATGCTTCTAATACCAAACCTGATATCCTTCCTATAACATGAGATGTGATATCCAACTCCTTCCTATTCCAATCCTGAGATCCTTCCTATACCATGAGATGTGATATCTCAATGTTTCTCATACCAAACCTGAGGCCCTTCTTATAGCATGAGATGTGATATCCAACTCCTTCCTATTCCAATCCTGAGACCCTTCCTATAGCATGAAACGTGACATCTCAATGCTTCTAATACCAAACCTGAGACCCTTCCTATAGCATGAGATGTGATATCCAACTCCTTCCCATTCCAATCCCGAGACCCTTCCGATAGCAGAGATGTGATATCTCAATGCTCATACCAAACCTGAGACCCTTCCTATGGCATGAGATGTCATATACTTCTCCTTCCCATCCCAATCCTGAGACCCTTCCTATAGCATGAGATGTGATATCTCAATGCTTCTACCAAACCTGAGACCCTTCCTATAGCATGAGATGTGATATCCAACTCCTTCCCATTCCAATCATGAGACCCTTCCTATAGCATGAGATGTGATATCTCAATGCTTCTAATACCAAACCTGATATCCTTCCTATAACATGAGATGTGATATCCAACTCCTTCCTATTCCAATCCTGAGATCCTTCCTATACCATGAGATGTGATATCTCAATGTTTCTCATACCAAACCTGAGGCCCTTCTTATAGCAGGAGCTGTGATATCCGACTCCTTCCCAATCCAATCCTGAGACCCCTCCTATAGCATGAGATGTAATATCACAATGCTTGTAATACCAAACCTGAGACCCTTCTTATAGCATGAGATGTGATATCTCAAAGCTTCTAATACCAAACCTGAGGCCCTTCTTATAGCATGAGCTGTGATATCCGACTCCTTCCCAATCCAATCCTGAGACCCCTCCTATAGCATGAGATGTAATATCACAATGCTTGTAATACCAAACCTGAGACCCTTCTTAAAGCATGAGATGTGATATCCAACTCCTTCCCGTTCCCAACCTGAGACCCTTCCTATAGCATGAGATGTGATATCTCAATGTTTCTAATAACAAACCTGAGACCCTTCCTATTGCAAGAGATGTGATATCCAACTCCTTCCCATTCCAATCATGAGGCCCTTCCTATAGCATGAGATGTGATATCTCAATGCTTCTACCAAACCTGAGACCCTTCCTATAGCATGAGATATGATATCCAACACCTTCCCATTCCTATCCTGAGACCCTTCCTATAGCATGAGATGTGATATCTCAAGGCTCTTAATACCAAACCTTGGGTCATTCCTATTGCAAGAGATGTGATATCCAAATGCTTCCCATTCCAATCCTGAGACCCTTCCTATAGCATGAGATGATATCCAACTCCTTCCCATTCCAATCCTGAGACCCTTCCTATACCATGAGATGTGATATCTCAATGTTTCTAATACCAGACCTGAGACCCTTCCTATTGCAAGAGATGTGATATCCAAACCCTTCCCATTCCAAACCTGAGACCTTTCCTATTGCATGATGTGATATCCAACTCCTTCCCAATCCAACCCTGAGACCCTTCCGATAGCATTAGATGTGATATCTCAATGCTTCTAATATCAAACCTGAGACCCTCCCTATAGCATGAGATGTGATATCCGACTCCTTCCCAATCCAATCCTGAGACCCTTCCTATAGCATGAGATGTAATATCACAATGCTTGTAATACCAAACCTGAGACCCTTCTTATAGCATGAGATGTGATATCTCAATGCTTCTAATACCAAAACTGAGACCCTTCTTAAAGCATGAGATGTGATATCCAACTCCTTCACGTTCCCAACCTGAGACCCTTCCTATAGCATGAGATGATATCCAACTCCTTCCCATTCCACTCCTGAGACCCTTCCTATGGCATGAGATGTGATATCTCAATGTTTCTAATAACAAACCTGAGACCCTTCCTATTGCAAGAGATGTGATATCCAACTCCTTCCCATTCCAATCATGAGGCCCTTCCTATAGCATGAGATGTGATATCTCAATGCTTCTACCAAACCTGAGACCCTTCCTATAGCATGAGATGTGATATCCAACACCTTCCCATTCCAATCCTGAGACCCTTCCTATAGCATGAGATGTGATATCTCAAGGCTCTTAATACCAAACCTTGGGTCATTCCTATTGCAAGAGATGTGATATCCAAATGCTTCCCATTCCAATCCTGAGACCCTTCCTATAGCATGAGATGATATCCAACTCCTTCCCATTCCAATCCTGAGACCCTTCCTATACCATGAGATGTGATATCTCAATGTTTCTAATACCAGACCTGAGACCCTTCCTATTGCAAGAGATGTGATATCCAAACCCTTCCCATTCCAAACCTGAGACCTTTCCTATTGCATGATGTGATATCCAACTCCTTCCCAATCCAACCCTGAGACCCTTCCGATAGCATTAGATGTGATATCTCAATGCTTCTAATATCAAACCTGAGACCCTCCCTATAGCATGAGATGTGATATCCGACTCCTTCCCAATCCAATCCTGAGACCCTTCCTATAGCATGAGATGTAATATCACAATGCTTGTAATACCAAACCTGAGACCCTTCTTATAGCATGAGATGTGATATCTCAATGCTTCTAATACCAAAACTGAGACCCTTCTTAAAGCATGAGATGTGATATCCAACTCCTTCACGTTCCCAACCTGAGACCCTTCCTATAGCATGAGATGATATCCAACTCCTTCCCATTCCACTCCTGAGACCCTTCCTATGGCATGAGATGTGATATCTCAATGTTTCTAATAACAAACCTGAGACCCTTCCTATTGCAAGAGATGTGATATCCAACTCCTTCCCATTCCAATCATGAGGCCCTTCCTATAGCATGAGATGTGATATCTCAATGCTTCTACCAAACCTGAGACCCTTCCTATAGCATGAGATGTGATATCCAACACCTTCCCATTCCAATCCTGAGACCCTTCCTATAGCATGAGATGTGATATCTCAAGGCTCTTAATACCAAACCTTGGATCATTCCTATTGCAAGAGATGTGATATCCAAATGCTTCCCATTCCAATCCTGAGACCCTTCCTATAGCATGAGATGATATCCAACTCCTTCCCATTCCAATCCTGAGACCCTTCCTATACCATGAGATGTGATATCTCAATGTTTCTAATACCAGACCTGAGACCCTTCCTATTGCAAGAGATGTGATATCCAAACCCTTCCCATTCCAAACCTGAGACCTTTCCTATTGCATGATGTGATATCCAACTCCTTCCCAATCCAACCCTGAGACCCTTCCGATAGCATTAGATGTGATATCTCAATGCTTCTAATATCAAACCTGAGACCCTCCCTATAGCATGAGATGTGATATCCAACTCCTTCCCAATCCAATCCTGAGACCTTTCCGATAGCATGAGATGTGATATCCAACTCCTTCCAATTCCAACCTATGACCCTTCCTATAGCATGAGATGGGATATCCAACTCCTTCCCAATCCAATCCTGAGACCCTTCCGATAGCATGAAATGTGATATCTTAATGCTTCTACCATACCTGAGACCTTCCTATGGCATGAGATGTGATATCCAACTCCTTCCCATTCCAATCCTGAGACCCTTCCTAAAGCATGAAATGTGATATCCAACTCCTTCCCATTCCAATCCTGAGACCCTTCCGATAGCATGAGATGTGATATCCAACTCCTTCCCATTCCAATCCTGAGACCCGCCCTATACCATGAGATGTGATATCTCAATGCTTCTAATACCAAACCTGAGATTGTCCTATAACATGAGATGTGATATCTCAATGCTTCTAATAACAAACCTGAGACCCTTCCTATAACATGAGATGTGATATCCAAATCCTTCCCATTCCAATCCTGAGACCCTTCCTATAGCATGAGATTTGATATCCAACTCCTTCCTATTCCAATCCTGAGACCCGTCCTATACCATGAGATATGATATCTCAATGCTTCTAATACCAAACCTGAGACTGTCCTATAACATGAGATGTGATATCTCAATGCTTCTAATAACAAACCTGAGACCCTTCCTATAACATGAGATGTGATATCCAAATCCTTCCCATTCCAATCCTGAGACCCTTCCTATAACATGAGATGTGATATCCAACTCCTTCCCAATCCAATCCTGAGACCCTCCCTATAGCATGAGATGTGATATCCAACTCCTTCCAATTCCAATCCTTTGACCCTTCCCATAGCCTGAGATGTGATATCCAACTCCTTCCCATTCCAATCATGAGGCCCTTCCTATAGGATGAGAAGTGATATCCAACACCTTCCCATTCCAATCCTGAGACCCTTCCTATAGCATGAGATGATATCCAACTCCTTCCCATTCCAATCATGAGGCCCTTCCTATAGCATGAGATGTGATATCTCAATGCTTCTACCAAACCTGAGGCCCTTCCTATAGCATGAGATGTGATATCCAACACCTTCCCATTCCAATCCTGAGACCCTTCCTATAGCATGAGATGATATCCAACTCCTTCCCATTCCAATCCTGAGACCCTTCCTATAGCATGAGATGTGATATCTCAATGCTTCTACCAAACCTGAGATCCTCCCTATAGCATGAGATGTGATATTCAACTCCTTCCCATTCCAATCCTGAGACCCTTACGATAGGATGAGATTTATTATCTCACTCCTTCAAATACCAAACTTGAGTCCCTTCCTAAAGGATGAGATCTGATATCTCAGTGCTTCTAATACCAAACCTGAGTCCCTTCCTATAACATGAGTTGTGATATCCAACTCCTTCCCATTACAATCATGAGGCCCTTCCTATAGCATGAGATGTGATATCTCAATGCTCTTATTACCAAACCTGGGATCATTCCTATAACCAAGATGATATCCACCTCCTTCCCATTCCAATCCTGAACCCATTCCATGAGATGTGATATCTCAATGCTTCTAATACCAAAGTCGGACCGTTCCTATACCATGAGATGTGATATCCAACTCCTTCCCATTCCAATCCTGCGTCCCTTCATTTAGCATGGGATTTGAGATCTCAGTGCTTCTAATACCAAACCTGAGACACTTCCTATAACATGAGATGTGATATCCAACTCCTGCCGATTCCACTCCTGAGACCCTTCCTATGGCATGAGATGTGATATCTCAATGTTTCTAATAACAAACCTGAGACCCTTCCTATTGCAAGAGATGTGATATCCAAACCCTTCCCATTCCAAACCTGAGACCTTTCCTATTGCATGAGATGTGATATCCAACTCCTTCCCAATACAATCCTGAGACCCTTCCGATAGCATTAGATGTGATATCTCAATGCTTCTAATATCAAACCTGAGACCCTTCCGATAGCATGAGATGTGATATCCAACTCCTTCGAATTCCAACCTGTGACCCTTCCTATAGCATGAGATGGGATATCCAACTCCTTCCCAATCCAATCCTGAGACCCTTCCGATAGCATGAGATGTGATATCTTAATGCTTCTGCCAAAACTGAGACCTTCCTATGGCATGAGCTGTGATATCAAACTCCTTCCCATTCCAATCCTGAGACCCTTCCTATAGCATGAGATGTGATATCCAACTCCTTCCCATTCCAATCCTGAGACCCGTCCTATACCATGAGATGTTATATCTCAATGCTTCTAATACCAAACCTGAGACTGTCCTATAACATGAAATGTGATATCTCAATCCTTCTAATAACAAACCTGAGACCCTTCCTATAACATGAGATGTGATGTCCAAGTCCTTCCCATTCCAAACCTGAGACCCTTCCTATAGCATGAGATGTGATATCCAACTCCTTCCCATTCCAATCATGAGGCCCTTCCTATAGCATGAGATGTGATATCTCAATGCTTCTACCAAACCTGAGACCCTTCCTATAGCATGAGATGTGATATCCAACTCCTTCCCATTCCAATCCTGAGGCCCTTCCTATAGCATGAGATGTGATATCTCAATGCTTCTACCAAACCTGAGGCCCTTCCTATAGCATGAGATGTGATATCCAACACCTTCAAATTCCAATCCTGAGACCCTTCCTATAGCATGAGATGATATCCAACTCCTTCCCATTCCAATCCTGAGACCCTTCCTATAGCATGAGATGTGATATCTCAATGCTTCTACCAAACCTGAGATCCTCCCTATAGCATGAGATGTGATATTCAACTCCTTCCCATTCCAATCCTGAGACCCTTACGATAGGATGAGATTTATTATCTCACTCCTTCAAATACCAAACTTGAGTCCCTTCCTAAAGGATGAGATCTGATATCTCAGTGCTTCTAATACCAAACCTGAGTCCCTTCCTATAACATGAGATGTGATATCCAACTCCTTCCCATTCCAATCATGAGGCCCTTCCTATAGCATGAGATGTGATATCTCAATGCTTTTATTACCAAACCTGGGATCATTCCTATAACTGAGATGATATCCACCTCCTTCCCATTCCAATCCTGAACCCCTTCCATGAGATGTGATATCCAACTCCTTCCCATTCCAATCCTGAGACCCTTCCGGTAGCATGAGATGTGATATCTCAAGGCTCTTAATACCAAACCTTGGATCATTCCTATTGCAAGAGATGTGATATCCAAATGCTTCCCATTCCAAACCTGAGACCCTTCCTATAGGATGAGAAGTGATATCCAACACCTTCCCATTCCAATCCTGAGACCCTTCCTATAGCATGAGATGATATCCAACTCCTTCCCATTCCAAACCTGAGACCTTTCCTATTGCATGAGATGTGATATCCAACTCCTTCCCATTCCAATCCTGAGACCCTTCCTATAGCATGAGATGTGATATCCAACTCCTTCCCATTCCAAACCTGAGACCTTTCCTATTGCATGATGTGATATCCAACTCCTTCCCAATCCAACCCTGAGACCCTTCCGATAGCATTAGATGTGATATCTCAATGCTTCTAATATCAAACCTGAGACCCTCCCTATAGCATGAGATGTGATATCCGACTCCTTCCCAATCCAATCCTGAGACCCTTCCTATAGCATGAGATGTAATATCACAATGCTTGTAATACCAAACCTGAGACCCTTCTTATAGCATGAGATGTGATATCTCAATGCTTCTAATACCAAAACTGAGACCCTTCTTAAAGCATGAGATGTGATATCCAACTCCTTCACGTTCCCAACCTGAGACCCTTCCTATAGCATGAGATGATATCCAACTCCTTCCCATTCCACTCCTGAGACCCTTCCTATGGCATGAGATGTGATATCTCAATGTTTCTAATAACAAACCTGAGACCCTTCCTATTGCAAGAGATGTGATATCCAACTCCTTCCCATTCCAATCATGAGGCCCTTCCTATAGCATGAGATGTGATATCTCAATGCTTCTACCAAACCTGAGACCCTTCCTATAGCATGAGATGTGATATCCAACACCTTCCCATTCCAATCCTGAGACCCTTCCTATAGCATGAGATGTGATATCTCAAGGCTCTTAATACCAAACCTTGGATCATTCCTATTGCAAGAGATGTGATATCCAAATGCTTCCCATTCCAATCCTGAGACCCTTCCTATAGCATGAGATGATATCCAACTCCTTCCCATTCCAATCCTGAGACCCTTCCTATACCATGAGATGTGATATCTCAATGTTTCTAATACCAGACCTGAGACCCTTCCTATTGCAAGAGATGTGATATCCAAACCCTTCCCATTCCAAACCTGAGACCTTTCCTATTGCATGATGTGATATCCAACTCCTTCCCAATCCAACCCTGAGACCCTTCCGATAGCATTAGATGTGATATCTCAATGCTTCTAATATCAAACCTGAGACCCTCCCTATAGCATGAGATGTGATATCCAACTCCTTCCCAATCCAATCCTGAGACCTTTCCGATAGCATGAGATGTGATATCCAACTCCTTCCAATTCCAACCTATGACCCTTCCTATAGCATGAGATGGGATATCCAACTCCTTCCCAATCCAATCCTGAGACCCTTCCGATAGCATGAAATGTGATATCTTAATGCTTCTACCATACCTGAGACCTTCCTATGGCATGAGATGTGATATCCAACTCCTTCCCATTCCAATCCTGAGACCCTTCCTAAAGCATGAAATGTGATATCCAACTCCTTCCCATTCCAATCCTGAGACCCTTCCGATAGCATGAGATGTGATATCCAACTCCTTCCCATTCCAATCCTGAGACCCGCCCTATACCATGAGATGTGATATCTCAATGCTTCTAATACCAAACCTGAGATTGTCCTATAACATGAGATGTGATATCTCAATGCTTCTAATAACAAACCTGAGACCCTTCCTATAACATGAGATGTGATATCCAAATCCTTCCCATTCCAATCCTGAGACCCTTCCTATAGCATGAGATTTGATATCCAACTCCTTCCTATTCCAATCCTGAGACCCGTCCTATACCATGAGATATGATATCTCAATGCTTCTAATACCAAACCTGAGACTGTCCTATAACATGAGATGTGATATCTCAATGCTTCTAATAACAAACCTGAGACCCTTCCTATAACATGAGATGTGATATCCAAATCCTTCCCATTCCAATCCTGAGACCCTTCCTATAACATGAGATGTGATATCCAACTCCTTCCCAATCCAATCCTGAGACCCTCCCTATAGCATGAGATGTGATATCCAACTCCTTCCAATTCCAATCCTTTGACCCTTCCCATAGCCTGAGATGTGATATCCAACTCCTTCCCATTCCAATCATGAGGCCCTTCCTATAGGATGAGAAGTGATATCCAACACCTTCCCATTCCAATCCTGAGACCCTTCCTATAGCATGAGATGATATCCAACTCCTTCCCATTCCAATCATGAGGCCCTTCCTATAGCATGAGATGTGATATCTCAATGCTTCTACCAAACCTGAGGCCCTTCCTATAGCATGAGATGTGATATCCAACACCTTCCCATTCCAATCCTGAGACCCTTCCTATAGCATGAGATGATATCCAACTCCTTCCCATTCCAATCCTGAGACCCTTCCTATAGCATGAGATGTGATATCTCAATGCTTCTACCAAACCTGAGATCCTCCCTATAGCATGAGATGTGATATTCAACTCCTTCCCATTCCAATCCTGAGACCCTTACGATAGGATGAGATTTATTATCTCACTCCTTCAAATACCAAACTTGAGTCCCTTCCTAAAGGATGAGATCTGATATCTCAGTGCTTCTAATACCAAACCTGAGTCCCTTCCTATAACATGAGTTGTGATATCCAACTCCTTCCCATTACAATCATGAGGCCCTTCCTATAGCATGAGATGTGATATCTCAATGCTCTTATTACCAAACCTGGGATCATTCCTATAACCAAGATGATATCCACCTCCTTCCCATTCCAATCCTGAACCCATTCCATGAGATGTGATATCTCAATGCTTCTAATACCAAAGTCGGACCGTTCCTATACCATGAGATGTGATATCCAACTCCTTCCCATTCCAATCCTGCGTCCCTTCATTTAGCATGGGATTTGAGATCTCAGTGCTTCTAATACCAAACCTGAGACACTTCCTATAACATGAGATGTGATATCCAACTCCTGCCGATTCCACTCCTGAGACCCTTCCTATGGCATGAGATGTGATATCTCAATGTTTCTAATAACAAACCTGAGACCCTTCCTATTGCAAGAGATGTGATATCCAAACCCTTCCCATTCCAAACCTGAGACCTTTCCTATTGCATGAGATGTGATATCCAACTCCTTCCCAATACAATCCTGAGACCCTTCCGATAGCATTAGATGTGATATCTCAATGCTTCTAATATCAAACCTGAGACCCTTCCGATAGCATGAGATGTGATATCCAACTCCTTCGAATTCCAACCTGTGACCCTTCCTATAGCATGAGATGGGATATCCAACTCCTTCCCAATCCAATCCTGAGACCCTTCCGATAGCATGAGATGTGATATCTTAATGCTTCTGCCAAAACTGAGACCTTCCTATGGCATGAGCTGTGATATCAAACTCCTTCCCATTCCAATCCTGAGACCCTTCCTATAGCATGAGATGTGATATCCAACTCCTTCCCATTCCAATCCTGAGACCCGTCCTATACCATGAGATGTTATATCTCAATGCTTCTAATACCAAACCTGAGACTGTCCTATAACATGAAATGTGATATCTCAATCCTTCTAATAACAAACCTGAGACCCTTCCTATAACATGAGATGTGATGTCCAAGTCCTTCCCATTCCAAACCTGAGACCCTTCCTATAGCATGAGATGTGATATCCAACTCCTTCCCATTCCAATCATGAGGCCCTTCCTATAGCATGAGATGTGATATCTCAATGCTTCTACCAAACCTGAGACCCTTCCTATAGCATGAGATGTGATATCCAACTCCTTCCCATTCCAATCCTGAGGCCCTTCCTATAGCATGAGATGTGATATCTCAATGCTTCTACCAAACCTGAGGCCCTTCCTATAGCATGAGATGTGATATCCAACACCTTCAAATTCCAATCCTGAGACCCTTCCTATAGCATGAGATGATATCCAACTCCTTCCCATTCCAATCCTGAGACCCTTCCTATAGCATGAGATGTGATATCTCAATGCTTCTACCAAACCTGAGATCCTCCCTATAGCATGAGATGTGATATTCAACTCCTTCCCATTCCAATCCTGAGACCCTTACGATAGGATGAGATTTATTATCTCACTCCTTCAAATACCAAACTTGAGTCCCTTCCTAAAGGATGAGATCTGATATCTCAGTGCTTCTAATACCAAACCTGAGTCCCTTCCTATAACATGAGATGTGATATCCAACTCCTTCCCATTCCAATCATGAGGCCCTTCCTATAGCATGAGATGTGATATCTCAATGCTTTTATTACCAAACCTGGGATCATTCCTATAACTGAGATGATATCCACCTCCTTCCCATTCCAATCCTGAACCCCTTCCATGAGATGTGATATCCAACTCCTTCCCATTCCAATCCTGAGACCCTTCCGGTAGCATGAGATGTGATATCTCAAGGCTCTTAATACCAAACCTTGGATCATTCCTATTGCAAGAGATGTGATATCCAAATGCTTCCCATTCCAAACCTGAGACCCTTCCTATAGGATGAGAAGTGATATCCAACACCTTTCCATTCCAATCCTGAGACCCTTCCTATAGCATGAGATGATATCCAACTCCTTCCCATTCCAAACCTGAGACCTTTCCTATTGCATGAGATGTGATATCCAACTCCTTCTCATTCCAATCCTGAGACCCTTCCTATAACATGAGATGTGATATCCAAATCCTTCCCATTCCAATCCTGAGACCCTTCCTATAGCATGAGATGTGATATCCAACTCCTTCCCATTCCAATCCTGAGACCCGTCCTATACCATGAGATATGATATCTCAATGCTTCTAATACCAAACCTGAGACTGTCCTATAACATGAGATGTGATATCTCAATGTTTCTAATAACAAACCTGAGACCCTTCCTATTGCAAGAGATGTGATATCCAAACCCTTCCCATTCCAAACCTGAGACCTTTCCTATTGCATGAGATGTGATATCCAACTCCTTCCCAATCCAATCCTGAGACCCTTCCGATAGCATTAGATGTGATATCTCAATGCTTCTAATATCAAACCTGAGACCCTCCCTATAGCAAGAGATGTGATATTCAACTCCTTCCCATTCAAATCCTGAGACCCTTCCGATAGCATGAGATGTGATATCCAACTCCTTCGAATTCCAACCTGTGACCCTTCCTATAGCATGAGATGGGATATCCAACTCCTTCCCAATCCAATCCTGAGACCCTTCCGATAGCATGAGATGTGATATCTTAATGCTTCTGCCAAACCTGAGACCTTCCTATGGCATGAGCTGTGATATCAAACTCCTTCCCATTCCAATCCTGAGACCCTTCCTATAGCATGAGATGTGATATCCAACTCCTTCCCATTCCAATCCTGAGACCCGTCCTATACCATGAGATGTTATATCTCAATGCTTCTAATACCAAACCTGAGACTGTCCTATAACATGAGATGTGATATCTCAATCCTTCTAATAACAAACCTGAGACCCTTCCTATAACATGAGATGTGATGTCCAAGTCCTTCCCATTCCAATCCTGAGACCCTTCCTATAGCATGAGATGTGATATCCAACTCCTTCCCATTCCAATCATGAGGCCCTTCCTATAGCATGAGATGTGATATCTCAATGCTTCTACCAAACCTGAGACCCTTCCTATAGCATGAGATGTGATATCCAACTCCTTCCCATTCCAATCATGAGGCCCTTCCTATAGCATGAGATGTGATATCTCAATGCTTCTACCAAACCTGAGGCCCTTCCTATAGCATGAGATGTGATATCCAACACCTTCCCATTCCAATCCTGAGACCCTTCCTATAGCATGAGATGATATCCAACTCCTTCCCATTCCAATCCTGAGACCCTTCCTATAGCATGAGATGTGATATCTCAATGCTTCTACCAAACCTGAGATCCTCCTTATAGCATGAGATGTGATATCCAACTCCTTCCAGTTCCAAACCTGAGACCCTTCCTATAGCATGAGATGTGATATCCAACTCCTTCCCATTCCAATCCTGAGACCCATCCGATAGCATGAGATGCGATATCTCAATGCTTCTAATACCAAACCTGAGATCCTTCCTATAACATGAGATGTGATATCCAAATCCCCTTCCAAACCTGAGACCCTCCCTATAGCATGAGATGTGCTATCCAACTCCTTCCAGTTCCAAACCTGAGACCCTTCCTATAGCATGAGATGTGATATCCAACTCCTTCCCATTCCAATCCTGAGACCCTTCCGATAGCATGAGATGTGATATCTCAATGCCTCTAATACCAAACCTGAGATACTTCCTCTAACTTGAAATGTGATATCCAACTCCTTCCCTTTCCAAACCTGAGAGCCTTCCTATAGCATGAGATGTGATATCCAAGTCCTTCCCATTCCAATCCGGAGACCCTTCCTATAACATATAATGTGATATCCAACTCCTTCCCATTCCAACCTGAGACCCTTCCTATAGCATGAGATGGGATATCCAACTCCATCCAAATCCAATCCTGAGACCCTTCCTATACCATGAGACTTGATATCTCAATGCTTCTAATACGAAACCTGAGACCCTTCCTATAGCATGAGATGTGATATCTCAATGCTTCTAATACCAAACCTGAGACCCTTCCTATAGCATGAGATGGGATATCCAACACCTTCCCAATCCAATCCTGAGACCCTTCCTATACCATGAGATGTGATATCTCAATGCTTCTAATACTAAACCTGAGACCCGTCCTATAACATGAGATGTAATATCCTAATCCTTCCCCTTCCAAGCCTGAGACCCTTCTTTTAGCATGAGATGTGATATCCAACTCCTTCCCATTCCAATCCTGAGACCCTTCCGATAGCATGAGATGTGATATCTCAATGCTTCTAATATGAAACCTGAGACCCTCCCTATAGCATGAGATAGGATATCCAACTCCTTCCCATTCCAATCCCGAGACCCTTCCGATAGGAGAGATGTGATATATCAATGCTTATACCAAACCTGAGACCCTTCCTATGGCATGAGATGTCATATACTTCTCCTTCCCATTCCAATCCTGAGACCCTTCCTATAGAATGAGATGTGATATCTCAATGCTTCTACCAAACCTGAGACCCTTCCTATAGCATGAGATGTGATATCCAACTCCTTCCCATTCCAATCCTGAGACCCTTCCTATAGCATGAGATGTGATATCTCAATGCTTCTAACACCAAACCTGATATCCTTCCTATAACATGAGATAGGATATCCAACTCCTTCCCATTCCAATCCTGAGATCCTTCCTATACCATGAGATGTGATATCTCAATGTTTCTCATACCAAACCTGAGGCCCTTCCTATAGCAAGAGATGTGATATACAAATCCTTCCCATTCCAAACCTGAGACCCTTCCTATAGCATGAGATGTGATATCCGACTAGTTCCCAATCCAATCCTGAGACCCTTCCTATAGCATGAGATGTAATATCACAATGCTTGTAATACCACACCTGAGTCCCTTAATATAGCATGAGATGTGATATCCAACTCCTTCCTATTCCAATCCTGAGACCATTCCTATAGCATGAAACGTGTTATCTCAATGCTTCTAATACCAAACCTGAGACCCTTCCTATAGCATGAGATGTGATATCCAACTCCTTCCCATTCCAATCCCGAGACCCTTCCGATAGCAGAGATGTGATATCTCAATGCTCATACCAAACCTGAGACCCTTCCTATGGCATGAGATGTCATATACTTCTCCTTCCCATTCCAATCCTGAGACCCTTCCTATAGCATGAGATGTGATATCTCAATGCTTCTACCAAACCTGAGACCCTTCCTATAGCATGAGATGTGATATCCAACTCCTTCCCATTCCAATCATAAGACCCTTCCTATAGCATGAGATGTGATATCTCAATGCTTCTAATACCAAACCTGATATCCTTCCTATAACATGTGATGTGATATCCAACTCCTTCCTATTCCAATCCTGAGATCCTTCCTATACCATGAGATGTGATATCTCAATGTTTCTCATACCAAACCTGAGGCCCTTCTTATAGCATGAGATGTGATATCCAACTCCTTCCTATTCCAATCCTGAGACCCTTCCTATAGCATGAAACGTGACATCTCAATGCTTCTAATACCAAACCTGAGACCCTTCCTATAGCATGAGATGTGATATCCAACTCCTTCCCATTCCAATCCCGAGACCCTTCCGATAGCAGAGATGTGATATCTCAATGCTCATACCAAACCTGAGACCCTTCCTATGGCATGAGATGTCATATACTTCTCCTTCCCATCCCAATCCTGAGACCCTTCCTATAGCATGAGATGTGATATCTCAATGCTTCTACCAAACCTGAGACCCTTCCTATAGCATGAGATGTGATATCCAACTCCTTCCCATTCCAATCATGAGACCCTTCCTATAGCATGAGATGTGATATCTCAATGCTTCTAATACCAAACCTGATATCCTTCCTATAACATGAGATGTGATATCCAACTCCTTCCTATTCCAATCCTGAGATCCGTCCTATACCATGAGATGTGATATCTCAATGCTTCTAATACCAAACCTGATATCCTTCCTATAACATGAGATGTGATATCCAACTCCTTCCTATTCCAATCCTGAGATCCTTCCTATACCATGAGATGTGATATCTCAATGTTTCTCATACCAAACCTGAGGCCCTTCTGATAGCATGAGCTGTGATATCTGACTCCTTCCCAATCCAATCCTGAGACCCTTCCTATAGCATGAGATGTAATATCACAATGCTTGTAATACCAAACCTGAGACCCTTCTTATAGCATGAGATGTGATATCTCAATGCTTCTAATACCAAAACTGAGACCCTTCTTAAAGCATGAGATGTGATATCCAACTCCTTCCCGTTCCCAACCTGAGACCCTTCCTATAGCATGAGATGATATCCAACTCCTTCCCATTCCACTCCTGAGACCCTTCCTATGGCATGAGATGTGATATCTCAATGTTTCTAATAACAAACCTGAGACCCTTCCTATTGCAAGAGATGTGATATCCAACTCCTTCCCATTCCAATCATGAGGCCCTTCCTATAGCATGAGATGTAATATCACAATGCTTGTAATACCACACCTGAGTCCCTTAATATAGCATGAGATGTGATATCCAACTCCTTCCTATTCCAATCCTGAGACTCTTCCTATAGCATGAAACGTGTTATCTCAATGCTTCTAATACCAAACCTGAGACCCTTCCTATAGCATGAGATGTGATATCCAACTCCTTCCCATTCCAATCCCGAGACCCTTCCGATAGCAGAGATGTGATATCTCAATGCTCATACCAAACCTGAGACCCTTCCTATGGCATGAGATGTCATATATTTCTCCTTCCCATTCCAATCCTGAGACCCTTCCTATAGCATGAGATGTGATATCTCAATGCTTCTACCAAACCTGAGACCCTTCCTATAGCATGAGATGTGATATCCAACTCCTTCCCATTCCAATCATGAGACCCTTCCTATAGCATGAGATGTGATATCTCAATGCTTCTAATACCAAACCTGATATCCTTCCTATAACATGAGATGTGATATCCAACTCCTTCCTATTCCAATCCTGAGATCCGTCCTATACCATGAGATGTGATATCTCAATGCTTCTAATACCAAACCTGATATCCTTCCTATAACATGAGATGTGATATCCAACTCCTTCCTATTCCAATCCTGAGATCCTTCCTATACCATGAGATGTGATATCTCAATGTTTCTCATACCAAACCTGAGGCCCTTCTGATAGCATGAGCTGTGATATCCGACTCCTTCCCAATCCAATCCTGAGACCCTTCCTATAGCATGAGATGTAATATCACAATGCTTGTAATACCAAACCTGAGACCCTTCTTATAGCATGAGATGTGATATCTCAATGCTTCTAATACCAAAACTGAGACCCTTCTTAAAGCATGAGATGTGATATCCAACTCCTTCCCGTTCCCAACCTGAGACCCTTCCTATAGCATGAGATGATATCCAACTCCTTCCCATTCCACTCCTGAGACCCTTCCTATGGCATGAGATGTGATATCTCAATGTTTCTAATAACAAACCTGAGACCCTTCCTATTGCAAGAGATGTGATATCCAACTCCTTCCCATTCCAATCATGAGGCCCTTCCTATAGCATGAGATGTGATATCTCAATGCTTCTACCAAACCTGAGACCCTTCCTATAGCATGAGATGTGATATCCAACACCTTCCCATTCCAATCCTGAGACCCTTCCTATAGCATGAGATGTGATATCTCAAGGCTCTTAATACCAAACCTTGGATCATTCCTATTGCAAGAGATGTGATATCCAAATGCTTCCCATTCCAAACCTGAGACCCTTCCTATAGGATGAGAAGTGATATCCAACACCTTCCCATTCCAATCCTGAGACCCTTCCTATAGCATGAGATGATATCCAACTCCTTCCCATTCCAATCCTGAGACCCTTCCTATACCATGAGATGTGATATCTCAATGTTTCTAATACCAGACCTGAGACCCTTCCTATTGCAAGAGATGTGATATCCAAACCCTTCCCATTCCAAACCTGAGACCTTTCCTATTGCATGATGTGATATCCAACTCCTTCCCAATCCAACCCTGAGACCCTTCCGATAGCATTAGATGTGATATCTCAATGCTTCTAATATCAAACCTGAGACCCTCCCTATAGCATGAGATGTGATATCCAACTCCTTCCCAATCCAATCCTGAGACCTTTCCGATAGCATGAGATGTGATATCCAACTCCTTCCAATTCCAACCTATGACCCTTCCTATAGCATGAGATGGGACATCCAACTCCTTCCCAATCCAATCCTGAGACCCTTCCGATAGCATGAGATGTGATATCTTAATGCTTCTACCATACCTGAGACCTTCCTATGGCATGAGATGTGATATCCAACTCCTTCCCATTCCAATCCTGAGACCCTTCCTAAAGCATGAAATGTGATATCCAACTCCTTCCCATTCCAATCCTGAGACCCTTCCGATAGCATGAGATGTGATATCCAACTCCTTCCCATTCCAATCCTGAGACCCGCCCTATACCATGAGATGTGATATCTCAATGCTTCTAATACCAAACCTGAGACTGTCCTATAACATGAGATGTGATATCTCAATGCTTCTAATAACAAACCTGAGACCCTTCCTATAACATGAGATGTGATATCCAAATCCTTCCCATTCCAATCCTGAGACCCTTCCTATAGCATGAGATGTGATATCCAACTCCTTCCCATTCCAATCCTGAGACCCGTCCTATACCATGAGATATATCTCAATGCTTCTAATACCAAACCTGAGACTGTCCTATAACATGAGATGTGATATCTCAATGCTTCTAATAACAAACCTGAGACCCTTCCTATAATATGAGATGTGATATCCAAATCCTTCCCATTCCAATCCTGAGACCCTTCCTATAACATGAGATGTGATATCCAACTCCTTCCCAATCCAATCCTGAGACCCTCCCTATAGCATGAGATGTGATATCCAACTCCTTCCAATTCCAATCCTTTGACCCTTCCCATAGCCTGAGATGTGATATCCAATTCCTTCCCATTCCAATCATGAGGCCCTTCCTATAGCATGAGATGATATCCAACTCCTTCCCATTCCAATCCTGAGACCCTTCCTATAGCATGAGATGTGATATCTCAATGCTTCTACCAAACCTGAGATCCTCCCTATAGCATGAGATGTGATATTCAACTCCTTCCCATTCCAATCCTGAGACCCTTACGATAGGATGAGATTTATTATCTCACTCCTTCAAATACCAAACTTGAGTCCCTTCCTAAAGGATGAGATCTGATATCTCAGTGCTTCTAATACCAAACCTGAGTCCCTTCCTATAACATGAGATGTGATATCCAACTCCTTCCCATTCCAATCATGAGGCCCTTCCTATAGCATGAGATGTGATATCCAACTCCTTCCCATTCCAATCCTGAGACCCGTCCTATACCATGAGATGTGATATCTCAATGCTTCTAATACCAAAGTCGGACCGTTCCTATACCATGAGATGTGATATCCAACTCCTTCCCATTCCAATCCTGCGTCCCTTCATTTAGCATGGGATTTGAGATCTCAGTACTTCTAATACCAAACCTGAGACACTTCCTATAACATGAGATGTGATATCCAACTCCTGCCGATTCCACTCCTGAGACCCTTCCTATGGCATGAGATGTGATATCTCAATGTTTCTAATAACAAACCTGAGACCCTTCCTATTGCAAGAGATGTGATATCCAAACCCTTCCCATTCCAAACCTGAGACCTTTCCTATTGCATGAGATGTGATATCCAACCCCTTCCCAATCCAATCCTGAGACCCTTCCGATAGCATTAGATGTGATATCTCAATGCTTCTAATATCAAACCTGAGACCCTCCCTATAGCAAGAGATGTGATATTCAACTCCTTCCCATTCCAATCCTGAGACCCTTCCGATAGCATGAGATGGGATATCCAACTCCTTCCCAATCCAAACCTGAGACCCTTCCGATAGCATGAGATGTGATATCTTAATACTTCTGCCAAACCTGAGACCTTCCTATGGCATGAGATGTGATATCAAACTCCTTCCCATTCCAATCCTGAGACCCTTCCTATAGCATGAGATGTGATATCCAACTCCTTCCCATTCCAATTCTGAGACCCGTCCTATACCATGAGATGTGATATCTCAATGCTTCTAATACCAAACCTGAGACTGTCCTATAACATGAGATGTGATATCTCAATCCTTCTAATAACAAACCTGAGACCCTTCCTATAACATGAGATGTGATGTCCAAGTCCTTCCCATTCCAATCCTAAGACCCTTCCTATAGCATGAGATGTGATATCCAACTCCTTCCCATTCCAATCATGAGGCCCTTCCTATAGCATGAGATGTGATATCTCAATGCTTCTACCAAACCTGAGACCCTTCCTATAGCATGAGATGTGATATCCAACTCCTTCCCATTCCAATCCTGAGACCCTTCCTATAGCATGAGATGTGATATCTCAAGGCTCTTAATACCAAACCTTGGATCATTCCTATTGCAAGAGATGTGATATCCAAATGCTTCCCATTTCAAACCTGAGACCCTTCCTATAGGATGAGAAGTGATATCCAACACCTTCCCATTCCAATCCTGAGACCCTTCCTATAGCATGAGATGATATCCAACTCCTTCCCATTCCAAACCTGAGACCTTTCCTATTGCATGAGATGTGATATCCAACTCCTTCCCATTCCAATCCTGAGACCCTTCCTATAGCATGAGATGTGATATCCAACTCCTTCCCATTCCAATCCTGAGACCCTTCCTATAGCATGAGATGATATCCAACTCCTTCCCATTCCAAGCCTGAGACCCTTCTGATAGCATGAGATGTGGTATCTCAATGCCTCTAATACCAAACCTGAGATCCTACCTCTAACATGAAATGTGATATCCAACTCCTTCCCTTTCCAAACCTGAGAGCCTTCCTATAGCATGAGATGTGATATCCAAGTCCTTCCCATTCCAATCCGGAGACCCTTCCTATAGCATGAGATGGGATATCCAACTCCTTCCAAATCCAATCCTGATACCCTTCCGATAGCATGAGATGTGATATCCCAATGCTTCTACCAAACCTGAGACCCATACTATGGCATGAGAAGTGATATCAAACTCCTTCCCATTCCAATCCTGAGACCCTCCCTATAGCTTGAGATGTGATATCCAACTCCTTCCCATTCCAATCCTGAGACCCTTCCAATAGCATGAGATGTGATATCTCAGTGCCTCTAATACCAAACCTGAGATCCTTCCTCTAACATGAAATGTGATATCAAACTCCTTCCCTTTCCAAACCTGAGAGCCTACCTATAGCATGAGATGTGATATCCAAGTCCTTCCCATTCCAATCCTTAGACCCTTCCTACAGCATGCAATGTGATATCTCAATGATTCTAATACCAAACCTGAGACCCGTCCTATAACATGAGATGGGATATCCAACTCCTTCCCATTCCAATCCTGAGACACTTCCGATAGCAGAGATGTGATATATCAATGCTTATACCAAACCTGAGACGCTTCCTATAACATGAGATGTGATATCCAACTCCTTCCAGTTCCAAACCTGAGACCCTTCCTATAGCATGAGATGTGATATCCAAGTCCTTCCCATTCCAATCCGGAGACCCTTCCTTTAACATATAATGTGATATCCAACTCCTTCCCATTCCAACCTGAGACCCTTCCTATAGCATGAGATGGGATATCCAACTCCATCCAAATCCAATCCTGAGACCCTTCCTATACCATGAGACTTGATATCTCAATGCTTCTAATACGAAACCTGAGACCCTTCCTATAGCATGAGATGTGATATCTCAATGCTTCTAATACCAAACCTGAGACCCTTCCTATAGCATGAGATGGGATATCCAACACCTTCCCAATCCAATCCTGAGACCCTTCCTATACCATGAGATGTGATATCTCAATGCTTCTAATACTAAACCTGAGACCCGCCCTATAACATGAGATGTAATATCCTAATCCTTCCCCTTCCAAGCCTGAGACCCTTCTTTTAGCATGAGATGTGATACCCAACTCCTTCCCATTCCAATCCTGAGACCCTTCCGATAGCATGAGATGTGATATCTCAATGCTTCTAATATGAAACCTGAGACCCTCCCTATAGCATGAGATGTGATATCCAAGTCCTTCCCATTCCAATCCTGAGACCCTTCCTATAACATGAGATGTGATATCTCAATGCTTCTAATACCAAACCTGAGACCCTTCCTATAACATGAGATAGGATATCCAACTCCTTCCCATTCCAATCCCGAGACCCTTCCGATAGGAGAGATGTGATATATCAATGCTTATACCAAACCTGAGACCCTTCCTATGGCATGAGATGTCATATACTTCTCCTTCCCATTCCAATCCTGAGACCCTTCCTATAGAATGAGATGTGATATCTCAATGCTTCTACCAAACCTGAGACCCTTCCTATAGCATGAGATGTGATATCCAACTCCTTCCCATTCCAATCCTGAGACCCTTCCTATAGCATGAGATGTGATATATCAATGCTTCTAACACCAAACCTGATATCCTTCCTATAACATGAGATAGGATATCCAACTCCTTCCCATTCCAATCCTGAGATCCTTCCTATACCATGAGATGTGATATCTCAATGTTTCTCATACCAAACCTGAGGCCCTTCCTATAGCAATAGATGTGATATACAAATCCTTCCCATTCCAAACCTGAGACCCTTCCTATAGCATGAGATGTGATATCCGACTAGTTCCCAATCCAATCCTGAGACCCTTCCTATAGCATGAGATGTAATATCACAATGCTTGTAATACCACACCTGAGTCCCTTAATATAGCATGAGATGTGATATCCAACTCCTTCCTATTCCAATCCTGAGACCATTCCTATAGCATGAAACGTGTTATCTCAATGCTTCTAATACCAAACCTGAGACCCTTCCTATAGCATGAGATGTGATATCCAACTCCTTCCCATTCCAATCCCGAGACCCTTCCGATAGCAGAGATGTGATATCTCAATGCTCATACCAAACCTGAGACCCTTCCTATGGCATGAGATGTCATATACTTCTCCTTCCCATTCCAATCCTGAGACCCTTCCTATAGCATGAGATGTGATATCTCAATGCTTCTACCAAACCTGAGACCCTTCCTATAGCATGAGATGTGATATCCAACTCCTTCCCATTCCAATCATAAGACCCTTCCTATAGCATGAGATGTGATATCTCAATGCTTCTAATACCAAACCTGATATCCTTCCTATAACATGAGATGTGATATCCAACTCCTTCCTATTCCAATCCTGAGATCCTTCCTATACCATGAGATGTGATATCTCAATGTTTCTCATACCAAACCTGAGGCCCTTCTTATAGCATGAGATGTGATATCCAACTCCTTCCTATTCCAATCCTGAGACCCTTCCTATAGCATGAAACGTGACATCTCAATGCTTCTAATACCAAACCTGAGACCCTTCCTATAGCATGAGATGTGATATCCAACTCCTTCCCATTCCAATCCCGAGACCCTTCCGATAGCAGAGATGTGATATCTCAATGCTCATACCAAACCTGAGACCCTTCCTATGGCATGAGATGTCATATACTTCTCCTTCCCATCCCAATCCTGAGACCCTTCCTATAGCATGAGATGTGATATCTCAATGCTTCTACCAAACCTGAGACCCTTCCTATAGCATGAGATGTGATATCCAACTCCTTCCCATTCCAATCATGAGACCCTTCCTATAGCATGAGATGTGATATCTCAATGCTTCTAATACCAAACCTGATATCCTTCCTATAACATGAGATGTGATATCCAACTCCTTCCTATTCCAATCCTGAGATCCTTCCTATACCATGAGATGTGATATCTCAATGTTTCTCATACCAAACCTGAGGCCCTTCTTATAGCAGGAGCTGTGATATCCGACTCCTTCCCAATCCAATCCTGAGACCCCTCCTATAGCATGAGATGTAATATCACAATGCTTGTAATACCAAACCTGAGACCCTTCTTATAGCATGAGATGTGATATCTCAAAGATTCTAATACCAAACCTGAGGCCCTTCTTATAGCATGAGCTGTGATATCCGACTCCTTCCCAATCCAATCCTGAGACCCCTCCTATAGCATGAGATGTAATATCACAATGCTTGTAATACCAAACCTGAGACCCTTCTTAAAGCATGAGATGTGATATCCAACTCCTTCCCGTTCCCAACCTGAGACCCTTCCTATAGCATGAGATGTGATATCCAACACCTTCCCATTCCTATCCTGAGACCCTTCCTATAGCATGAGATGTGATATCTCAAGGCTCTTAATACCAAACCTTGGGTCATTCCTATTGCAAGAGATGTGATATCCAAATGCTTCCCATTCCAATCCTGAGACCCTTCCTATAGCATGAGATGATATCCAACTCCTTCCCATTCCAATCCTGAGACCCTTCCTATACCATGAGATGTGATATCTCAATGTTTCTAATACCAGACCTGAGACCCTTCCTATTGCAAGAGATGTGATATCCAAACCCTTCCCATTCCAAACCTGAGACCTTTCCTATTGCATGATGTGATATCCAACTCCTTCCCAATCCAACCCTGAGACCCTTCCGATAGCATTAGATGTGATATCTCAATGCTTCTAATATCAAACCTGAGACCCTCCCTATAGCATGAGATGTGATATCCGACTCCTTCCCAATCCAATCCTGAGACCCTTCCTATAGCATGAGATGTAATATCACAATGCTTGTAATACCAAACCTGAGACCCTTCTTATAGCATGAGATGTGATATCTCAATGCTTCTAATACCAAAACTGAGACCCTTCTTAAAGCATGAGATGTGATATCCAACTCCTTCACGTTCCCAACCTGAGACCCTTCCTATAGCATGAGATGATATCCAACTCCTTCCCATTCCACTCCTGAGACCCTTCCTATGGCATGAGATGTGATATCTCAATGTTTCTAATAACAAACCTGAGACCCTTCCTATTGCAAGAGATGTGATATCCAACTCCTTCCCATTCCAATCATGAGGCCCTTCCTATAGCATGAGATGTGATATCTCAATGCTTCTACCAAACCTGAGACCCTTCCTATAGCATGAGATGTGATATCCAACACCTTCCCATTCCAATCCTGAGACCCTTCCTATAGCATGAGATGTGATATCTCAAGGCTCTTAATACCAAACCTTGGATCATTCCTATTGCAAGAGATGTGATATCCAAATGCTTCCCATTCCAATCCTGAGACCCTTCCTATAGCATGAGATGATATCCAACTCCTTCCCATTCCAATCCTGAGACCCTTCCTATACCATGAGATGTGATATCTCATTGTTTCTAATACCAGACCTGAGACCCTTCCTATTGCAAGAGATGTGATATCCAAACCCTTCCCATTCCAAACCTGAGACCTTTCCTATTGCATGATGTGATATCCAACTCCTTCCCAATCCAACCCTGAGACCCTTCCGATAGCATTAGATGTGATATCTCAATGCTTCTAATATCAAACCTGAGACCCTCCCTATAGCATGAGATGTGATATCCAACTCCTTCCCAATCCAATCCTGAGACCTTTCCGATAGCATGAGATGTGATATCCAACTCCTTCCAATTCCAACCTATGACCCTTCCTATAGCATGAGATGGGATATCCAACTCCTTCCCAATCCAATCCTGAGACCCTTCCGATAGCATGAGATGTGATATCTTAATGCTTCTACCATACCTGAGACCTTCCTATGGCATGAGATGTGATATCCAACTCCTTCCCATTCCAATCCTGAGACCCTTCCTAAAGCATGAAATGTGATATCCAACTCCTTCCCATTCCAATCCTGAGACCCTTCCGATAGCATGAGATGTGATATCCAACTCCTTCCCATTCCAATCCTGAGACCCGCCCTATACCATGAGATGTGATATCTCAATGCTTCTAATACCAAACCTGAGATTGTCCTATAACATGAGATGTGATATCTCAATGCTTCTAATAACAAACCTGAGACCCTTCCTATAACATGAGATGTGATATCCAAATCCTTCCCATTCCAATCCTGAGACCCTTCCTATAGCATGAGATTTGATATCCAACTCCTTCCTATTCCAATCCTGAGACCCGTCCTATACCATGAGATATGATATCTCAATGCTTCTAATACCAAACCTGAGACTGTCCTATAACATGAGATGTGATATCTCAATGCTTCTAATAACAAACCTGAGACCCTTCCTATAACATGAGATGTGATATCCAAATCCTTCCCATTCCAATCCTGAGACCCTTCCTATAACATGAGATGTGATATCCAACTCCTTCCCAATCCAATCCTGAGACCCTCCCTATAGCATGAGATGTGATATCCAACTCCTTCCAATTCCAATCCTTTGACCCTTCCCATAGCCTGAGATGTGATATCCAACTCCTTCCCATTCCAATCATGAGGCCCTTCCTATAGGATGAGAAGTGATATCCAACACCTTCCCATTCCAATCCTGAGACCCTTCCTATAGCATGAGATGATATCCAACTCCTTCCCATTCCAATCATGAGGCCCTTCCTATAGCATGAGATGTGATATCTCAATGCTTCTACCAAACCTGAGGCCCTTCCTATAGCATGAGATGTGATATCCAACACCTTCCCATTCCAATCCTGAGACCCTTCCTATAGCATGAGATGATATCCAACTCCTTCCCATTCCAATCCTGAGACCCTTCCTATAGCATGAGATGTGATATCTCAATGCTTCTACCAAACCTGAGATCCTCCCTATAGCATGAGATGTGATATTCAACTCCTTCCCATTCCAATCCTGAGACCCTTACGATAGGATGAGATTTATTATCTCACTCCTTCAAATACCAAACTTGAGTCCCTTCCTAAAGGATGAGATCTGATATCTCAGTGCTTCTAATACCAAACCTGAGTCCCTTCCTATAACATGAGTTGTGATATCCAACTCCTTCCCATTACAATCATGAGGCCCTTCCTATAGCATGAGATGTGATATCTCAATGCTCTTATTACCAAACCTGGGATCATTCCTATAACCAAGATGATATCCACCTCCTTCCCATTCCAATCCTGAACCCATTCCATGAGATGTGATATCTCAATGCTTCTAATACCAAAGTCAGACCGTTCCTATACCATGAGATGTGATATCCAACTCCTTCCCATTCCAATCCTGCGTCCCTTCATTTAGCATGGGATTTGAGATCTCAGTGCTTCTAATACCAAACCTGAGACACTTCCTATAACATGAGATGTGATATCCAACTCCTGCCGATTCCACTCCTGAGACCCTTCCTATGGCATGAGATGTGATATCTCAATGTTTCTAATAACAAACCTGAGACCCTTCCTATTGCAAGAGATGTGATATCCAAACCCTTCCCATTCCAAACCTGAGACCTTTCCTATTGCATGAGATGTGATATCCAACTCCTTCCCAATACAATCCTGAGACCCTTCCGATAGCATTAGATGTGATATCTCAATGCTTCTAATATCAAACCTGAGACCCTTCCGATAGCATGAGATGTGATATCCAACTCCTTCGAATTCCAACCTGTGACCCTTCCTATAGCATGAGATGGGATATCCAACTCCTTCCCAATCCAATCCTGAGACCCTTCCGATAGCATGAGATGTGATATCTTAATGCTTCTGCCAAAACTGAGACCTTCCTATGGCATGAGCTGTGATATCAAACTCCTTCCCATTCCAATCCTGAGACCCTTCCTATAGCATGAGATGTGATATCCAACTCCTTCCCATTCCAATCCTGAGACCCGTCCTATACCATGAGATGTTATATCTCAATGCTTCTAATACCAAACCTGAGACTGTCCTATAACATGAAATGTGATATCTCAATCCTTCTAATAACAAACCTGAGACCCTTCCTATAACATGAGATGTGATGTCCAAGTCCTTCCCATTCCAATCCTGAGACCCTTCCTATAGCATGAGATGTGATATCCAACTCCTTCCCATTCCAATCATGAGGCCCTTCCTATAGCATGAGATGTGATATCTCAATGCTTCTACCAAACCTGAGACCCTTCCTATAGCATGAGATGTGATATCCAACTCCTTCCCATTCCAATCCTGAGGCCCTTCCTATAGCATGAGATGTGATATCTCAATGCTTCTACCAAACCTGAGGCCCTTCCTATAGCATGAGATGTGATATCCAACACCTTCAAATTCCAATCCTGAGACCCTTCCTATAGCATGAGATGATATCCAACTCCTTCCCATTCCAATCCTGAGACCCTTCCTATAGCATGAGATGTGATATCTCAATGCTTCTACCAAACCTGAGATCCTCCCTATAGCATGAGATGTGATGTTCAACTCCTTCCCATTCCAATCCTGAGACCCTTACGATAGGATGAGATTTATTATCTCACTCCTTCAAATACCAAACTTGAGTCCCTTCCTAAAGGATGAGATCTGATATCTCAGTGCTTCTAATACCAAACCTGAGTCCCTTCCTATAACATGAGATGTGATATCCAACTCCTTCCCATTCCAATCATGAGGCCCTTCCTATAGCATGAGATGTGATATCTCAATGCTTTTATTACCAAACCTGGGATCATTCCTATAACTGAGATGATATCCACCTCCTTCCCATTCCAATCCTGAACCCCTTCCATGAGATGTGATATCCAACTCCTTCCCATTCCAATCCTGAGACCCTTCCGGTAGCATGAGATGTGATATCTCAAGGCTCTTAATACCAAACCTTGGATCATTCCTATTGCAAGAGATGTGATATCCAAATGCTTCCCATTCCAAACCTGAGACCCTTCCTATAGGATGAGAAGTGATATCCAACACCTTCCCATTCCAATCCTGAGACCCTTCCTATAGCATGAGATGATATCCAACTCCTTCCCATTCCAAACCTGAGACCTTTCCTATTGCATGAGATGTGATATCCAACTCCTTCCCATTCCAATCCTGAGACCCTTCCTATAGCATGAGATGTGATATCCAACTCCTTCCCATTCCAATCCTGAGACCCGCCCTATACCATGAGATGTGATATCTCAATGCTTCTAATACCAAACCTGAGACTGTCCTATAACATGAGATGTGATATCTCAATGCTTCTAATAACAAACCTGAGACCCTTCCTATAACATGAGATGTGATATCCAAATCCTTCCCATTCCAATCCTGAGACCCTTCCTATAGCATGAGATGTGATACCCAACTCCTTCCCATTCCAATCCTGAGACCCGTCCTATACCATGAGATATGATATCTCAATGCTTCTAATACCAAACCTGAGACTGTCCTATAACATGAGATGTGATATCTCAATGTTTCTAATAACAAACCTGAGACCCTTCCTATTGCAAGAGATGTGATATCCAAACCCTTCCCATTCCAAACCTGAGACCTTTCCTATTGCATGAGATGTGATATCCAACTCCTTCCCAATCCAATCCTGAGACCCTTCCGATAGCATTAGATGTGATATCTCAATGCTTCTAATATCAAACCTGAGACCCTCCCTATAGCAAGAGATGTGATATTCAACTCCTTCCCATTCAAATCCTGAGACCCTTCCGATAGCATGAGATGTGATATCCAACTCCTTCGAATTCCAACCTGTGACCCTTCCTATAGCATGAGATGGGATATCCAACTCCTTCCCAATCCAATCCTGAGACCCTTCCGATAGCATGAGATGTGATATCTTAATGCTTCTGCCAAACCTGAGACCTTCCTATGGCATGAGCTGTGATATCAAACTCCTTCCCATTCCAATCCTGAGACCCTTCCTATAGCATGAGATGTGATATCCAACTCCTTCCCATTCCAATCCTGAGACCCGTCCTATACCATGAGATGTTATATCTCAATGCTTCTAATACCAAACCTGAGACTGTCCTATAACATGAGATGTGATATCTCAATCCTTCTAATAACAAACCTGAGACCCTTCCTATAACATGAGATGTGATGTCCAAGTCCTTCCCATTCCAATCCTGAGACCCTTCCTATAGCATGAGATGTGATATCCAACTCCTTCCCATTCCAATCATGAGGCCCTTCCTATAGCATGAGATGTGATATCTCAATGCTTCTACCAAACCTGAGACCCTTCCTATAGCATGAGATGTGATATCCAACTCCTTCCCATTCCAATCATGAGGCCCTTCCTATAGCATGAGATGTGATATCTCAATGCTTCTACCAAACCTGAGGCCCTTCCTATAGCATGAGATGTGATATCCAACACCTTCCCATTCCAATCCTGAGACCCTTCCTATAGCATGAGATGATATCCAACTCCTTCCCATTCCAATCCTGAGACCCTTCCTATAGCATGAGATGTGATATCTCAATGCTTCTACCAAACCTGAGATCCTCCTTATAGCATGAGATGTGATATCCAACTCCTTCCAGTTCCAAACCTGAGACCCTTCCTATAGCATGAGATGTGATATCCAACTCCTTCCCATTCCAATCCTGAGACCCATCCGATAGCATGAGATGCGATATCTCAATGCTTCTAATACCAAACCTGAGATCCTTCCTATAACATGAGATGTGATATCCAAATCCCCTTCCAAACCTGAGACCCTCCCTATAGCATGAGATGTGCTATCCAACTCCTTCCAGTTCCAAACCTGAGACCCTTCCTATAGCATGAGATGTGATATCCAACTCCTTCCCATTCCAATCCTGAGACCCTTCCGATAGCATGAGATGTGATATCTCAATGCCTCTAATACCAAACCTGAGATACTTCCTCTAACTTGAAATGTGATATCCAACTCCTTCCCTTTCCAAACCTGAGAGCCTTCCTATAGCATGAGATGTGATATCCAAGTCCTTCCCATTCCAATCCGGAGACCCTTCCTATAACATATAATGTGATATCCAACTCCTTCCCATTCCAACCTGAGACCCTTCCTATAGCATGAGATGGGATATCCAACTCCATCCAAATCCAATCCTGAGACCCTTCCTATACCATGAGACTTGATATCTCAATGCTTCTAATACGAAACCTGAGACCCTTCCTATAGCATGAGATGTGATATCTCAATGCTTCTAATACCAAACCTGAGACCCTTCCTATAGCATGAGATGGGATATCCAACACCTTCCCAATCCAATCCTGAGACCCTTCCTATACCATGAGATG
Source organism: Ambystoma mexicanum (assembly GCF_040938575.1). Lineage (NCBI taxonomy): Eukaryota > Metazoa > Chordata > Amphibia > Caudata > Ambystomatidae > Ambystoma > Ambystoma mexicanum. Next base: position 290,118,692 of record NC_090938.1, read on the forward strand.
TGATATCTCAATGCTTCTAATACTAAACCTGAGACCTGTCCTATAACATGAGATGTAATATCCTAATCCTTCCCCTTCCAAGCCTGAGACCCTTCTTTTAGCATGAGATGTGATATCCAACTCCTTCCCATTCCAATCCTGAGACCCTTCCGATAGCATGAGATGTGATATCTCAATGCTTCTAATATGAAACCTGAGACCCTCCCTATAGCATGAGATGTGATATCCAAGTCCTTCCCATTCCAATCCTGAGACCCTTCCTATAACATGAGATGTGATATCTCAATGCTTCTAATACCAAACCTGAGACCCTTCCTATAACATGAGATAGGATATCCAACTCCTTCCCATTCCAATCCCGAGACCCTTCCGATAGGAGAGATGTGATATATCAATGCTTATACCAAACCTGAGACCCTTCCTATGGCATGAGATGTCATATACTTCTCCTTCCCATTCCAATCCTGAGACCCTTCCTATAGAATGAGATGTGATATCTCAATGCTTCTACCAAACCTGAGACCCTTCCTATAGCATGAGATGTGATATCCAACTCCTTCCCATTCCAATCCTGAGACCCTTCCTATAGCATGAGATGTGATATCTCAATGCTTCTAACACCAAACCTGATATCCTTCCTATAACATGAGATAGGATATCCAACTCCTTCCCATTCCAATCCTGAGATCCTTCCTATACCATGAGATGTGATATCTCAATGTTTCTCATACCAAACCTGAGGCCCTTCCGATAGCAGTGATATGATATACAAATCCTTCCCATTCCAAACCTGAGACCCTTCCTATAGCATGAGATGTGATATCCGACTAGTTCCAAATCCAATCCTGAGACCCTTCCTATAGCATGAGATGTAATATCACAATGCTTGTAATACCACACCTGAGTCCCTTAATATAGCATGAGATGTGATATCCAACTCCTTCCTATTCCAATCCTGAGACCATTCCTATAGCATGAAACGTGTTATCTCAATGCTTCTAATACCAAACCTGAGACCCTTCCTATAGCATGAGATGTGATATCCAACTCCTTCCCATTCCAATCCCGAGACCCTTCCGATAGCAGAGATGTGATATCTCAATGCTCATACCAAACCTGAGACCCTTCCTATGGCATGAGATGTCATATACTTCTCCTTCCCATTCCAATCCTGAGACCCTTCCTATAGCATGAGATGTGATATCTCAATGCTTCTACCAAACCTGAGACCCTTCCTATAGCATGAGATGTGATATCCAACTCCTTCCCATTCCAATCATAAGACCCTTCCTATAGCATGAGATGTGATATCTCAATGCTTCTAATACCAAACCTGATATCCTTCCTATAACATGTGATGTGATATCCAACTCCTTCCTATTCCAATCCTGAGATCCTTCCTATACCATGAGATGTGATATCTCAATGTTTCTCATACCAAACCTGAGGCCCTTCTTATAGCATGAGATGTGATATCCAACTCCTTCCTATTCCAATCCTGAGACCCTTCCTATAGCATGAAACGTGACATCTCAATGCTTCTAATACCAAACCTGAGACCCTTCCTATAGCATGAGATGTGATATCCAACTCCTTCCCATTCCAATCCCGAGACCCTTCCGATAGCAGAGATGTGATATCTCAATGCTCATACCAAACCTGAGACCCTTCCTATGGCATGAGATGTCATATACTTCTCCTTCCCATCCCAATCCTGAGACCCTTCCTATAGCATGAGATGTGATATCTCAATGCTTCTACCAAACCTGAGACCCTTCCTATAGCATGAGATGTGATATCCAACTCCTTCCCATTCCAATCATGAGACCCTTCCTATAGCATGAGATGTGATATCTCAATGCTTCTAATACCAAACCTGATATCCTTCCTATAACATGAGATGTGATATCCAACTCCTTCCTATTCCAATCCTGAGATCCTTCCTATACCATGAGATGTGATATCTCAATGTTTCTCATACCAAACCTGAGGCCCTTCTTATAGCATGAGCTGTGATATCCGACTCCTTCCCAATCCAATCCTGAGACCCTTCCTATAGCATGAGATGTAATATCACAATGCTTGTAATACCAAACCTGAGACCCTTCTTATAGCATGAGATGTGATATCTCAAAGCTTCTAATACCAAAACTGAGACCCTTCTTAAAGCATGAGATGTGATATCCAACTCCTTCCCGTTCCCAACCTGAGACCCTTCCTATAGCATGAGATGTGATATCTCAATGTTTCTAATAACAAACCTGAGACCCTTCCTATTGCAAGAGATGTGATATCCAACTCCTTCCCATTCCAATCATGAGGCCCTTCCTATAGCATGAGATGTGATATCTCAATGCTTCTACCAAACCTGAGACCCTTCCTATAGCATGAGATGTGATATCCAACACCTTCCCATTCCAATCCTGAGACCCTTCCTATAGCATGAGATGTGATATCTCAAGGCTCTTAATACCAAACCTTGGATCATTCCTATTGCAAGAGATGTGATATCCAAATGCTTCCCATTCCAATCCTGAGACCCTTCCTATAGCATGAGATGATATCCAACTCCTTCCCATTCCAATCCTGAGACCCTTCCTATACCATGAGATGTGATATCTCAATGTTTCTAATACCAGACCTGAGACCCTTCCTATTGCAAGAGATGTGATATCCAAACCCTTCCCATTCCAAACCTGAGACCTTTCCTATTGCATGATGTGATATCCAACTCCTTCCCAATCCAACCCTGAGACCCTTCCGATAGCATTAGATGTGATATCTCAATGCTTCTAATATCAAACCTGAGACCCTCCCTATAGCATGAGATGTGATATCCGACTCCTTCCCAATCCAATCCTGAGACCCTTCCTATAGCATGAGATGTAATATCACAATGCTTGTAATACCAAACCTGAGACCCTTCTTATAGCATGAGATGTGATATCTCAATGCTTCTAATACTAAAACTGAGACCCTTCTTAAAGCATGAGATGTGATATCCAACTCCTTCCCGTTCCCAACCTGAGACCCTTCCTATAGCATGAGATGATATCCAACTCCTTCCCATTCCACTCCTGAGACCCTTCCTATGGCATGAGATCTGATATCTCAATGTTTCTAATAACAAACCTGAGACCCTTCCTATTGCAAGAGATGTGATATCCAACTCCTTCCCATTCCAATCATGAGGCCCTTCCTATAGCATGAGATGTGATATCTCAATGCTTCTACCAAACCTGAGACCCTTCCTATAGCATGAGATGTGATATCCAACACCTTCCCTTTCCAATCCTGAGACCCTTCCTATAGCATGAGATGTGATATCTCAAGGCTCTTAATACCAAACCTTGGATCATTCCTATTGCAAGAGATGTGATATCCAAATGCTTCCCATTCCAATCCTGAGACCCTTCCTATAGCATGAGATGATATCCAACTCCTTCCCATTCCAATCCTGAGACCCTTCCTATACCATGAGATGTGATATCTCAATGTTTCTAATACCAGACCTGAGACCCTTCCTATTGCAAGAGATGTGATATCAAACTCCTTCCCATTCCAATCCTGAGACCCTTCCTATAGCATGAGATGTGATATCCAACTCCTTCCCATTCCAATCCTGAGACCCTTCCTATAGCATGAGATGTGATATCCAACTCCTTCCCATTCCAATCCTGAGACCCGTCCTATACCATGAGATGTTATATCTCAATGCGTCTAATACCAAACCTGAGACTGTCCTATAACATGAGATGTGATATCTCAATCCTTCTAATAAAAAACCTGAGACCCTTCCTATAACATGAGATGTGATGTCCAAGTCCTTCCCATTCCAATCCTGAGACCCTTCCTATAGCATGAGATGTGATATCCAACTCCTTCCCATTCCAATCATGAGGCCCTTCCTATAGCATGAGATGTGATATCTCAATGCTTCTACCAAACCTGAGACCCTTCCTATAGCATGAGATGTGATATCAAACTCCTTCCCATTCCAATCATGAGGCCCTTCCTATAGCATGAGATGTGATATCTCAATGCTTCTACCAAACCTGAGGCCCTTCCTATAGCATGAGATGTGATATCCAACACCTTCCCATTCCAATCCTGAGACCCTTCCTATAGCATGAGATGATATCCAACTCCTTCCCATTCCAATCCTGAGACCCTTCCTATAGCATGAGATGTGATATCTCAATGCTTCTACCAAACCTGAGATCCTCCCTATAGCATGAGATGTGATATCCAACTCCTTCCAGTTCCAAACCTGAGACCCTTCCTATAGCATGAGATGTGATATCCAACTCCTTCCCATTCCAATCCTGAGACCCATCCGATAGCATGAGATGCGATATCTCAATGCTTCTAATACCAAACCTGAGATCCTTCCTATAACATGAGATGTGATATCCAAATCCCCTTCCAAACCTGAGACCCTCCCTATAGCATGAGATGTGATAGCCAACTCCTTCCAGTTCCAAACCTGAGACCCTTCCGATAGCATGAGATGTGATATCCAACTCCTTCCCATTCCAATCCTGAGACCCTTCCGATAGCATGAGATGTGATATCTCAATGCCTCTAATACCAAACCTGAGATACTTCCTCTAACTTGAAATGTGATATCCAACTCCTTCCCTTTCCAAACCTGAGAGCCTTCCTATAGCATGAGATGTGATATCCAAGTCCTTCCCATTCCAATCCGGAGACCCTTCCTATAACATATAATGTGATATCCAACTCCTTCCCATTCCAACCTGAGACCCTTCCTATAGCATGAGATGGGATATCCAACTCCATCCAAATCCAATCCTGAGACCCTTCCTATACCATGAGACTTGATATCTCAATGCTTCTAATACGAAACCTGAGACCCTTCCTATAGCATGAGATGTGATATCTCAATGCTTCTAATACCAAACCTGAGACCCTTCCTATAGCATGAGATGGGATATCCAACACCTTCCCAATCCAATCCTGAGACCCTTCCTATACCATGAGATGTGATATCTCAATGCTTCTAATACTAAACCTGAGACCCGTCCTATAACATGAGATGTAATATCCTAATCCTTCCCCTTCCAAGCCTGAGACCCTTCTTTTAGCATGAGATGTGATATCCAACTCCTTCCCATTCCAATCCTGAGACCCTTCCGATAGCATGAGATGTGATATCTCAATGCTTCTAATATGAAACCTGAGACCCTCCCTATAGCATGAGATGTGATATCCAAGTCCTTCCCATTCCAATCCTGAGACCCTTCCTATAACATGAGATGTGATATCTCAATGCTTCTAATACCAAACCTGAGACCCTTCCTATAACATGAGATAGGATATCCAACTCCTTCCCATTCCAATCCCGAGACCCTTCCGATAGGAGAGATGTGATATATCAATGCTTACACCAAACCTGAGACCCTTCCTATGGCATGAGATGTCATATACTTCTCCTTCCCATTCCAATCCTGAGACCCTTCCTATAGAATGAGATGTGATATCTCAATGCTTCTACCAAACCTGAGACCCTTCCTATAGCATGAGATGTGATATCCAACTCCTTCCCATTCCAATCCTGAGACCCTTCCTATAGCATGAGATGTGATATCTCAATGCTTCTAACACCAAACCTGATATCCTTCCTATAACATGAGATAGGATATCCAATTCCTTCCCATTCCAATCCTGAGATCCTTCCTATACCATGAGATGTGATATCTCAATGTTTCTCATACCAAACCTGAGGCCCTTCCTATAGCAAGAGATGTGATATACAAATCCTTCCCATTCCAAACCTGAGACCCTTCCTATAGCATGAGATGTGATATCCGACTAGTTCCCAATCCAATCCTGAGACCCTTCCTATAGCATGAGATGTAATATCACAATGCTTGTAATACCACACCTGAGTCCCTTAATATAGCATGAGATGTGATATCCAACTCCTTCCTATTCCAATCCTGAGACCATTCCTATAGCATGAAACGTGTTATCTCAATGCTTCTAATACCAAACCTGAGACCCTTCCTATAGCATGAGATGTGATATCCAACTCCTTCCCATTCCAATCCCGAGACCCTTCCGATAGCAGAGATGTGATATCTCAATGCTCATACCAAACCTGAGACCCTTCCTATGGCATGAGATGTCATATACTTCTCCTTCCCATTCCAATCCTGAGACCCTTCCTATAGCATGAGATGTGATATCTCAATGCTTCTACCAAACCTGAGACCCTTCCTATAGCATGAGATGTGATATCCAACTCCTTCCCATTCCAATCATAAGACCCTTCCTATAGCATGAGATGTGATATCTCAATGCTTCTAATACCAAACCTGATATCCTTCCTATAACATGTGATGTGATATCCAACTCCTTCCTATTCCAATCCTGAGATCCTTCCTATACCATGAGATGTGATATCTCAATGTTTCTCATACCAAACCTGAGGCCCTTCTTATAGCATGAGATGTGATATCCAACTCCTTCCTATTCCAATCCTGAGACCCTTCCTATAGCATGAAACGTGACATCTCAATGCTTCTAATACCAAACCTGAGACCCTTCCTATAGCATGAGATGTGATATCCAACTCCTTCCCATTCCAATCCCGAGACCCTTCCGATAGCAGAGATGTGATATCTCAATGCTCATACCAAACCTGAGACCCTTCCTATGGCATGAGATGTCATATACTTCTCCTTCCCATCCCAATCCTGAGACCCTTCCTATAGCATGAGATGTGATATCTCAATGCTTCTACCAAACCTGAGACCCTTCCTATAGCATGAGATGTGATATCCAACTCCTTCCCATTCCAATCATGAGACCCTTCCTATAGCATGAGATGTGATATCTCAATGCTTCTAATACCAAACCTGATATCCTTCCTATAACATGAGATGTGATATCCAACTCCTTCCTATTCCAATCCTGAGATCCTTCCTATACCATGAGATGTGATATCTCAATGTTTCTCATACCAAACCTGAGGCCCTTCTTATAGCATGAGCTGTGATATCCGACTCCTTCCCAATCCAATCCTGAGACCCTTCCTATAGCATGAGATGTTATATCACAATGCTTGTAATACGAAACCTGAGACCCTTCTTATAGCATGAAATGTGATATCTCAAAGCTTCTAATACCAAAACTGAGACCCTTCTTAAAGCATGAGATGTGATAGCCAACTCCTTCCCGTTCCCAACCTGAGACCCTTCCTATAGCATGAGATGTGATATCTCAATGTTTCTAATAACAAACCTGAGACCCTTCCTATTGCAAGAGATGTGATATCCAACTCCTTCCCATTCCAATCATGAGGCCCTTCCTATAGCATGAGATGTGATATCTCAATGCTTCTACCAAACTTGAGACCCTTCCTATAGCATGAGATGTGATATCCAACACCTTCCCATTCCAATCCTGAGACCCTTCCTATAGCATGAGATGTGATATCTCAAGGCTCTTAATACCAAACCTTGGATCATTCCTATTGCAAGAGATGTGATATCCAAATGCTTCCCATTCCAATCCTGAGACCCTTCCTATAGCATGAGATGATATCCAACTCCTTCCCATTCCAATCCTGAGACCCTTCCTATACCATGAGATGTGATATCTCAATGTTTCTAATACCAGACCTGAGACCCTTCCTATTGCAAGAGATGTGATATCCAAACCCTTCCCATTCCAATCCTGAGACCTTTCCTATTGCATGATGTGATATCCAACTCCTTCCCAATCCAACCCTGAGACCCTTCCGATAGCATTAGATGTGATATCTCAATGCTTCTAATATCAAACCTGAGACCCTCCCTATAGCATGAGATGTGATATCCGACTCCTTCCCAATCCAATCCTGAGACCCTTCCTATAGCATGAGATGTAATATCACAATGCTTGTAATACCAAACCTGAGACCCTTCTTATAGCATGAGATGTGATATCTCAATGCTTCTAATACCAAAACTGAGACCCTTCTTAAAGCATGAGATGTGATATCCAACTCCTTCCCGTTCCCAACCTGAGACCCTTCCTATAGCATGAGATGATATCCAACTCCTTCCCATTCCACTCCTGAGACCCTTCCTATGGCATGAGATGTGATATCTCAATGTTTCTAATAACAAACCTGAGACCCTTCCTATTGCAAGAGATGTGATATCCAACTCCTTCCCATTCCAATCATGAGGCCCTTCCTATAGCATGAGATGTGATATCTCAATGCTTCTACCAAACCTGAGACCCTTCCTATAGCATGAGATGTGATATCCAACACCTTCCCATTCCAATCCTGAGACCCTTCCTATAGCATGAGATGTGATATCTCAAGGCTCTTAATACCAAACCTTGGATCATTCCTATTGCAAGAGATGTGATATCCAAATGCTTCCCATTCCAATCCTGAGACCCTTCCTATAGCATGAGATGATATCCAACTCCTTCCCATTCCAATCCTGAGACCCTTCCTATACCATGAGATGTGATATCTCAATGTTTCTAATACCAGACCTGAGACCCTTCCTATTGCAAGAGATGTGATATCCAAACCCTTCCCATTCCAAACCTGAGACCTTTCCTATTGCATGATGTGATATCCAACTCCTTCCAATTCCAACCTATGACCCTTCCTATACCATGAGATGTGATATCTCAATACTTCTAATATCAAACCTGAGACCCTCCCTATAGCATGAGATGTGATATCCAACTCCTTCCCAATCCAATCCTGAGACCTTTCCGATAGCATGAGATGTGATATCCAACTCCTTCCAATTCCAACCTATGACCCTTCCTATAGCATGAGATGGGATATCCAACTCCTTCCCAATCCAATCCTGAGACCCTTCCGATAGCATGAGATGTGATATCTTAATGCTTCTACCATACCTGAGACCGTCCTATGGCATGAGATGTGATATCCAACGCCTTCCCATTCCAATCCTGAGACCCTTCCTAAAGCATGAAATGTGATATCCAACTCCTTCCCATTCCAATCCTGAGACCCTTCCGATAGCATGAGATGTGATATCCAACTCCTTCCCATTCCAATCCTGAGACCCGCCCTATACCATGAGATGTGATATCTCAATGTTTCTAATACCAAACCTGAGACCTTTCCTATTGCATGATGTGATATCCAACTCCTTCCCAATCCAACCCTGAGACCCTTCCGATAGCATTAGATGTGATATCTCAATGCTTCTAATATCAAACCTGAGACCCTCCCTATAGCATGAGATGTGATATCCAACTCCTTCCCAATCCAATCCTGAGACCTTTCCGATAGCATGAGATGTGATATCCAACTCCTTCCAATTCCAACCTATGACCCTTCCTATAGCATGAGATGGGATATCCAACTCCTTCCCAATCCAATCCTGAGACCCTTCCGATAGCATGAGATGTGATATCTTAATGCTTCTACCATACCTGAGACCTTCCTATGGCATGAGATGTGATATCCAACTCCTTCCCATTCCAATCCTGAGACCCTTCCTAAAGCATGAAATGTGATATCCAACTCCTTCCCATTCCAATCCTGAGACCCTTCCGATAGCATGAGATGTGATATCCAACTCCTTCCCATTCCAATCCTGAGACCCGCCCTATACCATGAGATGTGATATCTCAATGCTTCTAATACCAAACCTGAGACTGTCCTATAACATGAGATGTGATATCTCAATGCTTCTAATAACAAACCTGAGACCCTTCCTATAACATGAGATGTGATATCCAAATCCTTCCCATTCCAATCCTGAGACCCTTCCTATAGCATGAGATGTGATATCCAAGTCCTTCCCATTCCAATCCTGAGACCCTTCCTATAACATGAGATGTGATATCTCAATGCTTCTAATACCAAACCTGAGACCCTTCCTATAACATGAGATAGGATATCCAACTCCTTCCCATTCCAATCCCGAGACCCTTCCGATAGGAGAGATGTGATATATCAATGCTTATACCAAACCTGAGACCCTTCCTATGGCATGAGATGTCATATACTTCTCCTTCCCATTCCAATCCTGAGACCCTTCCTATAGAATGAGATGTGATATCTCAATGCTTCTACCAAACCTGAGACCCTTCCTATAGCATGAGATGTGATATCCAACTCCTTCCCATTCCAATCCTGAGACCCTTCCTATAGCATGAGATGTGATATCTCAATGCTTCTAACACCAAACCTGATATCCTTCCTATAACATGAGATAGGATATCCAATTCCTTCCCATTCCAATCCTGAGATCCTTCCTATACCATGAGATGTGATATCTCAATGTTTCTCATACCAAACCTGAGGCCCTTCCTATAGCAAGAGATGTGATATACAAATCCTTCCCATTCCAAACCTGAGACCCTTCCTATAGCATGAGATGTGATATCCGACTAGTTCCCAATCCAATCCTGAGACCCTTCCTATAGCATGAGATGTAATATCACAATGCTTGTAATACCACACCTGAGTCCCTTAATATAGCATGAGATGTGATATCCAACTCCTTCCTATTCCAATCCTGAGACCATTCCTATAGCATGAAACGTGTTATCTCAATGCTTCTAATACCAAACCTGAGACCCTTACTATAGCATGAGATGTGATATCCAACTCCTTCCCATTCCAATCCCGAGACCCTTCCGATAGCAGAGATGTGATATCTCAATGCTCATACCAAACCTGAGACCCTTCCTATGGCATGAGATGTCATATACTTCTCCTTCCCATTCCAATCCTGAGACCCTTCCTATAGCATGAGATGTGATATCTCAATGCTTCTACCAAACCTGAGACCCTTCCTATAGCATGAGATGTGATATCCAACTCCTTCCCATTCCAATCATAAGACCCTTCCTATAGCATGAGATGTGATATCTCAATGCTTCTAATACCAAACCTGATATCCTTCCTATAACATGTGATGTGATATCCAACTCCTTCCTATTCCAATCCTGAGATCCTTCCTATACCATGAGATGTGATATCTCAATGTTTCTCATACCAAACCTGAGGCCCTTCTTATAGCATGAGATGTGATATCCAACTCCTTCCTATTCCAATCCTGAGACCCTTCCTATAGCATGAAACGTGACATCTCAATGCTTCTAATACCAAACCTGAGACCCTTCCTATAGCATGAGATGTGATATCCAACTCCTTCCCATTCCAATCCCGAGACCCTTCCGATAGCAGAGATGTGATATCTCAATGCTCATACCAAACCTGAGACCCTTCCTATGGCATGAGATGTCATATACTTCTCCTTCCCATCCCAATCCTGAGACCCTTCCTATAGCATGAGATGTGATATCTCAATGCTTCTACCAAACCTGAGACCCTTCCTATAGCATGAGATGTGATATCCAACTCCTTCCCATTCCAATCATGAGACCCTTCCTATAGCATGAGATGTGATATCTCAATGCTTCTAATACCAAACCTGATATCCTTCCTATAACATGAGATGTGATATCCAACTCCTTCCTATTCCAATCCTGAGATCCTTCCTATACCATGAGATGTGATATCTCAATGTTTCTCATACCAAACCTGAGGCCCTTCTTATAGCATGAGCTGTGATATCCGACTCCTTCCCAATCCAATCCTGAGACCCTTCCTATAGCATGAGATGTAATATCACAATGCTTGTAATACCAAACCTGAGACCCTTCTTATAGCATGAGATGTGATATCTCAAAGCTTCTAATACCAAAACTGAGACCCTTCTTAAAGCATGAGATGTGATATCCAACTCCTTCCCGTTCCCAACCTGAGACCCTTCCTATAGCATGAGATGTGATATCTCAATGTTTCTAATAACAAACCTGAGACCCTTCCTATTGCAAGAGATGTGATATCCAACTCCTTCCCATTCCAATCATGAGGCCCTTCCTATAGCATGAGATGTGATATCTCAATGCTTCTACCAAACCTGAGACCCTTCCTATAGCATGAGATGTGATATCCAACACCTTCCCATTCCAATCCTGAGACCCTTCCTATAGCATGAGATGTGATATCTCAAGGCTCTTAATACCAAACCTTGGATCATTCCTATTGCAAGAGATGTGATATCCAAATGCTTCCCATTCCAATCCTGAGACCCTTCCTATAGCATGAGATGATATCCAACTCCTTCCCATTCCAATCCTGAGACCCTTCCTATACCATGAGATGTGATATCTCAATGTTTCTAATACCAGACCTGAGACCCTTCCTATTGCAAGAGATGTGATATCCAAACCCTTCCCATTCCAATCCTGAGACCTTTCCTATTGCATGATGTGATATCCAACTCCTTCCCAATCCAACCCTGAGACCCTTCCGATAGCATTAGATGTGATATCTCAATGCTTCTAATATCAAACCTGAGACCCTCCCTATAGCATGAGATGTGATATCCGACTCCTTCCCAATCCAATCCTGAGACCCTTCCTATAGCATGAGATGTAATATCACAATGCTTGTAATACCAAACCTGAGACCCTTCTTATAGCATGAGATGTGATATCTCAATGCTTCTAATACCAAAACTGAGACCCTTCTTAAAGCATGAGATGTGATATCCAACTCCTTCCCGTTCCCAACCTGAGACCCTTCCTATAGCATGAGATGATATCCAACTCCTTCCCATTCCACTCCTGAGACCCTTCCTATGGCATGAGATGTGATATCTCAATGTTTCTAATAACAAACCTGAGACCCTTCCTATTGCAAGAGATGTGATATCCAACTCCTTCCCATTCCAATCATGAGGCCCTTCCTATAGCATGAGATGTGATATCTCAATGCTTCTACCAAACCTGAGACCCTTCCTATAGCATGAGATGTGATATCCAACACCTTCCCATTCCAATCCTGAGACCCTTCCTATAGCATGAGATGTGATATCTCAAGGCTCTTAATACCAAACCTTGGATCATTCCTATTGCAAGAGATGTGATATCCAAATGCTTCCCATTCCAATCCTGAGACCCTTCCTATAGCATGAGATGATATCCAACTCCTTCCCATTCCAATCCTGAGACCCTTCCTATACCATGAGATGTGATATCTCAATGTTTCTAATACCAGACCTGAGACCCTTCCTATTGCAAGAGATGTGATATCCAAACCCTTCCCATTCCAAACCTGAGACCTTTCCTATTGCATGATGTGATATCCAACTCCTTCCCAATCCAACCCTGAGACCCTTCCGATAGCATTAGATGTGATATCTCAATGCTTCTAATATCAAACCTGAGACCCTCCCTATAGCATGAGATGTGATATCCAACTCCTTCCCAATCCAATCCTGAGACCTTTCCGATAGCATGAGATGTGATATCCAACTCCTTCCAATTCCAACCTATGACCCTTCCTATAGCATGAGATGGGATATCCAACTCCTTCCCAATCCAATCCTGAGACCCTTCCGATAGCATGAGATGTGATATCTTAATGCTTCTACCACACCTGAGACCTTCCTATGGCATGAGATGTGATATCCAACTCCTTCCCATTCCAATCCTGAGACCCTTCCTAAAGCATGAAATGTGATATCCAACTCCTTCCCATTCCAATCCTGAGACCCTTCCGATAGCATGAGATGTGATATCCAACTCCTTCCCATTCCAATCCTGAGACCCGCCCTATACCATGAGATGTGATATCTCAATGCTTCTAATACCAAACCTGAGACTGTCCTATAACATGAGATGTGATATCTCAATGCTTCTAATAACAAACCTGAGACCCTTCCTATAACATGAGATGTGATATCCAAATCCTTCCCATTCCAATCCTGAGACCCTTCCTATAGCATGAGATGTGATATCCAACTCCTTCCTATTCCAATCCTGAGACCCGTCCTATACCATGAGATATGATATCTCAATGCTTCTAATACAAAACCTGAGACTGTCCTATAACATGAGATGTGATATCTCAATGCTTCTAATAACAAACCTGAGACCCTTCCTATAACATGAGATGTGATATCCAAATCCTTCCCATTCCAATCCTGAGACCCTTCCTATAACATGAGATGTGATATCCAACTCCTTCCCAATCCAATCCTGAGACCCTCCCTATAGCATGAGATGTGATATCCAACTCCTTCCAATTCCAATCCTTTGACCCTTCCCATAGCCTGAGATGTGATATCCAACTCCTTCCCAGTCCAATCATGAGGCCCTTCCTATAGGATGAGAAGTGATATCCAACACCTTCCCATTCCAATCCTGAGACCCTTCCTATAGCATGAGATGATATCCAACTCCTTCCCATTCCAATCATGAGGCCCTTCCTATAGCATGAGATGTGATATCTCAATGCTTCTACCAAACCTGAGGCCCTTCCTATAGCATGAGATGTGATATCCAACACCTTCCCATTCCAATCCTGAGACCCTTCCTATAGCATGAGATGATATCCAACTCCTTCCCATTCCAATCCTGAGACCCTTCCTATAGCATGAGATGTGATATCTCAATGCTTCTACCAAACCTGAGATCCTCCCTATAGCATGAGATGTGATATTCAACTCCTTCCCATTCCAATCCTGAGACCCTTACGATAGGATGAGATTTATTATCTCACTCCTTCAAATACCAAACTTGAGTCCCTTCCTAAAGGATGAGATCTGATATCTCAGTGCTTCTAATACCAAACCTGAGTCCCTTCCTATAACATGAGATGTGATATCCAACTCCTTCCCATTCCAATCATGAGGCCCTTCCTATAGCATGAGATGTGATATCTCAATGCTCTTATTACCAAACCTGGGATCATTCCTATAACCGAGATGATATCCACCTCCTTCCCATTCCAATCCTGAACCCATTCCATGAGATGTGATATCTCAATGCTTCTAATACCAAAGTCGGACCGTTCCTATACCATGAGATGTGATATCCAACTCCTTCCCATTCCAATCCTGTGTCCCTTCATTTAGCATGGGATTTGAGATCTCAGTGCTTCTAATACCAAACCTGAGACACTTCCTATAACATGAGATGTGATATCCAACTCCTGCCGATTCCACTCCTGAGACCCTTCCTATGGCATGAGATGTGATATCTCAATGTTTCTAATAACAAACCTGAGACCCTTCCTATTGCAAGAGATGTGATATCCAAACCCTTCCCATTCCAAACCTGAGACCTTTCCTATTGCATGAGATGTGATATCCAACTCCTTCCCAATCCAATCCTGAGACCCTTCCGATAGCATTAGATGTGATATCTCAATGCTTCTAATATCAAACCTGAGACCCTTCCGATAGCATGAGATGTGATATCCAACTCCTTCGAATTCCAACCTGTGACCCTTCCTATAGCATGAGATGGGATATCCAACTCCCTCCCAATCCAATCCTGAGACCCTTCCGATAGCATGAGATGTGATATCTTAATGCTTCTGCCAAACCTGAGACCTTCCTATGGCATGAGCTGTGATATCAAACTCCTTCCCATTCCAATCCTGAGACCCTTCCTATAGCATGAGATGTGATATCCAACTCCTTCCCATTCCAATCCTGAGACCCGTCCTATACCATGAGATGTTATATCTCAATGCTTCTAATACCAAACCTGAGACTGTCCTATAACATGAGATGTGATATCTCAATCCTTCTAATAATAAACCTGAGACCCTTCCTATAACATGAGATGTGATGTCCAAGTCCTTCCCATTCCAATCCTGAGACCCTTCCTATAGCATGAGATGTGATATCCAACTCCTTCCCATTCCAATCATGAGGCCCTTCCTATAGCATGAGATGTGATATCTCAATGCTTCTACCAAACCTGAGACCCTTCCTATAGCATGAGATGTGATATCCAACTCCTTCCCATTCCAATCCTGAGGCCCTTCCTATAGCATGAGATGTGATATCTCAATGCTTCTACCAAACCTGAGGCCCTTCCTATAGCATGAGATGTGATATCCAACACCTTCCCATTCCAATCCTGAGACCCTTCCTATAGCATGAGATGATATCCAACTCCTTCCCATTCCAATCCTGAGACCCTTCCTATAGCATGAGATGTGATATCTCAATGCTTCTACCAAACCTGAGATCCTCCCTATAGCATGAGATGTGATATTCAACTCCTTCCCATTCCAATCCTGAGACCCTTACGATAGGATGAGATTTATTATCTCACTCCTTCAAATACCAAACTTGAGTCCCTTCCTAAAGGATGAGATCTGATATCTCAGTGCTTCTAATACCAAACCTGAGTCCCTTCCTATAACATGAGATGTGATATCCAACTCCTTCCCATTCCAATCATGAGGGTCTTCCTATAGCATGAGATGTGATATCTCAATGCTCTTATTACCAAACCTGGGATCATTCCTATAACTGAGATGATATCCATTTCCTTCCCATTCCAATCCTGAACCCCTTCCATGAGATGTGATATCCAACTCCTTCCCATTCCAATCCTGAGACCCTTCCTATAGCATGAGATGTGATATCTCAAGGCTCTTAATACCAAACCTTGGATCATTCCTATTGCAAGAGATGTGATATCCAAATGCTTCCCATTCCAAACCTGAGACCCTTCCTATAGGATGAGAAGTGGTATCCAACACCTTCCCATTCCAATCCTGAGACCCTTCCTATAGCATGAGATGATATCCAACTCCTTCCCATTCCAAACCTGAGACCTTTCCTATTGCATGAGATGTGATATCCAACTCCTTCCCATTCCAATCCTGAGACCCTTCCTATAGCATGAGATGTGATATCCAACTCCTTCCCATTCCAATCCTGAGACCCGCCCTATACCATGAGATGTGATATCTCAATGCTTCTAATACCAAACCTGAGACTGTCCTATAACATGAGATGTGATATCTCAATGCTTCTAATAACAAACCTGAGACCCTTCCTATAACATGAGATGTGATATCCAAATCCTTCCCATTCCAATCCTGAGACCCTTCCTATAGCATGAGATGTGATATCCAACTCCTTCCCATTCCAATCCTTAGACCCGTCCTATACCATGAGATATGATATCTCAATGCTTCTAATACCAAACCTGAGACTGTCCTATAACATGAGATGTGATATCTCAATGTTTCTAATAACAAACCTGAGACCCTTCCTATTGCAAGAGATGTGATATCCAAACCCTTCCCATTCCAAACCTGAGACCTTTCCTATTGCATGAGATGTGATATCCAACTCCTTCCCAATCCAATCCTGAGACCCTTCGGATAGCATTAGATGTGATATCTCAATGCTTCTAATATCAAACCTGAGACCCTCCCTATAGCAAGAGATGTGATATTCAACTCCTTCCCATTCAAATCCTGAGACCCTTCCGATAGCATGAGATGTGATATCCAACTCCTTCGAATTCCAACCTGTGACCCTTCCTATAGCATGAGATGGGATATCCAACTCCTTCCCAATCCAATCCTGAGACCCTTCCGATAGCATGAGATGTGATATCTTAATGCTTCTGCCAAACCTGAGACCTTCCTATGGCATGAGCTGTGATATCAAACTCCTTCCCATTCCAATCCTGAGACCCTTCCTATAGCATGAGATGTGATATCCAACTCCTTCCCATTCCAATCCTGAGACCCGTCCTATACCATGAGATGTTATATCTCAATGCTTCTAATACCAAACCTGAGACTGTCCTATAACATGAGATGTGATATCTCAATCCTTCTAATAACAAACCTGAGACACTTCCTATAACATGAGATGTGATGTCCAAGTCCTTCCCATTCCAATCCTGAGACCCTTCCTATAGCATGAGATGTGATATCCAACTCCTTCCCATTCCAATCATGAGGCCCTTCCTATAGCATGAGATGTGATATCTCAATGCTTCTACCAAACCTGAGACCCTTCCTATAGCATGAGATGTGATATCCAACTCCTTCCCATTCCAATCATGAGGCCCTTCCTATAGCATGAGATGTGATATCTCAATGCTTCTACCAAACCTGAGGCCCTTCCTATAGCATGAGATGTGATATCCAACACCTTCCCATTCCAATCCTGAAACCCTTCCTATAGCATGAGATGATATCCAACTCCTTCCCATTCCAATCCTGAGACCCTTCCTATAGCATGAGATGTGATATCTCAATGCTTCTACCAAACCTGAGATCCTCCCTATAGCATGAGATGTGATATTCAACTCCTTTCCATTCCAATCCTGAGACCCTTACGATAGGATGAGATTTATTATCTCACTCCTTCAAATACCAAATTTGAGTCCCTTCCTAAAGGATGAGATCTGATATCTCAGTGCTTCTAATACCAAACCTGAGTCCCTTCCTATAACATGAGATGTGATATCCAACTCCTTCCCATTCCAATCATGAGGCCCTTCCTATAGCATGAGATGTGATATCTCAATGCTCTTATTACCAAACCTGGGATCATTCCTATAACCGAGATGATATCCACCTCCTTCCCATTCCAATCCTGAACCCCTTCCATGAGATGTGATATCCAACTCCTTCCCATTCCAATCCCGAGACCCTTCCGATAGCAGAGATGTGATATCTCAATGCTCATACCAAACCTGAGACCCTTCCTATAGCATGAGATGTGATATCTCAAGGCTCTTAATACCAAACCTTGGATCATTCCTATTGCAAGAGATGTGATATCCAAATGCTTCCCATTCCAAACCTGAGACCCTTCCTATAGGATGAGAAGTGATATCCAACACCTTCCCATTCCAATCCTGAGACCCTTCCTATAGCATGAGATGATATCCAACTCCTTCCCATTCCAATGCTGAGACCCTTCCTATACCATGAGATGTGATATCTCAATGTTTCTAATACCAGACCTGAGACCCTTCCTATTGCAAGAGATGTGATATCCAAACCCTTCCCATTCCAAACCTGAGACCTTTCCTATTGCATGATGTGATATCCAACTCCTTCCCAATCCAACCCTGAGACCCTTCCGATAGCATTAGATGTGATATCTCAATGCTTCTAATATCAAACCTGAGACCCTTCCTATAGCATGAGATGTGATATCCAACACCTTCCCATTCCAATCCTGAGACCCTTCCTATAGCATGAGATGTGATATCTCAAGGCTCTTAATACCAAACCTTGGATCATTCCTATTGCAAGAGATGTGATATCCAAATGCTTCCCATTCCAATCCTGAGACCCTTCCTATAGCATGAGATGATATCCAACTCCTTCCCATTCCAATCCTGAGACCCTTCCTATACCATGAGATGTGATATCTCAATGTTTCTAATACCAGACCTGAGACCCTTCCTATTGCAAGAGATGTGATATCCAAACCCTTCCCATTCCAATCCTGAGACCTTTCCTATTGCATGATGTGATATCCAACTCCTTCCCAATCCAACCCTGAGACCCTTCCGATAGCATTAGATGTGATATCTCAATGCTTCTAATATCAAACCTGAGACCCTCCCTATAGCATGAGATGTGATATCCGACTCCTTCCCAATCCAATCCTGAGACCCTTCCTATAGCATGAGATGTAATATCACAATGCTTGTAATACCAAACCTGAGACCCTTCTTATAGCATGAGATGTGATATCTCAATGCTTCTAATACCAAAACTGAGACCCTTCTTAAAGCATGAGATGTGATATCCAACTCCTTCCCGTTCCCAACCTGAGACCCTTCCTATAGCATGAGATGATATCCAACTCCTTCCCATTCCACTCCTGAGACCCTTCCTATGGCATGAGATGTGATATCTCAATGTTTCTAATAACAAACCTGAGACCCTTCCTATTGCAAGAGATGTGATATCCAACTCCTTCCCATTCCAATCATGAGGCCCTTCCTATAGCATGAGATGTGATATCTCAATGCTTCTACCAAACCTGAGACCCTTCCTATAGCATGAGATGTGATATCCAACACCTTCCCATTCCAATCCTGAGACCCTTCCTATAGCATGAGATGTGATATCTCAAGGCTCTTAATACCAAACCTTGGATCATTCCTATTGCAAGAGATGTGATATCCAAATGCTTCCCATTCCAATCCTGAGACCCTTCCTATAGCATGAGATGATATCCAACTCCTTCCCATTCCAATCCTGAGACCCTTCCTATACCATGAGATGTGATATCTCAATGTTTCTAATACCAGACCTGAGACCCTTCCTATTGCAAGAGATGTGATATCCAAACCCTTCCCATTCCAAACCTGAGACCTTTCCTATTGCATGATGTGATATCCAACTCCTTCCCAATCCAACCCTGAGACCCTTCCGATAGCATTAGATGTGATATCTCAATGCTTCTAATATCAAACCTGAGACCCTCCCTATAGCATGAGATGTGATATCCAACTCCTTCCCAATCCAATCCTGAGACCTTTCCGATAGCATGAGATGTGATATCCAACTCCTTCCAATTCCAACCTATGACCCTTCCTATAGCATGAGATGGGATATCCAACTCCTTCCCAATCCAATCCTGAGACCCTTCCGATAGCATGAGATGTGATATCTTAATGCTTCTACCATACCTGAGACCTTCCTATGGCATGAGATGTGATATCCAACTCCTTCCCATTCCAATCCTGAGACCCTTCCTAAAGCATGAAATGTGATATCCAACTCCTTCCCATTCCAATCCTGAGACCCTTCCGATAGCATGAGATGTGATATCCAACTCCTTCCCATTCCAATCCTGAGACCCGCCCTATACCATGAGATGTGATATCTCAATGCTTCTAATACCAAACCTGAGACTGTCCTATAACATGAGATGTGATATCTCAATGCTTCTAATAACAAACCTGAGACCCTTCCTATAACATGAGATGTGATATCCAAATCCTTCCCATTCCAATCCTGAGACCCTTCCTATAGCATGAGATGTGATATCCAACTCCTTCCTATTCCAATCCTGAGACCCGTCCTATACCATGAGATATGATATCTCAATGCTTCTAATACAAAACCTGAGACTGTCCTATAACATGAGATGTGATATCTCAATGCTTCTAATAACAAACCTGAGACCCTTCCTATAACATGAGATGTGATATCCAAATCCTTCCCATTCCAATCCTGAGACCCTTCCTATAACATGAGATGTGATATCCAACTCCTTCCCAATCCAATCCTGAGACCCTCCCTATAGCATGAGATGTGATATCCAACTCCTTCCAATTCCAATCCTTTGACCCTTCCCATAGCCTGAGATGTGATATCCAACTCCTTCCCAGTCCAATCATGAGGCCCTTCCTATAGGATGAGAAGTGATATCCAACACCTTCCCATTCCAATCCTGAGACCCTTCCTATAGCATGAGATGATATCCAACTCCTTCCCATTCCAATCATGAGGCCCTTCCTATAGCATGAGATGTGATATCTCAATGCTTCTACCAAACCTGAGGCCCTTCCTATAGCATGAGATGTGATATCCAACACCTTCCCATTCCAATCCTGAGACCCTTCCTATAGCATGAGATGATATCCAACTCCTTCCCATTCCAATCCTGAGACCCTTCCTATAGCATGAGATGTGATATCTCAATGCTTCTACCAAACCTGAGATCCTCCCTATAGCATGAGATGTGATATTCAACTCCTTCCCATTCCAATCCTGAGACCCTTACGATAGGATGAGATTTATTATCTCACTCCTTCAAATACCAAACTTGAGTCCCTTCCTAAAGGATGAGATCTGATATCTCAGTGCTTCTAATACCAAACCTGAGTCCCTTCCTATAACATGAGATGTGATATCCAACTCCTTCCCATTCCAATCATGAGGCCCTTCCTATAGCATGAGATGTGATATCTCAATGCTCTTATTACCAAACCTGGGATCATTCCTATAACCGAGATGATATCCACCTCCTTCCCATTCCAATCCTGAACCCATTCCATGAGATGTGATATCTCAATGCTTCTAATACCAAAGTCGGACCGTTCCTATACCATGAGATGTGATATCCAACTCCTTCCCATTCCAATCCTGCGTCCCTTCATTTAGCATGGGATTTGAGATCTCAGTGCTTCTAATACCAAACCTGAGACACTTCCTATAACATGAGATGTGATATCCAACTCCTGCCGATTCCACTCCTGAGACCCTTCCTATGGCATGAGATGTGATATCTCAATGTTTCTAATAACAAACCTGAGACCCTTCCTATTGCAAGAGATGTGATATCCAAACCCTTCCCATTCCAAACCTGAGACCTTTCCTATTGCATGAGATGTGATATCCAACTCCTTCCCAATCCAATCCTGAGACCCTTCCGATAGCATTAGATGTGATATCTCAATGCTTCTAATATCAAACCTGAGACCCTTCCGATAGCATGAGATGTGATATCCAACTCCTTCGAATTCCAACCTGTGACCCTTCCTATAGCATGAGATGGGATATCCAACTCCCTCCCAATCCAATCCTGAGACCCTTCCGATAGCATGAGATGTGATATCTTAATGCTTCTGCCAAACCTGAGACCTTCCTATGGCATGAGCTGTGATATCAAACTCCTTCCCATTCCAATCCTGAGACCCTTCCTATAGCATGAGATGTGATATCCAACTCCTTCCCATTCCAATCCTGAGACCCGTCCTATACCATGAGATGTTATATCTCAATGCTTCTAATACCAAACCTGAGACTGTCCTATAACATGAGATGTGATATCTCAATCCTTCTAATAATAAACCTGAGACCCTTCCTATAACATGAGATGTGATGTCCAAGTCCTTCCCATTCCAATCCTGAGACCCTTCCTATAGCATGAGATGTGATATCCAACTCCTTCCCATTCCAATCATGAGGCCCTTCCTATAGCATGAGATGTGATATCTCAATGCTTCTACCAAACCTGAGACCCTTCCTATAGCATGAGATGTGATATCCAACTCCTTCCCATTCCAATCCTGAGGCCCTTCCTATAGCATGAGATGTGATATCTCAATGCTTCTACCAAACCTGAGGCCCTTCCTATAGCATGAGATGTGATATCCAACACCTTCCCATTCCAATCCTGAGACCCTTCCTATAGCATGAGATGATATCCAACTCCTTCCCATTCCAATCCTGAGACCCTTCCTATAGCATGAGATGTGATATCTCAATGCTTCTACCAAACCTGAGATCCTCCCTATAGCATGAGATGTGATATTCAACTCCTTCCCATTCCAATCCTGAGACCCTTACGATAGGATGAGATTTATTATCTCACTCCTTCAAATACCAAACTTGAGTCCCTTCCTAAAGGATGAGATCTGATATCTCAGTGCTTCTAATACCAAACCTGAGTCCCTTCCTATAACATGAGATGTGATATCCAACTCCTTCCCATTCCAATCATGAGGGTCTTCCTATAGCATGAGATGTGATATCTCAATGCTCTTATTACCAAACCTGGGATCATTCCTATAACTGAGATGATATCCATTTCCTTCCCATTCCAATCCTGAACCCCTTCCATGAGATGTGATATCCAACTCCTTCCCATTCCAATCCTGAGACCCTTCCTATAGCATGAGATGTGATATCTCAAGGCTCTTAATACCAAACCTTGGATCATTCCTATTGCAAGAGATGTGATATCCAAATGCTTCCCATTCCAAACCTGAGACCCTTCCTATAGGATGAGAAGTGATATCCAACACCTTCCCATTCCAATCCTGAGACCCTTCCTATAGCATGAGATGATATCCAACTCCTTCCCATTCCAAACCTGAGACCTTTCCTATTGCATGAGATGTGATATCCAACTCCTTCCCATTCCAATCCTGAGACCCTTCCTATAGCATGAGATGTGATATCCAACTCCTTCCCATTCCAATCCTGAGACCCGCCCTATACCATGAGATGTGATATCTCAATGCTTCTAATACCAAACCTGAGACTGTCCTATAACATGAGATGTGATATCTCAATGCTTCTAATAACAAACCTGAGACCCTTCCTATAACATGAGATGTGATATCCAAATCCTTCCCATTCCAATCCTGAGACCCTTCCTATAGCATGAGATGTGATATCCAACTCCTTCCCATTCCAATCCTTAGACCCGTCCTATACCATGAGATATGATATCTCAATGCTTCTAATACCAAACCTGAGACTGTCCTATAACATGAGATGTGATATCTCAATGTTTCTAATAACAAACCTGAGACCCTTCCTATTGCAAGAGATGTGATATCCAAACCCTTCCCATTCCAAACCTGAGACCTTTCCTATTGCATGAGATGTGATATCCAACTCCTTCCCAATCCAATCCTGAGACCCTTCGGATAGCATTAGATGTGATATCTCAATGCTTCTAATATCAAACCTGAGACCCTCCCTATAGCAAGAGATGTGATATTCAACTCCTTCCCATTCAAATCCTGAGACCCTTCCGATAGCATGAGATGTGATATCCAACTCCTTCGAATTCCAACCTGTGACCCTTCCTATAGCATGAGATGGGATATCCAACTCCTTCCCAATCCAATCCTGAGACCCTTCCGATAGCATGAGATGTGATATCTTAATGCTTCTGCCAAACCTGAGACCTTCCTATGGCATGAGCTGTGATATGAAACTCCTTCCCATTCCAATCCTGAGACCCTTCCTATAGCATGAGATGTGATATCCAACTCCTTCCCATTCCAATCCTGAGACCCGTCCTATACCATGAGATGTTATATCTCAATGCTTCTAATACCAAACCTGAGACTGTCCTATAACATGAGATGTGATATCTCAATCCTTCTAATAACAAACCTGAGACACTTCCTATAACATGAGATGTGATGTCCAAGTCCTTCCCATTCCAATCCTGAGACCCTTCCTATAGCATGAGATGTGATATCCAACTCCTTCCCATTCCAATCATGAGGCCCTTCCTATAGCATGAGATGTGATATCTCAATGCTTCTACCAAACCTGAGACCCTTCCTATAGCATGAGATGTGATATCCAACTCCTTCCCATTCCAATCATGAGGCCCTTCCTATAGCATGAGATGTGATATCTCAATGCTTCTACCAAACCTGAGGCCCTTCCTATAGCATGAGATGTGATATCCAACACCTTCCCATTCCAATCCTGAAACCCTTCCTATAGCATGAGATGATATCCAACTCCTTCCCATTCCAATCCTGAGACCCTTCCTATAGCATGAGATGTGATATCTCAATGCTTCTACCAAACCTGAGATCCTCCCTATAGCATGAGATGTGATATTCAACTCCTTTCCATTCCAATCCTGAGACCCTTACGATAGGATGAGATTTATTATCTCACTCCTTCAAATACCAAACTTGAGTCCCTTCCTAAAGGATGAGATCTGATATCTCAGTGCTTCTAATACCAAACCTGAGTCCCTTCCTATAACATGAGATGTGATATCCAACTCCTTCCCATTCCAATCATGAGGCCCTTCCTATAGCATGAGATGTGATATCTCAATGCTCTTATTACCAAACCTGGGATCATTCCTATAACCGAGATGATATCCACCTCCTTCCCATTCCAATCCTGAACCCCTTCCATGAGATGTGATATCCAACTCCTTCCCATTCCAATCCCGAGACCCTTCCGATAGCAGAGATGTGATATCTCAATGCTCATACCAAACCTGAGACCCTTCCTATAGCATGAGATGTGATATCTCAAGGCTCTTAATACCAAACCTTGGATCATTCCTATTGCAAGAGATGTGATATCCAAATGCTTCCCATTCCAAACCTGAGACCCTTCCTATAGGATGAGAAGTGATATCCAACACCTTCCCATTCCAATCCTGAGACCCTTCCTATAGCATGAGATGATATCCAACTCCTTCCCATTCCAATGCTGAGACCCTTCCTATACCATGAGATGTGATATCTCAATGTTTCTAATACCAGACCTGAGACCCTTCCTATTGCAAGAGATGTGATATCCAAACCCTTCCCATTCCAAACCTGAGACCTTTCCTATTGCATGATGTGATATCCAACTCCTTCCCAATCCAACCCTGAGACCCTTCCGATAGCATTAGATGTGATATCTCAATGCTTCTAATATCAAACCTGAGACCCTCCCTATAGCATGAGATGTGATATCCAACTCCTTCCCAATCCAATCCTGAGACCTTTCCGATAGCATGAGATGTGATATCCAACTCCTTCCAATTCCAACCTATGACCCTTCCTATAGCATGAGATGGGATATCCAACTCCTTCCCAATCCAATCCTGAGACCCTTCCGATAGCATGAGATGTGATATCTTAATGCTTCTACCATACCTGAGACCTTCCTATGGCATGAGATGTGATATCCAACTCCTTCCCATTCCAATCCTGAGACCCTTCCTAAAGCATGAAATGTGATATCCAACTCCTTCCCATTCCAATCCTGAGTCCCTTCCGATAGCATGAGATGTGATATCCAACTCCTTCCCATTCCAATCCTGAGACCCGCCCTATACCATGAGATGTGATATCTCAATGCTTATAATACCAAACCTGAGACTGTCCTATAACATGAGATGTGATATCTCAATGCTTCTAATAACAAACCTGAGACCCTTCCTATAACATGAGATGTGATATCCAAATCCTTCCCATTCCAATCCTGAGACCCTTCCTATAGCATGAGATGTGATATCCAACTCCTTCCCATTCCAATCCTGAGACCCGTCCTATACCATGAGATATGATATCTCAATGCTTCTAATACCAAACCTGAGACTGTCCTATAACATGAGATGTGATATCTCAATGCTTCTAATAACAAACCTGAGACCCTTCCTATAACATGAGATGTGATATCCAAATCCTTCCCATTCCAATCCTGAGACCCTTCCTATAACATGAGATGTGATATCCAACTCCTTCCCAATCCAATCCTGGGACCCTCCCTATAGCATGAGATGTGATATCCAACTCCTTCCTATTCCAATCCTGAGACCCTTCCTATAGCATGAAACGTGACATCTCAATGCTTCTAATACCAAACCTGAGACCCTTCCTATAGCATGAGATGTGATATCCAACTCCTTCCCATTCCAATCCCGAGACCCTTCCGATAGCAGAGATGTGATATCTCAATGCTCATACCAAACCTGAGACCCTTCCTATGGCATGAGATGTCATATACTTCTCCTTCCCATCCCAATCCTGAGACCCTTCCTATAGCATGAGATGTGATATCTCAATGCTTCTACCAAACCTGAGACCCTTCCTATAGCATGAGATGTGATATCCAACTCCTTCCCATTCCAATCATGAGACCCTTCCTATAGCATGAGATGTGATATCTCAATGCTTCTAATACCAAACCTGATATCCTTCCTATAACATGAGATGTGATATCCAACTCCTTCCTATTCCAATCCTGAGATCCTTCCTATACCATGAGATGTGATATCTCAATGTTTCTCATACCAAACCTGAGGCCCTTCTTATAGCATGAGCTGTGATATCCGACTCCTTCCCAATCCAATCCTGAGACCCTTCCTATAGCATGAGATGTAATATCACAATGCTTGTAATACCAAACCTGAGACCCTTCTTATAGCATGAGATGTGATATCTCAAAGCTTCTAATACCAAAACTGAGACCCTTCTTAAAGCATGAGATGTGATATCCAACTCCTTCCCGTTCCCAACCTGAGACCCTTCCTATAGCATGAGATGTGATATCTCAATGTTTCTAATAACAAACCTGAGACCCTTCCTATTGCAAGAGATGTGATATCCAACTCCTTCCCATTCCAATCATGAGGCCCTTCCTATAGCATGAGATGTGATATCTCAATGCTTCTACCAAACCTGAGACCCTTCCTATAGCATGAGATGTGATATCCAACACCTTCCCATTCCAATCCTGAGACCCTTCCTATAGCATGAGATGTGATATCTCAAGGCTCTTAATACCAAACCTTGGATCATTCCTATTGCAAGAGATGTGATATCCAAATGCTTCCCATTCCAATCCTGAGACCCTTCCTATAGCATGAGATGATATCCAACTCCTTCCCATTCCAATCCTGAGACCCTTCCTATACCATGAGATGTGATATCTCAATGTTTCTAATACCAGACCTGAGACCCTTCCTATTGCAAGAGATGTGATATCCAAACCCTTCCCATTCCAAACCTGAGACCTTTCCTATTGCATGATGTGATATCCAACTCCTTCCCAATCCAACCCTGAGACCCTTCCGATAGCATTAGATGTGATATCTCAATGCTTCTAATATCAAACCTGAGACCCTCCCTATAGCATGAGATGTGATATCCGACTCCTTCCCAATCCAATCCTGAGACCCTTCCTATAGCATGAGATGTAATATCACAATGCTTGTAATACCAAACCTGAGACCCTTCTTATAGCATGAGATGTGATATCTCAATGCTTCTAATACCAAAACTGAGACCCTTCTTAAAGCATGAGATGTGATATCCACTCCTTCCCGTTCCCAACCTGAGACCCTTCCTATAGCATGAGATGATATCCAACTCCTTCCCATTCCACTCCTGAGACCCTTCCTATGGCATGAGATGTGATATCTCAATGTTTCTAATAACAAACCTGAGACCCTTCCTATTGCAAGAGATGTGATATCCAACTCCTTCCCATTCCAATCATGAGGCCCTTCCTATAGCATGAGATGTGATATCTCAATGCTTCTACCAAACCTGAGACCCTTCCTATAGCATGAGATGTGATATCCAACACCTTCCCATTCCAATCCTGAGACCCTTCCTATAGCATGAGATGTGATATCTCAAGGCTCTTAATACCAAACCTTGGATCATTCCTATTGCAAGAGATGTGATATCCAAATGCTTCCCATTCCAATCCTGAGACCCTTCCTATAGCATGAGATGATATCCAACTCCTTCCCATTCCAATCCTGAGACCCTTCCTATACCATGAGATGTGATATCTCAATGTTTCTAATACCAGACCTGAGACCCTTCCTATTGCAAGAGATGTGATATCCAAACCCTTCCCATTCCAAACCTGAGACCTTTCCTATTGCATGATGTGATATCCAACTCCTTCCCAATCCAACCCTGAGACCCTTCCGATAGCATTAGATGTGATATCTCAATGCTTCTAATATCAAACCTGAGACCCTCCCTATAGCATGAGATGTGATATCCAACTCCTTCCCAATCCAATCCTGAGACCTTTCCGATAGCATGAGATGTGATATAAAACTCCTTCCAATTCCAACCTATGACCCTTCCTATAGCATGAGATGGGATATCCAACTCCTTCCCAATCCAATCCTGAGACCCTTCCGATAGCATGAGATGTGATATCTTAATGCTTCTACCATACCTGAGACCTTCCTATGGCATGAGATGTGATATCCAACTCCTTCCCATTCCAATCCTGAGACCCTTCCTAAAGCATGAAATGTGATATCCAACTCCTTCCCATTCCAATCCTGAGACCCTTCCGATAGCATGAGATGTGATATCCAACTCCTTCCCATTCCAATCCTGAGACCCGCCCTATACCATGAGATGTGATATCTCAATGCTTCTAATACCAAACCTGAGACTGTCCTATAACATGAGATGTGATATCTCAATGCTTCTAATAACAAACCTGAGACCCTTCCTATAACATGAGATGTGATATCCAAATCCTTCCCATTCCAATCCTGAGACCCTTCCTATAGCATGAGATGTGATATCCAACTCCTTCCTATTCCAATCCTGAGACCCGTCCTATACCATGAGATATGATATCTCAATGCTTCTAATACCAAACCTGAGACTGTCCTATAACATGAGATGTGATATCTCAATGCTTCTAATAACAAACCTGAGACCCTTCCTATAACATGAGATGTGATATCCAAATCCTTCCCATTTCAATCCTGAGACCCTTCCTATAACATGAGATGTGATATCCAACACCTTCCCAATCCAATCCTGAGACCCTCCCTATAGCATGAGATGTGATATCCAACTCCTTCCAATTCCAATCCTTTGACCCTTCCCATAGCCTGAGATGTGATATCCAACTCCTTCCCAGTCCAATCCTGAGACCCTTCCTATAGCATGAGATGATATCCAACTCCTTCCCATTCCAATCATGAGGCCCTTCCTATAGCATGAGATGTGATATCTCAATGCTTCTACCAAACCTGAGGCCCTTCCTATAGCATGAGATGTGATATCCAACACCTTCCCATTCCAATCCTGAGACCCTTCCTATAGCATGAGATGATATCCAACTCCTTCCCATTCCAATCCTGAGACCCTTCCTATAGCATGAGATGTGATATCTCAATGCTTCTACCAAACCTGAGATCCTCCCTATAGCATGAGATGTGATATTCAACTCCTTCCCATTCCAATCCTGAGACCCTTACGATAGGATGAGATTTATTATCTCACTCCTTCAAATACCAAACTTGAGTCCCTTCCTAAAGGATGAGATCTGATATCTCAGTGCTTCTAATACCAAACCTGAGTCCCTTCCTATAACATGAGATGTGATATCCAACTCCTTCCCATTCCAATCATGAGGCCCTTCCTATAGCATGAGATGTGATATCTCAATGCTCTTATTACCAAACCTGGGATCATTCCTATAACCGAGATGATATCCACCTCCTTCCCATTCCAATCCTGAACCCATTCCATGAGATGTGAAATCTCAATGCTTCTAATACCAAAGTCGGACCGTTCCTATACCATGAGATGTGATATCCAACTCCTTCCCATTCCAATCCTGCGTCCCTTCATTTAGCATGGGATTTGAGATCTCAGTGCTTCTAATACCAAACCTGAGACACTTCCTATAACATGAGATGTGATATCCAACTCCTGCCGATTCCACTCCTGAGACCCTTCCTATGGCATGAGATGTGATATCTCAATGTTTCTAATAACAAACCTGAGACCCTTCCTATTGCAAGAGATGTGATATCCAAACCCTTCCCATTCCAAACCTGAGACCTTTCCTATTTCATGAGATGTGATATCCAACTCCTTCCCAATCCAATCCTGAGACCCTTCCGATAGCATTAGATGTGATATCTCAATGCTTCTAATATCAAACCTGAGACCCTTCCGATAGCATGAGATGTGATATCCAACTCCTTCGAATTCCAACCTGTGACCCTTCCTATAGCATGAGATGAGATATCCAACTCCTTCCCAATCCAATCCTGAGACCCTTCCGATAGCATGAGATGTGATATCTTAATGCTTCTGCCAAACCTGAGACCTTCCTATGGCATGAGCTGTGATATCAAACTCCTTCCCATTCCAATCCTGAGACCCTTCCTATAGCATGAGATGTGATATCCAACTCCTTCCCATTCCAATCCTGAGACCCGTCCTATACCATGAGATGTTATATCTCAATGCTTATAATACCAAACCTGAGACTGTCCTATAACATGAGATGTGATATCTCAATCCTTCTAATAACAAACCTGAGACCCTTCCTATAACATGAGATGTGATGTCCAAGTCCTTCCCATTCCAATCCTGAGACCCTTCCTATAGCATGAGATGTGATATCCAACTCCTTCCCATTCCAATCATGAGGCCCTTCCTATAGCATGAGATGTGATATCTCAATGCTTCTACCAAACCTGAGACCCTTCCTATAGCATGAGATGTGATATCCAACTCCTTCCCATTCCAATCCTGAGGCCCTTCCTATAGCATGAGATGTGATATCTCAATGCTTCTACCAAACCTGAGGCCCTTCCTATAGCATGAGATGTGATATCCAACACCTTCCCATTCCAATCCTGAGACCCTTCCTATAGCATGAGATGATATCCAACTCCTTCCCATTCCAATCCTGAGACCCTTCCTATAGCATGAGATGTGATATCTCAATGCTTCTACCAAACCCGAGATCCTCCCTATAGCATGAGATGTGATATTCAACTCCTTCCCATTCCAATCCTGAGACCCTTACGATAGGATGAATTTTATTATCTCACTCCTTCAAATACCAAACTTGAGTCCCTTCCTAAAGGATGAGATCTGATATCTCAGTGCTTCTAATACCAAACCTGAGTCCCTTCCTATAACATGAGATGTGATATCCAACTCCTTCCCATTCCAATCATGAGGCCCTTCCTATAGCATGAGATGTGATATCTCAATGCTTTTATTACCAAACC
Organism: Ambystoma mexicanum; assembly: GCF_040938575.1. Classification (NCBI taxonomy): domain Eukaryota; kingdom Metazoa; phylum Chordata; class Amphibia; order Caudata; family Ambystomatidae; genus Ambystoma; species Ambystoma mexicanum. Next base: position 290,150,815 of record NC_090938.1, read on the forward strand.
TGGGATCATTCCTATAACTGAGATGATATCCACCTCCTTCCCATTCAAATCCTGAACCCCTTCCATGAGATGTGATATCCAACTCCTTCCCATTCCAATCCTGAGACCCTTCCTATAGCATGAGATGTGATATCTCAAGGCTCTTAATACCAAACCTTGGATCATTCCTATTGCAAGAGATGTGATATCCAAATGCTTCCCATTCCAAACCTGAGACCCTTCCTATAGGATGAGAAGTGATATCCAACACCTTCCCATTCCAATCCTGAGACCCTTCCTATAGCATGAGATAATATCCAACTCCTTCCCATTCCAAACCTGAGACCTTTCCTATTGCATGAGATGTGATATCCAACTCCTTCCCATTCCAATTCTGAGACCCTTCCTATAGCATGAGATGTGATATCCAACTCCTTCCCATTCCAATCCTGAGACCCGCCCTATACCATGAGATGTGATATCTCAATGCTTCTAATACCAAACCTGAGACTGTCCTATAACATGAGATGTGATATCTCAATGCTTCTAATAACAAACCTGAGACCCTTCCTATAACATGAGATGTGATATCCAAATCCTTCCCATTCCAATCCTGAGACCCTTCCTATAGCATGAGATGTAATATCCAACCCCTTCCCATTCCAATCCTGAGACCCGTCCTATACCATGAGATATGATATCTCAATGCTTCTAATACCAAACCTGAGACTGTCCTATAACATGAGATGTGATATCTCAATGTTTCTAATAACAAACCTGAGACCCTTCCTATTGCAAGAGATGTGATATCCAAACCCTTCCCATTCCAAACCTGAGACCTTTCCTATTGCATGAGATGTGATATCCAACTCCTTCCCAATCCAATCCTGAGACCCTTCGGATAGCATTAGATGTGATATCTCAATGCTTCTAATATCAAACCTGAGACCCTCCCTATAGCAAGAGATGTGATATTCAACTCCTTCCCATTCAAATCCTGAGACCCTTCCGATAGCATGAGATGTGATATCCAACTCCTTCGAATTCCAACCTGTGACCCTTCCTATAGCATGAGATGGGATATCCAACTCCTTCCCAATCCAATCCTGCGTCCCTTCATTTAGCATGGGATTTGAGATCTCAGTGCTTCTAATACCAAACCTGAGACACTTCCTATAACATGAGATGTGATATCCAACTCCTGCCGATTCCACTCCTGAGACCCTTCCTATGGCATGAGATGTGATATCTCAATGTTTCTAATAACAAACCTGAGACCCTTCCTATTGCAAGAGATGTGATATCCAAACCCTTCCCATTCCAAACCTGAGACCTTTCCTATTTCATGAGATGTGATATCCAACTCCTTCCCAATCCAATCCTGAGACCCTTCCGATAGCATTAGATGTGATATCTCAATGCTTCTAATATCAAACCTGAGACCCTTCCGATAGCATGAGATGTGATATCCAACTCCTTCGAATTCCAACCTGTGACCCTTCCTATAGCATGAGATGAGATATCCAACTCCTTCCCAATCCAATCCTGAGACCCTTCCGATAGCATGAGATGTGATATCTTAATGCTTCTGCCAAACCTGAGACCTTCCTATGGCATGAGCTGTGATATCAAACTCCTTCCCATTCCAATCCTGAGACCCTTCCTATAGCATGAGATGTGATATCCAACTCCTTCCCATTCCAATCCTGAGACCCGTCCTATACCATGAGATGTTATATCTCAATGCTTATAATACCAAACCTGAGACTGTCCTATAACATGAGATGTGATATCTCAATCCTTCTAATAACAAACCTGAGACCCTTCCTATAACATGAGATGTGATGTCCAAGTCCTTCCCATTCCAATCCTGAGACCCTTCCTATAGCATGAGATGTGATATCCAACTCCTTCCCATTCCAATCATGAGGCCCTTCCTATAGCATGAGATGTGATATCTCAATGCTTCTACCAAACCTGAGACCCTTCCTATAGCATGAGATGTGATATCCAACTCCTTCCCATTCCAATCCTGAGGCCCTTCCTATAGCATGAGATGTGATATCTCAATGCTTCTACCAAACCTGAGGCCCTTCCTATAGCATGAGATGTGATATCCAACTCCTTCCCATTCCAATCATGAGGCCCTTCCTATAGCATGAGATGTGATATCTCAATGCTTCTACCAAACCTGAGGCCCTTCCTATAGCATGAGATGTGATATCCAACACCTTCCCATTCCAATCCTGAAACCCTTCCTATAGCATGAGATGATATCCAACTCCTTCCCATTCCAATCCTGAGACCCTTCCTATAGCATGAGATGTGATATCTCAATGCTTCTACCAAACCTGAGATCCTCCCTATAGCATGAGATGTGATATTCAACTCCTTTCCATTCCAATCCTGAGACCCTTACGATAGGATGAGATTTATTATCTCACTCCTTCAAATACCAAACTTGAGTCCCTTCCTAAAGGATGAGATCTGATATCTCAGTGCTTCTAATACCAAACCTGAGTCCCTTCCTATAACATGAGATGTGATATCCAACTCCTTCCCATTCCAATCATGAGGCCCTTCCTATAGCATGAGATGTGATATCTCAATGCTCTTATTACCAAACCTGGGATCATTCCTATAACCGAGATGATATCCACCTCCTTCCCATTCCAATCCTGAACCCCTTCCATGAGATGTGATATCCAACTCCTTCCCATTCCAATCCCGAGACCCTTCCGATAGCAGAGATGTGATATCTCAATGCTCATACCAAACCTGAGACCCTTCCTATAGCATGAGATGTGATATCTCAAGGCTCTTAATACCAAACCTTGGATCATTCCTATTGCAAGAGATGTGATATCCAAATGCTTCCCATTCCAAACCTGAGACCCTTCCTATAGGATGAGAAGTGATATCCAACACCTTCCCATTCCAATCCTGAGACCCTTCCTATAGCATGAGATGATATCCAACTCCTTCCCATTCCAATGCTGAGACCCTTCCTATACCATGAGATGTGATATCTCAATGTTTCTAATACCAGACCTGAGACCCTTCCTATTGCAAGAGATGTGATATCCAAACCCTTCCCATTCCAAACCTGAGACCTTTCCTATTGCATGATGTGATATCCAACTCCTTCCCAATCCAACCCTGAGACCCTTCCGATAGCATTAGATGTGATATCTCAATGCTTCTAATATCAAACCTGAGACCCTCCCTATAGCATGAGATGTGATATCCAACTCCTTCCCAATCCAATCCTGAGACCTTTCCGATAGCATGAGATGTGATATCCAACTCCTTCCAATTCCAACCTATGACCCTTCCTATAGCATGAGATGGGATATCCAACTCCTTCCCAATCCAATCCTGAGACCCTTCCGATAGCATGAGATGTGATATCTTAATGCTTCTACCATACCTGAGACCTTCCTATGGCATGAGATGTGATATCCAACTCCTTCCCATTCCAATCCTGAGACCCTTCCTAAAGCATGAAATGTGATATCCAACTCCTTCCCATTCCAATCCTGAGTCCCTTCCGATAGCATGAGATGTGATATCCAACTCCTTCCCATTCCAATCCTGAGACCCGCCCTATACCATGAGATGTGATATCTCAATGCTTATAATACCAAACCTGAGACTGTCCTATAACATGAGATGTGATATCTCAATGCTTCTAATAACAAACCTGAGACCCTTCCTATAACATGAGATGTGATATCCAAATCCTTCCCATTCCAATCCTGAGACCCTTCCTATAGCATGAGATGTGATATCCAACTCCTTCCCATTCCAATCCTGAGACCCGTCCTATACCATGAGATATGATATCTCAATGCTTCTAATACCAAACCTGAGACTGTCCTATAACATGAGATGTGATATCTCAATGCTTCTAATAACAAACCTGAGACCCTTCCTATAACATGAGATGTGATATCCAAATCCTTCCCATTCCAATCCTGAGACCCTTCCTATAACATGAGATGTGATATCCAACTCCTTCCCAATCCAATCCTGGGACCCTCCCTATAGCATGAGATGTGATATCCAACTCCTTCCTATTCCAATCCTGAGACCCTTCCTATAGCATGAAACGTGACATCTCAATGCTTCTAATACCAAACCTGAGACCCTTCCTATAGCATGAGATGTGATATCCAACTCCTTCCCATTCCAATCCCGAGACCCTTCCGATAGCAGAGATGTGATATCTCAATGCTCATACCAAACCTGAGACCCTTCCTATGGCATGAGATGTCATATACTTCTCCTTCCCATCCCAATCCTGAGACCCTTCCTATAGCATGAGATGTGATATCTCAATGCTTCTACCAAACCTGAGACCCTTCCTATAGCATGAGATGTGATATCCAACTCCTTCCCATTCCAATTCTGAGACCCTTCCTATAGCATGAGATGTGATATCCAACTCCTTCCCATTCCAATCCTGAGACCCGCCCTATACCATGAGATGTGATATCTCAATGCTTCTAATACCAAACCTGAGACTGTCCTATAACATGAGATGTGATATCTCAATGCTTCTAATAACAAACCTGAGACCCTTCCTATAACATGAGATGTGATATCCAAATCCTTCCCATTCCAATCCTGAGACCCTTCCTATAGCATGAGATGTAATATCCAACCCCTTCCCATTCCAATCCTGAGACCCGTCCTATACCATGAGATATGATATCTCAATGCTTCTAATACCAAACCTGAGACTGTCCTATAACATGAGATGTGATATCTCAATGTTTCTAATAACAAACCTGAGACCCTTCCTATTGCAAGAGATGTGATATCCAAACCCTTCCCATTCCAAACCTGAGACCTTTCCTATTGCATGAGATGTGATATCCAACTCCTTCCCAATCCAATCCTGAGACCCTTCGGATAGCATTAGATGTGATATCTCAATGCTTCTAATATCAAACCTGAGACCCTCCCTATAGCAAGAGATGTGATATTCAACTCCTTCCCATTCAAATCCTGAGACCCTTCCGATAGCATGAGATGTGATATCCAACTCCTTCGAATTCCAACCTGTGACCCTTCCTATAGCATGAGATGGGATATCCAACTCCTTCCCAATCCAATCCTGCGTCCCTTCATTTAGCATGGGATTTGAGATCTCAGTGCTTCTAATACCAAACCTGAGACACTTCCTATAACATGAGATGTGATATCCAACTCCTGCCGATTCCACTCCTGAGACCCTTCCTATGGCATGAGATGTGATATCTCAATGTTTCTAATAACAAACCTGAGACCCTTCCTATTGCAAGAGATGTGATATCCAAACCCTTCCCATTCCAAACCTGAGACCTTTCCTATTTCATGAGATGTGATATCCAACTCCTTCCCAATCCAATCCTGAGACCCTTCCGATAGCATTAGATGTGATATCTCAATGCTTCTAATATCAAACCTGAGACCCTTCCGATAGCATGAGATGTGATATCCAACTCCTTCGAATTCCAACCTGTGACCCTTCCTATAGCATGAGATGAGATATCCAACTCCTTCCCAATCCAATCCTGAGACCCTTCCGATAGCATGAGATGTGATATCTTAATGCTTCTGCCAAACCTGAGACCTTCCTATGGCATGAGCTGTGATATCAAACTCCTTCCCATTCCAATCCTGAGACCCTTCCTATAGCATGAGATGTGATATCCAACTCCTTCCCATTCCAATCCTGAGACCCGTCCTATACCATGAGATGTTATATCTCAATGCTTATAATACCAAACCTGAGACTGTCCTATAACATGAGATGTGATATCTCAATCCTTCTAATAACAAACCTGAGACCCTTCCTATAACATGAGATGTGATGTCCAAGTCCTTCCCATTCCAATCCTGAGACCCTTCCTATAGCATGAGATGTGATATCCAACTCCTTCCCATTCCAATCATGAGGCCCTTCCTATAGCATGAGATGTGATATCTCAATGCTTCTACCAAACCTGAGACCCTTCCTATAGCATGAGATGTGATATCCAACTCCTTCCCATTCCAATCCTGAGGCCCTTCCTATAGCATGAGATGTGATATCTCAATGCTTCTACCAAACCTGAGGCCCTTCCTATAGCATGAGATGTGATATCCAACTCCTTCCCATTCCAATCATGAGGCCCTTCCTATAGCATGAGATGTGATATCTCAATGCTTCTACCAAACCTGAGGCCCTTCCTATAGCATGAGATGTGATATCCAACACCTTCCCATTCCAATCCTGAAACCCTTCCTATAGCATGAGATGATATCCAACTCCTTCCCATTCCAATCCTGAGACCCTTCCTATAGCATGAGATGTGATATCTCAATGCTTCTACCAAACCTGAGATCCTCCCTATAGCATGAGATGTGATATTCAACTCCTTTCCATTCCAATCCTGAGACCCTTACGATAGGATGAGATTTATTATCTCACTCCTTCAAATACCAAACTTGAGTCCCTTCCTAAAGGATGAGATCTGATATCTCAGTGCTTCTAATACCAAACCTGAGTCCCTTCCTATAACATGAGATGTGATATCCAACTCCTTCCCATTCCAATCATGAGGCCCTTCCTATAGCATGAGATGTGATATCTCAATGCTCTTATTACCAAACCTGGGATCATTCCTATAACCGAGATGATATCCACCTCCTTCCCATTCCAATCCTGAACCCCTTCCATGAGATGTGATATCCAACTCCTTCCCATTCCAATCCCGAGACCCTTCCGATAGCAGAGATGTGATATCTCAATGCTCATACCAAACCTGAGACCCTTCCTATAGCATGAGATGTGATATCTCAAGGCTCTTAATACCAAACCTTGGATCATTCCTATTGCAAGAGATGTGATATCCAAATGCTTCCCATTCCAAACCTGAGACCCTTCCTATAGGATGAGAAGTGATATCCAACACCTTCCCATTCCAATCCTGAGACCCTTCCTATAGCATGAGATGATATCCAACTCCTTCCCATTCCAATGCTGAGACCCTTCCTATACCATGAGATGTGATATCTCAATGTTTCTAATACCAGACCTGAGACCCTTCCTATTGCAAGAGATGTGATATCCAAACCCTTCCCATTCCAAACCTGAGACCTTTCCTATTGCATGATGTGATATCCAACTCCTTCCCAATCCAACCCTGAGACCCTTCCGATAGCATTAGATGTGATATCTCAATGCTTCTAATATCAAACCTGAGACCCTCCCTATAGCATGAGATGTGATATCCAACTCCTTCCCAATCCAATCCTGAGACCTTTCCGATAGCATGAGATGTGATATCCAACTCCTTCCAATTCCAACCTATGACCCTTCCTATAGCATGAGATGGGATATCCAACTCCTTCCCAATCCAATCCTGAGACCCTTCCGATAGCATGAGATGTGATATCTTAATGCTTCTACCATACCTGAGACCTTCCTATGGCATGAGATGTGATATCCAACTCCTTCCCATTCCAATCCTGAGACCCTTCCTAAAGCATGAAATGTGATATCCAACTCCTTCCCATTCCAATCCTGAGTCCCTTCCGATAGCATGAGATGTGATATCCAACTCCTTCCCATTCCAATCCTGAGACCCGCCCTATACCATGAGATGTGATATCTCAATGCTTATAATACCAAACCTGAGACTGTCCTATAACATGAGATGTGATATCTCAATGCTTCTAATAACAAACCTGAGACCCTTCCTATAACATGAGATGTGATATCCAAATCCTTCCCATTCCAATCCTGAGACCCTTCCTATAGCATGAGATGTGATATCCAACTCCTTCCCATTCCAATCCTGAGACCCGTCCTATACCATGAGATATGATATCTCAATGCTTCTAATACCAAACCTGAGACTGTCCTATAACATGAGATGTGATATCTCAATGCTTCTAATAACAAACCTGAGACCCTTCCTATAACATGAGATGTGATATCCAAATCCTTCCCATTCCAATCCTGAGACCCTTCCTATAACATGAGATGTGATATCCAACTCCTTCCCAATCCAATCCTGGGACCCTCCCTATAGCATGAGATGTGATATCCAACTCCTTCCTATTCCAATCCTGAGACCCTTCCTATAGCATGAAACGTGACATCTCAATGCTTCTAATACCAAACCTGAGACCCTTCCTATAGCATGAGATGTGATATCCAACTCCTTCCCATTCCAATCCCGAGACCCTTCCGATAGCAGAGATGTGATATCTCAATGCTCATACCAAACCTGAGACCCTTCCTATGGCATGAGATGTCATATACTTCTCCTTCCCATCCCAATCCTGAGACCCTTCCTATAGCATGAGATGTGATATCTCAATGCTTCTACCAAACCTGAGACCCTTCCTATAGCATGAGATGTGATATCCAACTCCTTCCCATTCCAATCATGAGACCCTTCCTATAGCATGAGATGTGATATCTCAATGCTTCTAATACCAAACCTGATATCCTTCCTATAACATGAGATGTGATATCCAACTCCTTCCTATTCCAATCCTGAGATCCTTCCTATACCATGAGATGTGATATCTCAATGTTTCTCATACCAAACCTGAGGCCCTTCTTATAGCATGAGCTGTGATATCCGACTCCTTCCCAATCCAATCCTGAGACCCTTCCTATAGCATGAGATGTAATATCACAATGCTTGTAATACCAAACCTGAGACCCTTCTTATAGCATGAGATGTGATATCTCAAAGCTTCTAATACCAAAACTGAGACCCTTCTTAAAGCATGAGATGTGATATCCAACTCCTTCCCGTTCCCAACCTGAGACCCTTCCTATAGCATGAGATGTGATATCTCAATGTTTCTAATAACAAACCTGAGACCCTTCCTATTGCAAGAGATGTGATATCCAACTCCTTCCCATTCCAATCATGAGGCCCTTCCTATAGCATGAGATGTGATATCTCAATGCTTCTACCAAACCTGAGACCCTTCCTATAGCATGAGATGTGATATCCAACACCTTCCCATTCCAATCCTGAGACCCTTCCTATAGCATGAGATGTGATATCTCAAGGCTCTTAATACCAAACCTTGGATCATTCCTATTGCAAGAGATGTGATATCCAAATGCTTCCCATTCCAATCCTGAGACCCTTCCTATAGCATGAGATGATATCCAACTCCTTCCCATTCCAATCCTGAGACCCTTCCTATACCATGAGATGTGATATCTCAATGTTTCTAATACCAGACCTGAGACCCTTCCTATTGCAAGAGATGTGATATCCAAACCCTTCCCATTCCAAACCTGAGACCTTTCCTATTGCATGATGTGATATCCAACTCCTTCCCAATCCAACCCTGAGACCCTTCCGATAGCATTAGATGTGATATCTCAATGCTTCTAATATCAAACCTGAGACCCTCCCTATAGCATGAGATGTGATATCCGACTCCTTCCCAATCCAATCCTGAGACCCTTCCTATAGCATGAGATGTAATATCACAATGCTTGTAATACCAAACCTGAGACCCTTCTTATAGCATGAGATGTGATATCTCAATGCTTCTAATACCAAAACTGAGACCCTTCTTAAAGCATGAGATGTGATATCCACTCCTTCCCGTTCCCAACCTGAGACCCTTCCTATAGCATGAGATGATATCCAACTCCTTCCCATTCCACTCCTGAGACCCTTCCTATGGCATGAGATGTGATATCTCAATGTTTCTAATAACAAACCTGAGACCCTTCCTATTGCAAGAGATGTGATATCCAACTCCTTCCCATTCCAATCATGAGGCCCTTCCTATAGCATGAGATGTGATATCTCAATGCTTCTACCAAACCTGAGACCCTTCCTATAGCATGAGATGTGATATCCAACACCTTCCCATTCCAATCCTGAGACCCTTCCTATAGCATGAGATGTGATATCTCAAGGCTCTTAATACCAAACCTTGGATCATTCCTATTGCAAGAGATGTGATATCCAAATGCTTCCCATTCCAATCCTGAGACCCTTCCTATAGCATGAGATGATATCCAACTCCTTCCCATTCCAATCCTGAGACCCTTCCTATACCATGAGATGTGATATCTCAATGTTTCTAATACCAGACCTGAGACCCTTCCTATTGCAAGAGATGTGATATCCAAACCCTTCCCATTCCAAACCTGAGACCTTTCCTATTGCATGATGTGATATCCAACTCCTTCCCAATCCAACCCTGAGACCCTTCCGATAGCATTAGATGTGATATCTCAATGCTTCTAATATCAAACCTGAGACCCTCCCTATAGCATGAGATGTGATATCCAACTCCTTCCCAATCCAATCCTGAGACCTTTCCGATAGCATGAGATGTGATATAAAACTCCTTCCAATTCCAACCTATGACCCTTCCTATAGCATGAGATGGGATATCCAACTCCTTCCCAATCCAATCCTGAGACCCTTCCGATAGCATGAGATGTGATATCTTAATGCTTCTACCATACCTGAGACCTTCCTATGGCATGAGATGTGATATCCAACTCCTTCCCATTCCAATCCTGAGACCCTTCCTAAAGCATGAAATGTGATATCCAACTCCTTCCCATTCCAATCCTGAGACCCTTCCGATAGCATGAGATGTGATATCCAACTCCTTCCCATTCCAATCCTGAGACCCGCCCTATACCATGAGATGTGATATCTCAATGCTTCTAATACCAAACCTGAGACTGTCCTATAACATGAGATGTGATATCTCAATGCTTCTAATAACAAACCTGAGACCCTTCCTATAACATGAGATGTGATATCCAAATCCTTCCCATTCCAATCCTGAGACCCTTCCTATAGCATGAGATGTGATATCCAACTCCTTCCTATTCCAATCCTGAGACCCGTCCTATACCATGAGATATGATATCTCAATGCTTCTAATACCAAACCTGAGACTGTCCTATAACATGAGATGTGATATCTCAATGCTTCTAATAACAAACCTGAGACCCTTCCTATAACATGAGATGTGATATCCAAATCCTTCCCATTTCAATCCTGAGACCCTTCCTATAACATGAGATGTGATATCCAACACCTTCCCAATCCAATCCTGAGACCCTCCCTATAGCATGAGATGTGATATCCAACTCCTTCCAATTCCAATCCTTTGACCCTTCCCATAGCCTGAGATGTGATATCCAACTCCTTCCCAGTCCAATCCTGAGACCCTTCCTATAGCATGAGATGATATCCAACTCCTTCCCATTCCAATCATGAGGCCCTTCCTATAGCATGAGATGTGATATCTCAATGCTTCTACCAAACCTGAGGCCCTTCCTATAGCATGAGATGTGATATCCAACACCTTCCCATTCCAATCCTGAGACCCTTCCTATAGCATGAGATGATATCCAACTCCTTCCCATTCCAATCCTGAGACCCTTCCTATAGCATGAGATGTGATATCTCAATGCTTCTACCAAACCTGAGATCCTCCCTATAGCATGAGATGTGATATTCAACTCCTTCCCATTCCAATCCTGAGACCCTTACGATAGGATGAGATTTATTATCTCACTCCTTCAAATACCAAACTTGAGTCCCTTCCTAAAGGATGAGATCTGATATCTCAGTGCTTCTAATACCAAACCTGAGTCCCTTCCTATAACATGAGATGTGATATCCAACTCCTTCCCATTCCAATCATGAGGCCCTTCCTATAGCATGAGATGTGATATCTCAATGCTCTTATTACCAAACCTGGGATCATTCCTATAACCGAGATGATATCCACCTCCTTCCCATTCCAATCCTGAACCCATTCCATGAGATGTGAAATCTCAATGCTTCTAATACCAAAGTCGGACCGTTCCTATACCATGAGATGTGATATCCAACTCCTTCCCATTCCAATCCTGCGTCCCTTCATTTAGCATGGGATTTGAGATCTCAGTGCTTCTAATACCAAACCTGAGACACTTCCTATAACATGAGATGTGATATCCAACTCCTGCCGATTCCACTCCTGAGACCCTTCCTATGGCATGAGATGTGATATCTCAATGTTTCTAATAACAAACCTGAGACCCTTCCTATTGCAAGAGATGTGATATCCAAACCCTTCCCATTCCAAACCTGAGACCTTTCCTATTTCATGAGATGTGATATCCAACTCCTTCCCAATCCAATCCTGAGACCCTTCCGATAGCATTAGATGTGATATCTCAATGCTTCTAATATCAAACCTGAGACCCTTCCGATAGCATGAGATGTGATATCCAACTCCTTCGAATTCCAACCTGTGACCCTTCCTATAGCATGAGATGAGATATCCAACTCCTTCCCAATCCAATCCTGAGACCCTTCCGATAGCATGAGATGTGATATCTTAATGCTTCTGCCAAACCTGAGACCTTCCTATGGCATGAGCTGTGATATCAAACTCCTTCCCATTCCAATCCTGAGACCCTTCCTATAGCATGAGATGTGATATCCAACTCCTTCCCATTCCAATCCTGAGACCCGTCCTATACCATGAGATGTTATATCTCAATGCTTATAATACCAAACCTGAGACTGTCCTATAACATGAGATGTGATATCTCAATCCTTCTAATAACAAACCTGAGACCCTTCCTATAACATGAGATGTGATGTCCAAGTCCTTCCCATTCCAATCCTGAGACCCTTCCTATAGCATGAGATGTGATATCCAACTCCTTCCCATTCCAATCATGAGGCCCTTCCTATAGCATGAGATGTGATATCTCAATGCTTCTACCAAACCTGAGACCCTTCCTATAGCATGAGATGTGATATCCAACTCCTTCCCATTCCAATCCTGAGGCCCTTCCTATAGCATGAGATGTGATATCTCAATGCTTCTACCAAACCTGAGGCCCTTCCTATAGCATGAGATGTGATATCCAACACCTTCCCATTCCAATCCTGAGACCCTTCCTATAGCATGAGATGATATCCAACTCCTTCCCATTCCAATCCTGAGACCCTTCCTATAGCATGAGATGTGATATCTCAATGCTTCTACCAAACCCGAGATCCTCCCTATAGCATGAGATGTGATATTCAACTCCTTCCCATTCCAATCCTGAGACCCTTACGATAGGATGAATTTTATTATCTCACTCCTTCAAATACCAAACTTGAGTCCCTTCCTAAAGGATGAGATCTGATATCTCAGTGCTTCTAATACCAAACCTGAGTCCCTTCCTATAACATGAGATGTGATATCCAACTCCTTCCCATTCCAATCATGAGGCCCTTCCTATAGCATGAGATGTGATATCTCAATGCTTTTATTACCAAACCTGGGATCATTCCTATAACTGAGATGATATCCACCTCCTTCCCATTCAAATCCTGAACCCCTTCCATGAGATGTGATATCCAACTCCTTCCCATTCCAATCCTGAGACCCTTCCTATAGCATGAGATGTGATATCTCAAGGCTCTTAATACCAAACCTTGGATCATTCCTATTGCAAGAGATGTGATATCCAAATGCTTCCCATTCCAAACCTGAGACCCTTCCTATAGGATGAGAAGTGATATCCAACACCTTCCCATTCCAATCCTGAGACCCTTCCTATAGCATGAGATAATATCCAACTCCTTCCCATTCCAAACCTGAGACCTTTCCTATTGCATGAGATGTGATATCCAACTCCTTCCCATTCCAATTCTGAGACCCTTCCTATAGCATGAGATGTGATATCCAACTCCTTCCCATTCCAATCCTGAGACCCGCCCTATACCATGAGATGTGATATCTCAATGCTTCTAATACCAAACCTGAGACTGTCCTATAACATGAGATGTGATATCTCAATGCTTCTAATAACAAACCTGAGACCCTTCCTATAACATGAGATGTGATATCCAAATCCTTCCCATTCCAATCCTGAGACCCTTCCTATAGCATGAGATGTAATATCCAACCCCTTCCCATTCCAATCCTGAGACCCGTCCTATACCATGAGATATGATATCTCAATGCTTCTAATACCAAACCTGAGACTGTCCTATAACATGAGATGTGATATCTCAATGTTTCTAATAACAAACCTGAGACCCTTCCTATTGCAAGAGATGTGATATCCAAACCCTTCCCATTCCAAACCTGAGACCTTTCCTATTGCATGAGATGTGATATCCAACTCCTTCCCAATCCAATCCTGAGACCCTTCGGATAGCATTAGATGTGATATCTCAATGCTTCTAATATCAAACCTGAGACCCTCCCTATAGCAAGAGATGTGATATTCAACTCCTTCCCATTCAAATCCTGAGACCCTTCCGATAGCATGAGATGTGATATCCAACTCCTTCGAATTCCAACCTGTGACCCTTCCTATAGCATGAGATGGGATATCCAACTCCTTCCCAATCCAATCCTGCGTCCCTTCATTTAGCATGGGATTTGAGATCTCAGTGCTTCTAATACCAAACCTGAGACACTTCCTATAACATGAGATGTGATATCCAACTCCTGCCGATTCCACTCCTGAGACCCTTCCTATGGCATGAGATGTGATATCTCAATGTTTCTAATAACAAACCTGAGACCCTTCCTATTGCAAGAGATGTGATATCCAAACCCTTCCCATTCCAAACCTGAGACCTTTCCTATTTCATGAGATGTGATATCCAACTCCTTCCCAATCCAATCCTGAGACCCTTCCGATAGCATTAGATGTGATATCTCAATGCTTCTAATATCAAACCTGAGACCCTTCCGATAGCATGAGATGTGATATCCAACTCCTTCGAATTCCAACCTGTGACCCTTCCTATAGCATGAGATGAGATATCCAACTCCTTCCCAATCCAATCCTGAGACCCTTCCGATAGCATGAGATGTGATATCTTAATGCTTCTGCCAAACCTGAGACCTTCCTATGGCATGAGCTGTGATATCAAACTCCTTCCCATTCCAATCCTGAGACCCTTCCTATAGCATGAGATGTGATATCCAACTCCTTCCCATTCCAATCCTGAGACCCGTCCTATACCATGAGATGTTATATCTCAATGCTTATAATACCAAACCTGAGACTGTCCTATAACATGAGATGTGATATCTCAATCCTTCTAATAACAAACCTGAGACCCTTCCTATAACATGAGATGTGATGTCCAAGTCCTTCCCATTCCAATCCTGAGACCCTTCCTATAGCATGAGATGTGATATCCAACTCCTTCCCATTCCAATCATGAGGCCCTTCCTATAGCATGAGATGTGATATCTCAATGCTTCTACCAAACCTGAGACCCTTCCTATAGCATGAGATGTGATATCCAACTCCTTCCCATTCCAATCCTGAGGCCCTTCCTATAGCATGAGATGTGATATCTCAATGCTTCTACCAAACCTGAGGCCCTTCCTATAGCATGAGATGTGATATCCAACACCTTCCCATTCCAATCCTGAGACCCTTCCTATAGCATGAGATGATATCCAACTCCTTCCCATTCCAATCCTGAGACCCTTCCTATAGCATGAGATGTGATATCTCAATGCTTCTACCAAACCCGAGATCCTCCCTATAGCATGAGATGTGATATTCAACTCCTTCCCATTCCAATCCTGAGACCCTTACGATAGGATGAATTTTATTATCTCACTCCTTCAAATACCAAACTTGAGTCCCTTCCTAAAGGATGAGATCTGATATCTCAGTGCTTCTAATACCAAACCTGAGTCCCTTCCTATAACATGAGATGTGATATCCAACTCCTTCCCATTCCAATCATGAGGCCCTTCCTATAGCATGAGATGTGATATCTCAATGCTTTTATTACCAAACCTGGGATCATTCCTATAACTGAGATGATATCCACCTCCTTCCCATTCAAATCCTGAACCCCTTCCATGAGATGTGATATCCAACTCCTTCCCATTCCAATCCTGAGACCCTTCCTATAGCATGAGATGTGATATCTCAAGGCTCTTAATACCAAACCTTGGATCATTCCTATTGCAAGAGATGTGATATCCAAATGCATCCCATTCCAAACCTGAGACCCTTCCTATAGGATGAGAAGTGATATCCAACACCTTCCCATTCCAATCCTGAGACCCTTCCTATAGCATGAGATGATATCCAACTCCTTCCCATTCCAAACCTGAGACCTTTCCTATTGCATGAGATGTGATATCCAACTCCTTCCCATTCCAATTCTGAGACCCTTCCTATAGCATGAGATGTGATATCCAACTCCTTCCCATTCCAATCCTGAGACCCGCCCTATACCATGAGATGTGATATCTCAATGCTTCTAATACCAAACCTGAGACTGTCCTATAACATGAGATGTGATATCTCAATGCTTCTAATAACAAACCTGAGACCCTTCCTATAACATGAGATGTGATATCCAAATCCTTCCCATTCCAATCCTGAGACCCTTCCTATAGCATGAGATGTGATATCCAACCCCTTCCCATTCCAATCCTGAGACCCGTCCTATACCATGAGATATGATATCTCAATGCTTCTAATACCAAACCTGAGACTGTCCTATAACATGAGATGTGATATCTCAATGTTTCTAATAACAAACCTGAGACCCTTCCTATTGCAAGAGATGTGATATCCAAACCCTTCCCATTCCAAACCTGAGACCTTTCCTATTGCATGAGATGTGATATCCAACTCCTTCCCAATCCAATCCTGAGACCCTTCGGATAGCATTAGATGTGATATCTCAATGCTTCTAATATCAAACCTGAGACCCTCCCTATAGCAAGAGATGTGATATTCAACTCCTTCCCATTCAAATCCTGAGACCCTTCCGATAGCATGAGATGTGATATCCAACTCCTTCGAATTCCAACCTGTGACCCTTCCTATAGCATGAGATGGGATATCCAACTCCTTCCCAATCCAATCCTGAGACCCTTCCGATAGCATGAGATGTGATATCTTAATGCTTCTGCCAAACCTGAGACCTTCCTATGGCATGAGCTGTGATATCAAACTCCTTCCCATTCCAATCCTGAGACCCTTCCTATAGCATGAGATGTGATATCCAACTCCTTCCCATTCCAATCCTGAGACCCGTCCTATACCATGAGATGTTATATCTCAATGCTTCTAATACCAAACCTGAGACTGTCCTATAACATGAGATGTGATATCTCAATCCTTCTAATAACAAACCTGAGACCCTTCCTATAACATGAGATGTGATGTCCAAGTCCTTCCCATTCCAATCCTGAGACCCTTCCTATAGCATGAGATGTGATATCCAACTCCTTCCCATTCCAATCATGAGGCCCTTCCTATAGCATGCGATGTGATATCTCAATGCTTCTACCAAACCTGAGACCCTTCCTATAGCATGAGATGTGATATCCAACTCCTTCCCATTCCAATCATGAGGCCCTTCCTATAGCATGAGATGTGATATCTCAATGCTTCTACCAAACCTGAGGCCCTTCCTATAGCATGAGATGTGATATCCAACACCTTCCCATTCCAATCCTGAGACCCTTCCTATAGCATGAGATGATATCCAACTCCTTCCCATTCCAATCCTGAGACCCTTCCTATAGCATGGGATGTGATATCTCAATGCTTCTACCAAACCTGAGATCCTCCCTATAGCATGAGATGTGATATTCAACTCCTTTCCATTCCAATCCTGAGACCCTTACGATAGGATGAGATTTATTATCTCACTCCTTCAAATACCAAACTTGAGTCCCTTCCTAAAGGATGAGATCTGATATCTCAGTGCTTCTAATACCAAACCTGAGTCCCTTCCTATAACATGAGATGTGATATCCAACTCCTTCCCATTCCAATCATGAGGCCCTTCCTATAGCATGAGATGTGATATCTCAATGCTCTTATTACCAAACCTGGGATCATTCCTATAACTGAGATGATATCCACCTCCTTCCCATTCCAATCCTGAACCCCTTCCATGAGATGTGATATCCAACTCCTTCCCATTCCAATCCCGAGACCCTTCCGATAGCAGAGATGTGATATCTCAATGCTCATACCAAACCTGAGACCCTTCCTATAGCATGAGATGTGATATCTCAAGGCTCTTAATACCAAACCTTGGATCATTCCTATTGCAAGAGATGTGATATCCAAATGCTTCCCATTCCAATCCTGAGACCCTTCCTATAGCATGAGATGATATCCAACTCCTTCCCATTCCAAACCTGAGACCTTTCCTATTGCATGAGATGTGATATCCAACTCCTTCCCATTCCAATTCTGAGACCCTTCCTATAGCATGAGATGTGATATCCAACTCCTTCCCATTCCAATCCTGAGACCCGCCCTATACCATGAGATGTGATATCTCAATGCTTCTAATACCAAACCTGAGACTGTCCTATAACATGAGATGTGATATCTCAATGCTTCTAATAACAAACCTGAGACCCTTCCTATAACATGAGATGTGATATCCAAATCCTTCCCATTCCAATCCTGAGACCCTTCCTATAGCATGAGATGTGATATCCAACTCCTTCCCATTCCAATCCTGAGACCCGTCCTATACCATGAGATATGATATCTCAATGCTTCTAATACCAAACCTGAGACTGTCCTATAACATGAGATGTGATATCTCAATGTTTCTAATAACAAACCTGAGACCCTTCCTATTGCAAGAGATGTGATATCCAAACCCTTCCCATTCCAAACCTGAGACCTTTCCTATTGCATGAGATGTGATATCCAACTCCTTCCCAATCCAATCCTGAGACCCTTCGGATAGCATTAGATGTGATATCTCAATGCTTCTAATATCAAACCTGAGACCCTCCCTATAGCAAGAGATGTGATATTCAACTCCTTCCCATTCAAATCCTGAGACCCTTTCGATAGCATGAGATGTGATATCCAACTCCTTCGAATTCCAACCTGTGACCCTTCCTATAGCATGAGATGGGATATCCAACTCCTTCCCAATCCAATCCTGAGACCCTTCCGATAGCATGAGATGTGATATCTTAATGCTTCTGCCAAACCTGAGACCTTCCTATGTCATGAGCTGTGATATCAAACTCCTTCCCATTCCAATCCTGAGACCCTTCCTATAGCATGAGATGTGATATCCAACTCCTTCCCATTCCAATCCTGAGACCCGTCCTATACCATGAGATGTTATATCTCAATGCTTCTAATACCAAACCTGAGACTGTCCTATAACATGAGATGTGATATCTCAATCCTTCTAATAACAAACCTGAGACCCTTCCTATAACATGAGATGTGATGTCCAAGTCCTTCCCATTCCAATCCTGAGACCCTTCCTATAGCATGAGATGTGATATCCAACTCCTTCCCATTCCAATCATGAGGCCCTTCCTATAGCATGCGATGTGATATCTCAATGCTTCTACCAAACCTGAGACCCTTCCTATAGCATGAGATGTGATATCCAACTCCTTCCCATTCCAATCATGAGGCCCTTCCTATAGCATGAGATGTGATATCTCAATGCTTCTACCAAACCTGAGGCCCTTCCTATAGCATGAGATGTGATATCCAACACCTTCCCATTCCAATCCTGAGACCCTTCCTATAGCATGGGATGTGATATCTCAATGCTTCTACCAAACCTGAGATCCTCCCTATAGCATGAGATGTGATATTCAACTCCTTTCCATTCCAATCCTGAGACCCTTACGATAGGATGAGATTTATTATCTCACTCCTTCAAATACCAAACTTGAGTCCCTTCCTAAAGGATGAGATCTGATATCTCAGTGCTTCTAATACCAAACCTGAGTCCCTTCCTATAACATGAGATGTGATATCCAACTCCTTCCCATTCCAATCATGAGGCCCTTCCTATAGCATGAGATGTGATATCTCAATGCTCTTATTACCAAACCTGGGATCATTCCTATAACCGAGATGATATCCACCTCCTTCCCATTCCAATCCTGAACCCCTTCCATGAGATGTGATATCCAACTCCTTCCCGTTCCAATCCCGAGACCCTTCCGATAGCAGAGATGTGATATCTCAATGCTCATACCAAACCTGAGACCCTTCCTATAGCATGAGATGTGATATCTCAAGGCTCTTAATACCAAACCTTGGATCATTCCTATTGCAAGAGATGTGATATCCAAATGCTTCCCATTCCAATCCTGAGACCCTTCCTATAGCATGAGATGATATCCAACTCCTTCCCATTCCAAACCTGAGACCTTTCCTATTGCATGAGATGTGATATCCAACTCCTTCCCATTCCAATTCTGAGACCCTTCCTATAGCATGAGATGTGATATCCAACTCCTTCCCATTCCAATCCTGAGACCCGCCCTATACCATGAGATGTGATATCTCAATGCTTCTAATACCAAACCTGAGACTGTCCTATAACATGAGATGTGATATCTCAATGCTTCTAATAACAAACCTGAGACCCTTCCTATAACATGAGATGTGATATCCAAATCCTTCCCATTCCAATCCTGAGACCCTTCCTATAGCATGAGATGTGATATCCAACTCCTTCCCATTCCAATCCTGAGACCCGTCCTATACCATGAGATATGATATCTCAATGCTTCTAATACCAAACCTGAGACTGTCCTATA
The DNA here is from genome assembly GCF_040938575.1 of Ambystoma mexicanum. Taxonomy (NCBI): domain Eukaryota; kingdom Metazoa; phylum Chordata; class Amphibia; order Caudata; family Ambystomatidae; genus Ambystoma; species Ambystoma mexicanum. The sequence continues at coordinate 290,171,386 of NC_090938.1, forward strand.
ACATGAGATGTGATATCTCAATGTTTCTAATAACAAACCTGAGACCCTTCCTATTGCAAGAGATGTGATATCCAAACCCTTCCCATTCCAAACCTGAGACCTTTACTATTGCATGAGATGTGATATCCAACTCCTTCCCAATCCAATCCTGAGACCCTTCGGATAGCATTAGATGTGATATCTCAATGCTTCTAATATCAAACCTGAGACCCTCCCTATAGCAAGAGATGTGATATTCAACTCCTTCCCATTAAAATCCTGAGACCCTTTCGATAGCATGAGATGTGATATCCAACTCCTTCGAATTCCAACCTGTGACCCTTCCTATAGCATGAGATGGGATATCCAACTCCTTCCCAATCCAATCCTGAGACCCTTCCGATAGCATGAGATGTGATATCTTAATGCTTCTGCCAAACCTGAGACCTTCCTATGGCATGAGCTGTGATATCAAACTCCTTCCCATTCCAATCCTGAGACCCTTCCTATAGCATGAGATGTGATATCCAACTCCTTCCCATTCCAATCCTGAGACCCGTCCTATACCATGAGATGTTATATCTCAATGCTTCTAATACCAAACCTGAGACTGTCCTATAACATGAGATGTGATATCTCAATCCTTCTAATAACAAACCTGAGACCCTTCCTATAACATGAGATGTGATGTCCAAGTCCTTCCCATTCCAATCCTGAGACCCTTCCTATAGCATGAGATGTGATATCCAACTCCTTCCCATTCCAATCATGAGGCCCTTCCTATAGCATGCGATGTGATATCTCAATGCTTCTACCAAACCTGAGACCCTTCCTATAGCATGAGATGTGATATCCAACTCCTTCCCATTCCAATCATGAGGCCCTTCCTATAGCATGAGATGTGATATCTCAATGCTTCTACCAAACCTGAGGCCCTTCCTATAGCATGAGATGTGATATCCAACACCTTCCCATTCCAATCCTGAGACCCTTCCTATAGCATGAGATGATATCCAACTCCTTCCCATTCCAATCCTGAGACCCTTCCTATAGCATGGGATGTGATATCTCAATGCTTCTACCAAACCTGAGATCCTCCCTATAGCATGAGATGTGATATTCAACTCCTTTCCATTCCAATCCTGAGACCCTTACGATAGGATGAGATTTATTATCTCACTCCTTCAAATACCAAACTTGAGTCCCTTCCTAAAGGATGAGATCTGATATCTCAGTGCTTCTAATACCAAACCTGAGTCCCTTCCTATAACATGAGATGTGATATCCAACTCCTTCCCATTCCAATCATGAGGCCCTTCCTATAGCATGAGATGTGATATCTCAATGCTCTTATTACCAAACCTGGGATCATTCCTATAACCGAGATGATATCCACCTCCTTCCCATTCCAATCCTGAACCCCTTCCATGAGATGTGATATCCAACTCCTTCCCATTCCAATCCCGAGACCCTTCCGATAGCAGAGATGTTATATCTCAATGCTCATACCAAACCTGAGACCCTTCCTATAGCATGAGATGTGATATCTCAAGGCTCTTAATACCAAACCTTGGATCATTCCTATTGCAAGAGATGTGATATCCAAATGCTTCCCATTCCAAACCTGAGACCCTTCCTATAGGATGAGAAGTGATATCCAACACCTTCCCATTCCAATCCTGAGACCCTTCCTATAGCATGAGATGATATCCAACTCCTTCCCATTCCAATGCTGAGACCCTTCCTATACCATGAGATGTGATATCTCAATGTTTCTAATACCAGACCTGAGACCCTTCCTATTGCAAGAGATGTGATATCCAAACCCTTCCCATTCCAAACCTGAGACCTTTCCTATTGCATGATGTGATATCCAACTCCTTCCCAATCCAACCCTGAGACCCTTCCGATAGCATTAGATGTGATATCTCAATGCTTCTAATATCAAACCTGAGACCCTCCTTATAGCATGAGATGTGATATCCAACTCCTTCCCAATCCAATCCTGAGACCTTTCCGATAGCATGAGATGTGATATCCAACTCCTTCCAATTCCAACCTATGACCCTTCCTATAGCATGAGATGGGATATCCAACTCCTTCCCAATCCAATCCTGAGACCCTTCCGATAGCATGAGATGTGATATCTTAATGCTTCTACCATACCTGAGACCTTCCTATGGCATGAGATGTGATATCCAACTCCTTCCCATTCCAATCCTGAGACCCTTCCTAAAGCATGAAATGTGATATGCAACTCCTTCCCATTCCAATCCTGAGTCCCTTCCGATAGCATGAGATGTGATATCCAACTCCTTCCCATTCCAATCCTGAGACCCGCCCTATACCATGAGATGTGATATCTCAATGCTTCTAATACCAAACCTGAGACTGTCCTATAACATGAGATGTGATATCTCAATGCTTCTAATAACAAACCTGAGACCCTTCCTATAACATGAGATGTGATATCCAAATCCTTCCCATTCCAATCCTGAGACCCTTCCTATAGCATGAGATGTGATATCCAACTCCTTCCCATTCCAATCGTGATACCCGTCCTATACCATGAGATATGATATCTCAATGCTTCTAATACCAAACCTGAGACTGTCCTATAACATGAGATGTGATATCTCAATGCTTCTAATAACAAATCTGAGACCCTTCCTATAACATGAGATGTGATATCCAAATCCTTCCCATTCCAATCCTGAGACCCTTCCTATAACATGAGATGTGATATCCAACTCCTTCCCAATCCAATCCTGAGACCCTCCCTATAGCATGAGATGTGATATCCAACTCCTTCCAATTCCAATCCTTTGACCTTTCCCATAGCCTGAGATGTGATCTCCAACTCCTTCCCATTCCAATCATGAGGCCCTTCCTATAGCATGAGATGTGATATCTCAATGCTTCTACCAAACCTGAGGCCCTTCCTATAGCATGAGATGTGATATCCAACACCTTCCCATTCCAATCCTGAGACCCTTCCTATAGCATGAGATGATATCCAACTCCTTCCCATTCCAATCCTGAGACCCTTCCTATAGCATGAGATGTGATATCTCAATGCTTCTACCAAACCTGAGATCCTCCCTATAGCATGAGATGTGATATTCAACTCCTTCCCATTCCAATCCTGAGACCCTTACGATAGGATGAGATTTATTATCTCACTCCTTCAAATAGCAAACTTGAGTCCCTTCCTAAAGGATGAGATCTGATATCTCAGTGCTTCTAATACCAAACCTGAGTCCCTTCCTATAACATGAGATGTGATATCCAACTCCTTCCCATTCCAATCATGAGGCCCTTCCTATAGCGTGAGATGTGATATCCAAATCCTTCCCAATCCAATCCTGAGACCCTTCCGATAGCATGAGATGTGATATCTTAATGCTTCTACCATACCTGAGACCTTCCTATGGCATGAGATGTGATATCCAACTCCTTCCCATTCCAATCCTGAGACCCTTCCTAAAGCATGAAATGTGATATCCAACTCCTTCCCATTCCAATCCTGAGTCCCTTCCGATAGCATGAGATGTGATATCCAACTCCTTCCCATTCCAATCCTGAGACCCGCCCTATACCATGAGATGTGATATCTCAATGCTTCTAATACCAAACCTGAGACTGTCCTATAACATGAGATGTGATATCTCAATGCTTCTAATAACAAACCTGAGACCCTTCCTATAACATGAGATGTGATATCCAAATCCTTCCCATTCCAATCATGAGGCCCTTCCTATAGCATGAGATGTGATATCTCAATGCTTCTACCAAACCTGAGACCCTTCCTATAGCATGAGATGTGATATCCAACTCCTTCCCATTCCAATCATGAGGCCCTTCCTATAGCATGAGATGTGATATCTCAATGCTTCTACCAAACCTGAGGCCCTTCCTATAGCATGAGATGTGATATCCAACACCTTCCCATTCCAATCCTGAGACCCTTCCTATAGCATGAGATGATATCCAACTCCTTCCCATTCCAATCCTGAGACACTTCCTATAGCATGAGATGTGATATCTCAATGCTTCTACCAAACCTGAGATCCTCCCTATAGCATGAGATGTGATATTCAACTCCTTTCCATTCCAATCCTGAGACCCTTACGATAGGATGAGATTTATTATCTCACTCCTTCAAATACCAAACTTGAGTCCCTTCCTAAAGGATGAGATCTGATATCTCAGTGCTTCTAATACCAAACCTGAGTCCCTTCCTATAACATGAGATGTGATATCCAACTCCTTCCCATTCCAATCATGAGGCCCTTCCTATAGCATGAGATGTGATATCTCAATGCTCTTATTACCAAACCTGGGATCATTCCTATAACCGAGATGATATCCACCTCCTTCCCATTCCAATCCTGAACCCCTTCCATGAGATGTGATATCCAACTCCTTCCCATTCCAATCCCGAGACCCTTCCGATAGCAGAGATGTGATATCTCAATGCTCATACCAAACCTGAGACCCTTCCTATAGCATGAGATGTGATATCTCAAGGCTCTTAATACCAAACCTTGGATCATTCCTATTGCAAGAGATGTGATATCCAAATGCTTCCCATTCCAAACCTGAGACCCTTCCTATAGGATGAGAAGTGATATCCAACACCTTCCCATTCCAATCCTGAGACCCTTCCTATAGCATGAGATGATATCCAACTCCTTCCCATTCCAATCCTGAGACCCTTCCTATACCATAGGATGTGATATCTCAATGTTTCTAATACCAGACTTGAGACCCTTCCTATTGCAAGAGATGTGATATCCAAACCCTTCCCATTCCAAACCTGAGACCTTTCCTATTGCATGATGTGATATCCAACTCCTTCCCAATCCAACCCTGAGACCCTTCCGATAGCATTAGATGTGATATCTCAATGCTTCTAATATCAAACCTGAGACCCTCCCTATAGCATGAGATGTGATATCCAACTCCTTCCCAATCCAATCCTGAGACCTTTCCGATAGCATGAGATGTGATATCCAACTCCTTCCAATTCCAACCTATGACCCTTCCTATAGCATGAGATGGGATATCCAACTCCTTCCCAATCCAACCCTGAGACCCTTCCGATAGCATTAGATGTGATATCTCAATGCTTCTAATATCAAACCTGAGACCCTCCCTATAGCATGAGATGTGATATCCAACTCCTTCCCAATCCAATCCTGAGACCTTTCCGATAGCATGAGATGTGATATCCAACTCCTTCCAATTCCAACCTATGACCCTTCCTATAGCATGAGATGGGATATCCAACTCCTTCCCATTCCAATCCTGAGACCCTTCCTATAGCATGAGATGATATCCAACTCCTTCCCATTCCAATCCTGAGACCCTTCCTATAGCATGAGATGTGATATCTCAATGCTTCTACCAAACCTGAGATCCTCCCTATAGCATGAGATGTGATATTCAACTCCTTCCCATTCCAATCCTGAGACCCTTACGATAGGATGAGATTTATTATCTCACTCCTTCAAATACCAAACTTGAGTCCCTTCCTAAAGGATGAGATCTGATATCTCAGTGCTTCTAATACCAAACCTGAGTCCCTTCCTATAACATGAGATGTGATATCCAACTCCTTCCCATTCCAATCATGAGGCCCTTCCTATAGCGTGAGATGTGATATCCAAATCCTTCCCAATCCAATCCTGAGACCCTTCCGATAGCATGAGATGTGATATCTTAATGCTTCTACCATACCTGAGACCTTCCTATGGCATGAGATGTGATATCCAACTCCTTCCCATTCCGATCCTGAGACCCTTCCTAAAGCATGAAATGTGATATCCAACTCCTTCCCATTCCAATCCTGAGTCCCTTCCGATAGCATGAGATGTGATATCCAACTCCTTCCCATTCCAATCCTGAGACCCGCCCTATACCATGAGATGTGATATCTCAATGCTTCTAATACCAAACCTGAGACTGTCCTATAACATGAGATGTGATATCTCAATGCTTCTAATAACAAACCTGAGACCCTTCCTATAACATGAGATGTGATATCCAAATCCTTCCCATTCCAATCATGAGGCCCTTCCTATAGCATGAGATGTGATAGATCAATGCTTCTACCAAACCTGAGACCCTTCCTATAGCATGAGATGTGATATCCAACTCCTTCCCATTCCAATCATGAGGCCCTTCCTATAGCATGAGATGTGATATCTCAATGCTTCTACCAAACCTGAGGCCCTTCCTATAGCATGAGATGTGATATCCAACACCTTCCCATTCCAATCCTGAGACCCTTCCTATAGCATGAGATGATATCCAACTCCTTCCCATTCCAATCCTGAGACCCTTCCTATAGCATGAGATGTGATATCTCAATGCTTCTACCAAACCTGAGATCATCCCTATAGCATGAGATGTGATATTCAACTCCTTTCCATTCCAATCCTGAGACCCTTACGATAGGATGAGATTTATTATCTCACTCCTTCAAATACCAAACTTGAGTCCCTTCCTAAAGGATGAGATCTGATATCTCAGTGCTTCTAATACCAAACCTGAGTCCCTTCCTATAACATGAGATGTGATATCCAACTCCTTCCCATTCCAATCATGAGGCCCTTCCTATAGCATGAGATGTGATATCTCAATGCTCTTATTACCAAACCTGGGATCATTCCTATAACCGAGATGACATCCACCTCCTTCCCATTCCAATCCTGAACCCCTTCCATGAGATGTGATATCTCAATGCTTCTAATACCAAAGTCGGACCGTTCCTATACCATGAGATGTGATATCCAACTCCTTCCCATTCCAATCCTGCGTCCCTTCATTTAGCATGGGATTTGAGATCTCAGTGCTTCTAATACCAAACCTGAGACACTTCCTATCACATGAGATGTGATATCCAACTCCTGCCGATTCCACTCCTGAGACCCTTCCTATGGCATGAGATGTGATATCTCAATGTTTCTAATAACAAACCTGAGACCCTTCCTATTGCAAGAGATGTGATATCCAAACCCTTCCCATTCCAAACCTGAGACCTTTCCTATTGCATGAGATGTGATATCCAACTCCTTCCCAATCCAATCCTGAGACCCTTCCGATAGCATTAGATGTGATATCTCAATGCTTCTAATATCAAACCTGAGACCCTCCCTATAGCAAGAGATGTGATATTCAACTCCTTCCCATTCAAATCCTGAGACCCTTCCGATAGCATGAGATGTGATATCCAACTCCTTCGAATTCCAACCTGTGACCCTTCCTATAGCATGAGATGGGATATCCAACTCCTTCCCAATCCAATCCTGAGACCCTTCCGATAGCATGAGATGTGATATCTTAATGCTTCTGCCAAACCTGAGACCTTCCTATGGCATGAGCTGTGATATCAAACTCCTTCCCATTCCAATCCTGAGACCCTTCCTATAGCATGAGATGTGATATCCAACTCCTTCCCATTCCAATCCTGAGACCCGTCCTATACCATGAGATGTTATATCTCAATGCTTCTAATACCAAACCTGAGACTGTCCTATAACATGAAATGTGATATCTCAATCCTTTTAATAACAAACCTGAGACCCTTCCTATAACATGAGATGTGATGTCCAAGTCCTTCCCATTCCAATCCTGAGACCCTTCCTATAGCATGAGATGTGATATCCAACTCCTTCCCATTCCAATCATGAGGCCCTTCCTATAGCATGAGATGTGATATCTCAATGCTTCTACCAAACCTGAGACCCTTCCTATAGCATGAGATGTGATATCCAACTCCTTCCCATTCCAATCCTGAGACCCTTCCTATAGCATGAGATGTGATATCTCAAGGCTCTTAATACCAAACCTTGGATCATTCCTATTGCAAGAGATGTGATATCCAAATGCTTCCCATTCCAAACCTGAGACCCTTCCTATAGGATGAGAAGTGATATCCAACACCTTCCCATTCCAATCCTGAGACCCTTCCTATAGCATGAGATGATATCCAACTCCTTCCCATTCCAAACCTGAGACCTTTCCTATTGCATGAGATGTGATATACAACTCCTTCCCATTCCAATCCTGAGACCCTTCCTATAGCATGAGATGTGATATCCAACTCCTTCCCATTCCAATCCTGAGACCCGCCCTATACCATGAGATGTGATATCTCAATGCTTCTAATACCAAACCTGAGACTGTCCTACAACATGAGATGTGATATCTCAATGCTTCTAATAACAAACCTGAGACCCTTCCTATAACATGAGATGTGATATCCAAATCCTTCCCATTCCAATCCTGAGACCCTTCCTATAGCATGAGATGTGATATCCAACTCCTTCCCATTCCAATCCTGAGACCCTTACGATAGGATGAGATTTATTATCTCACTCCTTCAAATACCAAACTTGAGTCCCTTCCTAAAGGATGAGATCTGATATCTCAGTGCTTCTAATACCAAACCTGTGTCCCTTCCTATAACATGAGATGTGATATCCAACTCCTTCCCATTCCAATCATGAGGCCCTTCCTATAGCATGAGATGTGATATCTCAAGGCTCTTATTACCAAACCTGGGATCTTTCCCATAACACGAGATGATATCCACCTCCTTCCCATTCTAATCCTGAACCCCTTCCATGAGATGTGATATCTCAATGCTTCTAATACCAAAGTCGGACCCTTCCTATAGCATGAGATGTGATATCCAAATTCGTCCCATTCCAATCCTGCGTCTCTTCATATAGCATGGAATTTGATATCTTAGTGCTTCTAATACAAAACCTGAGACCCTTCCTATGAGATGTGATATCCAACTCCTTCCGATTCCAATCCTGAGACACCTCCTATACCATGAGATGTGATATCTCAATGTTTCTAGTACCAAACCTGAGACCCTTAATATAGCATGAGATGTGATATCCAACTCCTTCCTATTCCAATCCTGAGACCCTTCCTATAGCATGAAACGTGTTATCTCAATGCTTCTAATACCAAACCTGAGACCCTTCCTATAGCATGAGATGTGATATCCAACTCCTTCCCATTCCAATCCCGAGACCCTTCCGATAGCAGAGATGTGATATCTCAATGCTCATACCAAACCTGAGACCCTTCCTATGGCATGAGATGTCATATACTTCTCCTTCCCATTCCAATCCTGAGACCCTTCCTATAGCATGAGATGTGATATCTCAATGCTTCTACCAAACCTGAGACCCTTCCTATAGCACAGGGGTGCACAACTGATTTTGACAGAGGGCCGAAAGTACCTTACATGAGGGCTATAGTGGGCCGAAAAGTAAAAGTGGGCGGGGCGGTAGGCGGGACATGTCAGGAGGCTTTTTCAACCCCCAATTTGTATTAAACACATGGAAAAAGATGTTTTTGAGGGGTAACGATTTTTATTGCATTTCAAACTTACATTTTGTACTACACATTTTCCATTGCTATCATTTATTTCGATTTAGTTATTGTATATCGTCTGTTTAATTAAATTATATATATTTTATTGACCCTTGATTGGACATTCCATTATTTTGGACTGCTATAGTTTGCTGTTTGGGTTACCCAAGAGGAGTATGGCCTTCGTTGAGTCAGGTTTCCTCAAAAAAGCAAAGGATGTACATCTCCTAACTGTGCCTGTTTTAGCTTTATTATTGAGTTAACTCTTGGAGTGCAACACTATGCCCCATGGCTCCCATCCCCAACCAAACACTATGCCCCATGGTCCCCTCACCCCCAACCAAACACTATGCCCCATGGCTCCCATCCCCAACCAAACACTATGCCCCATGGCCCCCTCACCCCCAACCAAACACTATGCCCCATGGGCCCCCTCACCCCCAACCAAACACTATGCCCCATGGGCCCCCTCACCCCCAACCAAACACTATGCCCCATGGGCCCCTCACCCCCAACCAAACACTATGCCCCATGGGCCCCTCACCCCCAACCAAACACTATGCCCCATGGCCCCCACCCCCAACCAAACACTATGCCCCCTGCCCCTCACCCCCCAAGCAAACACTATGCCCCCTGTCCCTCACCCCCAACCAAACACTATGCCCCATGGCCCCCTCACCCCCCTAACCCCCAACCAAACACTATGCCCCATGGGCCCCTCACCCCCAACCAAACACTATGCCCCATGGCCCCCACCCCAACCAAACACTATGTCCCATGGCCCCCACCCCCAACCAAACACTATGCCCCCTGTCCCTCACCCCCAACCAAACACTATGCCCCATGGCCCCCTCACCCCCAACCAAACACTATGCCCCATGGCCCCCTCACCCCCAACCAAACACTATGCCCCATGGCCCCCTCACCCCCAACCAAACACTATGCCCCATGGCTCCCACCCCCAACTTAACACTATGCCCCCTGTCCCTCACCCACCAAGCAAACACTATGCCCCCTGTCCCTCACCCACCAAGCAAACACTATGCCCCCTGCTCCTCACCCACCAAGCAAACACTATGCCCCCTGTCCCTCACCCACCAAGCAAACACTATGCCCCCTGTCCCTCACCCCCAACCAAACACTATGCCCCCTGTCCCTCACCCCCCAACCAAACACTATGCCCCCTATCCCTCACCCCCAACCAAACACTATGCCCCATGGCCCCCTCACCCAAACCAAACACTATGCCCCATGGGCCCCTCACCCCCAACCAAACACTATGCCCCATGGCCCCCACCCCAACCAAACACTATGCCCCATGGCCCCCACCCCCAACCAAACACTATGCCCCATGGGCCCCTCACCCCCAACCAAACACTATGCCCCATGGCCCCCACCCCCAACCAAACACTATGCCCCCTGCCCCTCACCCCCCAAGCAAACACTATGCCCCCTGTCCCTCACCCCCAACCAAACACTATGCCCCATGGCCCCCTCACCCCCCTAAACCCCAACCAAACACTATGCCCCATGGGCCCCTCACCCCCAACCAAACACTATGCCCCATGGCCCCCACCCCAACCAAACACTATGCCCCATGGCCCCCACCCCCAACCAAACACTATGCCCCCTGTCCCTCACCCCCAACCAAACACTATGCCCCATGGCCCCCTCACCCCCAACCAAACACTATGCCCCATGGCCCCCTCACCCCCAACCAAACACTATGCCCCATGGCCCCCTCACCCCCAACCAAACACTATGCCCCATGGCTCCCACCCCCAACTTAACACTATGCTCCCTGTCCCTCACCCACCAAGCAAACACTATGCCCCCTGTCCCTCACCCACCAAGCAAACACTATGCCCCCTGTCCCTCACCCACCAAGCAAACACTATGCCCCCTGTCCCTCACCCCCAACCAAACACTATGCCCCCTGTCCCTCACCCCCCAACCAAACACTATGCCCCCTATCCCTCACCCCCAACCAAACACTATGCCCCATGGCCCCCTCACCCAAACCAAACACTATGCCCCATGGGCCCCTCACCCCCAACCAAACACTATGCCCCATGGCCCCCACCCCAACCAAACACTATGCCCCATGGCCCCCACCCCCAACCAAACACTATGCCCCCTGTCCCTCACCCCCAACCAAACACTATGCCCCATGGCCCCTCACCCCCAACCAAACACTATGCCCCATGGCCCCCACCCCAACCAAACACTATGCCCCATGGCCCCCACCCCCAACCAAACACTATGCCCCCTGTCCCTCACCCCCAACCAAACACTATGCCCCATGGCCCCTCACCCCCAACCAAACACTATACCCCAAACACACTCTCAAGCATGCACCCATACAGACCCGAACCCCCCGCCCCCAACGCAGCACACACATTCTCAAGCATGCACCCATACAGACCCGAACCCCCCACCCCCCAACTCAGCACTCAAGCATGCACCCATACAGACCCGAACCCCCCACCCCCCAACTCAGCACACACACATGCACCCATACAGACCCGAACCCCCCACCCCCCAACTCAGCACACACACATACACCCATACAGACCTGAACCCCCCACCCCCCAACTAAGCACACAGACATGCACCCTTACAGACCCGAACCCCCCACCCCCCAACACAGCGCACACACATGTACCCTTACAGACCCGAACCCCCACCCCCCAACTCAGCACACACACATGCACCCATACAGACCCGAACCCCCCACACCCCAACTCAGCACACACACATGCACACATACAGACCTGAACCCCCCACCCCCCAACTCAGCACACACACATGCATCCTTACAGACCCGAACCCCCCACCCCCCAACACAGCGCACACACATGTACCCTTACAGACCCGAACCCCCACCCCCCAACTCAGCACACACACATGCACCCATACAGACCCGAACCCCCCACCCCCCAACTCAGCACACACACATGCACCCATACAGACCTGAACCCCCACCCCCCAAATCAGCACACACACAGACCCGAACCCCCCCAACCCCAACTCAGCACACACACAAACATGCACCCATACAGACCCGAACCCCCACCCCTCCAACTCAGCTCACAAAAAACATTCAAATCAAAACATTCATACACATCCGACACCCACCCCCACCCCCGCATCTCAACATACACACAAAATACATTCAAATACAAACATTCACACACATCAGACACACCCCCCACCCCCGCATCTCAACATACACATAAAATGCATTCAAATTCCAACATTCATACACATCCGACACCCACCCCCGCATCTCAACATACACATAAAATGCATTCAAATTCCAACATTCATACACATCCGACACCCACCCCCGCATCTCAACATACACATAAAATGCATTCAAATCCCAACATTCATACACATCCGACACCCACCCCCGCATCTCAACATACACATAAAATGCATTCAAATTCCAACATTCATACACATCCGACACCCACCCCCGCATCTCAACACACACACAAAATACATTCAAATTCCAACATTCATACACATCCGACACCCCCCACCCCCGCATCTCAACATACACATAAAATGCATTCAAATTCCAACATTCATACACATCCGACACCCCCCCACCCCCGCATCTCAACATACACATAAAATGCATTCAAATTCCAACATTCATACACATCCGATCCCACCCCCGCATCTCAGCACACACACAAAATACATTCAAATTCCAACATTCATACACATCCGACACCCCCCCACCCCCGCATCTCAACATACACATAAAATGCATTCAAATTCCAACATTCATACACATCCGACACCCACCCCCGCATCTCAACACACACACAAAATACATTCAAATTCCAACATTCATACACATCCGACACCCCCCCACCCCCGCATCTCAACATACACATAAAATGCATTCAAATTCCAACATTCATACACATCCGACACCCCCCCACCCCCGCATCTCAACATACACATAAAATGCATTCAAATTCCAACATTCATACACATCCAACACCCACCCCCGCATCTCAGCACACACACAAAATACATTCAAATTCCTACATTCATACACATCCGACACCCCCCCACCCCCGCATCTCAACATACACATAAAATGCATTCAAATTCCAACATTCATACACATCCGACACCCCCCATCCCCCCCATCGCAACATACACACACAAACAAAGTAAAACAGACCCGACACACAAACGCAAACAGACCACTTACCGGAGACGTGCTGGAAGGCAGGTAAGCGGCAGGTAAGCAGGAACGCTGGAATCGTACTACGGCTGGCGTGGTCCAAGGCTGAAATGCCTTCCGGCATCAAGCCTTATGGACCACGCCAGCCGTAGTGCTGGCCCTCCATTGGGTCAGCACACACACACTACGTGGCTCGTAGGAGCAACGTGGTGCATGTGTGCTGAGCCAATGACGGCCAGTGTTTTGTCCGGCCCGGAAGACAACAAAGACTTTCCTAATGGAGGGCGGCCGCGGGCCGCCCTCCATTAGGAAAGTCTTTCTGCCTCGCGGGCCAGACAAAAGAGCATGGCGGGCCGCAACTGGCCCGCGGGCCGTATGTTGTGCACCCATGCTATAGCATGAGATGTGATATCCAACTCCTTCCCATTCCAATCATGAGACCCTTCCTATAGCATGAGATGTGATATCTCAATGCTTCTAATACCAAACCTGATATCCTTCCTATAACATGAGATGTGATATCCAACTCCTTCCTATTCCAATCCTGAGATCCTTCCTATACCATGAGACGTGATATCTCAATGTTTCTCATACCAAACCTGAGGCCCTTCTTATAGCATGAGATGTGATATCCAACTCCTTCCTATTCCAATCCTGAGACCCTTCCTATAGCATGAAACGTGACATCTCAATGCTTCTAATACCAAACCTGAGACCCTTCCTATAGCATGAGATGTGATATCCAACTCCTTCCCATTCCAATCCCGAGACCCTTCCGATAGCAGAGATGTGATATCTCAATGCTCATACCAAACCTGAGACCCTTCCTATGGCATGAGATGTCATATACTTCCCCTTCCCATTCCAATCCTGAGACCCTTCCTATAGCATGAGATGTGATATCTCAATGCTTCTACCAAACCTGAGACCCTTCCTATAGCATGAGATGTGATATCCAACTCCTTCCCATTCCAATCATGAGACCCTTCCTATAGCATGAGATGTGATATCTCAATGCTTCTAATACCAAACCTGATATCCTTCCTATAACATGAGATGTGATATCCAACTCCTTCCTATTCCAATCCTGAGATCCTTCCTATACCATGAGATGTGATATCTCAATGTTTCTCATACCAAACCTGAGGCCCTTCTTATAGCATAAGCTGTGATATCCGACTCCTTCCCAATCCAATCCTGAGACCCTTCCTATAGCATGAGATGTAATATCACAATGCTTGTAATACCAAACCTGAGACCCTTCTTATAGCATGAGATGTGATATCTCAATGCTTCTAATACCAAAACTGAGACCCTTCTTAAAGCATGAGATGTGATATCCAACTCCTTCCCGTTCCCAACCTGAGACCCTTCCTATAGCATGAGATGATATCAAACTCCTTCCCATTCCACTCCTGAGACCCTTCCTATGGCATGAGATGTGATATCTCAATGTTTCTAATAACAAACCTGAGACCCTTCTTGTTGCAAGAGATGTGATATCCAAACCCTTCCCATTCCAAACCTGAGACCTTTCCTATTGCATGATGTGATATCCAACTCCTTCCCAATCCAACCCTGAGACCCTTCCGATAGCATTAGATGTGATATCTCAATGCTTCTAATATCAAACCTGAGACCCTCCCTATAGCATGAGATGTGATATCCAACTCCTTCCCAATCCAATTCTGAGACCTTTCCGATAGCATGAGATGTGATATCCAACTCCTTCCAATTCCAACCTATGACCCTTCCTATAGCATGAGATGGGATATCCAACTCCTTCCCAATCCAATCCTGAGACCCTTCCGATAGCATGAGATGTGATATCTTAATGCTTCTACCATACCTGAGACCTTCCTATGGCATGAGATGTGATATCCAACTCCTTCCCATTCCAATCCTGAGACCCGCCCTATACCATGAGATGTGATATCTCAATGCTTCTAATACCAAACCTGAGACTGTCCTATAACATGAGATGTGATATCTCAATGCTTCTAATAACAAACCTGAGACCCTTCCTATAACATGAGATGTGATATCCAAATCCTTCCCATTCCAATCCTGAGACCCTTCCTATAGCATGAGATGTGATATCCAACTCCTTCCTATTCCAATCCTGAGACCCGTCCTATACCATGAGATATGATATCTCAATGCTTCTAATACCAAACCTGAGACTGTCCTATAACATGAGATGTGATATCTCAATGCTTCTAATAACAAACCTGAGACCCTTCCTATAACATGAGATGCGATATCCAAATCCTTCCCATTCCAATCCTGAGACCCTTCCTATAACATGAGATGTGATATCCAACTCCTTCCCAATCCAATCCTGTGACCCTCCCTATAGCATGAGATGTGATATCCAACTCCTTCCAATTCCAATCCTTTGACCCTTCCCATAGCCTGAGATGTGATATCCAACTCCTTCCCATTCCAATCATGAGGCCCTTCCTATAGCATGAGATGTGATATCTCAATGCTTCTACCAAACCTGAGGCCCTTCCTATAGCATGAGATGTGATATCCAACACCTTCCCATTCCAATCCTGAGACCCTTCCTATAGCATGAGATGATATCCAACTCCTTCCCATTCCAATCCTGAGACCCTTCCTATAGCATGAGATGTGATATCTCAATGCTTCTACCAAACCTGAGATCCTCCCTATAGCATGAGATGTGATATTCAACTCCTTCCCATTCCAATCCTGAGACCCTTACGATAGGATGAGATTTATTATCTCACTCCTTCAAATACCAAACTTGAGTCCCTTCCTAAAGGATGAGATCTGATATCTCAGTGCTTCTAATACCAAACCTGAGTCCCTTCCTATAACATGAGATGTGATATCCAACTCCTTCCCATTCCAATCATGAGGCCCTTCCTATAGCATGAGATGTGATATCTCAATGCTCTTATTACCAAACCTGGGATCATTCCTATAACCGAGATGATATCCACCTCCTTCCCATTCCAATCCTGAACCCCTTCCATGAGATGTGATATCCAACTCCTTCCCATTCCAATCCCGAGACCCTTCCGATAGCAGAGATGTGATATCTCAATGCTCATACCAAACCTGAGACCCTTCCTATGGCATGAGATGTCATATACTTCTCCTTCCCATTCCAATCCTGAGACCCTTCCTATAGCATGAGATGTGATATCTCAATGCTTCTACCAAACCTGAGACCCTTCCTATAGCATGAGATGTGATATCCAACTCCTTCCCATTCCAATCATGAGACCCTTCCTATAGCATGAGATGTGATATCTCAATGCTTCTAATACCAAACCTGATATCCTTCCTATAACATGAGATGTGATATCCAACTCCTTCCTATTCCAATCCTGAGATCCGTCCTATACCATGAGATGTGATATCTCAATGTTTCTCATACCAAACCTGAGGCCCTTCTTATAGCATGAGCTGTGATATCCGACTCCTTCCCAATCCAATCCTGAGACCCTTCCTATAGCATGAGATGTAATATCACAATGCTTGTAATACCAAACCTGAGACCCTTCTTATAGCATGAGATGTGATATCCAACTCCTTCCCATTCCAATCCTGAGACCCTTCCTATAGCATGAGATGTGATATCTCAATGCTTCTACCAAACCTGAGATCCTCCCTATAGCATGAGATGTGATATTCAACTCCTTCCCATTCCAATCCTGAGACCCTTACGATAGGATGAGATTTATTATCTCACTCCTTCAAATACCAAACTTGAGTCCCTTCCTAAAGGATGAGATCTGATATCTCAGTGCTTCTAATACCAAACCTGAGTCCCTTCCTATAACATGAGATGTGATATCCAACTCCTTCCCATTCCAATCATGAGGCCCTTCCTATAGCATGAGATGTGATATCTCAATGCTCTTATTACCAAACCTGGGATCATTCCTATAACCGAGATGATATCCACCTCCTTCCCATTCCAATCCTGAACCCCTTCCATGAGATGTGATATCCAACTCCTTCCCATTCCAATCCCGAGACCCTTCCGATAGCAGAGATGTGATATCTCAATGCTCATACCAAACCTGAGACCCTTCCTATGGCATGAGATGTCATATACTTCTCCTTCCCATTCCAATCCTGAGACCCTTCCTATAGCATGAGATGTGATATCTCAATGCTTCTACCAAACCTGAGACCCTTCCTATAGCATGAGATGTGATATCCAACTCCTTCCCATTCCAATCATGAGACCCTTCCTATAGCATGAGATGTGATATCTCAATGCTTCTAATACCAAACCTGATATCCTTCCTATAACATGAGATGTGATATCCAACTCCTTCCTATTCCAATCCTGAGATCCGTCCTATACCATGAGATGTGATATCTCAATGTTTCTCATACCAAACCTGAGACCTTTCCTATTGCATGATGTGATATCCAACTCCTTCCCAATCCAACCCTGAGACCCTTCCGATAGCATTAGATGTGATCTCTCAATGCTTCTAATATCAAACCTGAGACCCTCCCTATAGCATGAGATGTGATATCCAACTCCTTCCCAATCCAATCCTGAGACCTTTCCGATAGCATGAGATGTGATATCCAACTCCTTCCAATTCCAACCTATGACCCTTCCTATAGCATGAGATGGGATATCCAACTCCTTCCCAATCCAATCCTGAGACCCTTCCGATAGCATGAGATGTGATATCTCAATGTTTCTCATACCAAACCTGAGACCTTTCCTATTGCATGATGTGATATCCAACTCCTTCCCAATCCAACCCTGAGACCCTTCCGATAGCATTAGATGTGATCTCTCAATGCTTCTAATATCAAACCTGAGACCCTCCCTATAGCATGAGATGTGATATCCAACTCCTTCCCAATCCAATCCTGAGACCTTTCCGATAGCATGAGATGTGATATCCAACTCCTTCCAATTCCAACCTATGACCCTTCCTATAGCATGAGATGGGATATCCAACTCCTTCCCAATCCAATCCTGAGACCCTTCCTATAGCATGAGATGTGATATCTCAATGCTTCTACCAAACCTGAGATCCTCCCTATAGCATGAGATGTGATATTCAACTCCTTCCCATTCCAATCCTGAGACCCTTACGATAGGATGAGATTTATTATCTCACTCCTTCAAATACCAAACTTGAGTCCCTTCCTAAAGGATGAGATCTGATATCTCAGTGCTTCTAATACCAAACCTGAGTCCCTTCCTATAACATGAGATGTGATATCCAACTCCTTCCCATTCCAATCATGAGGCCCTTCCTATAGCATGAGATGTGATATCTCAATGCTCTTATTACCAAACCTGGGATCATTCCTATAACCGAGATGATATCCACCTCCTTCCCATTCCAATCCTGAACCCCTTCCATGAGATGTGATATCCAACTCCTTCCCATTCCAATCCCGAGACCCTTCCGATAGCAGAGATGTGATATCTCAATGCTCATACCAAACCTGAGACCCTTCCTATGGCATGAGATGTCATATACTTCTCCTTCCCATTCCAATCCTGAGACCCTTCCTATAGCATGAGATGTGATATCTCAATGCTTCTACCAAACCTGAGACCCTTCCTATAGCATGAGATGTGATATCCAACTCCTTCCCATTCCAATCATGAGACCCTTCCTATAGCATGAGATGTGATATCTCAATGCTTCTAATACCAAACCTGATATCCTTCCTATAACATGAGATGTGATATCCAACTCCTTCCTATTCCAATCCTGAGATCCGTCCTATACCATGAGATGTGATATCTCAATGTTTCTCATACCAAACCTGAGGCCCTTCTTATAGCATGAGCTGTGATATCCGACTCCTTCCCAATCCAATCCTGAGACCCTTCCATAGCATGAGATGTAATATCACAATGCTTGTAATACCAAACCTGAGACCCTTCTTATAGCATGAGATGTGATATCTCAATGCTTCTAATACCAAAACTGAGACCCTTCTTAAAGCATGAGATGTGATATCCAACTCCTTCCCGTTCCCAACCTGAGACCCTTCCTATAGCATGAGATGATATCCAACTCCTTCCCATTCCACTCCTGAGACCCTTCCTATGGCATGAGATGTGATATCTCAATGTTTCTAATAACAAACCTGAGACCCTTCCTATTGCAAGAGATGTGATATCCAACTCCTTCCCATTCCAATCATGAGGCCCTTCCTATAGCATGAGATGTGATATCTCAATGCTTCTACCAAACCTGAGACCCTTCCTATAGCATGAGATGTGATATCCAACACCTTCCCATTCCAATCCTGAGACCCTTCCTATAGCATGAGATGTGATATCTCAAGGCTCTTAATACCAAACCTTGGATCATTCCTATTGCAAGAGATGTGATATCCAAATGCTTCCCATTCCAAACCTGAGACCCTTCCTATAGGATGAGAAGTGATATCCAACACCTTCCCATTCCAATTCTGAGACCCTTCCTATAGCATGAGATGATATCCAACTCCTTCCCATTCCAATTCTGAGACCCTTCCTATACCATGAGATGTGATATCTCAAAGTTTCTAATACCAGACCTGAGACCCTTCTTGTTGCAAGAGATGTGATATCCAAACCCTTCCCATTCCAAACCTGAGACCTTTCCTATTGCATGATGTGATATCCAACTCCTTCCCAATCCAACCCTGAGACCCTTCCGATAGCATTAGATGTGATATCTCAATGCTTCTAATATCAAACCTGAGACCCTCCCTATAGCATGAGATGTGATATCCAACTCCTTCCCAATCCAATCCTGAGACCTTTCCGATAGCATGAGATGTGATATCCAACTCCTTCCAATTCCAACCTATGACCCTTCCTATAGCATGAGATGGGATATCCAACTCCTTCCCAATCCAATCCTGAGACCCTTCCGATAGCATGAGATGTGATATCTTAATGCTTCTACCATACCTGAGACCTTCCTATGGCATGAGATGTGATATCCAACTCCTTCCCATTCCAATCCTGAGACCCTTCCTAAAGCATGAAATGCGATATCCAACTCCTTCCCATTCCAATCCTGAGACCCGCCCTATACCATGAGATGTGATATCTCAATGCTTCTAATACCAAACCTGAGACTGTCCTATAACATGAGATGTGATATCTCAATGCTTCTAATAACAAACCTGAGACCCTTCCTATAACATGAGATGTGATATCCAAATCCTTCCCATTCCAATCCTGAGACCCTTCCTATAGCATGAGATGTGATATCCAACTCCTTCCCATTCCAATCCTGAGACCCGTCCTATATCATGAGATATGATATCTCAATGCTTCTAATACCAAACCTGAGACTGTCCTATAACATGAGATGTGATATCTCAATGCTTCTAATAACAAACCTGAGACCCTTCCTATAACATGAGATGTGATGTCCAAATCCTTCCCATTCCAATCCTGAGACCCTTCCTATAACATGAGATGTGATATCCAACTCCTTCCCACTCCAATCCTGAGACCCTCCCTATAGCATGAGATGTGATATCCAACTCCTTCCAATTCCAATCCTTTGACCCTTCCCATAGCCTGAGATGTGATATCCAACTCCTTCCCATTCCAATCATGAGGCCCTTCCTAAAGCATGAGATGTGATATCTCAATGCTTCTACCAAACCTGAGGCCCTTCCTATAGCATGAGATGTGATATCCAACACCTTCCCATTCCAATCCTGAGACCCTTCCGATAGCATGAGATGTGATATCCAACTCCTTCGAATTCCAACCTGTGACCCTTCCTATAGCATGAGATGGGATATCCAACTCCTTCCCAATCCAATCCTGAGACCCTTCCGATAGCATGAGATGTGATATCGTAATGCTTCTGCCAAACCTGAGACCTTCCTATGGCATGAGCTGTGATATCAAACTCCTTCCCATTCCAATCCTGAGACCCTTCCTATAGCATGAGATGTGATATCCAACTCCTTCCCATTCCAATCCTGAGACCCGTCCTATACCATGAGATGTTATATCTCAATGCTTCTAATACCAAACCTGAGACTGTCCTATAACATGAGATGTGATATCTCAATCCTTCTAATAACAAACCTGAGACCCTTCCTATAACATGAGATGTGATGTCCAAGTCCTTCCCATTCCAATCCTGAGACCCTTCCTATAGCATGAGATGTGATATCCAACTCCTTCCCCTTCCAATCATGAGGCCCTTCCTATAGCATGAGATGTGATATCTCAATGCTTCTACCAAACCTGAGACCCTTCCTATAGCATGAGATGTGATATCCAACTCCTTCCCATTCCAATCCTGAGACCCTTCCTATAGCATGAGATGTGATATCTCAAGGCTCTTAATACCAAACCTTGGATCATTCCTATTGCAAGAGATGTGATATCCAAATGCTTCCCATTCCAAACCTGAGACCCTTCCTATAGGATGAGAAGTGATATCCAACACCTTCCCATTCCAATCCTGAGACCCTTCCTATAGCATGAGATGATATCCAACTCCTTCCCATTCCAAACCTGAGACCTTTCCTATTGCATGAGATGTGATATCCAACTCCTTCCCATTCCAATCCTGAGACCCTTCCTATAGCATGAGATGTGATATCCAACTCCTTCCCATTCCAATCCTGAGACCCGCCCTATACCATGAGATGTGATATCTCAATGCTTCTAATACCAAACCTGAGACTGTCCTATAACATGAGATGTGATATCTCAATGCTTCTAATAACAAACCTGAGACCCTTCCTATAACATGAGATGTGATATCCAAATCCTTCCCATTCCAATCCTGAGACCCTTC
The DNA here is from genome assembly GCF_040938575.1 of Ambystoma mexicanum. NCBI lineage: Eukaryota > Metazoa > Chordata > Amphibia > Caudata > Ambystomatidae > Ambystoma > Ambystoma mexicanum. Next base: position 290,193,772 of record NC_090938.1, read on the forward strand.
CGATAGCATGAGATGTGATATCTTAATGCTTCTGCCAAACCTGAGACCTTCCTATGGCATGAGCTGTGATATCAAACTCCTTCCCATTCCAATCCTGAGACCCTTCCTATAGCATGAGATGTGATATCCAACTCCTTCCCATTCCAATCCTGAGACCCGTCCTATACCATGAGATGTTATATCTCAATGCTTCTAATACCAAACCTGAGACTGTCCTATAACATGAGATGTGATATCTCAATCCTTCTAATAACAAACCTGAGACCCTTCCTATAACATGAGATGTGATGTCCAAGTCCTTCCCATTCCAATCCTGAGACCCTTCCTATAGCATGAGATGTGATATCCAACTCCTTCCCATTCCAATCCTGAGACCCTTCCTATAGCACGAGATGTGATATCTCAATGCTTCTACCAAACCTGAGACCCTTCCTATAGCATGAGATGTGATATCCAACTCCTTCCCATTCCAATCCTGAGACCCTTCCTATAGCATGAGATGTGATATCTCAAGGCTCTTAATACCAAACCTTGGATCATTCCTATTGCAAGAGATGTGATATCCAAATGCTTCCCATTCCAAACCTGAGACCCCCCCTATAGGATGAGAAGTGATATCCAACACCTTCCCATTCCAATCCTGAGACCCTTCCTATAGCATGAGATGATATCCAACCCCTTCCCATTCCAAACCTGAGACCTTTCCTATTGCATGAGATGTGATATCCAACTCCTTCCCATTCCAATCCTGAGACCCTTCCTATAGCATGAGATGTGATATCCAACTCCTTCCCATTCCAATCCTGAGACCCTTCCTATAGCATGAGATGATATCCAACTCCTTCCCATTCCAAACCTGAGACCTTTCCTATTGCATGAGATGTGATATCCAACTCCTTCCCATTCCAAGCCTGAGACCCTTCTGATAGCATGAGATGCGGTATCTCAATGCCTCTAATACCAAACCTGAGATCCTACCTCTAACATGAAATGTGATATCCAACTCCTTCCCTTTCCAAACCTGGGAGCCTTCCTTTAGCATGAGATGTGATATCCAAGTCCTTCCCATTCCAATCCGGAGACCCTTCCTATAACATGAGATGTGATATCCAACTCCTTCCCATTCCAACCTGAGACCCTTCCTATAGCATGAGATGGGATATCCAACTCCTTCCAAATCCAATCCTGATACCCTTCCGATAGCATGAGATGTGATATCCCAATGCTTCTACCAAACCTGAGACCCATACTATGGCATGAGATGTGATATCAAACTCCTTCCCATTCCAATCCTGAGACCCTCCCTATAGCTTGAGATGTGATATCCAACTCCTTCCCATTCCAATCCTGAGACCCTTCCTATAGCATGAGATGTGATATCTCAGTGCCTCTAATACCAAACCTGAGATCCTTCCTCTAACATGAAATGTGATATCCAACTCCTTCCCTTTCCAAACCTGAGAGCCTACCTATAGCATGAGATGTGATATCCAAGTCCTTCCCATTCCAATCCTTAGACCCTTCCTACAGCATGCAATGTGATATCTCAATGATTCTAATACCAAACCTGAGACCCGTCCTATAACATGAGATGGGATATCCAACTCCTTCCCATTCCAATCCTGAGACACTTCCGATAGCAGAGATGTGATATATCAATGCTTATACCAAACCTGAGACGCTTCCTATAACATGAGATGTGATATCCAAATCCTTCCAGTTCCAAACCTGAGACCCTTCCTATAGCATGAGATGTGATATCCAACTCCTTCCCATTCCAATCCTGACACCCATCCGATAGCATTAGATGTGATATCTCAATGCTTCTAATACCAAACCTGAGATCCTTCCTATAACATGAGATGTGATATCCAACTCCTTCCAGTTCCAAACCTAAGACCCTTCCTATAGCATGAGATGTGATATCCAACTCCTTCCCATTCCAATCCTGAGACCCTTCCGATAGCATGAGATGTGATATCTCAATGCCTCTAATACCAAACCTGAGATACTTCCTCTAACTTGAAATGTGATATCCAACTCCTTCCCTTTCCAAACCTGAGAGCCTTCCTATAGCATGAGATGTGATATCCAAGTCCTTCCCATTCCAATCCGGAGACCCTTCCTATAACATATAATGTGATATCCAACTCCTTCCCATTCCAACCTGAGACCCTTCCTATAGCATGAGATGGGATATCCAACTCCATCCAAATCCAATCCTGAGACCCTTCCTATACCATGAGACTTGATATCTCAATGCTTCTAATACGAAACCTGAGACCCTTCCTATAGCATGAGATGTGATATCTCAATGCTTCTAATACCAAACCTGAGACCCTTCCTATAGCATGAGATGGGATATCCAACACCTTCCCAATCCAATCCTGAGACCCTTCCTATACCATGAGATGTGATATCTCAATGCTTCTAATACTAAACTAGACCCGTCCTATAACATGAGATGTAATATCCTAATCCTTCCCCTTCCAAGCCTGAGACCCTTCTTTTAGCATGAGATGTGATATCCAACTCCTTCCCATTCCAATCCTGAGACCCTTCCGATAGCATGAGATGTGATATCTCAATGCTTCTAATATGAAACCTGAGACCCTCCCTATAGCATGAGATGTGATATCCAAGTCCTTCCCATTCCAATCCTGAGACCCTTCCTATAACATGAGATGTGATTTCTCAATGCTTCTAATACCAAACCTGATATCCTTCCTATAACATGAGATGTGATATCCAACTCCTTCCTATTCCAATCCTGAGATCCGTCCTATACCATGAGATGTGATATCTCAATGTTTCTCATACCAAACCTGAGGCCCTTCTTATAGCATGAGCTGTGATATCCGACTCCTTCCCAATCCAATCCTGAGACCCTTCCATAGCATGAGATGTAATATCACAATGCTTGTAATACCAAACCTGAGACCCTTCTTATAGCATGAGATGTGATATCTCAATGCTTCTAATACCAAAACTGAGACCCTTCTTAAAGCATGAGATGTGATATCCAACTCCTTCCCGTTCCCAACCTGAGACCCTTCCTATAGCATGAGATGATATCCAACTCCTTCCCATTCCACTCCTGAGACCCTTCCTATGGCATGAGATGTGATATCTCAATGTTTCTAATAACAAACCTGAGACCCTTCCTATTGCAAGAGATGTGATATCCAACTCCTTCCCATTCCAATCATGAGGCCCTTCCTATAGCATGAGATGTGATATCTCAATGCTTCTACCAAACCTGAGACCCTTCCTATAGCATGAGATGTGATATCCAACACCTTCCCATTCCAATCCTGAGACCCTTCCTATAGCATGAGATGTGATATCTCAAGGCTCTTAATACCAAACCTTGGATCATTCCTATTGCAAGAGATGTGATATCCAAATGCTTCCCATTCCAAACCTGAGACCCTTCCTATAGGATGAGAAGTGATATCCAACACCTTCCCATTCCAATTCTGAGACCCTTCCTATAGCATGAGATGATATCCAACTCCTTCCCATTCTAATTCTGAGACCCTTCCTATACCATGAGATGTGATATCTCAAAGTTTCTAATACCAGACCTGAGACCCTTCTTGTTGCAAGAGATGTGATATCCAAACCCTTCCCATTCCAAACCTGAGACCTTTCCTATTGCATGATGTGATATCCAACTCCTTCCCAATCCAACCCTGAGACCCTTCCGATAGCATTAGATGTGATATCTCAATGCTTCTAATATCAAACCTGAGACCCTCCCTATAGCATGAGATGTGATATCCAACTCCTTCCCAATCCAATCCTGAGACCTTTCCGATAGCATGAGATGTGATATCCAACTCCTTCCAATTCCAACCTATGACCCTTCCTATAGCATGAGATGGGATATCCAACTCCTTCCCAATCCAATCCTGAGACCCTTCCGATAGCATGAGATGTGATATCTTAATGCTTCTACCATACCTGAGACCTTCCTATGGCATGAGATGTGATATCCAACTCCTTCCCATTCCAATCCTGAGACCCTTCCTAAAGCATGAAATGCGATATCCAACTCCTTCCCATTCCAATCCTGAGACCCGCCCTATACCATGAGATGTGATATCTCAATGCTTCTAATACCAAACCTGAGACTGTCCTATAACATGAGATGTGATATCTCAATGCTTCTAATAACAAACCTGAGACCCTTCCTATAACATGAGATGTGATATCCAAATCCTTCCCATTCCAATCCTGAGACCCTTCCTATAGCATGAGATGTGATATCCAACTCCTTCCCATTCCAATCCTGAGACCCGTCCTATATCATGAGATATGATATCTCAATGCTTCTAATACCAAACCTGAGACTGTCCTATAACATGAGATGTGATATCTCAATGCTTCTAATAACAAACCTGAGACCCTTCCTATAACATGAGATGTGATGTCCAAATCCTTCCCATTCCAATCCTGAGACCCTTCCTATAACATGAGATGTGATATCCAACTCCTTCCCACTCCAATCCTGAGACCCTCCCTATAGCATGAGATGTGATATCCAACTCCTTCCAATTCCAATCCTTTGACCCTTCCCATAGCCTGAGATGTGATATCCAACTCCTTCCCATTCCAATCATGAGGCCCTTCCTAAAGCATGAGATGTGATATCTCAATGCTTCTACCAAACCTGAGGCCCTTCCTATAGCATGAGATGTGATATCCAACACCTTCCCATTCCAATCCTGAGACCCTTCCGATAGCATGAGATGTGATATCCAACTCCTTCGAATTCCAACCTGTGACCCTTCCTATAGCATGAGATGGGATATCCAACTCCTTCCCAATCCAATCCTGAGACCCTTCCGATAGCATGAGATGTGATATCGTAATGCTTCTGCCAAACCTGAGACCTTCCTATGGCATGAGCTGTGATATCAAACTCCTTCCCATTCCAATCCTGAGACCCTTCCTATAGCATGAGATGTGATATCCAACTCCTTCCCATTCCAATCCTGAGACCCGTCCTATACCATGAGATGTTATATCTCAATGCTTCTAATACCAAACCTGAGACTGTCCTATAACATGAGATGTGATATCTCAATCCTTCTAATAACAAACCTGAGACCCTTCCTATAACATGAGATGTGATGTCCAAGTCCTTCCCATTCCAATCCTGAGACCCTTCCTATAGCATGAGATGTGATATCCAACTCCTTCCCCTTCCAATCATGAGGCCCTTCCTATAGCATGAGATGTGATATCTCAATGCTTCTACCAAACCTGAGACCCTTCCTATAGCATGAGATGTGATATCCAACTCCTTCCCATTCCAATCCTGAGACCCTTCCTATAGCATGAGATGTGATATCTCAAGGCTCTTAATACCAAACCTTGGATCATTCCTATTGCAAGAGATGTGATATCCAAATGCTTCCCATTCCAAACCTGAGACCCTTCCTATAGGATGAGAAGTGATATCCAACACCTTCCCATTCCAATCCTGAGACCCTTCCTATAGCATGAGATGATATCCAACTCCTTCCCATTCCAAACCTGAGACCTTTCCTATTGCATGAGATGTGATATCCAACTCCTTCCCATTCCAATCCTGAGACCCTTCCTATAGCATGAGATGTGATATCCAACTCCTTCCCATTCCAATCCTGAGACCCGCCCTATACCATGAGATGTGATATCTCAATGCTTCTAATACCAAACCTGAGACTGTCCTATAACATGAGATGTGATATCTCAATGCTTCTAATAACAAACCTGAGACCCTTCCTATAACATGAGATGTGATATCCAAATCCTTCCCATTCCAATCCTGAGACCCTTCCTATAGCATGAGATGTGATATCCAACTCCTTCCCATTCCAATCCTGAGACCCGTCCTATACCATGAGATATGATATCTCAATGCTTCTAATACCAAACCTGAGACTGTCCTATAACATGAGATGTGATATCTCAATGTTTCTAATAACAAACCTGAGACCCTTCCTATTGCAAGAGATGTGATATCCAAACCCTTCCCATTCCAAACCTGAGACCTTTCCTATTGCATGAGATGTGATATCCAACTCCTTCCCAATCCAATCCTGAGACCCTTCCGATAGCATTAGATGTGATATCTCAATGCTTCTAATATCAAACCTGAGACCCTCCCTATAGCAAGAGATGTGATATTCAACTCCTTCCCATTCAAATCCTGAGACCCTTCCGTTAGCATGAGATGTGATATCCAACTCCTTCGAATTCCAACCTGTGACCCTTCCTATAGCATGAGATGGGATATCCAACTCCTTCCCAATCCAATCCTGAGACCCTTCCGATAGCATGAGATGTGATATCTTAATGCTTCTGCCAAACCTGAGACCTTCCTATGGCATGAGCTGTGATATCAAACTCCTTCCCATTCCAATCCTGAGACCCTTCCTATAGCATGAGATGTGATATCCAACTCCTTCCCATTCCAATCCTGAGACCCGTCCTATACCATGAGATGTTATATCTCAATGCTTCTAATACCAAACCTGAGACTGTCCTATAACATGAGATGTGATATCTCAATCCTTCTAATAACAAACCTGAGACCCTTCCTATAACATGAGATGTGATGTCCAAGTCCTTCCCATTCCAATCCTGAGACCCTTCCTATAGCATGAGATGTGATATCCAACTCCTTCCCATTCCAATCCTGAGACCCTTCCTATAGCACGAGATGTGATATCTCAATGCTTCTACCAAACCTGAGACCCTTCCTATAGCATGAGATGTGATATCCAACTCCTTCCCATTCCAATCCTGAGACCCTTCCTATAGCATGAGATGTGATATCTCAAGGCTCTTAATACCAAACCTTGGATCATTCCTATTGCAAGAGATGTGATATCCAAATGCTTCCCATTCCAAACCTGAGACCCCCCCTATAGGATGAGAAGTGATATCCAACACCTTCCCATTCCAATCCTGAGACCCTTCCTATAGCATGAGATGATATCCAACCCCTTCCCATTCCAAACCTGAGACCTTTCCTATTGCATGAGATGTGATATCCAACTCCTTCCCATTCCAATCCTGAGACCCTTCCTATAGCATGAGATGTGATATCCAACTCCTTCCCATTCCAATCCTGAGACCCTTCCTATAGCATGAGATGATATCCAACTCCTTCCCATTCCAAACCTGAGACCTTTCCTATTGCATGAGATGTGATATCCAACTCCTTCCCATTCCAAGCCTGAGACCCTTCTGATAGCATGAGATGCGGTATCTCAATGCCTCTAATACCAAACCTGAGATCCTACCTCTAACATGAAATGTGATATCCAACTCCTTCCCTTTCCAAACCTGGGAGCCTTCCTTTAGCATGAGATGTGATATCCAAGTCCTTCCCATTCCAATCCGGAGACCCTTCCTATAACATGAGATGTGATATCCAACTCCTTCCCATTCCAACCTGAGACCCTTCCTATAGCATGAGATGGGATATCCAACTCCTTCCAAATCCAATCCCGATACCCTTCCGATAGCATGAGATGTGATATCCCAATGCTTCTACCAAACCTGAGACCCATACTATGGCATGAGATGTGATATCAAACTCCTTCCCATTCCAATCCTGAGACCCTCCCTATAGCTTGAGATGTGATATCCAACTCCTTCCCATTCCAATCCTGAGACCCTTCCTATAGCATGAGATGTGATATCTCAGTGCCTCTAATACCAAACCTGAGATCCTTCCTCTAACATGAAATGTGATATCCAACTCCTTCCCTTTCCAAACCTGAGAGCCTACCTATAGCATGAGATGTGATATCCAAGTCCTTCCCATTCCAATCCTTAGACCCTTCCTACAGCATGCAATGTGATATCTCAATGATTCTAATACCAAACCTGAGACCCGTCCTATAACATGAGATGGGATATCCAACTCCTTCCCATTCCAATCCTGAGACACTTCCGATAGCAGAGATGTGATATATCAATGCTTATACCAAACCTGAGACGCTTCCTATAACATGAGATGTGATATCCAACTCCTTCCAGTTCCAAACCTGAGACCCTTCCTATAGCATGAGATGTGATATCCAACTCCTTCCCATTCCAATCCTGACACCCATCCGATAGCATTAGATGTGATATCTCAATGCTTCTAATACCAAACCTGAGATCCTTCCTATAACATGAGATGTGATATCCAACTCCTTCCAGTTCCAAACCTAAGACCCTTCCTATAGCATGAGATGTGATATCCAACTCCTTCCCATTCCAATCCTGAGACCCTTCCGATAGCATGAGATGTGATATCTCAATGCCTCTAATACCAAACCTGAGATACTTCCTCTAACTTGAAATGTGATATCCAACTCCTTCCCTTTCCAAACCTGAGAGCCTTCCTATAGCATGAGATGTGATATCCAAGTCCTTCCCATTCCAATCCGGAGACCCTTCCTATAACATATAATGTGATATCCAACTCCTTCCCATTCCAACCTGAGACCCTTCCTATAGCATGAGATGGGATATCCAACTCCATCCAAATCCAATCCTGAGACCCTTCCTATACCATGAGACTTGATATCTCAATGCTTCTAATACGAAACCTGAGACCCTTCCTATAGCATGAGATGTGATATCTCAATGCTTCTAATACCAAACCTGAGACCCTTCCTATAGCATGAGATGGGATATCCAACACCTTCCCAATCCAATCCTGAGACCCTTCCTATACCATGAGATGTGATATCTCAATGCTTCTAATACTAAACTAGACCCGTCCTATAACATGAGATGTAATATCCTAATCCTTCCCCTTCCAAGCCTGAGACCCTTCTTTTAGCATGAGATGTGATATCCAACTCCTTCCCATTCCAATCCTGAGACCCTTCCGATAGCATGAGATGTGATATCTCAATGCTTCTAATATGAAACCTGAGACCCTCCCTATAGCATGAGATGTGATATCCAAGTCCTTCCCATTCCAATCCTGAGACCCTTCCTATAACATGAGATGTGATTTCTCAATGCTTCTAATACCAAACCTGAGACCCTTCCTATAACATGAGATAGGATATCCAACTCCTTCCCATTCCAATCCCGAGACCCTTCCGATAGGAGAGATGTGATATATCAATGCTTATACCAAACCTGAGACCCTTCCTATGACATGAGATGTCATATACTACTCCTTCCCATTCCAATCCTGAGACCCTTCGTATAGCATGAGATGTGATATCTCAATGCTTCTAACACCAAACCTGATATCCTTCCTATAACATGAGATAGGATATCCAACTCCTTCCCATTCCAATCCTGAGATCCTTCCTATACCATGAGATGTGATATCTCAATGTTTCTCATACCAAACCTGAGGCCCTTCCTATAGCAAGAGATGTGATATACAAATCCTTCCCATTCCAAACCTGAGACCCTCCCTATAGCTTGAGATGTGATATCCAACTCCTTCCCATTCCAATCCTGAGACCCTTCCTATAGCATGAGATGTGATATCTCAGTGCCTCTAATACCAAACCTGAGATCCTTCCTCTAACATGAAATGTGATATCCAACTCCTTCCCTTTCCAAACCTGAGAGCCTACCTATAGCATGAGATGTGATATCCAAGTCCTTCCCATTCCAATCCTTAGACCCTTCCTACAGCATGCAATGTGATATCTCAATGATTCTAATACCAAACCTGAGACCCGTCCTATAACATGAGATGGGATATCCAACTCCTTCCCATTCCAATCCTGAGACACTTCCGATAGCAGAGATGTGATATATCAATGCTTATACCAAACCTGAGACGCTTCCTATAACATGAGATGTGATATCCAACTCCTTCCAGTTCCAAACCTGAGACCCTTCCTATAGCATGAGATGTGATATCCAACTCCTTCCCATTCCAATCCTGAGACCCATCCGATAGCATGAGATGTGATATCTCAATGCTTCTAATACCAAACCTGAGATCCTTCCTATAACATGAGATGTGATATCCAAATCCCCTTCCAAACCTGAGACCCTCCCTATAGCATGAGATGTGATATCCAACTCCTTCCAGTTCCAAACCTGAGACCCTTCCTATAGCATGAGATGTGATATCCAACTCCTTCCCATTCCAATCCTGAGACCCTTCCGATAGCATGAGATGTGATATCTCAATGCCTCTAATACCAAACCTGAGATACTTCCTCTAACTTGAAATGTGATATCCAACTCCTTCCCTTTCCAAACCTGAGAGCCTTCCTATAGCATGAGATGTGATATCCAAGTCCTTCCCATTCCAATCCGGAGACCCTTCCTATAACATATAATGTGATATCCAACTCCTTCCCATTCCAACCTGAGACCCTTCCTATAGCATGAGATGGGATATCCAACTCCATCCAAATCCAATCCTGAGACCCTTCCTATACCATGAGACTTGATATCTCAATGCTTCTAATACGAAACCTGAGACCCTTCCTATAGCATGAGATGTGATATCTCAATGCTTCTAATACCAAACCTGAGACCCTTCCTATAGCATGAGATGGGATATCCAACACCTTCCCAATCCAATCCTGAGACCCTTCCTATAGCATGAGATGGGATATCCAACTCCATCCAAATCCAATCCTGAGACCCTTCCTATACCATGAGACTTGATATCTCAATGCTTCTAATACTAAACCTGAGACCCGTCCTATAACATGAGATGTAATATCCTAATCCTTCCCCTTCCAAGCCTGAGACCCTTCTTTTAGCATGAGATGTGATATCCAACTCCTTCCCATTCCAATCCTGAGACCCTTCCGATAGCATGAGATGTGATATCTCAATGCTTCTAATATGAAACCTGAGACCCTCCCTATAGCATGAGATGTGATATCCAAGTCCTTCCCATTCCAATCCTGAGACCCTTCCTATAACATGAGATGTGATATCTCAATGCTTCTAATACCAAACCTGAGACCCTTCCTATAACATGAGATAGGATATCCAACTCCTTCCCATTCCAATCCCGAGACCTTTCCGATAGGAGAGATGTGATATATCAATGCTTATACCAAACCTGAGACCCTTCCTATGACATGAGATGTCATATACTACTCCTTCCCATTCCAATCCTGAGACCCTTCGTATAGCATGAGATGTGATATCTCAATGCTTCTACCAAACCTGAGACCCTTCCTATAGCATGAGATGTGATATCCAACTCCTTCCCATTCCAATCCTGAGACCCTTCCTATAGCATGAGATGTGATATCTCAATGCTTCTAACACCAAACCTGATATCCTTCCTATAACATGAGATAGGATATCCAACTCCTTCCCATTCCAATCCTGAGATCCTTCCTATACCATGAGATGTGATATCTCAATGTTTCTCATACCAAACCTGAGGCCCTTCCTATAGCAAGAGATGTGATATACAAATCCTTCCCATTCCAAACCTGAGACCCTTCCTATAGCATGAGATGTGATATCCGACTAGTTCCCAATCCAATCCTGAGGCCCTTCCTGTAGCATGAGATGTAATATCACAATGCTTGCAATACCACACCTGAGTGCCTTAATATAGCATGAGATGTGATATCCAACTCCTTCCTATTCCAATCCTGAGACCCTTCCTATAGCATGAAACGTGTTATCTCAATGCTTCTAATACCAAACCTGAGACCCTTCCTATAGCATGAGATGTGATATCCAACTCCTTCCCATTCCAATCCCGAGACCCTTCCGATAGCAGAGATGTGATATCTCAATGCTCATACCAAACCTGAGACCCTTCCTATGGCATGAGATGTCATATACTTCTCCTTCCCATTCCAATCCTGAGACCCTTCCTATAGCATGAGATGTGATATCTCAATGCTTCTACCAAACCTGAGACCCTTCCTATAGCATGAGATGTGATATCCAACTCCTTCCCATTCCAATCATGAGACCCTTCCTATAGCATGAGATGTGATATCTCAATGCTTCTAATACCAAACCTGATATCCTTCCTATAACATGAGATGTGATATCCAACTCCTTCCTTTTCCAATCCTGAGATCCTTCCTATACCATGAGATGTGATATCTCAATGTTTCTCATACCAAACCTGAGGCCCTTCTTATAGCATGAGATGTGATATCCAACTCCTTCCTATTCCAAACCTGAGACCCTTCCTATAGCATGAAACGTGACATCTCAATGCTTCTAATACCAAACCTGAGACCCTTCCTATAGCATGAGATGTGATATCCAACTCCTTCCCATTCCAATCCCGAGACCCTTCCGATAGCAGAGATGTGATATCTCAATGCTCATACCAAACCTGAGACCCTTCCTATGGCATGAGATGTCATATACTTCTCCTTCCCATTCCAATCCTGAGACCCTTCCTATAGCATGAGATGTGATATCTCAATGCTTCTACCAAACCTGAGACCCTTCCTATAGCATGAGATGTGATATCCAACTCCTTCCCATTCCAATCATGAGATCGTTCCTATAGCATGAGATGTGATATCTCAATGCTTCTAATACCAAACCTGATATCCTTCCTATAACATGAGATGTGATATCCAACTCCTTCCTATTCCAATCCTGAGATCCTTCCTATACCATGAGATGTGATATCTCAATGTTTCTCATACCAAACATGAGGCCCTTCTTATAGCATGAGCTGTGATATCCGACTCCTTCCCAATCCAATCCTGAGACCCTTCCTATAGCATGAGATGTAATATCACAATGCTTGTAATACCAAACCTGAGACCCTTCTTATAGCATGAGATGTGATATCTCAATGCTTCTAATACCAAAACTGAGACCCTTCTTAAAGCATGAGATGTGATATCCAACTCCTTCCCGTTCCCAACCTGAGACCCTTCCTATAGCATGAGATGATATCCAACTCCTTCCCGTTCCACTCCTGAGACCCTTCATATGGTATGAGATGTGATATCTCAATGTTTCTAATAACAAACCTGAGACCCTTCCTATTGCAAGAGATGTGATATCCAACTCCTTCCCATTCCAATCATGAGGCCCTTCCTATAGCATGAGATGTGATATCTCAATGCTTCTACCAAACCTGAGACCCTTCCTATAGCATGAGATGTGATATCCAACACCTTCCCATTCCAATCCTGAGACCCTTCCTATAGCATGAGATGTGATATCTCAAGGCTCTTAATACCAAACCTTGGATCATTCCTATTGCAAGAGATGTGATATCCAAATGCTTCCCATTCCAAACCTGAGACCCTTGCTATAGGATGAGAAGTGATATCCAACACCTTCCCATTCCAATCCTGAGACCCTTCCTATAGCATGAGATGATATCCAACTCCTTCCATTCCAATCCTGAGACCCTTCCTATACCATGAGATGTGATATCTCAATGTTTCTAATACCAGACCTGAGACCCTTCCTATTGCAAGAGATGTGATATCCAAACCCTTCCCATTCCAAACCTGAGACCTTTCCTATTGCATGATGTGATATCCAACTCCTTCCCAATCCAACCCTGAGACCCTTCCGATAGCATTAGATGTGATATCTCAATGCTTCTAATATCAAACCTGAGACCCTCCCTATAGCATGAGATGTGATATCCAACTCCTTCCCAATCCAATCCTGAGACCTTTCCGATAGCATGAGATGTGATATCCAACTCCTTCCAATTCCAACCTATGACCCTTCCTATAGCATGAGATGGGATATCCAACTCCTTCCCAATCCAATCCTGAGACCCTTCTGATAGCATGAGATGTGATATCTTAATGCTTCTACCATACCTGAGACCTTCCTATGGCATGAGATGTGATATCCAACTCCTTCCCATTCCAATCCTGAGACCCTTCCTAAAGCATGAAATGTGATATCCAACTCCTTCCCATTCCAATCCTGAGACCCTTCCGATAGCATGAGATGTGATATCCAACTCCTTCCCATTCCAATCCTGAGACCCGCCCTATACCATGAGATGTGATATCTCAATGCTTCTAATACCAAACCTGAGACTGTCCTATAACATGAGATGTGATATCTCAATGCTTCTAATAACAAACCTGAGACCCTTCCTATAACATGAGATGTGATATCCAAATCCTTCCCATTCCAATCCTGAGACCCTTCCTATAGCATGAGATGTGATATCCAACTCCTTCCTATTCCAATCCTGAGACCCGTCCTATACCATGAGATATGATATCTCAATGCTTCTAATACCAAACCTGAGACTGTCCTATAACATGAGATGTGATATCTCAATGCTTCTAATAACAAACCTGAGACCCTTCCTATAACATGAGATGTGATATCCAAATCCTTCCCATTCCAATCCTGAGACCCTTCCTATAACATGAGATGTGATATCCAACTCCTTCCCAATCCAATCCTGAGACCCTCCCTATAGCATGAGATGTGATATCCAACTCCTTCCAATTCCAATCCTTTGACCCTTCCCATAGCCTGAGATGTGATATCCAACTCCTTCCCATTCCAATCATGAGGCCCTTCCTATAGCATGAGATGTGATATCTCAATGCTTCTACCAAACCTGAGGCCCTTCCTATAGCATGAGATGTGATATCCAACACCTTCCCATTCCAATCCTGAGACCCTTCCTATAGCATGAGATGATATCCAACTCCTTCCCATTCCAATCCTGAGACCCTTCCTATAGCATGAGATGTGATATCTCAATGCTTCTACCAAACCTGAGATCCTCCCTATAGCATGAGATGTGATATTCAACTCCTTCCCATTCCAATCCTGAGACCCTTACGATAGGATGAGATTTATTATCTCACTCCTTCAAATACCAAACTTGAGTCCCTTCCTAAAGGATGAGATCTGATATCTCAGTGCTTCTAATACCAAACCTGAGTCCCTTCCTATAACATGAGATGTGATATCCAACTCCTTCCCATTCCAATCATGAGGCCCTTCCTATAGCATGAGATGTGATATCTCAATGCTCTTATTACCAAACCTGGGATCATTCCTATAACCGAGATGATATCCACCTCCTTCCCATTCCAATCCTGAACCCCTTCCATGAGATGTGATATCTCAATGCTTCTAATACCAAAGTCGGACCGTTCCTATACCATGAGATGTGATATCCAACTCCTTCCCATTCCAATCCTGCGTCCCTTAATTTAGCATGGGATTTGAGATCTCAGTGCTTCTAATACCAAACCTGAGACACTTCCTATAACATGAGATGTGATATCCAACTCCTGCCGATTCCACTCCTGAGACCCTTCCTATGGCATGAGATGTGATATCTCAATGTTTCTAATAACAAACCTGAGACCCTTCCTATTGCAAGAGATGTGATATCCAAACCCTTCCCATTCCAAACCTGAGACCTTTCCTATTGCATGAGATGTGATATCCAACTCCTTCC
The DNA here is from genome assembly GCF_040938575.1 of Ambystoma mexicanum. Classification (NCBI taxonomy): domain Eukaryota; kingdom Metazoa; phylum Chordata; class Amphibia; order Caudata; family Ambystomatidae; genus Ambystoma; species Ambystoma mexicanum. The sequence goes on from NC_090938.1 coordinate 290,209,166, forward strand.
CAATCCAATCCTGAGACCCTTCCGATAGCATTAGATGTGATATCTCAATGCTTCTAATATCAAACCTGAGACCCTCCCTATAGCAAGAGATGTGATATTCAACTCCTTCCCATTCAAATCCTGAGACCCTTCCGATAGCATGAGATGTGATATCCAACTCCTTCGAATTCCAACCTGTGACCCTTCCTATAGCATGAGATGGGATATCCAACTCCTTCCTAATCCAATCCTGAGACCCTTCCGATAGCATGAGATGTGATATCTTAATGCTTTTGCCAAACCTGAGACCTTCCTATGGCATGAGCTGTGATATCAAACTCCTTCCCATTCCAATCCTGAGACCCTTCCTATAGCATGAGATGTGATATCCAACTCCTTCCCATTCCAATCCTGAGACCCGTCCTATACCATGAGATGTTATATCTCAATGCTTCTAATACCAAACCTGAGACTGTCCTATAACATGAGATGTGATATCTCAATCCTTCTAATAACAAACCTGAGACCCTTCCTATAACATGAGATGTGATGTCCAAGTCCTTCCCATTCCAATCCTGAGACCCTTCCTATAGCATGAGATGTGATATCCAACTCCTTCCCATTCCAATCATGAGGCCCTTCCTATAGCATGAGATGTGATATCTCAATGCTTCTACCAAACCTGAGACCCTTCCTATAGCATGAGATGTGATATCCAACTCCTTGCCATTCCAATCCTGAGACCCTTCCTATAGCATGAGATGTGATATCTCAAGGCTCTTAATACCAAACCTTGGATCATTCCTATTGCAAGAGATGTGATATCCAAATGCTTCCCATTCCAAACCTGAGACCCTTCCTATAGGATGAGAAGTGATATCCAACACCTTCCCATTCCAATCCTGAGACCCTTCCTATAGCATGAGATGATATCCAACTCCTTCCCATTCCAAACCTGAGACCTTTCCTATTGCATGAGATGTGATATCCAACTCCTTCCCATTCCAATCCTGAGACCCTTCCTATAGCATGAGATGTGATATCCAACTCCTTCCCATTCCAATCCTGAGACCCGCCCTATACCATGAGATGTGATATCTCAATGCTTCTAATACCAAACCTGAGACTGTCCTATAACATGAGATGTGATATCTCAATGCTTCTAATAACAAACCTGAGACCCTTCCTATAACATGAGATGTGATATCCAAATCCTTCCCATTCCAATCCTGAGACCCTTCCTATAGCATGAGATGTGATATCCAACTCCTTCCCATTCCAATCCTGAGACCCGTCCTATACCATGAGATATGATATCTCAATGCTTCTAATACCAAACCTGAGACTGTCCTATAACATGAGATGTGATATCTCAATGTTTCTAATAACAAACCTGAGACCCTTCCTATTGCAAGAGATGTGATATCCAAACCCTTCCCATTCCAAACCTGAGACCTTTCCTATTGCATGAGATGTGATATCCAACTCCTTCCCAATCCAATCCTGAGACCCTTCCGATAGCATTAGATGTGATATCTCAATGCTTCTAATATCAAACCTGAGACCCTCCCTATAGCAAGAGATGTGATATTCAACTCCTTCCCATTCAAATCCTGAGACCCTTCCGATAGCATGAGATGTGATATCCAACTCCTTTGAATTCCAACCTGTGACCCTTCCCATAGCATGAGATGGGATATCCAACTCCTTCCCAATCCAATCCTGAAACCCTTCCGATAGCATGAGATGTGATATCTTAATGCTTCTGCCAAACCTGAGACCTTCCTATGGCATGAGCTGTGATATCAAACTCCTTCCCATTCCAATCCTGAGACCCTTCCTATAGCATGAGATGTGATATCCAACTCCTTCCCATTCTAATCCTGAGACCCGTCCTATACCATGAGATGTTATATCTCAATGCTTCTAATACCAAACCTGAGACTGTCCTATAACATGAGATGTGATATCTCAATCCTTCTAATAACAAACCTGAGACCCTTCCTATTGCATGAGATGTGATATCCAACTCCTTCCCATTCCAATCATGAGGCCCTTCCTATAGCATGAGATGTGATATCTCAATGCTTCTACCAAACCTGAGACCCTTCCTATAGCATGAGATGTGATATCCAACTCCTTCCCATTCCAATCATGAGGCCCTTCCTATAGCATGAGATGTGATATCTCAATGCTTCTACCAAACCTGAGGCCCTTCCTATAGCATGAGATGTGATATCCAACACCTTCCCATTCCAATCCTGAGACCCTTCCTATAGCATGAGATGATATCCAACTCCTTCCCATTCCAATCCTGAGACCCTTCCTATAGCATGAGATGTGATATCTCAATGCTTCTACCAAACCTGAGATCCTCCCTATAGCATGAGATGTGATATTCAACTCCTTCCCATTCCAATCCTGAGACCCTTACGATAGGATGAGATTTATTATCTCACTCCTTCAAATACCAAACTTGAGTCCCTTCCTAAAGGATGAGATCTGATATCTCAGTGCTTCTAATACCAAACCTGAGCCCCTTCCTATAACATGAGATGTGATATCCAACTCCTTCCCATTCCAATCATGAGGCCCTTCCTATAGCATGAGATGTGATATCTCAATACTCTTATTACCAAACCCGGGATCATTCCTATAACCGAGATGATATCCACCTCCTTCCTATTCCAATCCTGAACCCCTTCCATGAGATGTGATATCCAACTCCTTCCCATTCCAATCCCGAGACCCTTCAGATAGCAGAGATGTGATATCTCAATGCTCATACCAAACCTGAGACCCTTCCTATGGCATGAGATGTCATATACTTCTCCTTCCCATTCCAATCCTGAGACCCTTCCTATAGCATGAGATGTGATATCTCAATGCTTCTACCAAACCTGAGGCCCTTCCTATAGCATGAGATGTGATATCCAACTCCTTCCCATTCCAATCATGAGACCCTTCCTATAGCATGAGATGTGATATCTCAATGCTTCTAATACCAAACCTGATATCCTTCCTATAACATGAGATGTGATATCCAACTCCTTCCTATTCCAATCCTGAGATCCGTCCTATACCATGAGATGTGATATCTCAATGTTTCTCATACCAAACCTGAGGCCCTTCTTATAGCATGAGCTGTGATATCCGACTCCTTCCCAATCCAATCCTGAGACCCTTCCTGTAGCATGAGATGTAATATCACAATGCTTGTAATACCAAACCTGAGACCCTTCTTAAAGCATGAGATGTGATATCCAACTCCTTCCCGTTCCCAACCTGAGACCCTTCCTATAGCATGAGATGATATCCAACTCCTTCCCATTCCACTCCTGAGACCCTTCCTATGGCATGAGATGTGATATCTCAATGTTTCTAATAACAAACCTGAGACCCTTCCTATTGCAAGAGATGTGATATCCAACTCCTTCCCATTCCAATCATGAGGCCCTTCCTATAGCATGAGATGTGATATCTCAATGCTTCTAATAAACCTGAGACCCTTACTATAGCATGAGATGTGATATCCAACACCTTCCCATTCCAATCCTGAGACCCTTCCTATAGCATGAGATGTGATATCTCAAGGCTCTTAATACCAAACCTTGGATCATTCCTATTGCAAGAGATGTGATATCCAAATGCTTCCCATTCCAAACCTGAGACCCTTCCTATAGGATGAGAAGTGATATCCAACACCTTCCCATTCCAATCCTAATACCCTTCCTATAGCATGAGATGATATCCAACTCCTTCCCATTCCAATCCTGAGACCCTTCCTATACCATGAGATGTGATATCTCAATGTTTCTAATACCAGACCTGAGACCCTTCCTATTGCAAGAGATGTGATATCCAAACCCTTCCCATTCCAAACCTGAGACCTTTCCTATTGCATGATGTGATATCCAACTCCTTCCCAATCCAACCCTGAGACCCTTCCGATAGCATTAGATGTGATATCTCAATGCTTCTAATATCAAACCTGAGACCCTCCCTATAGCATGAGATGTGATATCCAACTCCTTCCCAATCCAATCCTGAGACCTTCCCGATAGCATGAGATGTGATATCCAACTCCTTCCAATTCCAACCTATGACCCTTCCTATAGCATGAGATGGGATATCCAACTCCTTCCCAATCCAATCCTGAGACCCTTCCGATAGCATGAGATGTGATATCCAACTCCTTCCCATTCCAATCCTGAGACCCTTCCTATAGCATGAGATGTGATATCTCAATGCTTCTAACACCAAACCTGATATCCTTCCTATAACATGAGATAGGATATCCAACTCCTTCCCATTCCAATCCTGAGATCCTTCCTATACCATGAGATGTGATATCTCAATGTTTCTCATACCAAACCTGAGGCCCTTCCTATAGCAAGAGATGTGATATACAAATCCTTCCCATTCCAAACCTGAGACCCTCCCTATAGCTTGAGATGTGATATCCAACTCCTTCCCATTCCAATCCTGAGACCCTTCCTATAGCATGAGATGTGATATCTCAGTGCCTCTAATACCAAACCTGAGATCCTTCCTCTAACATGAAATGTGATATCCAACTCCTTCCCTTTCCAAACCTGAGAGCCTACCTATAGCATGAGATGTGATATCCAAGTCCTTCCCATTCCAATCCTTAGACCCTTCCTACAGCATGCAATGTGATATCTCAATGATTCTAATACCAAACCTGAGACCCGTCCTATAACATGAGATGGGATATCCAACTCCTTCCCATTCCAATCCTGAGACACTTCCGATAGCAGAGATGTGATATATCAATGCTTATACCAAACCTGAGACGCTTCCTATAACATGAGATGTGATATCCAACTCCTTCCAGTTCCAAACCTGAGACCCTTCCTATAGCATGAGATGTGATATCCAACTCCTTCCCATTCCAATCCTGAGACCCATCCGATAGCATGAGATGTGATATCTCAATGCTTCTAATACCAAACCTGAGATCCTTCCTATAACATGAGATGTGATATCCAAATCCCCTTCCAAACCTGAGACCCTCCCTATAGCATGAGATGTGATATCCAACTCCTTCCAGTTCCAAACCTGAGACCCTTCCTATAGCATGAGATGTGATATCCAACTCCTTCCCATTCCAATCCTGAGACCCTTCCGATAGCATGAGATGTGATATCTCAATGCCTCTAATACCAAACCTGAGATACTTCCTCTAACTTGAAATGTGATATCCAACTCCTTCCCTTTCCAAACCTGAGAGCCTTCCTATAGCATGAGATGTGATATCCAAGTCCTTCCCATTCCAATCCGGAGACCCTTCCTATAACATATAATGTGATATCCAACTCCTTCCCATTCCAACCTGAGACCCTTCCTATAGCATGAGATGGGATATCCAACTCCATCCAAATCCAATCCTGAGACCCTTCCTATACCATGAGACTTGATATCTCAATGCTTCTAATACGAAACCTGAGACCCTTCCTATAGCATGAGATGTGATATCTCAATGCTTCTAATACCAAACCTGAGACCCTTCCTATAGCATGAGATGGGATATCCAACACCTTCCCAATCCAATCCTGAGACCCTTCCTATAGCATGAGATGGGATATCCAACTCCATCCAAATCCAATCCTGAGACCCTCCCTATACCATGAGACTTGATATCTCAATGCTTCTAATACTAAACCTGAGACCCGTCCTATAACATGAGATGTAATATCCTAATCCTTCCCCTTCCAAGCCTGAGACCCTTCTTTTAGCATGAGATGTGATATCCAACTCCTTCCCATTCCAATCCTGAGACCCTTCCGATAGCATGAGATGTGATATCTCAATGCTTCTAATATGAAACCTGAGACCCTCCCTATAGCATGAGATGTGATATCCAAGTCCTTCCCATTCCAATCCTGAGACCCTTCCTATAACATGAGATGTGATATCTCAATGCTTCTAATACCAAACCTGAGACCCTTCCTGTTAGGAAAGATTTCGTTATTGTAGGGAACTTTCCTTCCATGTGGCAACCCCTAAACTTTTTGCTATTGTTTTCAACCTGTTTTCTTGACTTTGCCAGAGAAGTGCAGCCTTCTGCTGTACTCCTCTGGGCTTTCGCTCCTTTCTTACGGGGAAACTGACATGCCCTTAAGACAGTCAGTACCGGGGAACGCTGTTTCCCGTAGTTTCTTTTATCGTGTCGCCATTTTAGTGCAACACGACACAAGAGGGCACTGTAAGCTAAGTTACAGCTCTCTTGGGTCTCTAGCCTTCTACAGACCCTAGACACTCTTATAGGATGGTTTTTGGATCGGTGCAAGTCATTCAGGGACTGGGCTGGTGGCAGCGATCATTTGGTTTATTTTGAGCTCCTTTTGCCGTTCTGAGCACCTTTTTGCCGCGAACACAAAAGGGTGGCCCGGCTACCCAAAATGGCCGGACCACGAGGCTCCTTTGTCTCGTCCACTGTCCGTCTTGCTCCCTTTACCTTCCCCCGGGTCAGGCGACCCGGGGCCTTCCTTATTTGGGCATGTAGTTTCCCGCGAAACACGGTTGCTTTCGCGGGCTTCTACATGTCGTTTGAGTGCCCCCAGGATGTGGGCTGGGCTGTCTGGTCCCAATACACATCCTGGGTGCCAGAGAGTCTAGGGTGGTGTGAATGCCTGGGACCACTGTGGTCCGTGATTGGTCCACGTATGGTATGTGTGTTGATGAGCGGATCTCCCATTGGCTCCCCTCCGTTTTGGCGCGAAGGGAACCGTGGATAAGAGGGAGCTGGAAACACCACTACCATGTCGATCTCCTGAGTTCTTACGAACCCAGGGATACAGGAGCCAAGTATCCTGCGAACACGAGGCTGGACCGAGGAATCGCTGGTGACCCCCTGAAGAACTTCTGCTCCTCATTGCTGTCGTCCGGTGAAGCCCTTTCCACCTAAGATCGAACAAGAAGGCCTGTACTGGCGCTTCGACCTATTGGAATAGCAGGACCAGCTATTCCCGGCACCTTCATCAACTCCTGCTGTAAGCCTTCGGAAGTGTCTCTGGGCCATCCAGTTGACTGACCAGCTTACTAAGGAGGCCTGCGCTGTAATCGCCGACAGGTTGGGTGGTATTCTGAGTCCGGGGCACGCTCACACGCTTCGTTTGCTTAGCAACCCTAAGCTAGAGGTGAGCAGTGCTCGTTTGGCTTGAATACACCCGGCCGTTCCGTTGCCCTGCTGTGGCGACAAAACTGTGCTTGTTTCTTCGATCGGGACGTCTTTTTACTCTGCACGACGACGAGACGTTCCCTGCTCTTCAGAACCTGCCAGAAGCTGCATCTATCGAGGAGAAGCTCGGGCCTGCTTGCTTCGGGGACCGGTGAGTAGATTAGCTAGGATCTGGTCGCCCTCCTGCAGTGCCCCTTGCTTTTCCCCGCTGTGAATACAGCACCCCTTGTCCGTACTCGCGCCCTGCTTCTGCCTCACAGTGGAGGCTGCGCTAGAGTCGCGGACCGTGTTCTCCTTCATTAGAGCTCCCTACAGAGCTGTTCAACGTCCTCCGAAGAGCTTCACCTTCTGCCCATTGGCACCGGCGTGTGCAGGTACTTTTGAGCGCTAGGCTCCACTCTTCGTAGGGATTGGACTACCATCCAGTTAGGGGCCTCAGAAGGCGGACATATCACACGCATTGGTTCGCACTGCCTGTTTTCCTTCCCCTGCAGGTGGATAACATATTTCGTGCTGCTAATGCTGTGAAACTGTGTATTCTGTATATATATTGGGTGGATAGTGTATGTGTTGGTTTAATATCGTTGTATATTGCTGCTTTTACTGTAGTTATTAGTTTCAAGGCCTTATAATAAATGTGTATCTATTTTTGATATAAACAACTGTTTGGAGTAGTTTGTAAGCGCTCTTGCTTTGTGTGCTCATTGCGGGCTTTCAGTCACCCTCACCCCTCTTGAGACCTAGTCTTGACCGCCGCGATCGCTACCTTGATTGGTCTGGCTTGTCCAGAGGTTACCCTGTTCCAAGTAATTAGGTTGGCCTTCTGAACTTCTGCGCCACCAGGACAGAGTTCAGAAATCCGTCTTAACACTTCCTATAACATGAGATAGGATATCCAACTCCTTCCCATTCCAATCCCGAGACCTTTCCGATAGGAGAGATGTGATATATCAATGCTTATACCAAACCTGAGACCCTTCCTATGACATGAGATGTCATATACTACTCCTTCCCATTCCAATCCTGAGACCCTTCGTATAGCATGAGATGTGATATCTCAATGCTTCTACCAAACCTGAGACCCTTCCTATAGCATGAGATGTGATATCCAACTCCTTCCCATTCCAATCCTGAGACCCTTCCTATAGCATGAGATGTGATATCTCAATGCTTCTAACACCAAACCTGATATCCTTCCTATAACATGAGATAGGATATCCAACTCCTTCCCATTCCAATCCTGAGATCCTTCCTATACCATGAGATGTGATATCTCAATGTTTCTCATACCAAACCTGAGGCCCTTCCTATAGCAAGAGATGTGATATACAAATCCTTCCCATTCCAAACCTGAGACCCTTCCTATAGCATGAGATGTGATATCCGACTAGTTCCCAATCCAATCCTGAGGCCCTTCCTGTAGCATGAGATGTAATATCACAATGCTTGTAATACCACACCTGAGTGCCTTAATATAGCATGAGATGTGATATCCAACTCCTTCCTATTCCAATCCTGAGACCCTTCCTATAGCATGAAACGTGTTATCTCAATGCTTCTAATACCAAACCTGAGACCCTTCCTATAGCATGAGATGTGATATCTCAATGCTTCTAATACCAAACCTGAGACCCTTCCTATAGCATGAGATGGGATATCCAACACCTTCCCAATCCAATCCTGAGACCCTTCCTATAGCATGAGATGGGATATCCAACTCCATCCAAATCCAATCCTGAGACCCTCCCTATACCATGAGACTTGATATCTCAATGCTTCTAATACTAAACCTGAGACCCGTCCTATAACATGAGATGTAATATCCTAATCCTTCCCCTTCCAAGCCTGAGACCCTTCTTTTAGCATGAGATGTGATATCCAACTCCTTCCCATTCCAATCCTGAGACCCTTCCGATAGCATGAGATGTGATATCTCAATGCTTCTAATATGAAACCTGAGACCCTCCCTATAGCATGAGATGTGATATCCAAGTCCTTCCCATTCCAATCCTGAGACCCTTCCTATAACATGAGATGTGATATCTCAATGCTTCTAATACCAAACCTGAGACCCTTCCTGTTAGGAAAGATTTCGTTATTGTAGGGAACTTTCCTTCCATGTGGCAACCCCTAAACTTTTTGCTATTGTTTTCAACCTGTTTTCTTGACTTTGCCAGAGAAGTGCAGCCTTCTGCTGTACTCCTCTGGGCTTTCGCTCCTTTCTTACGGGGAAACTGACATGCCCTTAAGACAGTCAGTACCGGGGAACGCTGTTTCCCGTAGTTTCTTTTATCGTGTCGCCATTTTAGTGCAACACGACACAAGAGGGCACTGTAAGCTAAGTTACAGCTCTCTTGGGTCTCTAGCCTTCTACAGACCCTAGACACTCTTATAGGATGGTTTTTGGATCGGTGCAAGTCATTCAGGGACTGGGCTGGTGGCAGCGATCATTTGGTTTATTTTGAGCTCCTTTTGCCGTTCTGAGCACCTTTTTGCCGCGAACACAAAAGGGTGGCCCGGCTACCCAAAATGGCCGGACCACGAGGCTCCTTTGTCTCGTCCACTGTCCGTCTTGCTCCCTTTACCTTCCCCCGGGTCAGGCGACCCGGGGCCTTCCTTATTTGGGCATGTAGTTTCCCGCGAAACACGGTTGCTTTCGCGGGCTTCTACATGTCGTTTGAGTGCCCCCAGGATGTGGGCTGGGCTGTCTGGTCCCAATACACATCCTGGGTGCCAGAGAGTCTAGGGTGGTGTGAATGCCTGGGACCACTGTGGTCCGTGATTGGTCCACGTATGGTATGTGTGTTGATGAGCGGATCTCCCATTGGCTCCCCTCCGTTTTGGCGCGAAGGGAACCGTGGATAAGAGGGAGCTGAAAACACCACTACCATGTCGATCTCCTGAGTTCTTACGAACCCAGGGATACAGGAGCCAAGTATCCTGCGAACACGAGGCTGGACCGAGGAATCGCTGGTGACCCCCTGAAGAACTTCTGCTCCTCATTGCTGTCGTCCGGTGAAGCCCTTTCCACCTAAGATCGAACAAGAAGGCCTGTACTGGCGCTTCGACCTATTGGAATAGCAGGACCAGCTATTCCCGGCACCTTCATCAACTCCTGCTGTAAGCCTTCGGAAGTGTCTCTGGGCCATCCAGTTGACTGACCAGCTTACTAAGGAGGCCTGCGCTGTAATCGCCGACAGGTTGGGTGGTATTCTGAGTCCGGGGCACGCTCACACGCTTCGTTTGCTTAGCAACCCTAAGCTAGAGGTGAGCAGTGCTCGTTTGGCTTGAATACACCCGGCCGTTCCGTTGCCCTGCTGTGGCGACAAAACTGTGCTTGTTTCTTCGATCGGGACGTCTTTTTACTCTGCACGACGACGAGACGTTCCCTGCTCTTCAGAACCTGCCAGAAGCTGCATCTATCGAGGAGAAGCTCGGGCCTGCTTGCTTCGGGGACCGGTGAGTAGATTAGCTAGGATCTGGTCGCCCTCCTGCAGTGCCCCTTGCTTTTCCCCGCTGTGAATACAGCACCCCTTGTCCGTACTCGCGCCCTGCTTCTGCCTCACAGTGGAGGCTGCGCTAGAGTCGCGGACCGTGTTCTCCTTCATTAGAGCTCCCTACAGAGCTGTTCAACGTCCTCCGAAGAGCTTCACCTTCTGCCCATTGGCACCGGCGTGTGCAGGTACTTTTGAGCGCTAGGCTCCACTCTTCGTAGGGATTGGACTACCATCCAGTTAGGGGCCTCAGAAGGCGGACATATCACACGCATTGGTTCGCACTGCCTGTTTTCCTTCCCCTGCAGGTGGATAACATATTTCGTGCTGCTAATGCTGTGAAACTGTGTATTCTGTATATATATTGGGTGGATAGTGTATGTGTTGGTTTAATATCGTTGTATATTGCTGCTTTTACTGTAGTTATTAGTTTCAAGGCCTTATAATAAATGTGTATCTATTTTTGATATAAACAACTGTTTGGAGTAGTTTGTAAGCGCTCTTGCTTTGTGTGCTCATTGCGGGCTTTCAGTCACCCTCACCCCTCTTGAGACCTAGTCTTGACCGCCGCGATCGCTACCTTGATTGGTCTGGCTTGTCCAGAGGTTACCCTGTTCCAAGTAATTAGGTTGGCCTTCTGAACTTCTGCGCCACCAGGACAGAGTTCAGAAATCCGTCTTAACAAATTGGTGTACAGCGGTGGGATACGACTGAAGGTATCCAGTGTTGCGCACGAGCTAAGGCGTTTTCAGGTTATTCCAACCAGGACACGCAGTAAAGTATTGAATATAACGTTAAAAAGGCCATAGTCCTATCGACAGTATGGAAACGAATACTTTATTAACCTTAAATGCTTCGAAATCTGAAACATTGAAGAAGATGTGTGCGGAGAGAGGGGTTTCCTCTCAAGGCACTAAATTGGAAATGATCCAGAGAATCGTGGCGTGGCAAGAAGCGCAGCTTGACGCTATAACTTCCGAGGACAGTGCAGAAGGTGGTGGGGCTGCTCTCACTGGCAGAACCGACGGTTCTGCCGCTGCACTGATCCATCACGACCACGAGGACAGGGAGGATGTAATGTCTAACGTTTCCTCTGCCAGTGTTGATGGGGAGGCTATGCTTGAATTCAAGAAGCAAGAGCTGCGGTTTAGGCAGCAGGAGCTTGAATTCAGCATAGCCAAACTGAAAATCGACCAGGCAGAAAAACAAAAAGACAGGGATCACCAGTTGGAACTGGCCAAGCTTCAGTTCGCAAATGGGTCCAAGGGTCCTGGACATGGTTCTGGGGCTTCCTCTCATCCACGGTTTCCAAAAGATCTGCTCAGTGTGTATGAGGAACGAAATGACATTATGGACTGGTTAAATGCGTTTGAGTATGCATGCGAGGTTCAAGAGGTTGATAATGCGGATAAGATTGCATGGTTACTCAGCAGACTGCCCCATTCTGGTTGCAGTGCCATTATGGAAATGTCGAAGGCTGAGCGCGCTGATTTTGCAATGTTGAAGCAGACTCTCATTTTAAAGTTTGGGAAGACTCCGACCCAATATTTGAAAAGGTTTAGAGAGTATAAGAAAAAGGAAGGTGGTACTTGGGTGTCGTATGTAGCTGAGTCCCTGAAAAACTTGACTGGCTGGGTTGAAGGTTATAAGGTTTCTACCTTCGAAGGCATGATCAATCTGGTCATGCTGGAACACATTTTTGCTTCTTCTTCCCCGGAGCTTAAGCAGCATTTGGCCGATTCGAAGGAGATAGATCCTAAGAAGCTGGCCATTGCAGCAGACTTATGGGTGTCACATCGAGTGTCCCATAAGGACAAAACTCATCCTGGTAAGCAGGAGGAAGGGAAAAAGTCCAAAGATGTGGAGGGTGGGGAATCTGCTAAATCTTCTTCCCATAAGGGCCACAAAAAGAAAAATAAGGGTAAGCCATCCGAGAACTCACAGGGTAGTGGAGGTTCGCCTCCGAAACAGAACTCTGGTTATAATAAGCCTCCCTACGTAAACAGACCCAATGGGGCTTGTTTTTCTTGTGGAGCAACTGACCATGTGAAGGGGGATCCCCGTTGTAAGGTTAGACCTTTGGGGGTCCACTCCGCTAATCTGGCCTTCTCCTCCTACGAGGAAGAAGAGATTACAGGAGCATCCTTCTCCTCAGACTCATTTCCCATCGGAATAGAGGCTGAGGTAGTTTTAGTGTCCCTGGGTTCCTGGGAGCCTAAAGTCGCAGAGGCGTATGCTAGGATTCCGGATAATACCAAGCACTACTTTAAAGACAGTGTGCTGATCAATGGAGTGGATACTCCAGCTCTTAGGGATAGTGGGTGCAGTCGAACTGTAGTGGATTCTACCTTGGTAGACTCAGAGGAAGTTGCCAGAGCTACTCTGATGCCCACTAAGTTGGCTGACGGCCCCCTCCGTATGTTTCCCGTGATCCCTGTTAATCTAACTTTAAATGGTACAGCAGTTAGGATTCCAGTGAGCATTCAGAGAAACGTCCCGGGAAAGGTCTTGTTGGGCAATGATCTCAGAGCTCTAGGGCTCGTAGGAGACACTGCCGAAAGACCCTACACACGGTCTCAAGCACGGGCAGCATTGGCCAAGTCCAATACGCCGCCCCAGCCGAAGGGGAAACCCAAGGCGAAAGGAGTCAACAAGTCCCGACGGGGGAAAGAGAATATTCCCCCGAGCTCGCCTACCACTGCGGTGGAGGGAGTTGGTCAATCGCCCGAGCCTGACGAGGAGGTGGCGATGCCTGAAGTGTTCGACCCCAACGACCATCCTGAACTAAAAGACTTGTTAGTTGAAGGAGGTCCTGATAGGGACGACTTCAGTAAGGGCCAACGTGAGTGCCCATCTCTGGAAGGCCTAAGGAGACAGGCCTGCTCCCAGCTTGAGGGTGAACCTCCTGGGAAGCATCGGATTTATTGGGAAGGTGGACTCCTGTACAGTGAGCCCACAGAGTCTACAGAAGGAGACCATAGGAGGTTGGTGGTCCCCCTTTCTGTTAGACCCTTCCTCCTGCAGTTGGCGCATGAAGTTCCCCTTGCTGGTCACCTTGGAATGAAGAGGACCAAGCAAAGGTTATCTATGCACTTCTACTGGCCCAAGATGGGGGTGCAAGTAGAAAGTCACTGCAGGAGTTGTGCCTCCTGCCAGTTGTCTGGTAAGGTTGGCGCGACAATCCAAGCTCCATTGGTACCGCTCCCAGTTGTGGGGGTACCATTTGAAAGGGTAGGGATCGACATCGTTGGTCCCCTTGACCCGCAAACATCCTCAGGCAATAGGTTTATCCTGGTGCTGGTCGACCATGCAACCAGGTATCCTGAGGCCATCCCATTAAAGACTGTAACTGCCAAGTCAGTTGCAAAAGCGTTACTCGGCATATTTACTAGGGTTGGCTTCCCTAAAGAAGTTGTGTCAGATCGTGGCAGCAACTTTATGTCGAAGTATATGCAGGCTATGTGGAAAGAATGTGGGGTCACCTACAAGTTCTCTTCTGCATATCACCCCCAGACCAATGGTCTGGTGGAACGTTTCAACAGAACGTTAAAGAGCATGATTGGGGCTCTGGAGGAGCCCCAGAGAAGAAAATGGGATCTTCTGTTACCATGCTTGCTGTTTGCCTACAGAGAGGTACCACAGGAGGGTGTTGGCTTCAGCCCCTTCGAACTTCTGTTCGGTCATCCCGTACGGGGACCCTTAGCCATCGTCAAAGAGGGATGGGAGATGCCCACTCCCCCTGTTACTACCAATGTAGTTGACTATGTGCTAGGGCTCAGAAAACGGATGGTACTCCTGATGGGCTTGGCTAGTGAAAAGTTGAAGGCCGGACAAGCGCTGGTGAAACATTGGTACGACCAGAAAGCTTCCTTAATTCACTTTACCCCTGGTCAGCAAGTCCTGATCATGAACCCTATAAGGCCTCGCGCTTTACAGGACAAATGGTCAGGCCCTTACACAGTGGTGGAGCCCCTGGGTGAGGTGAACTATTTAGTGGACCTTGGAAGGCCTGGACAGGCTCCAAAAGTGTTCCACGTAAATAGGCTGAAGGCTTTCGTCCCAAGAGTCGAAATCGCAGCACTGCTACTGGCGTCAGACGTTGAGGAAGAGGAGTCAGAACCTCTTCCCGACCTGTTCCAAAGCGGTCCTTCAGATAGCTCCGTTGAGGGTGTCCGAGTGGCCCCTCACCTGACTTCTGATCAGCAGGCTGAGGTGAAAAGTTTGCTTAGGCAGTTTTCCCCCCTGTTTTCACAGTCGCCTGGTTTGACACCTTGGTGCAAACATAACATTGACACAGGAGACAGTGTACCTACCAAAAGTAGGGGATACAGGATGTCGGATAAAGTACGGTCTTATATTAAGACCGAGGTCAACAAGATGTTAGACCTTGGGGTGATTGAACCCTCTAGTAGTCCTTGGTCCAGTCCTGTGGTTCTGGTTCCAAAAGCAGGCACTTCTGAATTGAGGTTCTGCGTGGATTACAGGGCTCTGAATGCTGTCACCAAGACAGACGCTCACCCCTTGCCTCGAACTGACGAGCTGGTGGATACCTTGGGTGCCTCCAAGTACCTCAGCACGTTTGACCTGACTGCGGGCTATTGGCAAATAGCTTTAGCAGAACATGCCAAGGAGAAGACAGCATTTTCAACTCCCGACGGGCTTTACCAATTCCGGGTAATGCCGTTCGGATTGAAGAATGCACCTGCCACTTTCCAGAGGCTTGTGAATCATGTGTTGAATGGGTTGGACGAATTCTGTCTTGCATATCTGGACGATATAGCAGTTTTCAGTGCCACCTGGGAAGACCATGTGAAACACCTCGGGATTGTGCTCCAGGCTCTTCAGAAAGCCCACTTGACCATAAAGGCGAGTAAATGCCAGATTGGACAAGGCTCAGTGGTTTACCTTGGGCATGAAGTAGGTGGAGGAAGGATACAGCCTCTCCCCAGTAAAGTACAAGCAGTACAAGACTGGCCTACCCCCACTACACAAACCCAAGTGAGAGCCTTCTTAGGACTCACGGGTTATTACCGCAATTTTATGGCAGACTATGGCACCATAGCTGCTCCTCTGACTGCCCTCACAACTCCGAAGAAACCCAAGAAGGTAACTTGGACTGACGAGTGTGAGAAGGCCTTCAATGGCTTGAAAGACTCCTTGTGCCAGGCCCCTGTGCTCAGGGCCCCTGATTATCAAAGACCTTTTATCGTGCAGACGGATGCCTCTGACACTGGGATAGGAGCTGTACTATCACAAGTAGATGAGAAGGGTAAGGAACACCCTATCGGTTTTATTAGTCGCCAGCTTAAGGACAGAGAGCTCAGATGGTCCACGGTAGAGAAAGAATGTTTCTCTGTTGTGTGGGCCCTAAGGAAGCTGCGGCCCTACCTCTATGGGACCCACTTCACTGTGCAGACGGACCATAAGCCGTTAAAGTGGCTAATGAACATGAAGGGGGAGAATCCAAAGTTGCTTAGGTGGTCCATAAGTCTACAAGGCTTCGACTTCACTATTGAGCATAGGCCAGGTGTCCAACATAGCAATGCTGATGGGTTGTCCAGAATGTTTTACCGACCTGAACAAGAGACTCATCCAGGGGTGGATTAGTTCCCCCTGTCCATAGTCTGGGAGGGGCGAGTGTTAGGAAAGATTTCGTTATTGTAGGGAACTTTCCTTCCATGTGGCAACCCCTAAACTTTTTGCTATTGTTTTCAACCTGTTTTCTTGACTTTGCCAGAGAAGTGCAGCCTTCTGCTGTACTCCTCTGGGCTTTCGCTCCTTTCTTACGGGGAAACTGACATGCCCTTAAGACAGTCAGTACCGGGGAACGCTGTTTCCCGTAGTTTCTTTTATCGTGTCGCCATTTTAGTGCAACACGACACAAGAGGGCACTGTAAGCTAAGTTACAGCTCTCTTGGGTCTCTAGCCTTCTACAGACCCTAGACACTCTTATAGGATGGTTTTTGGATCGGTGCAAGTCATTCAGGGACTGGGCTGGTGGCAGCGATCATTTGGTTTATTTTGAGCTCCTTTTGCCGTTCTGAGCACCTTTTTGCCGCGAACACAAAAGGGTGGCCCGGCTACCCAAAATGGCCGGACCACGAGGCTCCTTTGTCTCGTCCACTGTCCGTCTTGCTCCCTTTACCTTCCCCCGGGTCAGGCGACCCGGGGCCTTCCTTATTTGGGCATGTAGTTTCCCGCGAAACACGGTTGCTTTCGCGGGCTTCTACATGTCGTTTGAGTGCCCCCAGGATGTGGGCTGGGCTGTCTGGTCCCAATACACATCCTGGGTGCCAGAGAGTCTAGGGTGGTGTGAATGCCTGGGACCACTGTGGTCCGTGATTGGTCCACGTATGGTATGTGTGTTGATGAGCGGATCTCCCATTGGCTCCCCTCCGTTTTGGCGCGAAGGGAACCGTGGATAAGAGGGAGCTGGAAACACCACTACCATGTCGATCTCCTGAGTTCTTACGAACCCAGGGATACAGGAGCCAAGTATCCTGCGAACACGAGGCTGGACCGAGGAATCGCTGGTGACCCCCTGAAGAACTTCTGCTCCTCATTGCTGTCGTCCGGTGAAGCCCTTTCCACCTAAGATCGAACAAGAAGGCCTGTACTGGCGCTTCGACCTATTGGAATAGCAGGACCAGCTATTCCCGGCACCTTCATCAACTCCTGCTGTAAGCCTTCGGAAGTGTCTCTGGGCCATCCAGTTGACTGACCAGCTTACTAAGGAGGCCTGCGCTGTAATCGCCGACAGGTTGGGTGGTATTCTGAGTCCGGGGCACGCTCACACGCTTCGTTTGCTTAGCAACCCTAAGCTAGAGGTGAGCAGTGCTCGTTTGGCTTGAATACACCCGGCCGTTCCGTTGCCCTGCTGTGGCGACAAAACTGTGCTTGTTTCTTCGATCGGGACGTCTTTTTACTCTGCACGACGACGAGACGTTCCCTGCTCTTCAGAACCTGCCAGAAGCTGCATCTATCGAGGAGAAGCTCGGGCCTGCTTGCTTCGGGGACCGGTGAGTAGATTAGCTAGGATCTGGTCGCCCTCCTGCAGTGCCCCTTGCTTTTCCCCGCTGTGAATACAGCACCCCTTGTCCGTACTCGCGCCCTGCTTCTGCCTCACAGTGGAGGCTGCGCTAGAGTCGCGGACCGTGTTCTCCTTCATTAGAGCTCCCTACAGAGCTGTTCAACGTCCTCCGAAGAGCTTCACCTTCTGCCCATTGGCACCGGCGTGTGCAGGTACTTTTGAGCGCTAGGCTCCACTCTTCGTAGGGATTGGACTACCATCCAGTTAGGGGCCTCAGAAGGCGGACATATCACACGCATTGGTTCGCACTGCCTGTTTTCCTTCCCCTGCAGGTGGATAACATATTTCGTGCTGCTAATGCTGTGAAACTGTGTATTCTGTATATATATTGGGTGGATAGTGTATGTGTTGGTTTAATATCGTTGTATATTGCTGCTTTTACTGTAGTTATTAGTTTCAAGGCCTTATAATAAATGTGTATCTATTTTTGATATAAACAACTGTTTGGAGTAGTTTGTAAGCGCTCTTGCTTTGTGTGCTCATTGCGGGCTTTCAGTCACCCTCACCCCTCTTGAGACCTAGTCTTGACCGCCGCGATCGCTACCTTGATTGGTCTGGCTTGTCCAGAGGTTACCCTGTTCCAAGTAATTAGGTTGGCCTTCTGAACTTCTGCGCCACCAGGACAGAGTTCAGAAATCCGTCTTAACACTTCCTATAACATGAGATAGGATATCCAACTCCTTCCCATTCCAATCCCGAGACCTTTCCGATAGGAGAGATGTGATATATCAATGCTTATACCAAACCTGAGACCCTTCCTATGACATGAGATGTCATATACTACTCCTTCCCATTCCAATCCTGAGACCCTTCGTATAGCATGAGATGTGATATCTCAATGCTTCTACCAAACCTGAGACCCTTCCTATAGCATGAGATGTGATATCCAACTCCTTCCCATTCCAATCCTGAGACCCTTCCTATAGCATGAGATGTGATATCTCAATGCTTCTAACACCAAACCTGATATCCTTCCTATAACATGAGATAGGATATCCAACTCCTTCCCATTCCAATCCTGAGATCCTTCCTATACCATGAGATGTGATATCTCAATGTTTCTCATACCAAACCTGAGGCCCTTCCTATAGCAAGAGATGTGATATACAAATCCTTCCCATTCCAAACCTGAGACCCTTCCTATAGCATGAGATGTGATATCCGACTAGTTCCCAATCCAATCCTGAGGCCCTTCCTGTAGCATGAGATGTAATATCACAATGCTTGTAATACCACACCTGAGTGCCTTAATATAGCATGAGATGTGATATCCAACTCCTTCCTATTCCAATCCTGAGACCCTTCCTATAGCATGAAACGTGTTATCTCAATGCTTCTAATACCAAACCTGAGACCCTTCCTATAGCATGAGATGTGATATCCAACTCCTTCCCATTCCAATCCCGAGACCCTTCCGATAGCAGAGATGTGATATCTCAATGCTCATACCAAACCTGAGACCCTTCCTATGGCATGAGATGTCATATACTTCTCCTTCCCATTCCAATCCTGAGACCCTTCCTATAGCATGAGATGTGATATCTCAATGCTTCTACCAAACCTGAGACCCTTCCTATAGCATGAGATGTGATATCCAACTCCTTCCCATTCCAATCATGAGACCCTTCCTATAGCATGAGATGTGATATCTCAATGCTTCTAATACCAAACCTGATATCCTTCCTATAACATGAGATGTGATATCCAACTCCTTCCTTTTCCAATCCTGAGATCCTTCCTATACCATGAGATGTGATATCTCAATGTTTCTCATACCAAACCTGAGGCCCTTCTTATAGCATGAGATGTGATATCCAACTCCTTCCTATTCCAAACCTGAGACCCTTCCTATAGCATGAAACGTGACATCTCAATGCTTCTAATACCAAACCTGAGACCCTTCCTATAGCATGAGATGTGATATCCAACTCCTTCCCATTCCAATCCCGAGACCCTTCCGATAGCAGAGATGTGATATCTCAATGCTCATACCAAACCTGAGACCCTTCCTATGGCATGAGATGTCATATACTTCTCCTTCCCATTCCAATCCTGAGACCCTTCCTATAGCATGAGATGTGATATCTCAATGCTTCTACCAAACCTGAGACCCTTCCTATAGCATGAGATGTGATATCCAACTCCTTCCCATTCCAATCATGAGATCGTTCCTATAGCATGAGATGTGATATCTCAATGCTTCTAATACCAAACCTGATATCCTTCCTATAACATGAGATGTGATATCCAACTCCTTCCTATTCCAATCCTGAGATCCTTCCTATACCATGAGATGTGATATCTCAATGTTTCTCATACCAAACATGAGGCCCTTCTTATAGCATGAGCTGTGATATCCGACTCCTTCCCAATCCAATCCTGAGACCCTTCCTATAGCATGAGATGTAATATCACAATGCTTGTAATACCAAACCTGAGACCCTTCTTATAGCATGAGATGTGATATCTCAATGCTTCTAATACCAAAACTGAGACCCTTCTTAAAGCATGAGATGTGATATCCAACTCCTTCCCGTTCCCAACCTGAGACCCTTCCTATAGCATGAGATGATATCCAACTCCTTCCCGTTCCACTCCTGAGACCCTTCATATGGTATGAGATGTGATATCTCAATGTTTCTAATAACAAACCTGAGACCCTTCCTATTGCAAGAGATGTGATATCCAACTCCTTCCCATTCCAATCATGAGGCCCTTCCTATAGCATGAGATGTGATATCTCAATGCTTCTACCAAACCTGAGACCCTTCCTATAGCATGAGATGTGATATCCAACACCTTCCCATTCCAATCCTGAGACCCTTCCTATAGCATGAGATGTGATATCTCAAGGCTCTTAATACCAAACCTTGGATCATTCCTATTGCAAGAGATGTGATATCCAAATGCTTCCCATTCCAAACCTGAGACCCTTCCTATAGGATGAGAAGTGATATCCAACACCTTCCCATTCCAATCCTGAGACCCTTCCTATAGCATGAGATGATATCCAACTCCTTCCATTCCAATCCTGAGACCCTTCCTATACCATGAGATGTGATATCTCAATGTTTCTAATACCAGACCTGAGACCCTTCCTATTGCAAGAGATGTGATATCCAAACCCTTCCCATTCCAAACCTGAGACCTTTCCTATTGCATGATGTGATATCCAACTCCTTCCCAATCCAACCCTGAGACCCTTCCGATAGCATTAGATGTGATATCTCAATGCTTCTAATATCAAACCTGAGACCCTCCCTATAGCATGAGATGTGATATCCAACTCCTTCCCAATCCAATCCTGAGACCTTTCCGATAGCATGAGATGTGATATCCAACTCCTTCCAATTCCAACCTATGACCCTTCCTATAGCATGAGATGGGATATCCAACTCCTTCCCAATCCAATCCTGAGACCCTTCTGATAGCATGAGATGTGATATCTTAATGCTTCTACCATACCTGAGACCTTCCTATGGCATGAGATGTGATATCCAACTCCTTCCCATTCCAATCCTGAGACCCTTCCTAAAGCATGAAATGTGATATCCAACTCCTTCCCATTCCAATCCTAAGACCCTTCCGATAGCATGAGATGTGATATCCAACTCCTTCCCATTCCAATCCTGAGACCCGCCCTATACCATGAGATGTGATATCTCAATGCTTCTAATACCAAACCTGAGACTGTCCTATAACATGAGATGTGATATCTCAATGCTTCTAATAACAAACCTGAGACCCTTCCTATAACATGAGATGTGATATCCAAATCCTTCCCATTCCAATCCTGAGACCCTTCCTATAGCATGAGATGTGATATCCAACTCCTTCCTATTCCAATCCTGAGACCCGTCCTATACCATGAGATATGATATCTCAATGCTTCTAATACCAAACCTGAGACTGTCCTATAACATGAGATGTGATATCTCAATGCTTCTAATAACAAACCTGAGACCCTTCCTATAACATGAGATGTGATATCCAAATCCTTCCCATTCCAATCCTGAGACCCTTCCTATAACATGAGATGTGATATCCAACTCCTTCCCAATCCAATCCTGAGACCCTCCCTATAGCATGAGATGTGATATCCAACTCCTTCCAATTCCAATCCTTTGACCCTTCCCATAGCCTGAGATGTGATATCCAACTCCTTCCCATTCCAATCATGAGGCCCTTCCTATAGCATGAGATGTGATATCTCAATGCTTCTACCAAACCTGAGGCCCTTCCTATAGCATGAGATGTGATATCCAACACCTTCCCATTCCAATCCTGAGACCCTTCCTATAGCATGAGATGATATCCAACTCCTTCCCATTCCAATCCTGAGACCCTTCCTATAGCATGAGATGTGATATCTCAATGCTTCTACCAAACCTGAGATCCTCCCTATAGCATGAGATGTGATATTCAACTCCTTCCCATTCCAATCCTGAGACCCTTACGATAGGATGAGATTTATTATCTCACTCCTTCAAATACCAAACTTGAGTCCCTTCCTAAAGGATGAGATCTGATATCTCAGTGCTTCTAATACCAAACCTGAGTCCCTTCCTATAACATGAGATGTGATATCCAACTCCTTCCCATTCCAATCATGAGGCCCTTCCTATAGCATGAGATGTGATATCTCAATGCTCTTATTACCAAACCTGGGATCATTCCTATAACCGAGATGATATCCACCTCCTTCCCATTCCAATCCTGAACCCCTTCCATGAGATGTGATATCTCAATGCTTCTAATACCAAAGTCGGACCGTTCCTATACCATGAGATGTGATATCCAACTCCTTCCCATTCCAATCCTGCGTCCCTTAATTTAGCATGGGATTTGAGATCTCAGTGCTTCTAATACCAAACCTGAGACACTTCCTATAACATGAGATGTGATATCCAACTCCTGCCGATTCCACTCCTGAGACCCTTCCTATGGCATGAGATGTGATATCTCAATGTTTCTAATAACAAACCTGAGACCCTTCCTATTGCAAGAGATGTGATATCCAAACCCTTCCCATTCCAAACCTGAGACCTTTCCTATTGCATGAGATGTGATATCCAACTCCTTCCCAATCCAATCCTGAGACCCTTCCGATAGCATTAGATGTGATATCTCAATGCTTCTAATATCAAACCTGAGACCCTCCCTATAGCAAGAGATGTGATATTCAACTCCTTCCCATTCAAATCCTGAGACCCTTCCGATAGCATGAGATGTGATATCCAACTCCTTCGAATTCCAACCTGTGACCCTTCCTATAGCATGAGATGGGATATCCAACTCCTTCCTAATCCAATCCTGAGACCCTTCCGATAGCATGAGATGTGATATCTTAATGCTTTTGCCAAACCTGAGACCTTCCTATGGCATGAGCTGTGATATCAAACTCCTTCCCATTCCAATCCTGAGACCCTTCCTATAGCATGAGATGTGATATCCAACTCCTTCCCATTCCAATCCTGAGACCCGTCCTATACCATGAGATGTTATATCTCAATGCTTCTAATACCAAACCTGAGACTGTCCTATAACATGAGATGTGATATCTCAATCCTTCTAATAACAAACCTGAGACCCTTCCTATAACATGAGATGTGATGTCCAAGTCCTTCCCATTCCAATCCTGAGACCCTTCCTATAGCATGAGATGTGATATCCAACTCCTTCCCATTCCAATCATGAGGCCCTTCCTATAGCATGAGATGTGATATCTCAATGCTTCTACCAAACCTGAGACCCTTCCTATAGCATGAGATGTGATATCCAACTCCTTGCCATTCCAATCCTGAGACCCTTCCTATAGCATGAGATGTGATATCTCAAGGCTCTTAATACCAAACCTTGGATCATTCCTATTGCAAGAGATGTGATATCCAAATGCTTCCCATTCCAAACCTGAGACCCTTCCTATAGGATGAGAAGTGATATCCAACACCTTCCCATTCCAATCCTGAGACCCTTCCTATAGCATGAGATGATATCCAACTCCTTCCCATTCCAAACCTGAGACCTTTCCTATTGCATGAGATGTGATATCCAACTCCTTCCCATTCCAATCCTGAGACCCTTCCTATAGCATGAGATGTGATATCCAACTCCTTCCCATTCCAATCCTGAGACCCGCCCTATACCATGAGATGTGATATCTCAATGCTTCTAATACCAAACCTGAGACTGTCCTATAACATGAGATGTGATATCTCAATGCTTCTAATAACAAACCTGAGACCCTTCCTATAACATGAGATGTGATATCCAAATCCTTCCCATTCCAATCCTGAGACCCTTCCTATAGCATGAGATGTGATATCCAACTCCTTCCCATTCCAATCCTGAGACCCGTCCTATACCATGAGATATGATATCTCAATGCTTCTAATACCAAACCTGAGACTGTCCTATAACATGAGATGTGATATCTCAATGTTTCTAATAACAAACCTGAGACCCTTCCTATTGCAAGAGATGTGATATCCAAACCCTTCCCATTCCAAACCTGAGACCTTTCCTATTGCATGAGATGTGATATCCAACTCCTTCCCAATCCAATCCTGAGACCCTTCCGATAGCATTAGATGTGATATCTCAATGCTTCTAATATCAAACCTGAGACCCTCCCTATAGCAAGAGATGTGATATTCAACTCCTTCCCATTCAAATCCTGAGACCCTTCCGATAGCATGAGATGTGATATCCAACTCCTTTGAATTCCAACCTGTGACCCTTCCCATAGCATGAGATGGGATATCCAACTCCTTCCCAATCCAATCCTGAAACCCTTCCGATAGCATGAGATGTGATATCTTAATGCTTCTGCCAAACCTGAGACCTTCCTATGGCATGAGCTGTGATATCAAACTCCTTCCCATTCCAATCCTGAGACCCTTCCTATAGCATGAGATGTGATATCCAACTCCTTCCCATTCTAATCCTGAGACCCGTCCTATACCATGAGATGTTATATCTCAATGCTTCTAATACCAAACCTGAGACTGTCCTATAACATGAGATGTGATATCTCAATCCTTCTAATAACAAACCTGAGACCCTTCCTATTGCATGAGATGTGATATCCAACTCCTTCCCATTCCAATCATGAGGCCCTTCCTATAGCATGAGATGTGATATCTCAATGCTTCTACCAAACCTGAGACCCTTCCTATAGCATGAGATGTGATATCCAACTCCTTCCCATTCCAAACATGAGGCCCTTCCTATAGCATGAGATGTGATATCTCAATGCTTCTACCAAACCTGAGGCCCTTCCTATAGCATGAGATGTGATATCCAACACCTTCCCATTCCAATCCTGAGACCCTTCCTATAGCATGAGATGATATCCAACTCCTTCCCATTCCAATCCTGAGACCCTTCCTATAGCATGAGATGTGATATCTCAATGCTTCTACCAAACCTGAGATCCTCCCTATAGCATGAGATGTGATATTCAACTCCTTCCCATTCCAATCCTGAGACCCTTACGATAGGATGAGATTTATTATCTCACTCCTTCAAATACCAAACTTGAGTCCCTTCCTAAAGGATGAGATCTGATATCTCAGTGCTTCTAATACCAAACCTGAGCCCCTTCCTATAACATGAGATGTGATATCCAACTCCTTCCCATTCCAATCATGAGGCCCTTCCTATAGCATGAGATGTGATATCTCAATACTCTTATTACCAAACCCGGGATCATTCCTATAACCGAGATGATATCCACCTCCTTCCTATTCCAATCCTGAACCCCTTCCATGAGATGTGATATCCAACTCCTTCCCATTCCAATCCCGAGACCCTTCAGATAGCAGAGATGTGATATCTCAATGCTCATACCAAACCTGAGACCCTTCCTATGGCATGAGATGTCATATACTTCTCCTTCCCATTCCAATCCTGAGACCCTTCCTATAGCATGAGATGTGATATCTCAATGCTTCTACCAAACCTGAGGCCCTTCCTATAGCATGAGATGTGATATCCAACTCCTTCCCATTCCAATCATGAGACCCTTCCTATAGCATGAGATGTGATATCTCAATGCTTCTAATACCAAACCTGATATCCTTCCTATAACATGAGATGTGATATCCAACTCCTTCCTATTCCAATCCTGAGATCCGTCCTATACCATGAGATGTGATATCTCAATGTTTCTCATACCAAACCTGAGGCCCTTCTTATAGCATGAGCTGTGATATCCGACTCCTTCCCAATCCAATCCTGAGACCCTTCCTGTAGCATGAGATGTAATATCACAATGCTTGTAATACCAAACCTGAGACCCTTCTTAAAGCATGAGATGTGATATCCAACTCCTTCCCGTTCCCAACCTGAGACCCTTCCTATAGCATGAGATGATATCCAACTCCTTCCCATTCCACTCCTGAGACCCTTCCTATGGCATGAGATGTGATATCTCAATGTTTCTAATAACAAACCTGAGACCCTTCCTATTGCAAGAGATGTGATATCCAACTCCTTCCCATTCCAATCATGAGGCCCTTCCTATAGCATGAGATGTGATATCTCAATGCTTCTAATAAACCTGAGACCCTTACTATAGCATGAGATGTGATATCCAACACCTTCCCATTCCAATCCTGAGACCCTTCCTATAGCATGAGATGTGATATCTCAAGGCTCTTAATACCAAACCTTGGATCATTCCTATTGCAAGAGATGTGATATCCAAATGCTTCCCATTCCAAACCTGAGACCCTTCCTATAGGATGAGAAGTGATATCCAACACCTTCCCATTCCAATCCTGAGACCCTTCCTATAGCATGAGATGATATCCAACTCCTTCCCATTCCAATCCTGAGACCCTTCCTATACCATGAGATGTGATATCTCAATGTTTCTAATACCAGACCTGAGACCCTTCCTATTGCAAGAGATGTGATATCCAAACCCTTCCCATTCCAAACCTGAGACCTTTCCTATTGCATGATGTGATATCCAACTCCTTCCCAATCCAACCCTGAGACCCTTCCGATAGCATTAGATGTGATATCTCAATGCTTCTAATATCAAACCTGAGACCCTCCCTATAGCATGAGATGTGATATCCAACTCCTTCCCAATCCAATCCTGAGACCTTCCCGATAGCATGAGATGTGATATCCAACTCCTTCCAATTCCAACCTATGACCCTTCCTATAGCATGAGATGGGATATCCAACTCCTTCCCAATCCAATCCTGAGACCCTTCCGATAGCATGAGATGTGATATCCTAATGCTTCTACCATACCTGAGACCTTCCTATGGCATGAGATGTGATATCCAACTCCTTCCCATTCCAATCCTGAGACCCTTCCTAAAGCATGAAATGTGATATCCAACTCCTTCCCATTCCAATCCTGAGACCCTTCCGATAGCATGAGATGTGATATCCAACTCCTTCCCATTCCAATCCTGAGATCCGCCCTATACCATGAGATGTGATATCTCAATGCTTCTAATACCAAACCTTAGACTGTCCTATAACATGAGATGTGATATCTCAATGCTTCTAATAACAAACCTGAGACCCTTCCTATAACATGAGATGTGATATCCAAATCCTTCCCATTCCAATCCTGAGACCCTTCCTATAGCATGAGATGTGATATCCAACTCCTTCCCATTCCAATCCTGAGACCCGTCCTATACCATGAGATATGATATCTCAATGCTTCTAATACCAAACCTGAGACTGTCCTATAACATGAGATGTGATATCTCAATGCTTCTAATAACAAACCTAAGACCCTTCCTATAACATGAGATGTGATATCCAAATCCTTCCCATTCCAATCCTGAGACCCTTCCTATAACATGAGATGTGATATCCAACTCCTTCCCAATCCAATCCTGAGACCCTCCCTATAGCATGAAATGTGATATCCAACTCCTTCCAATTCCAATCCTTTGACCCTTCCCATAGCCTGAGATGTGATATCCAACTCCTTCCCATTCCAATCATGAGGCCCTTCCTATAGCATGAGATGTGATATCTCAATGCTTCTACCAAACCTGAGGCCCTTCCTATAGCATGAGATGTGATATCCAAAACCTTCCCATTCCAATCCTGAGACCCTTCCTATAGCATGAGATGATATCCAACTCCTTCCCATTCCAATCCTGAGACCCTTCCTATAGCATGAGATGTGATATCTCAATGCTTCTACCAAACCTGAGATCCTCCTTATAGCATGAGATGTGATATTCAACTCCTTCCCATTCCAATCCTGAGACCCTTACGATAGGATGAGATTTATTATCTCACTCCTTCAAATACCAAACTTGAGTCCCTTCCTAAAGGATGAGATCTGATATCTCAGTGCTTCTAATACCAAACCTGAGTCCCTTCCTATAACATGAGATGTGATATCCAACTCCTTCCCATTCCAATCATGAGGCCCTTCCTATAGCATGAGATGTGATATCTCAATGCTCTTATTACCAAACCTGGGATTATTCCTATAACCGAGATGATATCCACCTCCTTCCCATTCCAATCCTGAACCCCTTCCATGAGATGTGATATCTCAATGCTTCTAATACCAAAGTCGGACCGTTCCTATACCATGAGATGTGATATCCAACTCCTTCCCATTCTAATCCTGCGTCCCTTCATTTAGCATGGGATTTGAGATCTCAGTGCTTCTAATACCAAACCTGAGACACTTCCTATAACATGAGATGTGATATCCAACTCCTGCCGATTCCACTCCTGAGACCCTTCCTATGGCATGAGATGTGATATCTCAATGTTTCTAATAACAAACCTGAGACCATTCCTATTGCAAGAGATGTGATATCCAAACCCTTCCCATTCCAAACCTGAGACCTTTCCTATTGCATGAGATGTGATATCCAACTCCTTCCCAATCCAATCCTGAGACCCTTCCGATAGCATTAGATGTGATATCTCAATGCTTCTAATATCAAACCTGAGACCCTCCCTATAGCAAGAGATGTGATATTCAACTCCTTCCCATTCCAATCCTGAGACCCTTCCTATAGCATGAGATGTGATATCCAACTCCTTCCCATTCCAATCCTGAGACCCGCCCTATACCATGAGATGTGATATCTCAATGCTTCTAATACCAAACCTGAGACTGTCCTATAACTTGAGATGTGATATCTCAATGCTTCTAATAACAAACCTGAGACCCTTCCCATAACATGAGATGTGATATCCAAATCCTTCCCATTCCAATCCTGAGACCCTTCCTATAGCATGAGATGTGATATCCAACTCCTTCCCATTCCAATCCTGAGACCCGTCCTATACCATGAGATATGATATCTCAATGCTTCTAATACCAAACCTGAGACTGTCCTATAACATGAGATGTGATATCTCAATGTTTCTAATAACAAACCTGAGACCCTTCCTATTGCAAGAGATGTGATATCCAAACCCTTCCCATTCCAAACCTGAGACCTTTCCTATTGCATGAGATGTGATATCCAACTCCTTCCCAATCCAATCCTGAGACCCTTCCGATAGCATTAGATGTGATATCTCAATGCTTCTAATATCAAACCTGAGACCCTCCCTATAGCAAGAGATGTGATATTCAACTCCTTCCCATTCAAATCCTGAGACCCTTCCGATAGCATGAGATGTGATATCCAACTCCTTCGAATTCCAACCTGTGACCCTTCCTATAGCATGAGATGGGATATCCAACTCCTTCCCAATCCAATCCTGAGACTCTTCCGATAGCATGAGATGTGATATCTTAATGCTTCTGCCAAACCTGAGACCTTTCTATGGCATGAGCTGTGATATCAAACTCCTTCCCATTCCAATCCTGAGACCCTTCCTATAGCATGAGATGTGATATCCAACTCCTTCCCATTCCAATCCTGAGACCCGTCCTATACCATGAGATGTTATATCTCAATGCTTCTAATACCAAACCTGAGACTGTCCTATAACATGAGATGTGATATCTCAATCCTTCTAATAACAAACCTGAGACCCTTCCTATAACATGAGATGTGATGTCCAAGTCCTTCCCATTCCAATCCTGAGACCCTTCCTATAGCATGAGATGTGATATCCAACTCCTTCCCATTCCAATCCTGAGACCCTTCCTATAGCACGAGATGTGATATCTCAATGCTTCTACCAAACCTGAGACCCTTCCTATGGCATGAGATGTGATATCCAACTCCTTCCCATTCCAATCCTGAGACCCTTCCTATAGCATGAGATGTGATATCTCAAGGCTCTTAATACCAAACCTTGGATCATTCCTATTGCAAGAGATGTGATATCCAAATGCTTCCCATTCCAAACCTGAGACCCTTCCTATAGGATGAGAAGTGATATCCAACACCTTCCCATTCCAATCCTGAGACCCTTCCTATAGCATGAGATGATATCCAACTCCTTCCCATTCCAAACCTGAGACCTTTCCTATTGCATGAGAAGTGATATCCAACTCCTTCCCATTCCAATCCTGAGACCCTTCCTATAGCATGAGATGTGATATCCAACTCCTTCCCATTCCAATCCTGAGACCCTTCCTATAGCATGAGATGATATCCAACTCCTTCCCATTCCAAACCTGAGACCTTTCCTATTGCATGAGATGTGATATCCAACTCCTTCCCATTCCAAGCCTGAGACCCTTCTGATAGCATGAGATGTGGTATCTCAATGCCTCTAATACCAAACCTGAGATCCTACCTCTAACATGAAATGTGATATCCAACTCCTTCCCTTTCCAAACCTGAGAGCCTTCCTTTAGCATGAGATGTGATATCCAAGTCCTTCCCATTCCAATCCGGAGACCCTTCCTATAACATGAGATGTGATATCCAACTCCTTCCCATTCCAACCTGAGACCCTTCCTATAGCATGAGATGGGATATCCAACTCCTTCCAAATCCAATCCTGATACCCTTCCGATAGCATGAGATGTGATATTCCAATGCTTCTACCAAACCTGAGACCCATACTATGGCATGAGATGTGATATCAAACTCCTTCCCATTCCAATCCTGAGACCCTCCCTATAGCTTGAGATGTGATATCCAACTCCTTCCCTTTCCAAACCTGAGAGCCTACCTATAGCATGAGATGTGATATCCAAGTCCTTCCCATTCCAATCCTTAGACCCTTCCTACAGCATGCAATGTGATATCTCAATGATTCTAATACCAAACCTGAGACCCGTCCTATAACATGAGATGGGATATCCAACTCCTTCCAGTTCCAAACCTGAGACCCTTCCTATAGCATGAGATGTGATATCCAACTCCTTCCCATTCCAATCCTGAGACCCATCCGAAAGCATGAGATGTGATATCTCAATGCTTCTAATACCAAACCTGAGATCCTTCCTATAACATGAGATGTGATATCCAAATCCCCTTCCAAACCTGAGACCCTCCCTATAGCATGAGATGTGATATCCAACTCCTTCCAGTTCCAAACCTGAGACCCTTCCTATAGCATGAGATGTGATATCCAACTCCTTCCCATTCCAATCCTGAGACCCTTCCGATAGCATGAGATGTGATATCTCAATGCCTCTAATACCAAACCTGAGATACTTCCTCTAACTTGAAATGTGATATCCAACTCCTTCCCTTTCCAAACCTGAGAGCCTTCCCATAGCATGAGATGTGATATCCAAGTCCTTCCCATTCCAATCCGGAGACCCTTCCTATAACATATAATGTGATATCCAACTCCTTCCCATTCCAACCTGAGACCCTTCCTATAGCATGAGATGGGATATCCAACTCCATCCAAATCCAATCCTGAGACCCTTCCTATACCATGAGACTTGATATCTCAATGCTTCTAATACGAAACCTGAGACCCTTCCTATAGCATGAGATGGGCTATCCAACACCTTCCCAATCCAATCCTGAGACCCTTCCTATACCATGAGATGTGATATCTCAATGCTTCTAATACTAAACCTGAGACCCGTCCTATAACATGAGATGTAATATCCTAATCCTTCCCCTTCCAAGCCTGAGACCCTTCTTTTAGCATGAGATGTGATATCCAACTCCTTCCCATTCCAATCCTGAGACCCTTCCATTAGCATGAGATGTGATATCTCAATGCTTCTGATATGAAACCTGAGACCCTCCCTATAGCATGAGATGTGATATCCAAGTCCTTCCCATTCCAATCCTGAGACCCTTCCTATAACATGAGATGTGATATCTCAATGCTTCTAATACCAAACCTGAGACCCTTCCTATAACATGAGATAGGATATCCAACATCTTCCCATTCCAATCCCGAGACCCTTCCGATAGGAGAGATGTGATATATCAATGCTTATACCAAACCTGAGACCCTTCCTATGACATGAGATGTCATATACTACTCCTTCCCATTCCAATCCTGAGACCCTTCCTATAGCATGAGATGTGATATCTCAATGCTTCTAACACCAAACCTGATATCCTTCCTATAACATGAGATAGGATATCCAACTCCTTCCCATTCCAATCCTGAGATCCTTCCTATACCATGAGATGTGATATCTCAATGTTTCTCATACCAAACCTGAGGCCCTTCCTATAGCAAGAGATGTGATATACAAATCCTTCCCATTCCAAACCTGAGACCCTTCCTATAGCATGAGATGTGATATCCGACTAGTTCCCAATCCAATCCTGAGACCCTTCCTATAGCATGAGATGTAATATCACAATGCTTGTAATACCACACCTGAGTCCCTTAATATAGCATGAGATGTGATATCCAACTCCTTCCCATTCCAATCATGAGGCCCTTCCTATAGCATGAGATGTGATATCTCAATGCTTCTACCAAACCTGAGACCCTTCCTATAGCATGAGATGTGATATCCAACTCCTTCCCATTCCAATCCTGAGACCCTTCCTATAGCATGAGATGTGATATCTCAATGCTTCTAACACCAAACCTGATATCCTTCCTATAACATGAGATAGGATATCCAACTCCTTCCCATTCCAATCCTGAGATCCTTCCTATACCATGAGATGTGATATCTCAATGTTTCTCATACCAAACCTGAGGCCCTTCCTATAGCAAGAGATGTGATATACAAATCCTTCCCATTCCAAACCTGAGACCCTTCCTATAGCATGAGATGTGATATCCGACTAGTTCCCAATCCAATCCTGAGACCCTTCCTATAGCATGAGATGTAATATCACAATGCTTGTAATACCACACCTGAGTCCCTTAATATAGCATGAGATGTGATATCCAACTCCTTCCTATTCCAATCCTGAGACCCTTCCTATAGCATGAAACGTGTTATCTCAATGCTTCTAATACCAAACCTGAGACCCTTCCTATAGCATGAGATGTGATATCCAACTCCTTCCCATTCCAATCCAGAGACCCTTCCGATAGCAGAGATGTGATATCTCAATGCTCATACCAAACCTGAGACCCTTCCTATGGCATGAGATGTCATATACTTCTCCTTCCCATTCCAATCCTGAGACCCTTCCTATAGCATGAGATGCGATATCTCAATGCTTCTACCAAACCTGAGACCCTTCCTATAGCATGAGATGTGATATCCAACTCCTTCCCATTCCAATCATGAGACCCTTCCTATAGCATGAGATGTGATATCTCAATGCTTCTAATACCAAACCTAATATCCTTCCTATAACATGAGATGTGATATCCAACTCCTTCCTATTCCAATCCTGAGAACCTTCCTATACCATGAGATGTGATATCTCAATGTTTCTCATACCAAACCTGAGGCCCTTCTTATAGCATGAGATGTGATATCCAACTCCTTCCTATTCCAATCCTGAGACCCTTCCTATAGCATGAAACGTGACATCTCAATGCTTCTAATACCAAACCTGAGACCCTTCCTATAGCATGAGATGTGATATCTCAATGCTCATACCAAACCTGAGACCCTTCCTATAGCATGAGATGTGATATCCAACTCCTTCCCATTCCAATCATGAGACCCTTCCTATAGCATGAGATGTGATATCTCAATGCTTCTAATACCAAACCTGATATCCTTCCTATAACATGAGATGTGATATCCAACTCCTTCCTATTCCAATCCTGAGATCCTTCCTATACCATGAGATGTGATATCTCAATGTTTCTCATACCAAACCTGAGGCCCTTCTTATAGCATGAGCTGTGATATCCGACTCCTTCCCAATCCAATCCTGAGACCCTTCCTATAGCATGAGATGTAATATCACAATGCTTGTAATACCAAACCTGAGACCCTTCTTATAGCATGAGATGTGATATCTCAATGCTTCTAATACCAAAACTGAGACCCTTCTTAAAGCATGAGATGTGATATCCAACTCCTTCCCGTTCCCAACCTGAGACCCTTCCTATAGCATGAGATGATATCCAACTCCTTCCCATTCCACTCCTGAGACCCTTCCTATGGCATGAGATGTGATATCTCAATGTTTCTAATAACAAACCTGAGACCCTTCCTATAGCATGAGATGTGATATCCAACACCTTCCCATTCAAATCCTGAGACCCTTCCTATAGCATGAGATGTGATATCTCAAGGCTCTTAATACCAAACCTTGGATCATTCCTATTGCAAGAGATGTGATATCCAAATGCTTCCCATTCCAAACCTGAGACCCTTCCTATAGGATGAGAAGTGATATCCAACACCTTCCCATTCCAATCCTGAGACCCTTCCTATAGCATGAGATGATATCCAACTCCTTCCCATTCCAATCCTGAGACCCTTCCTATACCATGAGATGTGATATCTCAATGTTTCTAATACCAGACCTGAGACCCTTCCTATTGCAAGAGATGTGATATCCAAACCCTTCCCATTCCAAACCTGAGACCTTTCCTATTGCATGATGTGATATCCAACTCCTTCCCAATCCAACCCTGAGACCCTTCCGATAGCATTAGATGTGATATCTCAATGCTTCTAATATCAAACCTGAGACCCTCCCTATAGCATGAGATGTGATATCCAACTCCTTCCCAATCCAATCCTGAGACCTTTCCGATAGCATGAGATGTGATATCCAACTCCTTCCAATTCCAACCTATGACCCTTCCTATAGCATGAGATGGGATATCCAACTCCTTCCCAATCCAATCCTGAGACCCTTCCGATAGCATGAGATGTGATATCTTAATGCTTCTACCATACCTGAGACCTTCCTATGGCATGAGATGTGATATCCAACTCCTTCCCATTCCAATCCTGAGACCCTTCCTAAAGCATGAAATGTGATATCCAACTCCTTCCCATTCCAATCCTGAGACCCTTCCGATAGCATGAGATGTGATATCCAACTCCTTCCCATTCCAATCCTGAGACCCGCCCTATACCATGAGATGTGATATCTCAATGCTTCTAATACCAAACCTGAGACTGTCCTATAACATGAGATGTGATATCTCAATGCTTCTAATAACAAACCTGAGACCCTTCCTATAACATGAGATGTGATATCCAAATCCTTCCCATTCCAATCCTGAGACCCTTCCTATAGCATGAGATGTGATATCCAACTCCTTCCCATTCCAATCCTGAGACCCGTCCTATACCATGAGATATGATATCTCAATGCTTCTAATACCAAACCTGAGACTGTCCTATAACATGAGATGTGATATCTCAATGCTTCTAATAACAAACCTGAGACCCTTCCTATAACATGAGATGTGATGTCCAAATCCTTCCCATTCCAATCCTGAGACCCTTCCTATAACATGAGATGTGATATCCAACTCCTTCCCAATCCAATCATGAGACCCTCCCTATAGCATGAGATGTGATATCCAACTCCTTCCAATTCCAATCCTTTGACCCTTCCCATAGCCTGAGATGTGATATCCAACTCCTTCCCATTCCAATCATGAGGCCCTTCCTATAGCATGAGATGTGATATCTCAATGCTTCTACCAAACCTGAGGCCCTTCCTATAGCATGAGATGTGATATCCAACACCTTCCCATTCCAATCCTGAGACCCTTCCTATAGCATGAGATGATATCCAACTCCTTCCCATTCCAATCCTGAGACCCTTCCTATAGCATGAGATGTGATATCTCAATGCTTCTACCAAACCTGAGATCCTCCCTATAGCATGAGATGTGATATTCAACTCCTTCCCATTCCAATCCTGAGACCCTTACGATAGGATGAGATTTATTATCTCACTCCTTCAAATACCAAACTTGAGTCCCTTCCTAAAGGATGAGATCTGATATCTCAGTGCTTCTAATACCAAACCTGAGTCCCTTCCTATAACATGAGATTTGATATCCAACTCCTTCCCATTCCAATCATGAGGCCCTTCCTATAGCATGAGATGTGATATCTCAATGCTCTTATTACCAAACCTGGGATCATTCCTATAACCGAGATGATATCCACCTCCTTCCCATTCCAATCCTGAACCCCTTCCATGAGATGTGATATCTCAATGCTTCTAATACCAAAGTCGGACCGTTCCTATACCATGAGATGTGATATCCAACTCCTTCCCATTCCAATCCTGCGTCCCTTCATTTAGCATGGGATTTGAGATCTCAGTGCTTCTAATACCAAACCTGAGACACTTCCTATAACATGAGATGTGATATCCAACTCCTGCCGATTCCACTCCTGAGACCCTTCCTATGGCATGAGATGTGATATCTCAATGTTTCTAATAACAAACCTGAGACCCTTCCTATTGCAAGAGATGTGATATCCAAACCCTTCCCATTCCAAACCTGAGACCTTTCCTATTGCATGAGATGTGATATCCAACTCCTTCCCAATCCAATCCTGAGACCCTTCCGATAGCATTAGATGTGATATCTCAATGCTTCTAATATCAAACCTGAGACCCTCCCTATAGCAAGAGATGTGATATTCAACTCCTTCCCATTCAAATCCTGAGACCCTTCCGATAGCATGAGATGTGATATCCAACTCCTTCGAATTCCAACCTGTGACCCTTCCTATAGCATGAGATGGGATATCCAACTCCTTCCCAATCCAATCCTGAGACCCTTCCGATAGCATGAGATGTGATATCTTAATGCTTCTGCCAAACCTGAGACCTTCCTATGGCATGAGCTGTGATATCAAACTCCTTCCCATTCCAATCCTGAGACCCTTCCTATAGCATGAGATGTGATATCCAACTCCTTCCCATTCCAATCCAGAGACCCGTCCTATACCATGAGATGTTATATCTCAATGCTTCTAATACCAAACCTGAGACTGTCCTATAACATGAGATGTGATATCTCAATCCTTCTAATAACAAACCTGAGACCCTTCCTATAACATGAGATGTGATGTCCAAGTCCTTCCCATTCCAATCCTGAGACCCTTCCTATAGCATGAGATGTGATATCCAACTCCTTCCCATTCCAATCATGAGGCCCTTCCTATAGCATGAGATGTGATATCTCAATGCTTCTACCAAACCTGAGACCCTTCCTATAGCATGAGATGTGATATCCAACTCCTTCCCATTCCAATCCTGAGACCCTTCCTATAGCATGAGATGTGATATCTCAAGGCTCTTAATACCAAACCTTGGATCATTCCTATTGCAAGAGATGTGATATCCAAATGCTTCCCATTCCAAACCTGAGACCCTTCCTATAGGATGAGAAGTGATATCCAACACCTTCCCATTCCAATCCTGAGACCCTTCCTATAGCATGAGATGATATCCAACTCCTTCCCATTCCAAACCTGAGACCTTTCCTATTGCATGAGATGTGATATCCAACTCCTTCCCATTCCAATCCTGAGATCCTTCCTATAGCATGAGATGTGATATCCAACTCCTTCCCATTCCAATCCTGAGACCCGCCCTATACCATGAGATGTGATATCTCAATGCTTCTAATACCAAACCTGAGACTGTCCTATAACATGAGATGTGATATCTCAATGCTTCTAATAACAAACCTGAGACCCTTCCTATAACATGAGATGTGATATCCAAATCCTTCCCATTCCAATCCTGAGACCCTTCCTATAGCATGAGATGTGATATCCAACCCCTTCCCATTCCAATCCTGAGACCCGTCCTATACCATGAGATATGATATCTCAATGCTTCTAATACCAAACCTGAGACTGTCCTATAACATGAGATGTGATATCTCAATGTTTCTAATAACAAACCTGAGACCCTTCCTATTGCAAGAGATGTGATATCCAAACCCTTCCCATTCCAAACCTGAGACCTTTCCTATTGCATGAGATGTGATATCCAACTCCTTCCCAATCCAATCCTGAGACCCTTCCGATAGCATTAGATGTGATATCTCAATGCTTCTAATATCAAACCTGAGACCCTCCCTATAGCAAGAGATGCGATATTCAACTCCTTCCCATTCAAATCCTGAGACCCTTCCGATAGCATGAGATGTGATATCCAACTCCTTCGAATTCCAACCTGTGACCCTTCCTATAGCATGAGATGGGATATCCAACTCCTTCCCAATCCAATCCTGAGACCCTTCCGATAGCATGAGATGTGATATCTTAATGCTTCTGCCAAACCTGAGACCTTCCTATGGCATGAGCTGTGATATCAAACTCCTTCCCATTCCAATCCTGAGGCCCTTCCCATAGCATGAGATGTGATATCCAACTCCTTCCCATTCCAATCCTGAGACCCGTCCTATACCATGAGATGTTATATCTCAATGCTTCTAATACCAAACCTGAGACTGTCCTATAACATGAGATGTGATATCTCAATCCTTCTAATAACAAACCTGAGACCCTTCCTATAACATGAGATGTGATGTCCAAGTCCTTCCCATTCCAATCCTGAGACCCTTCCTATAGCATGAGATGTGATATCCAACTCCTTCCCATTCCAATCATGAGGCCCTTCCTATAGCATGAGATGTGATATCTCAATGCTTCTACCAAACCTGAGACCCTTCCTATAGCATGAGATGTGATATCCAACTCCTTCCCATTCCAATCATGAGGCCCTTCCTATAGCATGAGATGTGATATCTCAATGCTTCTACCAAACCTGAGGCCCTTCCTATAGCATGAGATGTGATATCTCAATGCTTCTACCAAACCCGAGACCCTTCCTATAGCATGAGATGTGATATCCAACTCCTTCCCATGCCAATCATGAGGCCCTTCCTATAGCATGAGATGTGATATCTCAATGCTTCTACCAAACCTGAGGCCCTTCCTATAGCATGAGATGTGATATCCAACACCTTCCCATTCCAATCCTGAGACCCTTCCTATAGCATGAGATGATATCCAACTCCTTCCCATTCCAATCCTGAGACCCTTCCTATAGCATGAGATGTGATATCTCAATGCTTCTACCAAACCTGAGTCCCTTCCTATAACATGAGATGTGATATCCAACTCCTTCCCATTCCAATCATGAGGCCCTTCCTATAGCATGAGATGTGATATCTCAATGCTCTTATTACCAAACCGGGATCATTCCTATAACCGAGATGATATCCACCTCCTTCCTATTCCAATCCTGAACCCCTTCCATGAGATGTGATATCCAACTCCTTCCCATTCCAATCCCGAGACCCTTCCGATGGCAGAGATGTGATATCTCAATGCTCATACCAAACCTGAGACCCTTCCTATGGCATGAGATGTCATATACTTCTCCTTCCCATTCCAATCCTGAGACCCTTCCTATAGCATGAGATGTGATATCTCAATGATTCTAATACCAAACCTGATATCCTTCCTATAACATGAGATGTAATATCCAACTCCTTCCTATTCCAATCCTGAGATCCGTCCTATACCATGAGATGTGATATCTCAATGTTTCTCATACCAAACCTGAGGCCCTTCTTATAGCATGAGCTGTGATATCCGACTCCTTCCCATTCCACTCCTGAGACCCTTCCTATGGCATGAGATGTGATATCTCAATGTTTCTAATAACAAACCTGAGACCCTTCCTATTGCAAGAGATGTGATATCCAACTCCTTCCCATTCCAATCATGAGGCCCTTCCTATAGCATGAGATGTGATATCTCAATGCTTCTACCAAACCTGAGACCCTTCCTATAGCATGAGATGATATCCAACTCCTTCCCATTCCACTCCTGAGACCCTTCCTATGGCATGAGATGTGATATCTCAAAGTTTCTAATAACAAACCTGAGACCCTTCCTATTGCAAGAGATGTGATATCCAACTCCTTCCCATTCCAATCATGAGGCCCTTCCTATAGCATGAGATGTGATATCTCAATGCTTCTACCAAACCTGAGACCCTTCCTATAGCATGAGATGTGATATCCAACACCTTCCCATTCCAATCCTGAGACCCTTCCTATAGCATGAGATGTGATATCTCAAGGCTCTTAATACCAAACCTTGGATCATTCCTATTGCAAGAGATGTGATATCCAAATGCTTCCCATTCCAAACCTGAGACCCTTCCTATACCATGAGATGTGATATCTCAATGTTTCTAATACCAGACCTGAGACCCTTCCTATTGCAAGAGATGTGATATCCAAACCCTTCCCATTCCAAACCTGAGACCTTTCCTATTGCATGATGTGATATCCAACTCCTTCCCAATCCAATCCTGAGACCCTTCCTATACCATGAGATGTGATATCTCAATGTTTCTAATACCAGACCTGAGACCCTTCCTATTGCAAGAGATGTGATATCCAAACCCTTCCCATTCCAAACCTGAGACCTTTCCTATTGCATGATGTGATATCCAACTCCTTCCAATTCCAACCTATGACCCTTCCTATACCATGAGATGTGATATCTCAATACTTCTAATATCAAACCTGAGACCCTCCCTATAGCATGAGATGTGATATCCAACTCCTTCCCAATCCAATCCTGAGACCTTTCCGATAGCATGAGATGTGATATCCAACTCCTTCCAATTCCAACCTATGACCCTTCCTATAGCATGAGATGGGATATCCAACTCCTTCCCAATCCAATCCTGAGACCCTTCCGATAGCATGAGATGTGATATCTTAATGCTTCTACCATACCTGAGACCGTCCTATGGCATGAGATGTGATATCCAACTCCTTCCCATTCCAATCCTGAGACCCTTCCTAAAGCATGAAATGTGATATCCAACTCCTTCCCATTCCAATCCTGAGACCCTTCCGATAGCATGAGATGTGATATCCAACTCCTTCCCATTCCAATCCTGAGACCCGCCCTATACCATGAGATGTGATATCTCAATGCTTCTAATACCAAACCTGAGACTGTCCTATAACATGAGATGTGATATCTCAATGCTTCTAATAACAAACCTGAGACCCTTCCTATAACATGAGATGTGATATCCAAATGCTTCCCATTCCAATCCTGAGACCCTTCCTATAGCATGAGATGTGATATCCAACTCCTTCCCATTCCAATCCTGAGACCCGTCCTATACCATGAGATATGATATCTCAATGCTTCTAATACCAAACCTGAGACTGTCCTATAACATGAGATGTGATATCTCAATGCTTCTAATAACAAACCTGAGACCCTTCCTATAACATGAGATGTGATATCCAAATCCTTCCCATTCCAATCCTGAGACCCTTCCTATAACATGAGATGTGATATCCACCTCCTTCCCAATCCAATCCTGAGACCCTCCCTATAGCATGAGATGTGATATCCAACTCCTTCCAATTCCAATCCTTTGACCCTTCCCATAGCCTGAGATGTGATATCCAACTCCTTCCCATTCCAATCATGAGGCCCTTCCTATAGCATGAGATGTGATATCTCAATGCTTCTACCAAACCTGAGGCCCTTCCTATAGCATGAGATGTGATATCCAACACCTTCCCATTCCAATCCTGAGACCCTTCATATAGCATGAGATGATATCCAACTCCTTCCCATTCCAATCCTGAGACCCTTCCTATAGCATGAGATGTGATATCTCAATGCTTCTACCAAACCTGAGATCCTCCCTATAGCATGAGATGTGATATTCAACTCCTTCCCATTCCAATCCTGAGACCCTTACGATAGGATGAGATTTATTATCTCACTCCTTCAAATACCAAACTTGAGTCCCTTCCTAAAGGATGAGATCTGATATCTCAGTGCTTCTAATACCAAACCTGAGTCCCTTCCTATAACATGAGATGTGATATCCAACTCCTTC
Organism: Ambystoma mexicanum; assembly: GCF_040938575.1. Lineage (NCBI taxonomy): Eukaryota > Metazoa > Chordata > Amphibia > Caudata > Ambystomatidae > Ambystoma > Ambystoma mexicanum. The sequence continues at coordinate 290,251,091 of NC_090938.1, forward strand.
CCATTCCAATCATGAGGCCCTTCCTATAGCATGAGATGTGATATCTCAATGCTCTTATTACCAAACCTGGGATCATTCCTATAACCGAGATGATATCCACCTCCTTCCCATTCCAATCCTGAACCCCTTCCATGAGATGTGATATCTCAATGCTTCTAATACCAAAGTCGGACCGTTCCTATACCATGAGATGTGATATCCAACTCCTTCCCATTCCAATCCTGCGTCCCTTCATTTAGCATGGGATTTGAGATCTCAGTGCTTCTAATACCAAACCTGAGACACTTCCTATAACATGAGATGTGATATCCAACTCCTGCCGATTCCACTCCTGAGACCCTTCCTATGGCATGAGATGTGATATCTCAATGTTTCTAATAACAAACCTGAGACCCTTCCTATTGCAAGAGATGTGATATCCAAACCCTTCCCATTCCAAACCTGAGACCTTTCCTATTGCATGAGATGTGATATCCAACTCCTTCCCAATCCAATCCTGAGACCCTTCCGATAGCATTAGATGTGATATCTCAATGCTTCTAATATCAAACCTGAGACCCTCCCTATAGCAAGAGATGTGATATTCAACTCCTTCCTATTGAAATCCTGAGACCCTTCCGATAGCATGAGATGTGATATCCAACTCCTTCGAATTCCAACCTTTGACCCTTCCTATAGCATGAGATGGGATATCCAACTCCTTCCCAATCCAATCCTGAGACCCTTCCGATAGCATGAGATGTGATATCTTAATGCTTCTGCCAAACCTGAGACCTTCCTATGGCATGAGCTGTGATATCAAACTCCTTCCCATTCCAATCCTGAGACCCTTCCTATAGCATGAGATGTGATATCCAACTCCTTCCCATTCCAATCCTGAGACCCGTCCTATACCATGAGATGTTATATCTCAATGCTTCTAATACCAAACCTGAGACTGTCCTATAACATGAGATATGATATCTCAATCCTTCTAATAACAAACCTGAGACCCTTCCTATAACATGAGATGTGATGTCCAAGTCCTTCCCATTCCAATCCTGAGACCCTTCCTATAGCATGAGATGTGATATCCAACTCCTTCCCATTCCAATCATGAGGCCCTTCCTATAGCATGAGATGTGATATCTCAATGCTTCTACCAAACCTGAGACCCTTCCTATAGCATGAGATGTGATATCCAACTCCTTCCCATTCCAATCCTGAGACCCTTCCTATAGCATGAGATGTGATATCTCAAGGCTCTTAATACCAAACCTTGGATCATTCCTATTGCAAGAGATGTGATATCCAAATGCTTCCCATTCCAAACCTGAGACCCTTCCTATAGGATGAGAAGTGATATCCAACACCTTCCCATTCCAATCCTGAGACCCTTCCTATAGCATGAGATGTGATATCTCAAGGCTCTTAATACCAAACCTTGGATCATTCCTATTGCAAGAGATGTGATATCCAAATGCTTCCCATTCCAAACCTGAGACCCTTCCTATAGGATGAGAAGTGATATCCAACACCTTCCCATTCCAATCCTGAGACCCGCCCTATACCATGAGATGTGATATCTCAATGCTTCTAATACCAAACCTGAGACTGTCCTATAACATGAGATGTGATATCTCAATGCTTCTAATAACAAACCTGAGACCCTTCCTATAGCATGAGATGTGATATCCAACTCCTTCCCATTCCAATCCTGAGACCCGTCCTATACCATGAGATGTTATATCTCAATGCTTCTAATACCAAACCTGAGACTGTCCTATAACATGAGATGTGATATCTCAATCCTTCTAATAACAAACCTGAGACCCTTCCTATAACATGAGATGTGATGTCCAAGTCCTTCCCATTCCAATCCTGAGACCCTTCCTATAGCATGAAATGTGATATCCAACTCCTTCCCATTCCAATCATGAGGCCCTTCCTATAGCATGAGATGTGATATCTCAATGCTTCTACCAAACCTGAGACCCTTCCTATAGCATGAGATGTGATATCCAACTCCTTCCCATTCCAATCATGAGGCCCTTCCTATAGCATGAGATGTGATATCTCAATGCTTCTACCAAACCTGAGGCCCTTCCTATAGCATGAGATGTGATATCTCAATGCTTCTACCAAACCTGAGACCCTTCCTATAGCATGAGATGTGATATCCAACTCCTTCCCATTCCAATCATGAGGCCCTTCCTATAGCATGAGATGTGATATCTCAATGCTTCTACCAAACCTGAGGCCCTTCCTATAGCATGAGATGTGATATCCAACACCTTCCCATTCCAATCCTGAGACCCTTCCTATAGCATGAGATGATATCCAACTCCTTCCCATTCCAATCCTGAGACCCTTCCTATAGCATGAGATGTGATATCTCAATGCTTCTACCAAACCTGAGTCCCTTCCTATAACATGAGATGTGATATCCAACTCCTTCCCATTCCAATCATGAGGCCCTTCCTATAGCATGAGATGTGATATCTCAATGCTCTTATTACCAAACCGGGATCATTCCTATAACCGAGATGATATCCACCTCCTTCCTATTCCAATCCTGAACCCCTTCCATGAGATGTGATATCCAACTCCTTCCCATTCCAATCCCGAGACCCTTCCGATGGCAGAGATGTGATATCTCAATGCTCATACCAAACCTGAGACCCTTCCTATGGCATGAGATGTCATATACTTCTCCTTCCCATTCCAATCCTGAGACCCTTCCTATAGCATGAGATGTGATATCTCAATGCTTCTAATACCAAACCTGATATCCTTCCTATAACATGAGATGTAATATCCAACTCCTTCCTATTCCAATCCTGAGATCCGTCCTATACCATGAGATGTGATATCTCAATGTTTCTCATACCAAACCTGAGGCCCTTCTTATAGCATGAGCTGTGATATCCGACTCCTTCCCATTCCACTCCTGAGACCCTTCCTATGGCATGAGATGTGATATCTCAATGTTTCTAATAACAAACCTGAGACCCTTCCTATTGCAAGAGATGTGATATCCAACTCCTTCCCATTCCAATCATGAGGCCCTTCCTATAGCATGAGATGTGATATCTCAATGCTTCTACCAAACCTGAGACCCTTCCTATAGCATGAGATGATATCCAACTCCTTCCCATTCCACTCCTGAGACCCTTCCTATGGCATGAGATGTGATATCTCAAAGTTTCTAATAACAAACCTGAGACCCTTCCTATTGCAAGAGATGTGATATCCAACTCCTTCCCATTCCAATCATGAGGCCCTTCCTATAGCATGAGATGTGATATCTCAATGCTTCTACCAAACCTGAGACCCTTCCTATAGCATGAGATGTGATATCCAACACCTTCCCATTCCAATCCTGAGACCCTTCCTATAGCATGAGATGTGATATCTCAAGGCTCTTAATACCAAACCTTGGATCATTCCTATTGCAAGAGATGTGATATCCAAATGCTTCCCATTCCAAACCTGAGACCCTTCCTATACCATGAGATGTGATATCTCAATGTTTCTAATACCAGACCTGAGACCCTTCCTATTGCAAGAGATGTGATATCCAAACCCTTCCCATTCCAAACCTGAGACCTTTCCTATTGCATGATGTGATATCCAACTCCTTCCCAATCCAATCCTGAGACCCTTCCTATACCATGAGATGTGATATCTCAATGTTTCTAATACCAGACCTGAGACCCTTCCTATTGCAAGAGATGTGATATCCAAACCCTTCCCATTCCAAACCTGAGACCTTTCCTATTGCATGATGTGATATCCAACTCCTTCCAATTCCAACCTATGACCCTTCCTATACCATGAGATGTGATATCTCAATACTTCTAATATCAAACCTGAGACCCTCCCTATAGCATGAGATGTGATATCCAACTCCTTCCCAATCCAATCCTGAGACCTTTCCGATAGCATGAGATGTGATATCCAACTCCTTCCAATTCCAACCTATGACCCTTCCTATAGCATGAGATGGGATATCCAACTCCTTCCCAATCCAATCCTGAGACCCTTCCGATAGCATGAGATGTGATATCTTAATGCTTCTACCATACCTGAGACCGTCCTATGGCATGAGATGTGATATCCAACTCCTTCCCATTCCAATCCTGAGACCCTTCCTAAAGCATGAAATGTGATATCCAACTCCTTCCCATTCCAATCCTGAGACCCTTCCGATAGCATGAGATGTGATATCCAACTCCTTCCCATTCCAATCCTGAGACCCGCCCTATACCATGAGATGTGATATCTCAATGCTTCTAATACCAAACCTGAGACTGTCCTATAACATGAGATGTGATATCTCAATGCTTCTAATAACAAACCTGAGACCCTTCCTATAACATGAGATGTGATATCCAAATGCTTCCCATTCCAATCCTGAGACCCTTCCTATAGCATGAGATGTGATATCCAACTCCTTCCCATTCCAATCCTGAGACCCGTCCTATACCATGAGATATGATATCTCAATGCTTCTAATACCAAACCTGAGACTGTCCTATAACATGAGATGTGATATCTCAATGCTTCTAATAACAAACCTGAGACCCTTCCTATAACATGAGATGTGATATCCAAATCCTTCCCATTCCAATCCTGAGACCCTTCCTATAACATGAGATGTGATATCCACCTCCTTCCCAATCCAATCCTGAGACCCTCCCTATAGCATGAGATGTGATATCCAACTCCTTCCAATTCCAATCCTTTGACCCTTCCCATAGCCTGAGATGTGATATCCAACTCCTTCCCATTCCAATCATGAGGCCCTTCCTATAGCATGATATGTGATATCTCAATGCTTCTACCAAACCTGAGGCCCTTCCTATAGCATGAGATGTGATATCCAACACCTTCCCATTCCAATCCTGAGACCCTTCATATAGCATGAGATGATATCCAACTCCTTCCCATTCCAATCCTGAGACCCTTCCTATAGCATGAGATGTGATATCTCAATGCTTCTACCAAACCTGAGATCCTCCCTATAGCATGAGATGTGATATTCAACTCCTTCCCATTCCAATCCTGAGACCCTTACGATAGGATGAGATTTATTATCTCACTCCTTCAAATACCAAACTTGAGTCCCTTCCTAAAGGATGAGATCTGATATCTCAGTGCTTCTAATACCAAACCTGAGTCCCTTCCTATAACATGAGATGTGATATCCAACTCCTTCCCATTCCAATCATGAGGCCCTTCCTATAGCATGAGATGTGATATCTCAATGCTCTTATTACCAAACCTGGGATCATTCCTATAACCGAGATGATATCCACCTCCTTCCCATTCCAATCCTGAACCCCTTCCATGAGATGTGATATCTCAATGCTTCTAATACCAAAGTCGGACCGTTCCTATACCATGAGATGTGATATCCAACTCCTTCCCATTCCAATCCTGCGTCCCTTCATTTAGCATGGGATTTGAGATCTCAGTGCTTCTAATACCAAACCTGAGACACTTCCTATAACATGAGATGTGATATCCAACTCCTGCCGATTCCACTCCTGAGACCCTTCCTATGGCATGAGATGTGATATCTCAATGTTTCTAATAACAAACCTGAGACCCTTCCTATTGCAAGAGATGTGATATCCAAACCCTTCCCATTCCAAACCTGAGACCTTTCCTATTGCATGAGATGTGATATCCAACTCCTTCCCAATCCAATCCTGAGACCCTTCCGATAGCATTAGATGTGATATCTCAATGCTTCTAATATCAAACCTGAGACCCTCCCTATAGCAAGAGATGTGATATTCAACTCCTTCCTATTGAAATCCTGAGACCCTTCCGATAGCATGAGATGTGATATCCAACTCCTTCGAATTCCAACCTTTGACCCTTCCTATAGCATGAGATGGGATATCCAACTCCTTCCCAATCCAATCCTGAGACCCTTCCGATAGCATGAGATGTGATATCTTAATGCTTCTGCCAAACCTGAGACCTTCCTATGGCATGAGCTGTGATATCAAACTCCTTCCCATTCCAATCCTGAGACCCTTCCTATAGCATGAGATGTGATATCCAACTCCTTCCCATTCCAATCCTGAGACCCGTCCTATACCATGAGATGTTATATCTCAATGCTTCTAATACCAAACCTGAGACTGTCCTATAACATGAGATATGATATCTCAATCCTTCCAATAACAAACCTGAGACCCTTCCTATAACATGAGATGTGATGTCCAAGTCCTTCCCATTCCAATCCTGAGACCCTTCCTATAGCATGAGATGTGATATCCAACTCCTTCCCATTCCAATCATGAGGCCCTTCCTATAGCATGAGATGTGATATCTCAATGCTTCTACCAAACCTGAGACCCTTCCTATAGCATGAGATGTGATATCCAACTCCTTCCCATTCCAATCCTGAGACCCTTCCTATAGCATGAGATGTGATATCTCAAGGCTCTTAATACCAAACCTTGGATCATTCCTATTGCAAGAGATGTGATATCCAAATGCTTCCCATTCCAAACCTGAGACCCTTCCTATAGGATGAGAAGTGATATCCAACACCTTCCCATTCCAATCCTGAGACCCTTCCTATAGCATGAGATGTGATATCTCAAGGCTCTTAATACCAAACCTTGGATCATTCCTATTGCAAGAGATGTGATATCCAAATGCTTCCCATTCCAAACCTGAGACCCTTCCTATAGGATGAGAAGTGATATCCAACACCTTCCCATTCCAATCCTGAGACCCGCCCTATACCATGAGATGTGATATCTCAATGCTTCTAATACCAAACCTGAGACTGTCCTATAACATGAGATGTGATATCTCAATGCTTCTAATAACAAACCTGAGACCCTTCCTATAGCATGAGATGTGATATCCAACTCCTTCCCATTCCAATCCTGAGACCCGTCCTATACCATGAGATGTTATATCTCAATGCTTCAAATACCAAACCTGAGACTGTCCTATAACATGAGATGTGATATCTCAATCCTTCTAATAACAAACCTGAGACCCTTCCTATAACATGAGATGTGATGTCCAAGTCCTTCCCATTCCAATCCTGAGACCCTTCCTATAGCATGAAATGTGATATCCAACTCCTTCCCATTCCAATCATGAGGCCCTTCCTATAGCATGAGATGTGATATCTCAATGCTTCTACCAAACCTGAGACCCTTCCTATAGCATGAGATGTGATATCCAACTCCTTCCCATTCCAATCATGAGGCCCTTCCTATAGCATGAGATGTGATATCTCAATGCTTCTACCAAACCTGAGGCCCTTCCTATAGCATGAGATGTGATATCTCAATGCTTCTACCAAACCTGAGACCCTTCCTATAGCATGAGATGTGATATCCAACTCCTTCCCATTCCAATCATGAGGCCCTTCCTATAGCATGAGATGTGATATCTCAATGCTTCTACCAAACCTGAGGCCCTTCCTATAGCATGAGATGTGATATCCAACACCTTCCCATTCCAATCCTGAGACCCTTCCTATAGCATGAGATGATATCCAACTCCTTCCCATTCCAATCCTGAGACCCTTCCTATAGCATGAGATGTGATATCTCAATGCTTCTACCAAACCTGAGTCCCTTCCTATAACATGAGATGTGATATCCAACTCCTTCCCATTCCAATCATGAGGCCCTTCCTATAGCATGAGATGTGATATCTCAATGCTCTTATTACCAAACCGGGATCATTCCTATAACCGAGATGATATCCACCTCCTTCCTATTCCAATCCTGAACCCCTTCCATGAGATGTGATATCCAACTCCTTCCCATTCCAATCCCGAGACCCTTCCGATAGCAGAGATGTGATATCTCAATGCTCATACCAAACCTGAGACCCTTCCTATGGCATGAGATGTCATATACTTCTCCTTCCCATTCCAATCCTGAGACCCTTCCTATAGCATGAGATGTGATATCTCAATGCTTCTAATACCAAACCTGATATCCTTCCTATAACATGAGATGTAATATCCAACTCCTTCCTATTCCAATCCTGAGATCCGTCCTATACCATGAGATGTGATATCTCAATGTTTCTCATACCAAACCTGAGGCCCTTCTTATAGCATGAGCTGTGATATCCGACTCCTTCCCATTCCACTCCTGAGACCCTTCCTATGGCATGAGATGTGATATCTCAATGTTTCTAATAACAAACCTGAGACCCTTCCTATTGCAAGAGATGTGATATCCAACTCCTTCCCATTCCAATCATGAGGCCCTTCCTATAGCATGAGATGTGATATCTCAATGCTTCTACCAAACCTGAGACCCTTCCTATAGCATGAGATGATATCCAACTCCTTCCCATTCCACTCCTGAGACCCTTCCTATGGCATGAGATGTGATATCTCAATGTTTCTAATAACAAACCTGAGACCCTTCCTATTGCAAGAGATGTGATATCCAACTCCTTCCCATTCCAATCATGAGGCCCTTCCTATAGCATGAGATGTGATATCTCAATGCTTCTACCAAACCTGAGACCCTTCCTATAGCATGAGATGTGATATCCAACACCTTCCCATTCCAATCCTGAGACCCTTCCTATAGCATGAGATGTGATATCTCAAGGCTCTTAATACCAAACCTTGGATCATACCTATTGCAAGAGATGTGATATCCAAATGCTTCCCATTCCAAACCTGAGACCCTTCCTATACCATGAGATGTGATATCTCAATGTTTCTAATACCAGACCTGAGACCCTTCCTATTGCAAGAGATGTGATATCCAAACCCTCCCCATTCCAAACCTGAGACCTTTCCTATTGCATGATGTGATATCCAACTCCTTCCCAATCCAATCCTGAGACCCTTCCTATACCATGAGATGTGATATCTCAATGTTTCTAATACCAGACCTGAGACCCTTCCTATTGCAAGAGATGTGATATCCAAACCCTTCCCATTCCAAACCTGAGACCTTTCCTATTGCATGATGTGATATCCAACTCCTTCCAATTCCAACCTATGACCCTTCCTATACCATGAGATGTGATATCTCAATACTTCTAATATCAAACCTGAGACCCTCCCTATAGCATGAGATGTGATATCCAACTCCTTCCCAATCCAATCCTGAGACCTTTCCGATAGCATGAGATGTGATATCCAACTCCTTCCAATTCCAACCTATGACCCTTCCTATAGCATGAGATGGGATATCCAACTCCTTCCCAATCCAATCCTGAGACCCTTCCGATAGCATGAGATGTGATATCTTAATGCTTCTACCATACCTGAGACCGTCCTATGGCATGAGATGTGATATCCAACTCCTTCCCATTCCAATCCTGAGACCCTTCCTAAAGCATGAAATGTGATATCCAACTCCTTCCCATTCCAATCCTGAGACCCTTCCGATAGCATGAGATGTGATATCCAACTCCTTCCCATTCCAATCCTGAGACCCGCCCTATACCATGAGATGTGATATCTCAATGCTTCTAATACCAAACCTGAGACTGTCCTATAACATGAGATGTGATATCTCAATGCTTCTAATAACAAACCTGAGACCCTTCCTATAACATGAGATGTGATATCCAAATGCTTCCCATTCCAATCCTGAGACCCTTCCTATAGCATGAGATGTGATATCCAACTCCTTCCCATTCCAATCCTGAGACCCGTCCTATACCATGAGATATGATATCTCAATGCTTCTAATACCAAACCTGAGACTGTCCTATAACATGAGATGTGATATCTCAATGCTTCTAATAACAAACCTGAGACCCTTCCTATAACATGAGATGTGATATCCAAATCCTTCCCATTCCAATCCTGAGACCCTTCCTATAACATGAGATGTGATATCCACCTCCTTCCCAATCCAATCCTGAGACCCTCCCTATAGCATGAGATGTGATATCCAACTCCTTCCAATTCCAATCCTTTGACCCTTCCCATAGCCTGAGATGTGATATCCAACTCCTTCCCATTCCAATCATGAGGCCCTTCCTATAGCATGAGATGTGATATCTCAATGCTTCTACCAAACCTGAGGCCCTTCCTATAGCATGAGATGTGATATCCAACACCTTCCCATTCCAATCCTGAGACCCTTCATATAGCATGAGATGATATCCAACTCCTTCCCATTCCAATCCTGAGACCCTTCCTATAGCATGAGATGTGATATCTCAATGCTTCTACCAAACCTGAGATCCTCCCTATAGCATGAGATGTGATATTCAACTCCTTCCCATTCCAATCCTGAGACCCTTACGATAGGATGAGATTTATTATCTCACTCCTTCAAATACCAAACTTGAGTCCCTTCCTAAAGGATGAGATCTGATATCTCAGTGCTTCTAATACCAAACCTGAGTCCCTTCCTATAACATGAGATGTGATATCCAACTCCTTCCCATTCCAATCATGAGGCCCTTCCTATAGCATGAGATGTGATATCTCAATGCTCTTATTACCAAACCTGGGATCATTCCTATAACCGAGATGATATCCACCTCCTTCCCATTCCAATCCTGAACCCCTTCCATGAGATGTGATATCTCAATGCTTCTAATACCAAAGTCGGACCGTTCCTATACCATGAGATGTGATATCCAACTCCTTCCCATTCCAATCCTGCGTCCCTTCATTTAGCATGGGATTTGAGATCTCAGTGCTTCTAATACCAAACCTGAGACACTTCCTATAACATGAGATGTGATATCCAACTCCTGCCGATTCCACTCCTGAGACCCTTCCTATGGCATGAGATGTGATATCTCAATGTTTCTAATAACAAACCTGAGACCCTTCCTATTGCAAGAGATGTGATATCCAAACCCTTCCCATTCCAAACCTGAGACCTTTCCTATTGCATGAGATGTGATATCCAATTCCTTCCCAATCCAATCCTGAGACCCTTCCGATAGCATTAGATGTGATATCTCAATGCTTCTAATATCAAACCTGAGACCCTCCCTATAGCAAGAGATGTGATATTCAACTCCTTCCTATTGAAATCCTGAGACCCTTCCGATAGCATGAGATGTGATATCCAACTCCTTCGAATTCCAACCTTTGACCCTTCCTATAGCATGAGATGGGATATCCAACTCCTTCCCAATCCAATCCTGAGACCCTTCCGATAGCATGAGATGTGATATCTTAATGCTTCTGCCAAACCTGAGACCTTCCTATGGCATGAGCTGTGATATCAAACTCCTTCCCATTCCAATCCTGAGACCCTTCCTATAGCATGAGATGTGATATCCAACTCCTTCTCATTCCAATCCTGAGACCCGTCCTATACCATGAGATGTTATATCTCAATGCTTCTAATACCAAACCTGAGACTGTCCTATAACATGAGATATGATATCTCAATCCTTCTAATAACAAACCTGAGACCCTTCCTATAACATGAGATGTGATGTCCAAGTCTTTCCCATTCCAATCCTGAGACCCTTCCTATAGCATGAGATGTGATATCCAACTCCTTCCCATTCCAATCATGAGGCCCTTCCTATAGCATGAGATGTGATATCTCAATGCTTCTACCAAACCTGAGACCCTTCCTATAGCATGAGATGTGATATCCAACTCCTTCCCATTCCAATCCTGAGACCCTTCCTATAGCATGAGATGTGATATCTCAAGGCTCTTAATACCAAACCTTGGATCATTCCTATTGCAAGAGATGTGATATCCAAATGCTTCCCATTCCAAACCTGAGACCCTTCCTATAGGATGAGAAGTGATATCCAACACCTTCCCATTCCAATCCTGAGACCCTTCCTATAGCATGAGATGTGATATCTCAAGGCTCTTAATACCAAACCTTGGATCATTCCTATTGCAAGAGATGTGATATCCAAATGCTTCCCATTCCAAACCTGAGACCCTTCCTATAGGATGAGAAGTGATATCCAACACCTTCCCATTCCAATCCTGAGACCCGCCCTATACCATGAGATGTGATATCTCAATGCTTCTAATACCAAACCTGAGACTGTCCTATAACATGAGATGTGATATCTCAATGCTTCTAATAACAAACCTGAGACCCTTCCTATAGCATGAGATGTGATATCCAACTCCTTCCCATTCCAATCCTGAGACCCGTCCTATACCATGAGATGTTATATCTCAATGCTTCTAATACCAAACCTGAGACTGTCCTATAACATGAGATGTGATATCTCAATCCTTCTAATAACAAACCTGAGACCCTTCCTATAACATGAGATGTGATGTCCAAGTCCTTCCCATTCCAATCCTGAGACCCTTCCTATAGCATGAAATGTGATATCCAACTCCTTCCCATTCCAATCATGAGGCCCTTCCTATAGCATGAGATGTGATATCTCAATGCTTCTACCAAACCTGAGACCCTTCCTATAGCATGAGATGTGATATCCAACTCCTTCCCATTCCAATCATGAGGCCCTTCCTATAGCATGAGATGTGATATCTCAATGCTTCTACCAAACCTGAGGCCCTTCCTATAGCATGAGATGTGATATCTCAATGCTTCTACCAAACCTGAGACCCTTCCTATAGCATGAGATGTGATATCCAACTCCTTCCCATTCCAATCATGAGGCCCTTCCTATAGCATGAGATGTGATATCTCAATGCTTCTACCAAACCTGAGGCCCTTCCTATAGCATGAGATGTGATATCCAACACCTTCCCATTCCAATCCTGAGACCCTTCCTATAGCATGAGATGATATCCAACTCCTTCCCATTCCAATCCTGAGACCCTTCCTATAGCATGAGATGTGATATCTCAATGCTTCTACCAAACCTGAGTCCCTTCCTATAACATGAGATGTGATATCCAACTCCTTCCCATTCCAATCATGAGGCCCTTCCTATAGCATGAGATGTGATATCTCAATGCTCTTATTACCAAACCGGGATCATTCCTATAACCGAGATGATATCCACCTCCTTCCTATTCCAATCCTGAACCCCTTCCATGAGATGTGATATCCAACTCCTTCCCATTCCAATCCCGAGACCCTTCCGATAGCAGAGATGTGATATCTCAATGCTCATACCAAACCTGAGACCCTTCCTATGGCATGAGATGTCATATACTTCTCCTTCCCATTCCAATCCTGAGACCCTTCCTATAGCATGAGATGTGATATCTCAATGCTTCTAATACCAAACCTGATATCCTTCCTATAACATGAGATGTAATATCCAACTCCTTCCTATTCCAATCCTGAGATCCGTCCTATACCATGAGATGTGATATCTCAATGTTTCTCATACCAAACCTGAGGCCCTTCTTATAGCATGAGCTGTGATATCCGACTCCTTCCCATTCCACTCCTGAGACCCTTCCTATGGCATGAGATGTGATATCTCAATGTTTCTAATAACAAACCTGAGACCCTTCCTATTGCAAGAGATGTGATATCCAACTCCTTCCCATTCCAATCATGAGGCCCTTCCTATAGCATGAGATGTGATATCTCAATGCTTCTACCAAACCTGAGACCCTTCCTATAGCATGAGATGATATCCAACTCCTTCCCATTCCACTCCTGAGACCCTTCCTATGGCATGAGATGTGATATCTCAATGTTTCTAATAACAAACCTGAGACCCTTCCTATTGCAAGAGATGTGATATCCAACTCCTTCCCATTCCAATCATGAGGCCCTTCCTATAGCATGAGATGTGATATCTCAATGCTTCTACCAAACCTGAGACCCTTCCTATAGCATGAGATGTGATATCCAACACCTTCCCATTCCAATCCTGAGACCCTTCCTATAGCATGAGATGTGATATCTCAAGGCTCTTAATACCAAACCTTGGATCATACCTATTGCAAGAGATGTGATATCCAAATGCTTCCCATTCCAAACCTGAGACCCTTCCTATACCATGAGATGTGATATCTCAATGTTTCTAATACCAGACCTGAGTCCCTTCCTATTGCAAGAGATGTGATATCCAAACCCTTCCCATTCCAAACCTGAGACCTTTCCTATTGCATGATGTGATATCCAACTCCTTCCCAATCCAATCCTGAGACCCTTCCTATACCATGAGATGTGATATCTCAATGTTTCTAATACCAGACCTGAGACCCTTCCTATTGCAAGAGATGTGATATCCAAACCCTTCCCATTCCAAACCTGAGACCTTTCCTATTGCATGATTTGATATCCAACTCCTTCCAATTCCAACCTATGACCCTTCCTATACCATGAGATGTGATATCTCAATACTTCTAATATCAAACCTGAGACCCTCCCTATAGCATGAGATGTGATATCCAACTCCTTCCCAATCCAATCCTGAGACCTTTCCGATAGCATGAGATGTGATATCCAACTCCTTCCAATTCCAACCTATGACCCTTCCTATAGCATGAGATGGGATATCCAACTCCTTCCCAATCCAATCCTGAGACCCTTCCGATAGCATGAGATGTGATATCTTAATGCTTCTACCATACCTGAGACCGTCCTATGGCATGAGATGTGATATCCAACTCCTTCCCATTCCAATCCTGAGACCCTTCCTAAAGCATGAAATGTGATATCCAACTCCTTCCCATTCCAATCCTGAGACCCTTCCGATAGCATGAGATGTGATATCCAACTCCTTCCCATTCCAATCCTGAGACCCGCCCTATACCATGAGATGTGATATCTCAATGCTTCTAATACCAAACCTGAGACTGTCCTATAACATGAGATGTGATATCTCAATGCTTCTAATAACAAACCTGAGACCCTTCCTATAACATGAGATGTGATATCCAAATGCTTCCCATTCCAATCCTGAGACCCTTCCTATAGCATGAGATGTGATATCCAACTCCTTCCCATTCCAATCCTGAGACCCGTCCTATACCATGAGATATGATATCTCAATGCTTCTAATACCAAACCTGAGACTGTCCTATAACATGAGATGTGATATCTCAATGCTTCTAATAACAAACCTGAGACCCTTCCTATAACATGAGATGTGATATCCAAATCCTTCCCATTCCAATCCTGAGACCCTTCCTATAACATGAGATGTGATATCCACCTCCTTCCCAATCCAATCCTGAGACCCTCCCTATAGCATGAGATGTGATATCCAACTCCTTCCAATTCCAATCCTTTGACCCTTCCCATAGCCTGAGATGTGATATCCAACTCCTTCCCATTCCAATCATGAGGCCCTTCCTATAGCATGAGATGTGACATCTCAATGCTTCTACGAAACCTGAGGCCCTTCCTATAGCATGAGATGTGATATCCAACACCTTCCCATTCCAATCCTGAGACCCTTCCTATAGCATGAGATGATATCCAACTCCTTCCCATTCCAATCCTGAGACCCTTCCTATAGCATGAGATGTGATATCTCAATGCTTCTACCAAACCTGAGATCCTCCCTATAGCATGAGATGTGATATTCAACTCCTTCCCATTCCAATCCTGAGACCCTTACGATAGGATGAGATTTATTATCTCACTCCTTCAAAGACCAAACTTGAGTCCCTTCCTAAAGGATGAGATCTGATATCTCAGTACTTCTAATACCAAACCTGAGTCCCTTCCTATAACATGAGATGTGATATCCAACTCCTTCCCATTCCAATCATGAGGCCCTTCCTATAGCATGAGATGTGATATCTCAATGCTCTTATTACCAAACCTGGGATCATTCCTATAACCGAGATGATATCCACCTCCTTCCCATTCCAATCCTGAACCCCTTCCATGAGATGTGATATCTCAATGCTTCTAATACCAAAGTCGGACCGTTCCTATACCATGAGATGTGATATCCAACTCCTTCCCATTCCAATCCTGCGTCCCTTCATTTAGCATGGGATTGGAGATCTCAGTGCTTCTAATACCAAACCTGAGAAACTTCCTATAACATGAGATGTGATATCCAACTCCTGCCGATTCCACTCCTGAGACCCTTCCTATGGCATGAGATGTGATATCTCAATGTTTCTAATAACAAACCTGAGACCCTTCCTATTGCAAGAGATGTGATATCCAAACCCTTCCCATTCCAAACCTGAGACCTTTCCTATTGCATGAGATGTGATATCCAACTCCTTCCCAATCCAATCCTGAGACCCTTCCGATAGCATTAGATGTGATATCTCAATGCTTCTAATATCAAACCTGAGACCCTCCCTATAGCAAGAGATGTGATATTCAACTCCTTCCCATTGAAATCCTGAGACCCTTCCGATAGCATGAGATGTGATATCCAACTCCTTCGAATTCCAACCTGTGACCCTTCCTATAGCATGAGATGGGATATCCAACTCCTTCCCAATCCAATCCTGAGACCCTTCCGATAGCATGAGATGTGATATCTTAATGCTTCTGCCAAACCTGAGACCTTCCTATGGCATGAGCTGTGATATCAAACTCCTTCCCATTCCAATCCTGAGACCCTTCCTATAGCATGAGATGTGATATCTCAATGCTTCTAATACCAAACCTGAGACTGTCCTATAACATGAGATATGATATCTCAATCCTTCTAATAACAAACCTGAGACCCTTCCTATAACATGAGATGTGATGTCCAAGTCCTTCCCATTCCAATCCTGAGACCCTTCCTATAGCATGAGATGTGATATCCAACTCCTTCCCATTCCAATCATGAGGCCCTTCCTATAGCATGAGATGTGATATCTCAATGCTTCTACCAAACCTGAGACCCTTCCTATAGCATGAGATGTGATATCCAACTCCTTCCCATTCCAATCCTGAGACCCTTCCTATAGCATGAGATGTGATATCTCAAGGCTCTTGATACCAAACCTTGGATCATTCCTATTGCAAGAGATGTGATATTCAAATGCTTCCCATTCCAAACCTGAGACCCTTCCTATAGGATGAGAAGTGATATCCAACACCTTCCCATTCCAATCCTGAGACCCTTCCTATAGCATGAGATGATATCCAACTCCTTCCCATTCCAAACCTGAGACCCTTCCTATAACATGAGATGTGATATCCAAATCCTTCCCATTCCAATCCTGAGACCCTTCCTATAGCATGAGATGTGATATCCAACTCCTTCCCATTCCAATCCTGAGACCCGTCCTATACCATGAGATATGATATCTCAATGCTTCTAATACCAAACCTGAGACTGTCCTATAACATGAGATGTGATATCTCAATGTTTCTAATAACAAACCTGAGACCCTTCCTATTGCAAGAGATGTGATATCCAAACCCTTCCCATTCCAAACCTGAGACCTTTCCTATTGCATGAGATGTGATATCCAACTCCTTCCCAATCCAATCCTGAGACCCTTCCGATAGCATGAGATGTGATATCCAACTCCTTCGAATTCCAACCTGTGACCCTTCCTATAGCATGAGATGGGATATCCAACTCCTTCCCAATCCAATCCTGAGACCCTTCCGATAGCATGAGATGTGATATCTTAATGCTTCTGCCAAACCTGAGACCTTCCTATGGCATGAGCTGTGATATCAAACTCCTTCCCATTCCAATCCTAAGACCCTTCCTATAGCATGAGATGTGATATCCAACTCCTTCCCATTCCAATCCTGAGACCCGTCCTATACCATGAGATGTTATATCTCAATGCTTCTAATACCAAAAGTGAGACTGTCCTATAACATGAGATGTGATATCTCAATCCTTCTAATAGCAAACCTGAGACCCTTCCTATAACATGAGATGTGATGTCCAAGTCCTTCCCATTCCAATCCTGAGACCCTTCCTATAGCATGAGATGTGATATCCAACTCCTTCCCATTCCAATCATGAGGCCCTTCCTATAGCATGAGATGTGATATCTCAATGCTTCTACCAAACCTGAGACCCTTCCTATAGCATGAGATGTGATATCCAACTCCTTCCCATTCCAATCCTGAGACCCTTCCTATAGCATGAGATGTGATATCTCAAGGCTCTTAATACCAAACCTTGGATCATTCCTATTGCAAGAGATGTGATATCCATATGCTTCCCATTCCAAACCTGAGACCCTTCCTATAGGATGAGAAGTGATATCCAACACCTTCCCATTCCAATCCTGAGACCCTTCCTATAGCATGAGATGATATCCAACTCCTTCCCATTCCAAACCTGAGACCTTTCCTATAGCATGAGATGTGATATCCAACTCCTTCCCATTCCAATCATGAGACCCGCCCTATACCATGAGATGTGATATCTCAATGCTTCTAATACCAAATCTGAGACTGTCCTATAACATGAGATGTGATATCTCAATCCTTCTAATAACAAACCTGAGACCCTTCCTATAACATGAGATGTGATGTCCAAGTCCTTCCCATTCCAATCCTGAGACCCTTCCTATAGCATGAGATGTGATATCCAACTCCTTCCCATTCCAATCATGAGGCCCTTCCTATAGCATGAGATGTGATATCTCAATGCTTCTACCAAACCTGAGACCCTTCCTATAGCATGAGATGTGATATCCAACTCCTTCCTATTCCAATCATGAGGCCCTTCCTATAGCATGAGATGTGATATCTCAATGCTTCTACCAAACCTGAGGCCCTTCCTATAGCATGAGATGTGATATCCAACACCTTCCCATTCCAATCCTGAGACCCTTCCTATAGCATGAGATGATATCCAACTCCTTCCCATTCCAATCCTGAGACCCTTCCTATAGCATGAGATGTGATATCTCAATGCTTCTAATACCAAACCTGAGACTGTCCTATAACATGAGATATGATATCTCAATCCTTCTAATAACAAACCTGAGACCCTTCCTATAACATGAGATGTGATGTCCAAGTCCTTCCCATTCCAATCCTGAGACCCTTCCTATAGCATGAGATGTGATATCCAACTCCTTCCCATTCCAATCATGAGGCCCTTCCTATAGCATGAGATGTGATATCTCAATGCTTCTACCAAACCTGAGACCCTTCCTATAGCATGAGATGTGATATCCAACTCCTTCCCATTCCAATCCTGAGACCCTTCCTATAGCATGAGATGTGATATCTCAAGGCTCTTGATACCAAACCTTGGATCATTCCTATTGCAAGAGATGTGATATTCAAATGCTTCCCATTCCAAACCTGAGACCCTTCCTATAGGATGAGAAGTGATATCCAACACCTTCCCATTCCAATCCTGAGACCCTTCCTATAGCATGAGATGATATCCAACTCCTTCCCATTCCAAACCTGAGACCCTTCCTATAACATGAGATGTGATATCCAAATCCTTCCCATTCCAATCCTGAGACCCTTCCTATAGCATGAGATGTGATATCCAACTCCTTCCCATTCCAATCCTGAGACCCGTCCTATACCATGAGATATGATATCTCAATGCTTCTAATACCAAACCTGAGACTGTCCTATAACATGAGATGTGATATCTCAATGTTTCTAATAACAAACCTGAGACCCTTCCTATTGCAAGAGATGTGATATCCAAACCCTTCCCATTCCAAACCTGAGACCTTTCCTATTGCATGAGATGTGATATCCAACTCCTTCCCAATCCAATCCTGAGACCCTTCCGATAGCATGAGATGTGATATCCAACTCCTTCGAATTCCAACCTGTGACCCTTCCTATAGCATGAGATGGGATATCCAACTCCTTCCCAATCCAATCCTGAGACCCTTCCGATAGCATGAGATGTGATATCTTAATGCTTCTGCCAAACCTGAGACCTTCCTATGGCATGAGCTGTGATATCAAACTCCTTCCCATTCCAATCCTAAGACCCTTCCTATAGCATGAGATGTGATATCCAACTCCTTCCCATTCCAATCCTGAGACCCGTCCTATACCATGAGATGTTATATCTCAATGCTTCTAATACCAAAAGTGAGACTGTCCTATAACATGAGATGTGATATCTCAATCCTTCTAATAGCAAACCTGAGACCCTTCCTATAACATGAGATGTGATGTCCAAGTCCTTCCCATTCCAATCCTGAGACCCTTCCTATAGCATGAGATGTGATATCCAACTCCTTCCCATTCCAATCATGAGGCCCTTCCTATAGCATGAGATGTGATATCTCAATGCTTCTACCAAACCTGAGACCCTTCCTATAGCATGAGATGTGATATCCAACTCCTTCCCATTCCAATCCTGAGACCCTTCCTATAGCATGAGATGTGATATCTCAAGGCTCTTAATACCAAACCTTGGATCATTCCTATTGCAAGAGATGTGATATCCATATGCTTCCCATTCCAAACCTGAGACCCTTCCTATAGGATGAGAAGTGATATCCAACACCTTCCCATTCCAATCCTGAGACCCTTCCTATAGCATGAGATGATATCCAACTCCTTCCCATTCCAAACCTGAGACCTTTCCTATAGCATGAGATGTGATATCCAACTCCTTCCCATTCCAATCATGAGACCCGCCCTATACCATGAGATGTGATATCTCAATGCTTCTAATACCAAATCTGAGACTGTCCTATAACATGAGATGTGATATCTCAATCCTTCTAATAACAAACCTGAGACCCTTCCTATAACATGAGATGTGATGTCCAAGTCCTTCCCATTCCAATCCTGAGACCCTTCCTATAGCATGAGATGTGATATCCAACTCCTTCCCATTCCAATCATGAGGCCCTTCCTATAGCATGAGATGTGATATCTCAATGCTTCTACCAAACCTGAGACCCTTCCTATAGCATGAGATGTGATATCCAACTCCTTCCTATTCCAATCATGAGGCCCTTCCTATAGCATGAGATGTGATATCTCAATGCTTCTACCAAACCTGAGGCCCTTCCTATAGCATGAGATGTGATATCCAACACCTTCCCATTCCAATCCTGAGACCCTTCCTATAGCATGAGATGATATCCAACTCCTTCCCATTCCAATCCTGAGACCCTTCCTATAGCATGAGATGTGATATCTCAATGCTTCTACCAAACCTGAGATCCTCCCTATAGCATGAGATGTGATATTCAACTCCTTCCCATTCCAATCCTGAGACCCTTACGATAGGATGAGATTTATTATCTCACTCCTTCAAATACCAAACTTGAGTCCCTTCCTAAAGGATGAGATCTGATATCTCAGTGCTTCTAATACCAAACCTGAGTCCCTTCCTATAACATGAGATGTGATATCCAACTCCTTCCCATTCCAATCATGAGGCCCTTCCTATAGCATGAGATGTGATATCTCAATGCTCTTATTACCAAACCTGGGATCATTCCTATAACCGAGATGATATCCACCTCCTTCCTATTCCAATCCTGAACCCCTTCCATGAGATGTGATATCCAACTCCTTCCCATTCCAATCCCGAGACCCTTCCGATAGCAGAGATGTGATATCTCAATGCTCATACCAAACCTGAGACCCTTCCTATGGCATGAGATGTCATATACTTCTCCTTCCCATTCCAATCCTGAGACCCTTCCTATAGCATGAGATGTGATATCTCAATGCTTCTACCAAACCTGAGACCCTTCCTATCGCATGAGATGTGATATCCAACTCCTTCCCATTCCAATCATGAGACCCTTCCTATAGCATGAGATGTGATATCTCAATGCTTCTAATACCAAACCTGATATCCTTCCTATAACATGAGATGTGATATCCAACTCCATCCTATACCATGAGATGTGATATCTCAATGTTTCTCATACCAAACCTGAGGCCCTTCTTATAGCATGAGCTGTGATATCCGACTCCTTCCCAATCCAATCCTGAGACCCTTCCTATAGCAAGAGATGTAATATCACAATGCTTGTAATACCAAACCTGAGACCCTTCTTAAAGCATGAGATGTGATATCCAACTCCTTGCCGTTCCCAACCTGAGACCCTTCCTATAGCATGAGATGATATCCAACTCCTTCCCATTCCACTCCTGAGACCCTTCCTATGGCATGAGATGTGATATCTCAATGTTTCTAATAACAAACCTGAGACCCTTCCTATTGCAAGAGATGTGATATCCAACTCCTTCCCATTCCAATCATGAGGCCCTTCCTATAGCATGAGATGTGATATCTCAATGCTTCTACCAAACCTGAGACCCTTCCTATAGCATGAGATGTGATATCCAACACCTTCCCATTCCAATCCTGAGACCCTTCCTATAGCATGAGATGTGATAGCTCAAGGCTCTTAATACCAAACCTTGGATCATTCCTATTGCAAGAGATGTGATATCCAAATGCTTCCCATTCCAAACCTGAGACCCTTCCTATACCATGAGATGTGATATCTCAATGTTTCTAATACCAGACCTGAGACCCTTCCTATTGCAAGAGATGTGATATCCAAACCCTTCCCATTCCAAACCTGAGACCTTTCCTATTGCATGATGTGATATCCAACTCCTTCCAATTCCAATCATGAGACCCGCCCTATACCATGAGATGTGATATCTCAATGCTTCTAATATCAAACCTGAGACCCTCCCTGTAGCATGAGATGTGATATCCAACTCCTTCCCAATCCAATCCTGAGACCTTTCCGATAGCATGAGATGTGATATCCAACTCCTTCCAATTCCAACCTATGACCCTTCCTATAGCATGAGATGGGATATCCAACTCCTTCCCAATCCAATCCTGAGACCCTTCCGATAGCATGAGATGTGATATCTTAATGCTTCTATCATACCTGAGACCTTCCTATGGCATGAGATGTGATATCCAACTCCTTCCCATTCCAATCCTGAGACCCTTCCTAAAGCATGAAATGTGATATCCAACTCCTTCCCGTTCCAATCCTGAGACCCTTCCGATAGCATGAGATGTGATATCCAACTCCTTCCCATTCCAATCCTGAGACCCGCCCTATACCATGAGATGTGATATCTCAATGCTTCTAATACCAAACCTGAGACTGTCCTATAACATGAGATGTGATATCTCAATGCTTCTAATAACAAACCTGAGACCCTTCCTATAACATGAGATGTGATATCCAAATCCTTCCCATTCCAATCCTGAGACCCTTCCTATAGCATGAGATGTGATATCCAACTCCTTCCCATTCCAATCCTGAGACCCGTCCTATACCATGAGATATGATATCTCAATGCTTCTAATACCAAACCTGAGTCTGTCCTATAACATGAGATGTGATATCTCAATGCTTCTAATAACAAACCTGAGACCCTTCCTATAACATGAGATGTGATATCCAAATCCTTCCCATTCCAATCCTGAGACCCTTCCTATAACATGAGATGTGATATCCAACTCCTTCCCAATCCAATCCTGAGACCCTCCCTATAGCATGAGATGTGATATCCAACTCCTTCCAATTCCAATCCTTTGACCCTTCCCATAGCCTGAGATGTGATATCCAACTCCTTCCCATTCCAATCATGAGGCCCTTCCTATAGCATGAGATGTGATATCTCAATGCTTCTACCAAACCTGAGGCCCTTCCTATAGCATGAGATGTGATATCCAACACCTTCCCATTCCAATCCTGAGACCCTTCCTATAGCATGAGATGATATCCAACTCCTTCCCATTCCAATCCTGAGACCCTTCCTATAGCATGAGATGTGATATCTCAATGCTTCTACCAAACCTGAGATCCTCCCTGTAGCATGAGATGTGATATTCAACTCCTTCCCATTCCAATCCTGAGACCCTTACGATAGGATGAGATTTATTATCTCACTCCTTCAAATACCAAACTTGAGTCCCTTCCTAAAGGATGAGATCTGATATCTCAGTGCTTCTAATACCAAACCTGAGTCCCTTCCTATAACATGAGATGTGATATCCAACTCCTTCCCATTCCAATCATGAGGCCCTTCCTATAGCATGAGATGTGATATCTCAATGCTCTTATTACCAAACCTGGGATCATTCCTATAACCGAGATGATATCCACCTCCTTCCCATTCCAATCCTGAACCCCTTCCATGAGATGTGATATCTCAATGCTTCTAATACCAAAGTCGGACCGTTCGTTTACCATGAGATGTGATATCCAACTCCTTCCCATTCCAATCCTGCGTCCCTTCATTTAGCATGGGATTTGAGATCTCAGTGCTTCTAATACCAAACCTGAGACACTTCCTATAACATGAGATGTGATATCCAACTCCTGCCGATTCCACTCCTGAGACCCTTCCTATGGCATGAGATGTGATATCTCAATGTTTCTAATAACAAACCTGAGACCCTTCCTATTGCAAGAGATGTGATATCCAAACCCTTCCCATTCCAAACCTGAGACCTTTCCTATTGCATGAGATGTGATATCCAACTCCTTCCCAATCCAATCCTGAGACCCTTCTGATAGCATTAGATGTGATATCTCAATGCTTCTAATATCAAACCTGAGACCCTCCCTATAGCAACAGATGTGATATTCAACTCCTTCCCATTCAAATCCTGAGACCCTTCCTATAACATGAGATGTGATATCCAACTCCTTCCCATTCCAATCATGAGGCCCTTCCTATATCATGAGATGTGATATCTCAATGCTCTTATTACCAAACCGGGATCATTCCTATAACCGAGATGATATCCACCTCCTTCCTATTCCAATCCTGAACCCCTTCCATGAGATGTGATATCCAACTCCTTCCCATTCCAATCCCGAGACCCTTCCGATAGCAGAGATGTGATATCTCAATGCTCATACCAAACCTGAGACCCTTCCTATGGCATGAGATGTCATATACTTCTCCTTCCCATTCCAATCCTGAGACCCTTCCTATAGCATGAGATGTGATATCTCAATGCTTCTAATACCAAACCTGATATCCTTCCTATAACATGAGATGTAATATCCAACTCCTTCCTATTCCAATCCTGAGATCCGTCCTATACCATGAGATGTGATATCTCAATGTTTCTCATACCAAACCTGAGGCCCTTCTTATAGCATGAGCTGTGATATCCGACTCCTTCCCATTCCACTCCTGAGACCCTTCCTATGGCATGAGATGTGATATCTCAATGTTTCTAATAACAAACCTGAGACCCTTCCTATTGCAAGAGATGTGATATCCAACTCCTTCCCATTCCAATCATGAGGCCCTTCCTATAGCATGAGATGTGATATCTCAATGCTTCTACCAAACCTGAGACCCTTCCTATAGCATGAGATGATATCCAACTCCTTCCCATTCCACTCCTGAGACCCTTCCTATGGCATGAGATGTGATATCTCAATGTTTCTAATAACAAACCTGAGACCCTTCCTATTGCAAGAGATGTGATATCCAACTCCTTCCCATTCCAATCATGAGGCCCTTCCTATAGCATGAGATGTGATATCTCAATGCTTCTACCAAACCTGAGACCCTTCCTATAGCATGAGATGTGATATCCAACACCTTCCCATTCCAATCCTGAGACCCTTCCTATAGCATGAGATGTGATATCTCAAGGCTCTTAATACCAAACCTTGGATCATACCTATTGCAAGAGATGTGATATCCAAATGCTTCCCATTCCAAACCTGAGACCCTTCCTATACCATGAGATGTGATATCTCAATGTTTCTAATACCAGACCTGAGACCCTTCCTATTGCAAGAGATGTGATATCCAAACCCTTCCCATTCCAAACCTGAGACCTTTCCTATTGCATGATGTGATATCCAACTCCTTCCCAATCCAATCCTGAGACCCTTCCTATACCATGAGATGTGATATCTCAATGTTTCTAATACCAGACCTGAGACCCTTCCTATTGCAAGAGATGTGATATCCAAACCCTTCCCATTCCAAACCTGAGACCTTTCCTATTGCATGATTTGATATCCAACTCCTTCCAATTCCAACCTATGACCCTTCCTATACCATGAGATGTGATATCTCAATACTTCTAATATCAAACCTGAGACCCTCCCTATAGCATGAGATGTGATATCCAACTCCTTCCCAATCCAATCCTGAGACCTTTCCGATAGCATGAGATGTGATATCCAACTCCTTCCAATTCCAACCTATGACCCTTCCTATAGCATGAGATGGGATATCCAACTCCTTCCCAATCCAATCCTGAGACCCTTCCGATAGCATGAGATGTGATATCTTAATGCTTCTACCATACCTGAGACCGTCCTATGGCATGAGATGTGATATCCAACTCCTTCCCATTCCAATCCTGAGACCCTTCCTAAAGCATGAAATGTGATATCCAACTCCTTCCCATTCCAATCCTGAGACCCTTCCGATAGCATGAGATGTGATATCCAACTCCTTCCCATTCCAATCCTGAGACCCGCCCTATACCATGAGATGTGATATCTCAATGCTTCTAATACCAAACCTGAGACTGTCCTATAACATGAGATGTGATATCTCAATGCTTCTAATAACAAACCTGAGACCCTTCCTATAACATGAGATGTGATATCCAAATGCTTCCCATTCCAATCCTGAGACCCTTCCTATAGCATGAGATGTGATATCCAACTCCTTCCCATTCCAATCCTGAGACCCGTCCTATACCATGAGATATGATATCTCAATGCTTCTAATACCAAACCTGAGACTGTCCTATAACATGAGATGTGATATCTCAATGCTTCTAATAACAAACCTGAGACCCTTCCTATAACATGAGATGTGATATCCAAATCCTTCCCATTCCAATCCTGAGACCCTTCCTATAACATGAGATGTGATATCCACCTCCTTCCCAATCCAATCCTGAGACCCTCCCTATAGCATGAGATGTGATATCCAACTCCTTCCAATTCCAATCCTTTGACCCTTCCCATAGCCTGAGATGTGATATCCAACTCCTTCCCATTCCAATCATGAGGCCCTTCCTATAGCATGAGATGTGATATCTCAATGCTTCTACCAAACCTGAGGCCCTTCCTATAGCATGAGATGTGATATCCAACACCTTCCCATTCCAATCCTGAGACCCTTCCTATAGCATGAGATGATATCCAACTCCTTCCCATTCCAATCCTGAGACCCTTCCTATAGCATGAGATGTGATATCTCAATGCTTCTACCAAACCTGAGATCCTCCCTATAGCATGAGATGTGATATTCAACTCCTTCCCATTCCAATCCTGAGACCCTTACGATAGGATGAGATTTATTATCTCACTCCTTCAAATACCAAACTTGAGTCCCTTCCTAAAGGATGAGATCTGATATCTCAGTGCTTCTAATACCAAACCTGAGTCCCTTCCTATAACATGAGATGTGATATCCAACTCCTTCCCATTCCAATCATGAGGCCCTTCCTATAGCATGAGATGTGATATCTCAATGCTCTTATTACCAAACCTGGGATCATTCCTATAACCGAGATGATATCCACCTCCTTCCCATTCCAATCCTGAACCCCTTCCATGAGATGTGATATCTCAATGCTTCTAATACCAAAGTCGGACCGTTCCTATACCATGAGATGTGATATCCAACTCCTTCCCATTCCAATCCTGCGTCCCTTCATTTAGCATGGGATTTGAGATCTCAGTGCTTCTAATACCAAACCTGAGACACTTCCTATA
Organism: Ambystoma mexicanum; assembly: GCF_040938575.1. Lineage (NCBI taxonomy): Eukaryota > Metazoa > Chordata > Amphibia > Caudata > Ambystomatidae > Ambystoma > Ambystoma mexicanum. The sequence goes on from NC_090938.1 coordinate 290,278,569, forward strand.
ACATGAGATGTGATATCCAACTCCTGCCGATTCCACTCCTGAGACCCTTCCTATGGCATGAGATGTGATATCTCAATGTTTCTAATAACAAACCTGAGACCCTTCCTATTGCAAGAGATGTGATATCCAAACCCTTCCCATTCCAAACCTGAGACCTTTCCTATTGCATGAGATGTGATATCCAACTCCTTCCCAATCCAATCCTGAGACCCTTCCGATAGCATTAGATGTGATATCTCAATCCTTCTAATAACAAACCTGAGACCCTTCCTATAACATGAGATGTGATGTCCAAGTCCTTCCCATTCCAATCCTGAGACCCTTCCTATAGCATGAGATGTGATATCCAACTCCTTCCCATTCCAATCATGAGGCCCTTCCTATAGCATGAGATGTGATATCTCAATGCTTCTACCAAACCTGAGACCCTTCCTATAGCATGAGATGTGATATCCAACTCCTTCCCATTCCAATCCTGAGACCCTTCCTATAGCATGAGATGTGATATCTCAAGGCTCTTGATACCAAACCTTGGATCATTCCTATTGCAAGAGATGGGATATTCAAATGCTTCCCATTCCAAACCTGAGACCCTTCCTATAGGATGAGAAGTGATATCCAACACCTTCCCATTCCAATCCTGAGACCCTTCCTATAGCATGAGATGATATCCAACTCCTTCCCATTCCAAACCTGAGACCCTTCCTATAACATGAGATGTGATATCCAAATCCTTCCCATTCCAATCCTGAGACCCTTCCTATAGCATGAGATGTGATATCCAACTCCTTCCCATTCCAATCCTGAGACCCGTCCTATACCATGAGATATGATATCTCAATGCTTCTAATACCAAACCTGAGACTGTCCTATAACATGAGATGTGATATCTCAATGTTTCTAATAACAAACCTGAGACCCTTCCTATTGCAAGAGATGTGATATCCAAACCCTTCCCATTCCAAACCTGAGACCTTTCCTATTGCATGAGATGTGATATCCAACTCCTTCCCAATCCAATCCTGAGACCCTTCCGATAGCATGAGATGTGATATCCAACTCCTTCGAATTCCAACCTGTGACCCTTCCTATAGCATGAGATGGGATATCCAACTCCTTCCCAATCCAATCCTGAGACCCTTCCGATAGCATGAGATGTGATATCTTAATGCTTCTGCCAAACCTGAGACCTTCCTATGGCATGAGCTGTGATATCAAACTCCTTCCCATTCCAATCCTAAGACCCTTCCTATAGCATGAGATGTGATATCCAACTCCTTCCCATTCCAATCCTGAGACCCGTCCTATACCATGAGATGTTATATCTCAATGCTTCTAATACCAAAAGTGAGACTGTCCTATAACATGAGATGTGATATCTCAATCCTTCTAATAGCAAACCTGAGACCCTTCCTATAACATGAGATGTGATGTCCAAGTCCTTCCCATTCCAATCCTGAGACCCTTCCTATAGCATGAGATGTGATATCCAACTCCTTCCCATTCCAATCATGAGGCCCTTCCTATAGCATGAGATGTGATATCTCAATGCTTCTACCAAACCTGAGACCCTTCCTATAGCATGAGATGTGATATCCAACTCCTTCCCATTCCAATCCTGAGACCCTTCCTATAGCATGAGATGTGATATCTCAAGGCTCTTAATACCAAACCTTGGATCATTCCTATTGCAAGAGATGTGATATCCATATGCTTCCCATTCCAAACCTGAGACCCTTCCTATAGGATGAGAAGTGATATCCAACACCTTCCCATTCCAATCCTGAGACCCTTCCTATAGCATGAGATGATATCCAACTCCTTCCCATTCCAAACCTGAGACCTTTCCTATAGCATGAGATGTGATATCCAACTCCTTCCCATTCCAATCATGAGACCCGCCCTATACCATGAGATGTGATATCTCAATGCTTCTAATACCAAATCTGAGACTGTCCTATAACATGAGATGTGATATCTCAATCCTTCTAATAACAAACCTGAGACCCTTCCTATAACATGAGATGTGATGTCCAAGTCCTTCCCATTCCAATCCTGAGACCCTTCCTATAGCATGAGATGTGATATCCAACTCCTTCCCATTCCAATCATGAGGCCCTTCCTATAGCATGAGATGTGATATCTCAATGCTTCTACCAAACCTGAGACCCTTCCTATAGCATGAGATGTGATATCCAACTCCTTCCTATTCCAATCATGAGGCCCTTCCTATAGCATGAGATGTGATATCTCAATGCTTCTACCAAACCTGAGGCCCTTCCTATAGCATGAGATGTGATATCCAACACCTTCCCATTCCAATCCTGAGACCCTTCCTATAGCATGAGATGATATCCAACTCCTTCCCATTCCAATCCTGAGACCCTTCCTATAGCATGAGATGTGATATCTCAATGCTTCTACCAAACCTGAGATCCTCCCTATAGCATGAGATGTGATATTCAACTCCTTCCCATTCCAATCCTGAGACCCTTACGATAGGATGAGATTTATTATCTCACTCCTTCAAATACCAAACTTGAGTCCCTTCCTAAAGGATGAGATCTGATATCTCAGTGCTTCTAATACCAAACCTGAGTCCCTTCCTATAACATGAGATGTGATATCCAACTCCTTCCCATTCCAATCATGAGGCCCTTCCTATAGCATGAGATGTGATATCTCAATGCTCTTATTACCAAACCTGGGATCATTCCTATAACCGAGATGATATCCACCTCCTTCCTATTCCAATCCTGAACCCCTTCCATGAGATGTGATATCCAACTCCTTCCCATTCCAATCCCGAGACCCTTCCGATAGCAGAGATGTGATATCTCAATGCTCATACCAAACCTGAGACCCTTCCTATGGCATGAGATGTCATATACTTCTCCTTCCCATTCCAATCCTGAGACCCTTCCTATAGCATGAGATGTGATATCTCAATGCTTCTACCAAACCTGAGACCCTTCCTATCGCATGAGATGTGATATCCAACTCCTTCCCATTCCAATCATGAGACCCTTCCTATAGCATGAGATGTGATATCTCAATGCTTCTAATACCAAACCTGATATCCTTCCTATAACATGAGATGTGATATCCAACTCCATCCTATACCATGAGATGTGATATCTCAATGTTTCTCATACCAAACCTGAGGCCCTTCTTATAGCATGAGCTGTGATATCCGACTCCTTCCCAATCCAATCCTGAGACCCTTCCTATAGCAAGAGATGTAATATCACAATGCTTGTAATACCAAACCTGAGACCCTTCTTAAAGCATGAGATGTGATATCCAACTCCTTGCCGTTCCCAACCTGAGACCCTTCCTATAGCATGAGATGATATCCAACTCCTTCCCATTCCACTCCTGAGACCCTTCCTATGGCATGAGATGTGATATCTCAATGTTTCTAATAACAAACCTGAGACCCTTCCTATTGCAAGAGATGTGATATCCAACTCCTTCCCATTCCAATCATGAGGCCCTTCCTATAGCATGAGATGTGATATCTCAATGCTTCTACCAAACCTGAGACCCTTCCTATAGCATGAGATGTGATATCCAACACCTTCCCATTCCAATCCTGAGACCCTTCCTATAGCATGAGATGTGATAGCTCAAGGCTCTTAATACCAAACCTTGGATCATTCCTATTGCAAGAGATGTGATATCCAAATGCTTCCCATTCCAAACCTGAGACCCTTCCTATACCATGAGATGTGATATCTCAATGTTTCTAATACCAGACCTGAGACCCTTCCTATTGCAAGAGATGTGATATCCAAACCCTTCCCATTCCAAACCTGAGACCTTTCCTATTGCATGATGTGATATCCAACTCCTTCCAATTCCAATCATGAGACCCGCCCTATACCATGAGATGTGATATCTCAATGCTTCTAATATCAAACCTGAGACCCTCCCTGTAGCATGAGATGTGATATCCAACTCCTTCCCAATCCAATCCTGAGACCTTTCCGATAGCATGAGATGTGATATCCAACTCCTTCCAATTCCAACCTATGACCCTTCCTATAGCATGAGATGGGATATCCAACTCCTTCCCAATCCAATCCTGAGACCCTTCCGATAGCATGAGATGTGATATCTTAATGCTTCTATCATACCTGAGACCTTCCTATGGCATGAGATGTGATATCCAACTCCTTCCCATTCCAATCCTGAGACCCTTCCTAAAGCATGAAATGTGATATCCAACTCCTTCCCGTTCCAATCCTGAGACCCTTCCGATAGCATGAGATGTGATATCCAACTCCTTCCCATTCCAATCCTGAGACCCGCCCTATACCATGAGATGTGATATCTCAATGCTTCTAATACCAAACCTGAGACTGTCCTATAACATGAGATGTGATATCTCAATGCTTCTAATAACAAACCTGAGACCCTTCCTATAACATGAGATGTGATATCCAAATCCTTCCCATTCCAATCCTGAGACCCTTCCTATAGCATGAGATGTGATATCCAACTCCTTCCCATTCCAATCCTGAGACCCGTCCTATACCATGAGATATGATATCTCAATGCTTCTAATACCAAACCTGAGACTGTCCTATAACATGAGATGTGATATCTCAATGCTTCTAATAACAAACCTGAGACCCTTCCTATAACATGAGATGTGATATCCAAATCCTTCCCATTCCAATCCTGAGACCCTTCCTATAACATGAGATGTGATATCCAACTCCTTCCCAATCCAATCCTGAGACCCTCCCTATAGCATGAGATGTGATATCCAACTCCTTCCAATTCCAATCCTTTGACCCTTCCCATAGCCTGAGATGTGATATCCAACTCCTTCCCATTCCAATCATGAGGCCCTTCCTATAGCATGAGATGTGATATCTCAATGCTTCTACCAAACCTGAGGCCCTTCCTATAGCATGAGATGTGATATCCAACACCTTCCCATTCCAATCCTGAGACCCTTCCTATAGCATGAGATGATATCCAACTCCTTCCCATTCCAATCCTGAGACCCTTCCTATAGCATGAGATGTGATATCTCAATGCTTCTACCAAACCTGAGATCCTCCCTGTAGCATGAGATGTGATATTCAACTCCTTCCCATTCCAATCCTGAGACCCTTACGATAGGATGAGATTTATTATCTCACTCCTTCAAATACCAAACTTGAGTCCCTTCCTAAAGGATGAGATCTGATATCTCAGTGCTTCTAATACCAAACCTGAGTCCCTTCCTATAACATGAGATGTGATATCCAACTCCTTCCCATTCCAATCATGAGGCCCTTCCTATAGCATGAGATGTGATATCTCAATGCTCTTATTACCAAACCTGGGATCATTCCTATAACCGAGATGATATCCACCTCCTTCCCATTCCAATCCTGAACCCCTTCCATGAGATGTGATATCTCAATGCTTCTAATACCAAAGTCGGACCGTTCGTTTACCATGAGATGTGATATCCAACTCCTTCCCATTCCAATCCTGCGTCCCTTCATTTAGCATGGGATTTGAGATCTCAGTGCTTCTAATACCAAACCTGAGACACTTCCTATAACATGAGATGTGATATCCAACTCCTGCCGATTCCACTCCTGAGACCCTTCCTATGGCATGAGATGTGATATCTCAATGTTTCTAATAACAAACCTGAGACCCTTCCTATTGCAAGAGATGTGATATCCAAACCCTTCCCATTCCAAACCTGAGACCTTTCCTATTGCATGAGATGTGATATCCAACTCCTTCCCAATCCAATCCTGAGACCCTTCTGATAGCATTAGATGTGATATCTCAATGCTTCTAATATCAAACCTGAGACCCTCCCTATAGCAACAGATGTGATATTCAACTCCTTCCCATTCAAATCCTGAGACCCTTCCTATAACATGAGATGTGATATCCAACTCCTTCCCATTCCAATCATGAGGCCCTTCCTATATCATGAGATGTGATATCTCAATGCTCTTATTACCAAACCGGGATCATTCCTATAACCGAGATGATATCCACCTCCTTCCTATTCCAATCCTGAACCCCTTCCATGAGATGTGATATCCAACTCCTTCCCATTCCAATCCCGAGACCCTTCCGATAGCAGAGATGTGATATCTCAATGCTCATACCAAACCTGAGACCCTTCCTATGGCATGAGATGTCATATACTTCTCCTTCCCATTCCAATCCTGAGACCCTTCCTATAGCATGAGATGTGATATCTCAATGCTTCTAATACCAAACCTGATATCCTTCCTATAACATGAGATGTAATATCCAACTCCTTCCTATTCCAATCCTGAGATCCGTCCTATACCATGAGATGTGATATCTCAATGTTTCTCATACCAAACCTGAGGCCCTTCTTATAGCATGAGCTGTGATATCCGACTCCTTCCCATTCCACTCCTGAGACCCTTCCTATGGCATGAGATGTGATATCTCAATGTTTCTAATAACAAACCTGAGACCCTTCCTATTGCAAGAGATGTGATATCCAACTCCTTCCCATTCCAATCATGAGGCCCTTCCTATAGCATGAGATGTGATATCTCAATGCTTCTACCAAACCTGAGACCCTTCCTATAGCATGAGATGATATCCAACTCCTTCCCATTCCACTCCTGAGACCCTTCCTATGGCATGAGATGTGATATCTCAATGTTTCTAATAACAAACCTGAGACCCTTCCTATTGCAAGAGATGTGATATCCAACTCCTTCCCATTCCAATCATGAGGCCCTTCCTATAGCATGAGATGTGATATCTCAATGCTTCTACCAAACCTGAGACCCTTCCTATAGCATGAGATGTGATATCCAACACCTTCCCATTCCAATCCTGAGACCCTTCCTATAGCATGAGATGTGATATCTCAAGGCTCTTAATACCAAACCTTGGATCATACCTATTGCAAGAGATGTGATATCCAAATGCTTCCCATTCCAAACCTGAGACCCTTCCTATACCATGAGATGTGATATCTCAATGTTTCTAATACCAGACCTGAGACCCTTCCTATTGCAAGAGATGTGATATCCAAACCCTTCCCATTCCAAACCTGAGACCTTTCCTATTGCATGATGTGATATCCAACTCCTTCCCAATCCAATCCTGAGACCCTTCCTATACCATGAGATGTGATATCTCAATGTTTCTAATACCAGACCTGAGACCCTTCCTATTGCAAGAGATGTGATATCCAAACCCTTCCCATTCCAAACCTGAGACCTTTCCTATTGCATGATTTGATATCCAACTCCTTCCAATTCCAACCTATGACCCTTCCTATACCATGAGATGTGATATCTCAATACTTCTAATATCAAACCTGAGACCCTCCCTATAGCATGAGATGTGATATCCAACTCCTTCCCAATCCAATCCTGAGACCTTTCCGATAGCATGAGATGTGATATCCAACTCCTTCCAATTCCAACCTATGACCCTTCCTATAGCATGAGATGGGATATCCAACTCCTTCCCAATCCAATCCTGAGACCCTTCCGATAGCATGAGATGTGATATCTTAATGCTTCTACCATACCTGAGACCGTCCTATGGCATGAGATGTGATATCCAACTCCTTCCCATTCCAATCCTGAGACCCTTCCTAAAGCATGAAATGTGATATCCAACTCCTTCCCATTCCAATCCTGAGACCCTTCCGATAGCATGAGATGTGATATCCAACTCCTTCCCATTCCAATCCTGAGACCCGCCCTATACCATGAGATGTGATATCTCAATGCTTCTAATACCAAACCTGAGACTGTCCTATAACATGAGATGTGATATCTCAATGCTTCTAATAACAAACCTGAGACCCTTCCTATAACATGAGATGTGATATCCAAATGCTTCCCATTCCAATCCTGAGACCCTTCCTATAGCATGAGATGTGATATCCAACTCCTTCCCATTCCAATCCTGAGACCCGTCCTATACCATGAGATATGATATCTCAATGCTTCTAATACCAAACCTGAGACTGTCCTATAACATGAGATGTGATATCTCAATGCTTCTAATAACAAACCTGAGACCCTTCCTATAACATGAGATGTGATATCCAAATCCTTCCCATTCCAATCCTGAGACCCTTCCTATAACATGAGATGTGATATCCACCTCCTTCCCAATCCAATCCTGAGACCCTCCCTATAGCATGAGATGTGATATCCAACTCCTTCCAATTCCAATCCTTTGACCCTTCCCATAGCCTGAGATGTGATATCCAACTCCTTCCCATTCCAATCATGAGGCCCTTCCTATAGCATGAGATGTGATATCTCAATGCTTCTACCAAACCTGAGGCCCTTCCTATAGCATGAGATGTGATATCCAACACCTTCCCATTCCAATCCTGAGACCCTTCCTATAGCATGAGATGATATCCAACTCCTTCCCATTCCAATCCTGAGACCCTTCCTATAGCATGAGATGTGATATCTCAATGCTTCTACCAAACCTGAGATCCTCCCTATAGCATGAGATGTGATATTCAACTCCTTCCCATTCCAATCCTGAGACCCTTACGATAGGATGAGATTTATTATCTCACTCCTTCAAATACCAAACTTGAGTCCCTTCCTAAAGGATGAGATCTGATATCTCAGTGCTTCTAATACCAAACCTGAGTCCCTTCCTATAACATGAGATGTGATATCCAACTCCTTCCCATTCCAATCATGAGGCCCTTCCTATAGCATGAGATGTGATATCTCAATGCTCTTATTACCAAACCTGGGATCATTCCTATAACCGAGATGATATCCACCTCCTTCCCATTCCAATCCTGAACCCCTTCCATGAGATGTGATATCTCAATGCTTCTAATACCAAAGTCGGACCGTTCCTATACCATGAGATGTGATATCCAACTCCTTCCCATTCCAATCCTGCGTCCCTTCATTTAGCATGGGATTTGAGATCTCAGTGCTTCTAATACCAAACCTGAGACACTTCCTATAACATGAGATGTGATATCCAACTCCTGCCGATTCCACTCCTGAGACCCTTCCTATGGCATGAGATGTGATATCTCAATGTTTCTAATAACAAACCTGAGACCCTTCCTATTGCAAGAGATGTGATATCCAAACCCTTCCCATTCCAAACCTGAGACCTTTCCTATTGCATGAGATGTGATATCCAACTCCTTCCCAATCCAATCCTGAGACCCTTCCGATAGCATTAGATGTGATATCTCAATGCTTCTAATATCAAACCTGAGACCCTCCCTATAGCAAGAGATGTGATATTCAACTCCTTCCCATTGAAATCCTGAGACCCTTCCGATAGCATGAGATGTGATATCCAACTCCTTCGTATTCCAACCTGTGACCCTTCCTATAGCATGAGATGGGATATCCAACTCCTTCCCAATCCAATCCTGAGACCCTTCCGATAGCATGAGATGTGATATCTTAATGCTTCTGCCAAACCTGAGACCTTCCTATGGCATGAGCTGTGATATCAAACTCCTTCCCATTCCAATCCTGAGACCCTTCCTATAGCATGAGATGTGATATCCAACTCCTTCCCATTCCAATCCTAAGACCCGTCCTATACCATGAGATGTTATATCTCAATGCTTCTAATACCAAACCTGAGACTGTCCTATAACATGAGATATGATATCTCAATCCTTTTAATAACAAACCTGAGACCCTTCCTACAACATGAGATGTGATGTCCAAGTCCTTCCCATTCCAATCCTGAGACCCTTCCTATAGCATGAGATGTGATATCCAACTCCTTCCCATTCCAATCATGAGGCCCTTCCTATAGCATGAGATGTGATATCTCAATGCTTCTACCAAACCTGAGACCCTTCCTATAGCATGAGATGTGATATCCAACTCCTTCCCATTCCAATCCTGAGACCCTTCCTATAGCATGAGATGTGATATCTCAAGGCTCTTGATACCAAACCTTGGATCATTCCTATTGCAAGAGATGTGATATCCAAATGCTTCCCATTCCAAACCTGAGACCCTTCCTATAGCATGAGATGATATCCAACTCCTTCCCATTCCAAACCTGAGACCCTTCCTATAACATGAGATGTGATATCCAAATCCTTCCCATTCCAATCCTGAGACCCTTCCTATAGCATGAGATGTGATATCCAACTCCTTCCCATTCCAATCCTGAGACCCGTCCTATACCATGAGATATGATATCTCAATGCTTCTAATACCAAACCTGAGACTGTCCTATAACATGAGATGTGATATCTCAATGTTTCTAATAACAAACCTGAGACCCTTCCTATTGCAAGAGATGTGATATCCAAACCCTTCCCATTCCAAACCTGAGACCTTTCCTATTGCATGAGATGTGATATCCAACTCCTTCCCAATCCAATCCTGAGACCCTTCCGATAGCATTAGATGTGATATCTCAATGCTTCTAATATCAAACCTGAGACCCTCCCTATAGCAAGAGATGTGATATTCAACTCCTTCCCATTCAAATCCTGAGACCCTTCCGATAGCATGAGATGTGATATCCAACTCCTTCGAATTCCAACCTGTGACCCTTCCTATAGCATGAGATGGGATATCCAACTCCTTCCCAATCCAATCCTGAGACCCTTCCGATAGCATGAGATGTGATATCTTAATGCTTCTGCCAAACCTGAGACCTTCCTATGGCATGAGCTGTGATATCAAACTCCTTCCCATTCCAATCCTAAGACCCTTCCTATAGCATGAGATGTGATATCCAACTCCTTCCCATTCCAATCCTGAGACCCGTCCTATACCATGAGATGTTATATCTCAATGCTTCTAATACCAAAAGTGAGACTGTCCTATAACATGAGATGTGATATCTCAATCCTTCTAATAGCAAACCTGAGACCCTTCCTATAACATGAGATGTGATGTCCAAGTCCTTCCCATTCCAATCCTGAGACCCTTCCTATAGCATGAGATGTGATATCCAACTCCTTCCCATTCCAATCATGAGGCCCTTCCTATAGCATGAGATGTGATATCTCAATGCTTCTACCAAACCTGAGACCCTTCCTATAGCATGAGATGTGATATCCAACTCCTTCCCATTCCAATCCTGAGACCCTTCCTATAGCATGAGATGTGATATCTCAAGGCTCTTAATACCAAACCTTGGATCATTCCTATTGCAAGAGATGTGATATCCATATGCTTCCCATTCCAAACCTGAGACCCTTCCTATAGGATGAGAAGTGATATCCAACACCTTCCCATTCCAATCCTGAGACCCTTCCTATAGCATGAGATGATATCCAACTCCTTCCCGTTCCAAACCTGAGACCTTTCCTATTGCATGAGATGTGATATCCCACTCCTTCCCATTCCAATCCTGAGACCCTTCCTATAGCATGAGATGTGATATCCAACTCCTTCCCTTTCCAATCATGAGACCCGCCCTATACCATGAGATGTGATATCTCAATGCTTCTAATACCAAATCTGAGACTGTCCTATAACATGAGATGTGATATCTCAATCCTTCTAATAACAAACCTGAGACCCTTCCTATAACATGAGATGTGATGTCCAAGTCCTTCCCATTCCAATCCTGAGACCCTTCCTATAGCATGAGATGTGATATCCAACTCCTTCCCATTCCAATCATGAGGCCCTTCCTATAGCATGAGATGTGATATCTCAATGCTTCTACCAAACCCGAGACCCTTCCTATAGCATGAGATGTGATATCCAACTCCTTCCTATTCCAATCATGAGGCCCTTCCTATAGCATGAGATGTGATATCTCAATGCTTCTACCAAACCTGAGGCCCTTCCTATAGCATGAGATGTGATATCCAACACCTTCCCATTCCAATCCTGAGACCCTTCCTATAGCATGAGATGATATCCAACTCCTTCCCATTCCAATCCTGAGACCCTTCCTATAGCATGAGATGTGATATCTCAATGCTTCTACCAAACCTGAGATCCTCCCTATAGCATGAGATGTGATATTCAACTCCTTCCCATTCCAATCCTGAGACCCTTACGATAGGATGAGATTTATTATCTCACTCCTTCAAATACCAAACTTGAGTCCCTTCCTAAAGGATGAGATCTGATATCTCAGTGCTTCTAATACCAAACCTGAGTCCCTTCCTATAACATGAGATGTGATATCCAACTCCTTCCCATTCCAATCATGAGGCCCTTCCTATAGCATGAGATGTGATATCTCAATGCTCTTATTACCAAACCTGGGATCATTCCTATAACCGAGATGATATCCACCTCCTTCCTATTCCAATCCTGAACCCCTTCCATGAGATGTGATATCCAACTCCTTCCCATTCCAATCCCGAGACCCTTCCGATAGCAGAGATGTGATATCTCAATGCTCATACCAAACCTGAGACCCTTCCTATGGCATGAGATGTCATATACTTCTCCTTCCCATTCCAATCCTGAGACCCTTCCTATAGCATGAGATGTGATATCTCAATGCTTCTACCAAACCTGAGACCCTTCCTATCGCATGAGATGTGATATCCAACTCCTTCCCATTCCAATCATGAGACCCTTCCTATAGCATGAGATGTGATATCTCAATGCTTCTAATACCAAACCTGATATCCTTCCTATAACATGAGATGTGATATCCAACTCCATCCTATACCATGAGATGTGATATCTCAATGTTTCTCATACCAAACCTGAGGCCCTTCTTATAGCATGAGCTGTGATATCCGACTCCTTCCCAATCCAATCCTGAGACCCTTCCTATAGCAAGAGATGTAATATCACAATGCTTGTAATACCAAACCTGAGACCCTTCTTAAAGCATGAGATGTGATATCCAACTCCTTGCCGTTCCGAACCTGAGACCCTTCCTATAGCATGAGATGATATCCAACCCCTTCCCATTCCACTCCTGAGACCCTTCCTATGGCATGAGATGTGATATCTCAATGTTTCTAATAACAAACCTGAGACCCTTCCTATTGCAAGAGATGTGATATCCAACTCCTTCCCATTCCAATCATGAGGCCCTTCCTATAGCATGAGATGTGATATCTCAATGCTTCTACCAAACCTGAGACCCTTCCTGTAGCATGAGATGTGATATCCAACTCCTTCCCATTCCAATCCTGAGACCCTTCCTATAGCATGAGATGTGATATCTCAAGGCTCTTAATACCAAACCTTGGATCATTCCTATTGCAAGAGATGTGATATCCATATGCTTCCCATTCCAAACCTGAGACCCTTCCTATAGGATGAGAAGTGATATCCAACACCTTCCCATTCCAATCCTGAGACCCTTCCTATAGCATGAGATGATATCCAACTCCTTCCCATTCCAAACCTGAGACCTTTCCTATTGCATGAGATGTGATATCCCACTCCTTCCCATTCCAATCCTGAGACCCTTCCTATAGCATGAGATGTGATATCCAACTCCTTCCCATTCCAATCATGAGACCCGCCCTATACCATGAGATGTGATATCTCAATGCTTCTAATACCAAACCTGAGACTGTCCTATAACATGAGATGTGATATCTCAATCCTTCTAATAACAAACCTGAGACCCTTCCTATAACATGAGATGTGATGTCCAAGTCCTTCCCATTCCAATCCTGAGACCCTTCCTATAGCATGAGATGTGATATCCAACTCCTTCCCATTCCAATCATGAGGCCCTTCCTATAGCATGAGATGTGATATCTCAATGCTTCTACCAAACCTGAGACCCTTCCTATAGCATGAGATGTGATATCCAACTCCTTCCCATTCCAATCATGAGGCCCTTCCTATAGCATGAGATGTGATATCTCAATGCTTCTACCAAACCTGAGGCCCTTCCTATAGCATGAGATGTGATATCCAACACCTTCCCATTCCAATCCTGAGACCCTTCCTATAGCATGAGATGATATCCAACTCCTTCCCATTCCAATCCTGAGACCCTTCCTATAGCATGAGATGTGATATCTCAATGCTTCTACCAAACCTGAGATCCTCCCTATAGCATGAGATGTGATATTCAACTCCTTCCCATTCCAATCCTGAGACCCTTACGATAGGATGAGATTTATTATCTCACTCCTTCAAATACCAAACTTGAGTCCCTTCCTAAAGGATGAGATCTGATATCTCAGTGCTTCTAATACCAAACCTGAGTCCCTTCCTATAACATGAGATGTGATATCCAACTCCTTCCCATTCCAATCATGAGGCCCTTCCTATAGCATGAGATGTGATATCTCAATGCTCTTATTACCAAACCTGGGATCATTCCTATAACCGAGATGATATCCACCTCCTTCCTATTCCAATCCTGAACCCCTTCCATGAGATGTGATATCCAACTCCTTCCCATTCCAATCCCGAGACCCTTCCGATAGCAGAGATGTGATATCTCAATGCTCATACCAAACACGAGACCCTTCCTATGGCATGAGATGTCATATACTTCTCCTTCCCATTCCAATCCTGAGACCCTTCCTATAGCATGAGATGTGATATCTCAATGCTTCTACCAAACCTGAGACCCTTCCTAGAGCATGAGATGTGATATCCAACTCCTTCCCATTCCAATCATGAGACCCTTCCTATAGCATGAGATGTGATATCTCGATGCTTCTAATACCAAACCTGATATCCTTCCTATAACATGAGATGTGATATCCAACTTTTCCTATTCCAATCCTGAGATCCGTCCTATACCATGAGATGTGATATCTCAATGTTTCTCATACCAAACCTGAGGCCCTTCTTATAGCATGAGCTGTGATATCCGACTCCTTCCCAATCCAATCCTGAGACCCTTCCTATAGCAAGAGATGTAATATCACAATGCTTGTAATACCAAACCTGAGACCCTTCTTAAAGCATGAGATGTGATATCCAACTCCTTGCCGTTCCCAACCTGAGACCCTTCCTATAGCATGAGATGATATCCAACTCCTTCCCATTCCACTCCTGAGACCCTTCCTATGGCATGAGATGTGATATCTCAATGTTTCTAATAACAAACCTGAGACCCTTCCTATTGCAAGAGATGTGATATCCAACTCCTTCCCATTCCAATCATGAGGCCCTTCCTATAGCATGAGATGTGATATCTCAATGCTTCTACCAAACCTGAGACCCTTCCTATAGCATGAGATGTGATATCCAACACCTCCCCATTCCAATCCTGAGACCCTTCCTATAGCATGAGATGTGATATCTCAAGGCTCTTAATACCAAACCTTGGATCATTCCTATTGCAAGAGATGTGATATCCAAATGCTTCCCATTCCAAACCTGAGACCCTTCCTATACAATGAGATGTGATATCTCAATGTTTCTAATACCATACCTGAGACCCTTCCTATTGCAAGAGATGTGATATCCAAACCCTTCCCATTCCAAACCTGAGACCTTTCCTATTGCATGATGTGATATCCAACTCCTTCCCAATCCAATCCTGAGACCCTTCCTATACCATGAGATGTGATATCTCAATGTTTCTAATACCAGACCTGAGACCTTTCCTATTGCAAGAGATGTGATATCCAAACCCTTCCCATTCTAAACCTGAGACCTTTCCTATTGCATGATGTGATATCCAACTCCTTCCAATTCCAACCTATGACCCTTCCTATACCATGAGATGTGATATCTCAATGCTTCTAATATCAAACCTGAGACCCTCCCCATAGCATGATATGTGATATCCAACTCCTTCCCAATCCAATCCTGAGACCTTTCCTATAGCATGAGATGGGATATCGAACTCCTTCCCAATCCAATCCTGAGACCCTTCCGATAGCATGAGATGTGATATCTTAATGCTTCTACCATACCTGAGACCTTCCTATGGCATGAGATGTGATATCCAACTCCTTCCCATTCCAATCCTGAGACCCTTCCTAAAGCATGAAATGTGATATCCAACTCCTTCCCATTCCAATCCTGAGACCCTTCCGATAGCATGAAATGTGATATCCAACTCCTTCCCATTCCAATCCTGAGACCCGCCCTATACCATGAGATGTGATATCTCAATGCTTCTAATACCAAACCTGAGACTGTCCTATAACATGAGATGTGATATCTCAATGCTTCTAATAACAAACCTGAGACCCTTATTATAACATGAGATGTGATATCCAAATCCTTCCCATTCCAATCCTGAGACCCTTCCTATAGCATGAGATGTGATATCCAACTCCTTCCCATTCCAATCCTGAGACCCGTCCTATACCATGAGATATGATATCTCAATGCTTCTAATACCAAACCTGAGACTGTCCTATAACATGAGATGTGATATCCCAATGCTTCTAATAACAAACCTGAGACCCTTCCTATAGCATGAGATGTGATATCCAACTCCTTCCCATTCCAATCCTGAGACCCGCCCTATACCATGAGATGTGATATCTCAATGCTTCTAATACCAAACCTGAGACTGTCCTATAACATGAGATGTGATATCTCAATGCTTCTAATAACAAACCTGAGACCCTTCCTATAACATGAGATGTGATATCCAAATCCTTCCCATTCCAATCCTGAGACCCTTCCTATAGCATGAGATGTGATATCCAACTCCTTCCCATTCCAATCCTGAGACCCGTCCTATACCATGAGATATGATATCACAATGCTTCTAATACCAAACCTGAGACTGTCCTATAACATGAGATGTGATATCTCAATGTTTCTAATAACAAACCTGAGACCCTTCCTATTGCAAGAGATGTGATATCCAAACCCTTCCCATTCCAATCCTGAGACCCTTCCTATAGCATGAGATGTGATATCCAACTCCTTCCCATTCCAATCCTGAGACCCGTCCTATACCATGAGATATGATATCTCAATGCTTCTAATACCAAACCTGAGACTGTCCTATAACATGAGATGTGATATCCCAATGCTTCTAATAACAAACCTGAGACCCTTCCTATAACATGAGATGTGATATCCAAATCCTTCCCATTCCAATCCTGAGACCCTTCCTATAACATGAGATGTGATATCCAACTCCTTCCCAATCCAATCCTGAGACCCTCCCTATAGCATGAGATGTGATATCCAACTCCTTCCAATTCCAATCCTTTGACCCTTACCATAGCCTGAGATGTGATATCCAACTCCTTCCCATTCCAATCATGAGGCCCTTCCTATAGCATGAGATGTGATATCTCAATGCTTCTACCAAACCTGAGGCCCTTCCTATAGCATGAGATGTGATATCCAACACCTTCCCATTCCAATCCTGAGACCCTTCCTATAGCCTGAGATGATATCCAACTCCTTCCCATTCCAATCCTGAGACCCTTCCTATAGCATGAGATGTGATATCTCAATGCTTCTACCAAACCTGAGATCCTCCCTATAGCATGAGATGTGATATTCAACTCCTTCCCATTCCAATCCTGAGACCCTTACGATAGGATGAGATGTATTATCTCACTCCTTCAAATACCAAACTTGAGTCCCTTCCTAAAGGATGAGATCTGATATCTCAGTGCTTCTAATACCAAACCTGAGTCCCTTCCTATAACATGAGATGTGATATCCAACTCCTTCCCATTCCAATCATGAGGCCCTTCCTATAGCATGAGATGTGATATCTCAATGCTCTTATTACCAAACCTGGGATCATTCCTATAACCAAGATGATATCCACCTCCTTCCCATTCCAATCCTGAACCCCTTCCATGAGATGTGATATCTCAATGCTTCTAATACCAAAGTCGGACCGTTCCTATACCATGAGATGTGATATCCAACTCCTTCCCATTCCAATCCTGCGTCCCTTCATTTAGCATGGGATTTGAGATCTCAGTGCTTCTAATACCAAACCTGAGACACTTCCTATAACATGAGATGTGATATCCAACTCCTGCCGATTCCACTCCTGAGACCCTTCCTATGGCATGAGATGTGATATCTCAATGTTTCTAATAACAAACCTGAGACCCTTCCTATTGCAAGAGATGTGATATCCAAACCCTTCCCATTCCAAACCTGAGACCTTTCCTATTGCATGAGATGTGATATCCAACTCCTTCCCAATCCAATCCTGAGACCCTTCCGATAGCATTAGATGTGATATCTCAATGCTTCTAATATCAAACCTGAGACCCTCCCTATAGCAAGAGATGTGATATTCAACTCCTTCCCATTCAAATCCTGAGACCCTTCCGATAGCATGAGATGTGATATCCAACTCCTTCGAATTCCAACCTGTGACCCTTCCTATAGCATGAGATGGGATATCCAACTCCTTCCCAATCCAATCCTGAGACCCTTCCGATAGCATGAGATGTGATATCTCAATGCTTCTACCAAACCTGAGACCCTTCCTATAGCATGAGATGTGATATCCAACTCCTTCCCATTCCAATCCTGAGACCCTTCCTATAGCATGAGATGTGATATCTCAAGGCTCTTAATACCAAACCTTGGATCATTCCTATTGCAAGAGATGTGATATCCAAATGCTTCCCATTCCAAACCTGAGACCCTTCCTATAGGATGAGAAGTGATATCCAACACCTTCCCATTCCAATCCTGAGACCCTTCCTATAGCATGAGATGATATCCAACTCCTTCCCATTCCAAACCTGAGACCTTTCCTATTGCATGAGATGTGATATCCAACTCCTTCCCATTCCAATCCTGAGACCCTTCCTATAGCATGAGATGTGATATCCAACTCCTTCCCATTCCAATCCTGAGACCCGCCCTATACCATGAGATGTGATATCTCAATGCTTCTAATACCAAACCTGAGACTGTCCTATAACATGAGATGTGATATCTCAATGCTTCTAATAACAAACCTGAGACCCTTCCTATAACATGAGATGTGATATCCAAATCCTTCCCATTCCAATCCTGAGACCCTTCCTATAGCATGCGATGTGATATCCAACTCCTTCCCATTCCAATCCTGAGACCCGTCCTATACCATGAGATATGATATCACAATGCTTCTAATACCAAACCTGAGACTGTCCTATAACATGAGATGTGATATCTCAATGTTTCTAATAACAAACCTGAGACCCTTCCTATTGCAAGAGATGTGATATCCAAACCCTTCCCATTCCAAACCTGAGACCTTTCCTATTGCATGAGATGTGATATCCAACTCCTTCCCAATCCAATCCTGAGACCCTTCCGATAGCATTAGATGTGATATCTCAATGCTTCTAATATCAAACCTGAGACCCTCCCTATAGCAAGAGATGTGATATTCAACTCCTTCCCATTCAAATCCTGAGACCCTTCCGATAGCATGAGATGTGATATCCAACTCCTTCGAATTCCAACCTGTGACCCTTCCTATAGCATGAGATGGGATATCCAACTCCTTCCCAATCCAATCCTGAGACCCTTCCGATAGCATGAGATGTGATATCTTAATGCTTCTGCCAAACCTGAGACCTTCCTATGGCATGAGCTGTGATATCAAACTCCTTCCCATTCCAATCCTGAGACCCTTCCTATAGCATGAGATGTGATATCCAACTCCATCCCATTCCAATCCTGAGACCCGTCCTATACCATGAGATGTTATATCTCAATGCTTCTAATACCAAACCTGAGACTGTCCTATAACATGAGATGTGATATCTCAATCCTTCTAATAACAAACCTGAGACCCTTCCTATAACATGAGATGTGATGTCCAAGTCCTTCCCATTCCAATCCTGAGACCCTTCCTATAGCATGAGATGTGATATCCAACTCCTTCCCATTCCAATCATGAGGCCCTTCCTATAGCATGAGATGTGATATCTCAATGCTTCTACCAAACCTGAGACCCTTCCTATAGCATGAGATGTGATATCCAACTCCTTCCCATTCCAATCCTGAGACCCTTCCTATAGCATGAGATGTGATATCTCAATCCTTCTAATAACAAACCTGAGACCCTTCCTATAACATGAGATGTGATGTCCAAGTCCTTCCCATTCCAATCCTGAGACCCTTCCTATAGCATGAGATGATATCCAACTCCTTCCCCTTCCAAACCTGAGACCTTTCCTATTGCATGAGATGTGATATCCCACTCCTTCCCATTCCAATCCTGAGACCCTTCCTATAGCATGAGATGATATCCAACTCCTTCCCCTTCCAAACCTGAGACCTTTCCTATTGCATGAGATGTGATATCCCACTCCTTCCCATTCCAATCCTGAGACCCTTCCTATAGCATGAGATGTGATATCCAACTCCTTCCCATTCCAATCATGAGACCCGCCCTATACCATGAGATGTGATATCTCAATGCTTCTAATACCAAACCTGAGACTGTCCTATAACATGAGATGTGATATCTCAATGCTTCTAATAACAAACCTGAGACCCTTCCTATAACATGAGATGTGATATCCAAATCCTTCCCATTCCAATCCTGAGACCCTTCCTATAGCATGAGATGTGATATCCAACTCCTTCCCATTCCAATCCTGAGACCCTTACGATAGGATGAGATTTATTATCTCACTCCTTCAAATACCAAACTTGAGTCCCTTCCTACAGGATGAAATCTGATATCTCAGTGCTTCTAATACCAAACCTGTGTCCCTTCCTATAACATGAGATGTGATATCCAACTCCTTCCCATTCCAATCATGAGGCCCTTCCTATAGCATGAGATGTGATATCTCAATGCTCTTATTACCAAACCTGGGATCTTTCCCATAACACGAGATGATATCCACCTCCTTCCCATTCTAATCCTGAACCCCTTCCATGAGATGTGATATCTCAATGCTTCTAATACCAAAGTCGGACCCTTCCTATAGCATGAGATGTGATATCCAAATTCGTCCCATTCCAATCCTGTGTCTCTTCATATAGCATGGAATTTGATATCTCAGTGCTTCTAATACAAAACCTGAGACCCTTCCTATGAGATGTGATATCCAACTCCTTCCGATTCCAATCCTGAGACACCTCCTATACCATGAGATGTGATATCTCAATGTTTCTAGTACCAAACCTGAGACCCTTCCTATTGCAAGAGATGTGATATCCAAATGCTTCCCATTCCAATCCCGAGACCCTTCCTATAGCATGAGATGTGATATCTCAATGCTTCTACCAAACCTGATATCGTTCCTATTGCATGAGATTTGATATTCAACACCTTCGTATTCCAATCCTGAGACCCTTCCGATAGCATGAGATGTGATACCTCACTGCTTCTAATACCAAACCTGAGACCCTTCCTATGGCATGACGTGATATCCAACTCCTTCCCTTTCCAATCCTGAGACTCAGATCTCCCTAACTTCTCACCACTCCTAGCTCCCGGATTGATCCTGCTCGCTGTCTCGTCTCTCCCTTCTTCGGCTTCCTTCTTTCATTAACCTACAGGGTCCTGACCTGGACTCTAACGAAATCTGCAACTCTTCATGCCGCTGGCCCTCCACACTCTGCAGGGAGTACTCTGGATTTTCTGGTCTCAGACCTCTAATTTAGACGCGAGTTCCCTGCCTTCTCTACTCTTCCCCCTGCCTTCAAAACAACAAATGAGCTCCAAAAGATACACAGTGCTCAGAATGCTTTATAACACCCATTATTCAACTCATAGCTGTAACTCGCTAGACTTATTGAAACGTGCTAAAAACTATCAAAAAGAGCTAGAAAATGTACTTTCCTCGCGTTTTGGTAAATGCTAATTGTGTTGAGTTTCCTGTTTGTCAGTGTACGTGCGTTTGTTCAGTCGAACCTGATGTTTTTAACCACTCGTCTCCCATACAAGGGGGATCAAAATATACTTTGTTTACAGGCTGAAGGTATACTGCTGAAATCTTCAATGCATTATCAGCTTTCCTTACTGTTCTGGAACGTGTATTTGCCATCTGTTAATCCAATCACCATGTGTGACTTCTAGTTTACAAGCTGCACTCCCCTGGTGATCTCGTTCTCTCCAAAGTAGGCTAATCCAGTTGGTCCTCCTCAGAGGCGTTCTTCCTTTCTATTCCTGTTCCCTACAGTTTCGCGTTGCAAGTGCTTGCTTCCCAGCTCTGGTTTAGACGCTGTTCCTCCTCAGAGGCGTTATTCCTTTCTTTTCCGGTTCCCTGCAGTTTCGCGTTGCAATCCCAGCTCTGGTTTAGACGCGTGTTCCCTGCCTTCTCTCCTCTTCCCCCTGCCTTCAAAACAACAAATGAGCTCCAAAAGATACACAGTGCTCAGAATGCTTTATAACACCCATTATTCAACTTATAGCTGTAACCCGCTAGACTTATTGAAACGTGCTAAAAACTATCAAAAAGAGCTAGAAAATGTACTTTCCTCGCGTTTTGGTAAATGCTAATTGTGTTGAGTTTCCTGTTTGTCAGTGTACGTGCGTTTGTTCAGTCGAACCTGATGTTTTTAACCACTCGTCTCCCATACAAGGGGGATCAAAATATACTTTGTTTACAGGCTGAAGGTATACTGCTGAAATCTTCAATGCATTATCAGCTTTCCTTAATGTTCTGGAACGTGTATTTGCCATCTGTTAATCCAGTCACCATGTGTGCCTTCTAGTTTACAAGCTGCACTCCCCTGGTGATCTCGTTCTCTCCAAAGTAGGCTAATCCAGTTGGTCCTCCTCAGAGGCGTTCTTCCTTTCTATTCCTGTTCCCTACAGTTTCGCGTTGCAAGTGCTTGCTTCCCAGCTCTGGTTTAGAAGCTGTTCCTCCTCAGAGGCGTTATTCCTTTCTTTTCCGGTTCCCTGCAGTTTCGCGTTGCAAGTGCTCGTTCCCAGCTCTGGTTTAGACGCGTGTTCCCTGCCTTCTCTCCTCTTCCCGATGCCTTCAAAACAACAAATGAGCTCCATAAGATTCACAGTGCTCAGAATTCTTTATAACACCCTTTATTCAACTTAGAGCCGTAACCCTCTAGACGTATTGAAACGTGCTAAAAACTAGCAAAAACAGCTAGAAAGTGTACTTTCCTCGTGTTTTGGTAAATGCTAATTCTGTTTCGTTTCCTGTTTGTAGTGTCCGTGCGTTAGTTCAGTTGAACCTGATGTTTTTAACCACTCGTCTCCCATACAAGGAGGATCAAATGTACTTTGTTTACAGGCTGAAGGTATACTGCTGAAATCTTCAATGCATTATCAGCTATCCTGACTATTCTGGAACGTGTATTTTCCATCTGTTAATCCAGTCACCATCGTCCCTTCTAGTTTACAGGCTGCACTCCCCTGGTGATCCCGTTCTCTCCAAAGTAGGCTAATCCAGTTGGTCCTCCTCAGAGGCGTTCTTCCTTTCTATTCCTGTTCCCTACAGTTTCGCGTTGCAAGTGCTTGCTTCCCAGCTCTGGTTTAGACGCTGTTCATCCTCAGAGGCATTATTCTATGACAAGACTGGAGGCGAGCATTATGCTTCATCTTCCTTTATTTCTACTCTTCAGCAGTTCAACAAACATATACAACAAAATCATGAAAAGTGTCTTAAAACTAGCAACTTTTCTCTTGTCCAAAACTACAAAATCCATGAGCCTCTGTAGTCCATGCTCACTCCACCAGTCACAATCCACTTCCTGTGCCTGGACTGCTCCTCTTCTTTTACTGCTCTTCAAGCAGATAAGTACTATTTTCTTTCCTCTCCTAATGCCTGTAGAGAAAATTGGCTGACTGAAGAGGGGAAGTGTGGATTAATGATAGGACATATGTTCAGAGAGTGTGACTTGCAGGGGGAACGTGAGAGAGGTTGTTTGGCAGAAGCTTTTTTACCGCAAATGTCACACCACGCCCGCGCGGGCTAAGCTTGGTGTTTTTTCCCTGTTACAGGCGCACTCGCCGCGTGGAGCACTGCGGGGCCCCAGGGAAATTCCCTTAATCTATAGGGATGACCGTGAGGCTGACGCCCCGTGCCGTATACCCGGCACATCAGGGATTCGGTCAGCCTCACGAGCGACAGGAGTCACACGCATAGCCTCCCACGGGAGGCCAGAGCTAGCGCGCGAAGCGCAGGGCGGATCGCCTCTACAGCATAGCCCCCACCCGCGGGTGGGCGGAGCTAGCGCGCAAAGCGCGGAGCGTCTCGCTCCAACAACATAGCCCCCACCCGCGGGTGGGCGGAGCCTACACGCGCGAAGTCGCGTAGCGTCATCGCGAAGCGGCGATTGCTAATTTCCTTCGCCAGCGTTCGTAGATGCAGAGTTTCTCGACCCCAACTAGTTTGGAAGCGGAAGATAGCGATCGTACGATCGCGCGCAGCAAGATCAGCTGGAACAATAACCTCAGCACTGCTTCTAGACCTTCAGCCGCAGGAGCTGGGAGACTCGGGTCTAGGAGCCCTACACTGCCGTGAAGCAGTAGAGAGTTGATTGGAGGCCGGAAGGCTAGAAAAGGACAGAGGTGCAGCCACATAAAAAAAAAAAATAAAAATACAATTAACGTCGTAAGAGAGTAGTGGGCGTGCTAAGACACCTGTTCCAGGTATTTTAGGCACACAGCACAGAGGAATATGTCAGATTTTGAGTGGAGTGAGGAGGAGCAATCGCAGGACCTCGCTGCCAGCTTCAAGCAAGTGCTGGGGAGCTCTCTTATGGATGCAGTGGCAGAAGGGGTGAGACCCCTACAAGAGAGGCTGGAGACGTTAGAAGCTATACTCTCGCAGCCAAAGACCAGCACCAAAGTGGATAAGCGCACGCCCACAGAACCCTTGAATGAGGGGCATAAGGGGAGTAAGCAAGCCCTAAAGAGGAAATCCTCTGACGACCCCCGGGGCTCATTAGAGGAGGCGATAGAAAAGGCCTCGGAGGTGCCTGACGCTTTTGCTAAGCTTAAGGAAGCGTACCTACAAAAGCAGGCAGTGCCGAACCTCACGACCCCCGCTCCAGGGGAGGACAATATTGGAGAGGACCTTGGCTCGGAGGAAGAGCTAGTAGATGAGCAAGGCTCGTTAGAGGATGAAGAAGTGGAGGAAGATGACTGGGCTAGACCCAGTGGAGGCAAGAAAGCGAGGAAGGAGAAACACCTCGTAGAGAACGAGGAGGATATGTTCGACCCAGACAGCATACGTAATCCGAGGTCCACCGAGTGGCAACCATCCCCCCGAGTGACTCAGTATATGGCGGCAAGATTACGCAAGCCGCTAGACAAGGAGGTGAGACAGCGCCTACGGGCAGAGTGCCCGCGCCCAGATTTGCCAGGAAAGGTGGCGGAAGCACCTGAGGTCGACCCAAAGATGCTGACCTTTGTGGCCAAGTCGAGCAAGGACCCCCGGAAGGGGATTGATAGATCCTGGAAATCCTGTCAGGAGAAGTTACTAGATTTAGCAGGTCCGCTCGCGAAAATTATGGACCTCGCAGAGAGGGCGAAGGACACGGGAGAAGAGGTCGATCCGGAAGCCCTCGCAGGGTGGGCTCAGAGAGCCGTCTGCCTGCTTGGAAACGCGAATTGTGCCATCGCGTCAGAGAGAAGGAAGGGCCTATTGCTCAAGATAGACTCGAAATTGAGCGATTTGTCGTCATATGAAGCAGGGGAAGGCGCACAAGGCCTCCTGTTCGGAGAGACCTTTGGGAAGGAGATGGGCCAGTTCGTAGGCCCATTCGCATCGCTAGAGAAGGCCCAAGCATCTATTCGCAAGATATTCCCCAGCAGAGTTTTTGGAGGGACCGGCCGCTACAGAGGTCGCGCAGCCGGTCGCTACCAAGGAGGGAGAAGACCTCAGAACACCAGGGCACAGTACTGGGAGAACAAGAGCCAAGACACCTTTTTCCCGTCCAGGGGGCGATTCCCAAGAGGCCGAAGGCCCAGAGGATCAGGAAGAGGTCAAGGATTTACGCCAGGTGAGAGCGATTATGTATCCCCCAGTAGGGGGGAGGACGCGCAGATATTTAGAGAATTGGCGCAAGCTTTCAAGCGATTCCTGGATACTGCAGACCGTCAGCGGTCTGCAACTAAATTTCATAGAAACCCCAGTGCAGCGATACGAGCCGCGGGGTCAGAAACTAGCGCAAGCGGAACAAGCATGGCTAGACAGCGAGATAGCGCAGCTAGTCACCAAGCAGGCGATAGAGAAATGCGAGACAGCCCCGAAATTTGTGAGCAATATGTTCCTAGTGCACAGGAAGGAGAAGGTACGCCCGGTGATAAATCTCAAAGAGTTGAATGGCTGGATCATATATCGGCACTTCAAGATGGAGGGCGTCCATCAGCTCAGATACTCCCTAAGAGAAGGAGATTGGTTGACGCGTCTAGATCTAAAGGACGCTTACCTCACAGTACCTGTTCTCGAGGAGTACAGACCATTTCTAGCTTTTCGCTGGCGAAGTCGATTCTGGCAATTCAAGTCGATGCCATTCGGTCTTGCTTCGGCACCATGGGCATTCACAAAGCTAATGAAGCCGGTGTCAGCAGCAATCAGGGAGAAAGGAGTAAGGCTTATTATTTACCTGGACGATCTCCTGCTTCTGGCAGAAGATCGGGAGGTATTAGTATACCAAACGAGATGGGTGCAGGACCTTCTGACCTCACTAGGATTTCTAGTGAACACAGACAAATCAGATACAGTACCAGCGCAAAGGTTAGACTTCCTGGGATTCATCCTAGACACCAAGAAGGCGACCTTAGAACTTCCAGCTCGGAAGATGAGAGACATCAAGAGAGAGATCAGAGTATGCTTAGAGAAGCGACAAGTATCTCTCAGGACATTAGCGAGAATAGTTGGGCTTCTAGCAGCATCTATCCAGGCCATTTTTCCGGGGCCACTACACTACCGGGCACTGCAGAGATTGAAAATAAAGCATCTGCAGCTAGGTCTGAGATACCATCAACAAGTGCCGCTGGATCAGGACTCGATTACAGAGCTAGAATGGTGGTTAAAGAATATGGACGCTTGGAATGGGCGAGCCATATTCGGAGACAAACCGGATTTGATAATAGAGTCGGATGCCAGTCGGAAAGGCTGGGGAGCCAGATGTGGGTCTTTACAGACCGGAGGCAAGTGGAGCGAAGAGGAGCTTCGTCTACACATAAACTGCCTAGAGCTCCTAGCAGGATCATTCGCGATCAAAGCCTTTACGAAAGAGAGAGTGAAATCTTGTGTCCTGCTGAAGATGGACAACATATCAGCAGTGCGCTACATCAACCATTTGGGTGGTACGAGATCCAAGATGCTTGCAGAGTTAGCGAAGGACCTGTGGCATTTCTGCCTACGATCAGGGACGTCGGTGACAGCAGAGTACCTGCCAGGGACACTGAACGTAGTAGCAGATTGGAACTCGCGGTACCTGACGGATTCCAGCGATTGGAGGCTGGATCCAGCAGTGTTTCAGAGACTGAACACGAGATGGGGACCATTGCAAGTAGACCTATTTGCTTCCCGGCTCAATACGCAGAGGAGCAGCTATTTCAGCTGGAGGCTGGATCCAGGAGCGCTAGGAACAGACGCGTTTCTGCAAGAGTGGATAGGAGGTCCGCATTACGCTTTTCCCCCCTTCGTGATGTTGAGCCGAGTATTAGCGAAATGCCGGAGGGAGAAAGCAGAATTGGTATTAGTAGCACCATTATGGAAGTCTCAGGTGTGGTTCCCCACCCTAATGGAACTAGTGTCGGACATTCCCAGAGTCCTCCCCGACGAGGAGCGACTACTCACGGACCCAGCTGGGTCGTGTCATCCTCTGAGAGTGAGAGGGACACTCCCGCTAGTCACGTGCAGGATATCCGGAAACGGTGGGCCTTGCCAGGAATTTCGGCGCAGGCTGCTCAGCTTATCGCTGAATCCTGGGCTCCATCCACTAGGAGGAGCTATGACGCAGCTTGGGCAAAATGGACAAGCTGGTGCAAGGACAGAGGTGTTCATCCCATTTCTGCACCTGTAGCGGAGATTCTGAACTTTCTAGCGAACTTATTACAGAGCGGGAGAGCTTTTCGTACTATAGGAGTGTACAGATCAGCGATTTCTGCGGGTCACATGCCAATAGAGGGCGTCCCGGCAGGTGAACATCCTGCAGTGGTGAGGCTCATCAGAGGAGCTAGATTTAAAGTGCCGCCAGAGCCCAGGTATACCACAACATGGGAGGTGACTACAGTGCTGCGCCTACTAGCGAGTTGGCCGACCAATAAATATCTCTCGCTTAAGCAATTATCTGGAAAGCTAGCTATGTTGCTATGCTTGATCTCCTGCAAGAGAGTATCGGACGTAAGAGCACTAGATGTTAACAGACGATCCTTCGGTCCGGAGGGAGTTACATTCTCCATAGTCAGAAGGACCAAGACAGGGACGTCTACGGTACATTATCCGTATTTCCCGAGTAATTCGAAATGGTGCGTAGCACGATGCATTAAGGAGTACGAGAATAGAACGGCAGAGTATAGAGCAGCAAGTACTACTCAGTTATTAATAGCGCGCAGGAAGCCCTATCACGCAGTTGCATCAGCTACCATAGCAAGATGGGTCAAGGAAGTTATGCATGCAGCAGGTCTGAATGTGAGCACATATGGAGCTCATTCGGTGAGGGGAGCAATGGCCTCGTCCGCCGTGAGAGCAGGAGTGCCTTTGAATGAGATAATGCTGGCAGCAGACTGGGCAAGCGATAGGACTTTTAAAGAATTTTACTTTAAGCCAGCGGAGAGTTTAGCAAGTACGGTGTTGGGTAAGCTTTGAACAAGCATAATGCTCGCCTCCAGTCTTGTCATAGAATGAAGATTACCCCTGCTATCTGCGCAGGGAGTATTAATTCTATTAAAGACTAGGAGGCGAGCATTAAATTCCCACCCGGGTCTGGTACTGTGTATACGATGGCAATGCTTTATTATGTATCAGTACGAGACGTTTGCACCACCCTAACGTAATCTTTTGTTGCTCTTTTCATAGGAGAGGATCAGAAGAATAACTGAAGGGGAGGACAGAGCAGAGAGGATCAGGAGTCCAGAGTTGTTTCAGCAATTAAGTTAAAAGTCCAAGAGAGTCTTCGCACAGTTGTCGAGGATCAGTTAGAGACTTTCAGAGCGAGTAAAAGCAGAGGAGGAGTCCAGGCACAGGAAGTGGATTGTGACTGGTGGAGTGAGCATGGACTACAGAGGCTCATGGATTTTGTAGTTTTGGACAAGAGAAAAGTTGCTAGTTTTAAGACACTTTTCATGATTTTGTTGTATATGTTTGTTGAACTGCTGAAGAGTAGAAATAAAGGAAGATGAAGCATAATGCTCGCCTCCTAGTCTTTAATAGAATTAATACTCCCTGCGCAGATAGCAGGGGTAATCTTCATTCCTTTCTTTTCCGGTTCCCTGCAGTTTCGCGTTGCAAGTGCTCGTTCCCAGCTCTGGTTTAGACGCGTGTTCCCTGCCTTCTCTCCTCTTCCCGATGCCTTCAAAACAACAAATGAGCTCCATAAAATTCACAGTGCTCAGAATGCTTT
Source organism: Ambystoma mexicanum (assembly GCF_040938575.1). Classification (NCBI taxonomy): domain Eukaryota; kingdom Metazoa; phylum Chordata; class Amphibia; order Caudata; family Ambystomatidae; genus Ambystoma; species Ambystoma mexicanum. The sequence goes on from NC_090938.1 coordinate 290,307,920, forward strand.
ATAACACCCTTTATTCAACTTAGAGCCGTAACCCTCTAGACGTATTGAAACGTGCTAAAAACTAGCAAAAACAGCTAGAAAGTGTACTTTCCTCGTGTTTTGGTAAATGCTAATTCTGTTTCGTTTCCTGTTTGTAGTGTCCGTGCGTTAGTTCAGTTGAACCTGATGTTTTTAACCACTCGTCTCCCATACAAGGAGGATCAAATGTACTTTGTTTACAGGCTGAAGGTATACTGCTGAAATCTTCAATGCATTATCAGCTATCCTGACTATTCTGGAACGTGTATTTGCCATCTGTTAATCCAGTCACCATCGTCCCTTCTAGTTTACAGGCTGCACTCCCCTGGTGATCCCGTTCTCTCCAAAGTAGGCTAATCCAGTTGCTCCTCATCAGAGGCATTCTTCCTCTCTGTCTTTCCCCTCTACATCGTTTCGCGTTGCAAACACTCGCTACCCTGCTCTCTGGTTTAGACGCTGTTCATCCTCAGAGGTGTTATTCCTTTCTTTTCCTGTTCCCTGCAGTTTTGCGTTGCAAGTGCTCGCTTCCCAGCTCTGGTTTAGACGCGTGTTGTTAGGAAAGATTTCGTAATTGTAGGTAATTTTCCTTCCATGTGGCAACCCCTAAACTTTTTGCTGTTGTTTTTCACCTTGTTCTTGACTTTGCCAGAGAAGTGCAGCCTTCTGCCGCACTCCTCTGGGCTTTCGCTCCTTTCTTATGGGGAAACTGACATGCCCTTAATTAAGACAGTCAGTACCGGGGAACGCTGTTTCCCGTAGTTTCTTCTATCATGTTGCGGCTTTCGCGCAACATGACACAAGAGGGCACTGTAAGCTAAGTTACAGCTCTCTTGGGTCTCTAGCCTTCTACAGGCCCTAGATACTCTTTTAGGATGGTATTTTGATCGGTGCAAGTCATTCAGGGACTGGAATGGTGGCAGCGATCGTTTTGTTTATTTTGAGCTCCTTTTGGCGTTCTGAGCACGTTTTTCGCACTGAACCCAAAATGGTGGCCTGGCTCCCAAAATGGCCAGACCACGAGGCTCCTTTGTCCTGTCCACTGACCGTCTTGCTCCCTTCACCTTCCCCAGGTCGAGCGACCCGGGGCCTTCCTTATTTGGGCATGTACTTTCCCGCGAAACGTGGTTGCTTTCGCGGGCTTCTACATGTCGTTTGTGTGCCTCCAGAGTGTGGGCTGGGATGTCTGGTCCCAATACACATCCTGGGTGCCAGAGAGTCTAGGGTGGTGTGAATGCCTGGGACCACCGTGGTCCGTGATTGGTCCACGTATGGTATGTGTGTTGATGAGCGGATCTCCCATTGGCTCCCCTCCGTTTTGGCGCGAAGGGAACCGTGGATAAGAGGGGGCTGGAAACACCACTACCATGTCGATCTCCTGAGTTCTCACGAACGAAGGAATACAGGAGCCAAGTATCCTGCAACCAAGAGGCTGGACCGAGGAATCGCTGGTGACCCGCTGAAGGAATCCTCCTTTGCACTGCTGACGTCCTGTGAAACCCTTTCCTCCTTGGATCGAACCAGAAGGCCTGTACTGGTGCTTCGACCTTTGGAATAGCAGGAACAGCTATTCCCGGTGACTTCATCAACTCCTGCCAAGTAAGCCTTCGGAAGTGTCTCTGGGCCATCCAGTTGACTGACCAGCTAACAAGGGAGTCCTGCTCTGTAACCGCCGCCAGGTTGTGTTGTATTTCGAGTCCTTGTCACTCTCCCACGCTTCGTACACTTGGCGTTCCCAAGTCTGAAGGAAGGTGTACATTTGGCTCGAATACACACGGCCGCTCCGTTGTCCTGCTGCGGCAACAAACTGTGCTGGTTTCGTCGATTGGGACGTCTTTTTGCTCTACACGACTACGAGGCGTTCCCTGCACTTCTGAACCTGCCAGTGTTAGGAAAGATTTCGTAATTGTAGGTAATTTTCCTTCCATGTGGCAACCCCTAAACTTTTTGCTGTTGTTTTTCACCTTGTTCCTGACTTTGCCAGAGAAGTGCAGCCTTCTGCCGCACTCCTCTGGGCTTTCGCTCCTTTCTTACGGGGAAACTGACATGCCCTTAAGACAGTCAGTACCGGGGAACGCTGTTTCCCGTAGTTTCTTCTATCATGTTGCGGCTTTCGCGCAACATGACACAAGAGGGCACTGTAAGCTAAGTTACAGCTCTCTTGGGTCTCTAGCCTTCTACAGGCCCTAGATACTCTTTTAGGATGGTATTTTGATCGGTGCAAGTCATTCAGGGACTGGAATGGTGGCAGCGATCATTTTGTTTATTTTGAGCTCCTTTTGGCGTTCTGAGCACGTTTTTCGCACTGAACCCAAAATGGTGGCCTGGCTCCCAAAATGGCCAGACCACGAGGCTCCTTTGTCCTGTCCACTGACCGTCTTGCTCCCTTCACCTTCCCCAGGTCGAGCGACCCGGGGCCTTCCTTATTTGGGCATGTACTTTCCCGCGAAACGTGGTTGCTTTCGCGGGCTTCTACATGTCGTTTGTGTGCCTCCAGGGTGTGGGCTGGGATGTCTGGTCCCAATACACATCCTGGGTGCCAGAGAGTCTGGGGTGGTGTGAATGCCTGGGACCATCGTGGTCCGTGATTGGTCCACGTATGGTATGTGTGTTGATGAGCGGATCTCCCATTGGCTCCCCTCCGTTTTGGCGCAAAGGGAACCGTGGATAAGAGGGGGCTGGAAACACCACTACCATGTCGATCTCCTGAGTTCTCACGAACGAAGGAAAACAGGAGCCAAGTATCCTGCAACCACGAGGCTGGACCGAGGAATCGCTGGTGACCCGCTGAAGGAATCCTCCTTTGCACTGCTGTCGTCCTGTGAAACCCTTTCCTCCTTTGATCGAACCAGAAGGCCTGTACTGGTGCTTCGACCTTTGGAATAGCAGGAACAGCTATTCCCGGCGACTTCATCAACTCCTGCCAAGTAAGCCTTCGGAAGTGTCTCTGGGCCATCCAGTTGACTGACCAGCTTACAAGGGAGTCCTGCTCTGTAACCGCCGCCAGGTTGTGTTGTATTTCGAGTCCTTGTCACTCTCCCACGCTTCGTACACTTGGCGTTCCCAAGTCTGAAGGGAGGAGTGTACATTTGGCTCGAATACACACGGCCGCTCCGTTGTCCTGCTGCGGCAACAAACTGTGCTGGTTTCGTCGATTGGGACGTCTTTTTGCTCTACACGACTACGAGGCGTTCCCTGCTCTTCTGAACCTGCCAGCTGCTGAAACTAACGTGGAGAAGCCTGGGTCTGCTTGCTTCGGGGACCGGTGAGTAGTTTAGCTAGGATCTGGTCGCCCTCCTGCAGTAGCCCATTGCTTTTCCCCGCTGTGTAAAAACAGCACCCTTTTGTCCGTACTCGCGCTCTGCTTCTGCTCGCTGTGGAGGCTGCGCTTGAGTCGCGGAACCTGTTCTCCTCCTGTTGTGCACTAACCCGAACTGCCTGACTTCCTCCGAAGAGCTTCTCCTTTTGCCCGTTGGCACCGGCGTGGCAGGTACTTTGAGCACAAGGCTCCACTCTTCGCAGGGCTCGGACTTCCATCTAGTTAGGTGCCTCTGAAGGCGAACTGAGTCTAAAGCGTTATCGCACTGCCTGTTTTCCTTCCCTTTCAGGTGGACTACACATTCGTGCTTATAACGCTAGCGACTGTTGTATTTGTATATATATTGTGTTGATATGGTATGTGTTGGTTTAGTATTGTGATATTGTGATTTTCTCGCTACGGTCATTGTTTTAAAGGCCTTAAAATAAATGTGTATCTATTTTTGATATAACAACTGTTTGGAGTAGTTTGTAAGCGCTCTTGCTTTGTGTGCTCATTGCGGGCTTTCAGTCACCCTCACCCCTCTTGAGACCTAGTCTTGACCGCCGCGATCGCTACCTTGATTGGTCTGGCTTGTCCAGAGGTTACCCTGTTCCAAGTAATTAGGTTGGCCTTCTGAACTTCTGCGCCACCAGGACAGAGTTCAGAAATCCGACTTAACAAATTGGTGTACAGCGGTGGGATACGACTGAAGGTATCCAGTGTTGCGCTCGAACTAAGGCATTTCAGGTTATTCCAACCAGTACACGTAGTGAATTGTTGTAGTATAACTTTAAAAAGGCCATAGTCCTATCAAACAGTATGGAAACAAATACCTTGTTAACTTTAAATGCTTCCAAATCAGAAACGCTGAAAAAGATGTGTGCGGAGAGAGGTGTTTCCTCTCAAGGCACAAAATTGGAAATGATCCAGAGAATCGTGGCGTGGCAAGAAGCGCAGCTTGACGCTATAACTTCTGAGGACAGTGCAGAAGGTGGTGGGGCTGCTCTCACTGGTAGAACCGACGGTTCTGCCGCTGCACTGATCCATCGCGACCACGAGGACAGGGAGGATGTGATGTCTAATGTTTCCTCTGCCAGTGTTGATGGGGAGGCTATGCTTGAATCCAAGAAGCAAGAGCTGTGGTTTAGGCAGCAGGAGCTTGAATTCAGCATAGCCAAACTAAAAATCGAACAGGCAGAAAAACAGAAAGACAGGGATCACCAGTTGGAACTGGCCAAGCTTCAGGTTGCAAATGGGTCCAAGGGTCCTGGACATGGGTCTGGGGCTTCCTCTCATCCACGGTTTCCGAAAGATCTGCTCAGTGTGTATGAAGAAAGGAATGACATTATGGACTGGCTGAATGCGTTTGAGTATGCATGCGAAGTTCAAGAAGTTGACAATGCTGATAAGATTGCATGGTTACTCAGCAGACTGCCCCATTCTGGCTGTAGTGCCATTATGGAAATGTCGAAGGCTGAGCGAGCTGATTTCGCAATGTCAAAGCAAACTCTCATTTTAAAGTTTGGGAAGACTCCGGCCCAATATTTAAAGCGTTTTCGAGAGTATAAGAAAAAGGAAGGTGGTACTTGGGTATCTTATGTCGCTGAATCTTTGAAAAACTTAACTGGCTGGGTCGAAGGTTATAAGGTTTCTACCTTCGAAGGCATGATAAATCGTGTCATGCTGGAACACATTTTTGCTTCTTCTTCCCCGGAGCTTAAGCAGCATTTGGCCGATTCGAAGGAGATAGATCCTAAGAAGCTGGCCATTGCAGCAGACTTATGGGTGTCACATCGAGTGTCCCATAAGGACAAAACTCATCCTGGTAAGCAGGAGGAAGGGAAAAAGTCCAAAGATATGGAGGGTGGGGAATCTGCTAAATCTTCTTCCCATAAGGGCCACAAAAAGAAAAACAAGGGTAAGACACAAGAGAACTCACAGGGCAGTGGAGGTCCGCCTCCGAAACAGAACTCTGGTTACAATAAGCCTCCCTACGTAAACAGACCCACTGGGGCTTGTTTTTCTTGTGGAGCAACTGACCACGTGAAGGGGGATCCCCGTTGTAAGGTTAGACCTTTGGGGGTCCACTCCCCTAATCTGGCCTTCTCCTCCTACGAGGAAGAAGAGATTACAGGAGCATCCTTCTCCTCAGACTCATTTCCCAGCGGAATAGAGGCTGAGGTAGTTTTAGTGTCCCTGGGTTCCTGGGAGCCTAAAGTCGCAGAGGCTTATGCTAGGATTCCGGATAATACCAAGCACTACTTTAAAGACAGTGTGCTGATCAATGGAGTGGATACTCCAGCTCTTAGGGATAGTGGGTGCAGTCGCACTGTAGTGGATTCTACCTTGGTAGACTCAGAGGAAGTTGCCAGAGCTACTCTGATGCCCACTAAGTTGGCTGACGGCCCCCTCCGTATGTTTCCAGTAATACCTGTAAATCTTACTTTAAATGGTACAGCAGTCAGGATTCCAGTGAGCATTCAGAGAAACGTCCCGGGAAAGGTCTTGTTAGGTAATGATCTCAGAGCTTCAGTGCTCGTAGGAGACACTGCCGAAAGACCCTACACACGGTCTCAAGCATGGGCAGCATTGGCCAAGTCCAATACGCCGCCCCAGCCGAAGGGGAAACCCAAGGCGAAAGGAGTCTACAAGTCAAAACGAGGGAAAGAGAATATTCCCCTGAGCTCGCCTACCACTGCGGTGGAGGAAGTTGGTCAATCGCCCGGGCCTGACGAGGAGGTGGCGATGCCTGAAGTATTCAACCCCAACGATCATCCTGAACTAAAAGACTTGTTAGTTGAAGGAGGTCCTGATAGGGACGAATTCAGTAAAGGCCAACGTGAGTGCCCATCTCTGGAAAGCCTAAGGAGACAGGCCTGCTCCCAGCTTGAGGGTGAACCTCCTGGGAAGCATAGGATTTATTGGGAAGGTGGACTCCTGTATAGTGAGCCCACAGAGTCTACAGAAGGAGACCATAGGAGGTTGGTGGTTCCCCTTGCTGTTAGGCCCTTCCTCCTGCAGTTGGCGCATGAAGTTCCCCTTGCTGGTCACCTTGGTATGAAGAGGACCAAGCAAAGGTTATCCATGCACTTCTACTGGCCCAAGATGGGGGTGCAAGTAGAAAGTCACTGCAGGAGTTGTGCCTCCTGCCAGTTGTCTGGTAAGGTTGGCGCGACAATCCAAGCTCCGTTAGTACCGCTCCCAGTTGTGGGGGTACCATTTGAAAGGGTAGGGATCAACATCGTTGGTCCCCTTGACCCGCAAACATCCTCAGGCAATAGGTTTATCCTGGTGCTGGTCGACCATGCAACCCGGTATCCTGAGGCCGTCCCATTTACAACTGTAACTGCCAAGTCAGTTGCAGGAGCTTTACTCGGCATATTTACTAGGGTTGGCTTCCCTAAAGAAGTTGTGTCGGATCATGGCAGCAACTTTATGTCGAAGTATAGGCAGGCTATGTGGAAAGAATGTGGGGTCACCTACAGGTTCTCTTCTGCATAACACCCCCAGATCAATGGTCTGGGGGGGCGTTTCAACAGGACGTTAAAGAGCGTGATTGGGGCTCTGGAGGAGCCTCAGAGAAGAAAATGGGATCTTCTTGTTTCGTGCTTACTGTTTGCCTACCGAGAGGTACCACAGGAGGGTGTTGGCTTCAGCCCCTTCGAACTTCTGTTCGGTCATCCTGTACGGGGACCCTTAGCCATCGTCAAAGAGGGATGGGAGATGCCCACTCCCCCTGGTACTACCAATGTAGTTGATTATGTGCTAGGGCTCAGATAACGGATGGTACTTCCGGTGGGCTTGGCTAGTGATAAATTGAAGGCAGGGCAAGTGCTGGTGAAACATTGGTACGACCAGAAAACTTCCCTCATCAACTTTACACTTGGTCAGCAAGTCCTGATCATGAATCCCATAAGGCCTCGAGCTTTACAGGACAAATGGTCAGGCCCTTACCCAGTGGTGGAGCCCCTGGGTGTGGTTAACTATTCAGTGGACCTTGGAAGGCCTGGACAGGCTCCAAAAGTGCTTCACGTGAATAGGCTGAAGGCTTTCGGCCCAAGCGTCGAAATCGCAGCACTGCTACTGGCTTCAGACGTTGCGGGAGAGGAGTCTGAACCTCTCCCCGACCTGTTCCCGAGCAGTCCTTCAGATAGCTCTTTTGAGGGTGTCCGAGTGGCCCCTCACCAAAATGGACAAGGCTCAGTGGTTTACCTTGGACATGAAGTAGGTGGAGGGAGGAGACAGCCTCTACTCAGTCAGGTACAAGCAGTACAAGACTGGCCTACCCCCACTACGCAAACCCAAGTGAGAGCCTTCTTAGGACTCACGGGGTATTACCGCAATTTTGTGGCAGACTATGGCACCATAGCTGCTCCTCTGATTGCCCTCACAACTCCGAAGAAACCCAAGAAGGTAACTTGGACCGACGAGTGTGAGAAGGCCTTCAATGGCTTAAAAGACTCCTTGTGCCAGGCCCCTGTCCTCAGGGCCCCGGATTATCAAAGACCTTTTATCGTGCAGACAGACGCCTCTGACACTGGGATAGGAGCTGTACTATCACAAGTAGATGAGAAGGGTAAGGAACACCCTATTGGTTTTATTAGTCGCCAGCTTAAGGACAGAGAGCTCAGATGGTCCACGGTAGAGAAAGAATGTTTCTCTGTTGTGTGGGCCCTAAGGAAGCTGAGGCCCTACCTCTATGGTACCCACTTCACTGTGCAGACTGACCATAAGCCGTTAAAGTGGCTAATGAACATGAAGGGGGAGAATCTAAAGTTGCTTAGGTGGTCCATAAGTCTACAAGGCTTCGACTTCACTATTGAGCATAGGCCAGGTGTCCAACATAGCAATGCTGATGGGTTGTCCAGAATGTTTAACCGACCTGAACAAGAGACTCATCCAGGGGTGGATTAGTTCCCCCTGTCCATAGTCTGGGAGGGGCGAGTGTTAGGAAAGATTTCGTAATTGTAGGTAATTTTCCTTCCATGTGGCAACCCCTAAACTTTTTGCTGTTGTTTTTCACCTTGTTCTTGACTTTGCCAGAGAAGTGCAGCCTTCTGCCGCACTCCTCTGGGCTTTCGCTCCTTTCTTACGGGGAAACTGACATGCCCTTAAGACAGTCAGTACCGGGGAACGCTGTTTCCCGTAGTTTCTTCTATCATGTTGCGGCTTTCGCGCAACATGAAACAAGAGGGCACTGTAAGCTAAGTTACAGCTCTCTTGGGTCTCTAGCCTTCTACAGGCCCTAGATACTCTTTTAGGATGGTATTTTGATCGGTGCAAGTCATTCAGGGACTGGAATGGTGGCAGCGATCGTTTTGTTTATTTTGAGCTCCTTTTGGCGTTCTGAGCACGTTTTTCGCACTGAACCCAAAATGGTGGCCTGGCTCCCAAAATGGCCAGACCACGAGGCTCCTTTGTCCTGTCCACTGACCGTCTTGCTCCCTTCACCTTCCCCAGGTCGAGCGACCCGGGGCCTTCCTTATTTGGGCATGTACTTTCCCGCGAAACGTGGTTGCTTTCACGGGCTTCTACATGTCGTTTGTGTGCCTCCAGGGTGTGGGCTGGGATGTCTGGTCCCAATACACATCCTGGGTGCCAGAGAGTCTAGGGTGGTGTGAATGCCTGGGACCACCGTGGTCCGTGATTGGTCCACGTATGGTATGTGTGTTGATGAGCGGATCTCCCATTGGCTCCCCTCCGTTTTGGCGCGAAGGGAACCGTGGATAAGAGGGGGCTGGAAACACCACTACCATGTCGATCTCCTGAGTTCTCACGAACGAAGGAATACAGGAGCCAAGTATCCTGCAACCACGAGGCTGGACCGAGGAATCGCTGGTGACCCGCTGAAGGAATCCTCCTTTGCATTGCTGTCGTCCTGTGAAACCCTTTCCTCCTTTGATCGAACCAGAAGGCCTGTACTGGTGCTTTGACCTTTGGAATAGCAGGAACAGCTATTCCCCGCGACTTCATCAACTCCTGCCAAGTAAGCCTTCGGAAGTGTCTCTGGGCCATCCAGTTGACTGACCAGCTTACAAGGGAGTCCTGCTCTGTAACCGCCGCCAGTTTGTTTTGTATTTCGAGTCCTTGTCACTCTCCCACGCTTCGTACACTTGGCGTTCCCAAGTCTGAAGGGAGGAGTGTACATTTGGCTCGAATACACACGGCCGCTCCGTTGTCCTGCTGCGGCAACAAACTGTGCTGGTTTCGTCGATTGGGACGTCTTTTTGCTCTACACGACTACGAGGCGTTCCCTGCTCTTCTGAACCTGCCAGCTGCTGAAACTAACGTGGAGAAGCCTGGGTCTGCTTGCTTCGGGGACCGGTGAGTAGTTTAGCTAGGATCTGGTCGCCCTCCTGCAGTAGCCCATTGCTTTTCCCCGCTGTGTAAAAACAGCACCCTTTTGTCCGTACTCGCGCTCTGCTTCTGCTCGCTGTGGAGGCTGCGCTTGAGTCGCGGAACCTGTTCTCCTCCTGTTGTGCACTAACCCGAACTACCTGACTTCCTCCGAAGAGCTTCTCCTTTTGCCCGTTGGCACCGGCGTGGCAGGTACTTTGAGCACAAGGCTCCACTCTTCGCAGGGCTCGGACTTCCATCTAGTTAGGTGCCTCTGAAGGCGAACTGAGTCTAAAGCGTTATCGCACTGCCTGTTTTCCTTCCCTTTCAGGTGGACTACACATTTCGTGCTTATAACGCTAGCGACTGTTGTATTTGTATATATATTGTGTTGATATGGTATGTGTTGGTTTAGTATTGTGATATTGTGATTTTCTCGCTACGGTCATTGTTTTAAAGGCCTTAAAATAAATGTGTATCTATTTTTGATATAACAACTGTTTGGAGTAGTTTGTAAGCGCTCTTGCTTTGTGTGCTCATTGCGGGCTTTCAGTCACCCTCACCCCTCTTGAGACCTAGTCTTGACCGCCGCGATCGCTATCTTGATTGGTCTGGCTTGTCCAGAGGTTACCCTGTTCCAAGTAATTAGGTTGGCCTTCTGAACTTCTGCGCCACCAGGACAGAGTTCAGAAATCCGTCTTAACAGCCAGCTGCTGAAACTAACGTGGAGAAGCCTGGGTCTGCTTGCTTCGGGGACCGGTGAGTAGTTTAGCTAGGATCTGGTCGCCCTCCTGCAGTAGCCCATTGCTTTTCCCCGCTGTGTAAAAACAGCACCCTTTTGTCCGTACTCGCGCTCTGCTTCTGCTCGCTGTGGAGGCTGAGCTTGAGTCGCGGAACCTGTTCTCCTTCTGTTGTGCACTAACCCGAACTGCCTGACTTCCTCCGAAGAGCTTCTCCTTTTGCCCGTTGGCACCGGCGTGGCAGGTACTTTGAGCACAAGGCTCCACTCTTCGCAGGGCTCGGACTTCCATCTAGTTAGGTGCCTCTGAAGGCGAACTGAGTCTAAAGCGTTATCGCACTGCCTGTTTTCCTTCCCTTTCAGGTGGACTACACATTTCGTGCTTATAACGCTAGCGACTGTTGTATTTGTATATATATTGTGTTGATATGGTATGTGTTGGTTTAATATTGTGATATTGTGATTTTCTCGCTACGGTCATTGTTTTAAAGGCCTTAAAATAAATGTGTATCTATTTTTGATATAACAACTGTTTGGAGTAGTTTGTAAGCGCTCTTGCTTTGTGTGCTCATTGCGGCTTTCAGTCACCCTCACCCCTCTTGAGACCTAGTCTTGACCGCCGCGATCGCTACCTTGATTGGTCTGGCTTGTCCAGAGGTTACCCTGTTCCAAGTAATTAGGTTGGCCTTCTGAACTTCTGCGCCACCAGGACAGAGTTCAGAAATCCGTCTTAACAAATTGGTGTACAGCGGTGGGATACGACTGAAGGTATCCAGTGTTGCGCTCGAACTAAGGCATTTCAGGTTATTCCAACCAGTACACATAGTGAATTGTTGTAGTATAACTTTAAAAAGGCCATAGTCCTATCAAACAGTATGGAAACAAATACCTTGTTAACTTTAAATGCTTCCAAATCGGAAACGCTGAAAAAGATGTGTGCGGAGAGAGGTGTTTCCTCTCAAGGCACAAAATTGGAAATGATCCAGAGAATCGTGGCGTGGCAAGAAGCGCAGCTTGACGCTATAACTTCTGAGGACAGTGCAGAAGGTGGTGGGGCTGCTCTCACTGGTAGAACCGACGGTTCTGCCGCTGCACTGATCCATCGCGACCACGAGGACAGGGAGGACGAGATGTCTAATGTTTCCTCTGCCAGTGTTGATGGGGATGCTATGCTTGAATTCAAGAAGCAAGAGCTGCGGTTTAGGCAGCAGGAGCTTGAATTCAGCATAGCCAAACTAAAAATCGAACAGGCAGAAAAACAGAAAGAGGGGGATCACCAGTTGGAACTGGCCAAGCTTCAGGTTGCAAATGGGTCCAAGGGTCCTGGACATGGGTCTGGGGCTTCCTCTCATCCACGGTTTCCGAAAGATCTGCTCAGTGTGTATGAGGAAAGGAATGACATTATGGACTGGCTGAATGCGTTTGAGTATGCATGCGAAGTCCAACAAGTTGACAATGCTGATAAGATTGCCTGGTTACTCAGCAGACTGCCCCATTCTGGCTGTAGTGCCATTATGGAAATGTCGAAGGCTGAGTGAGCTGATTTCGCAATGTTAAAGCAAACTCTCATTTTAAAGTTTGGGAAGACTCCGGCCCAATATTTAAAGCGTTTTCGAGAGTATAAGAAAAAGGAAGGTGGTACTTGGGTATCTTATGTCGCTGAATCTTTGAAAAACTTAACTGGCTGGGTCGAAGGTTATAAGGTTTCTACCTTCGAAGGCATGATAAATCTTGTCATGCTGGAAAATATTTTTGCTTCTTCTTCCCCGGAGCTTAAGCAGCATTTGGCCGATTCGAAGGAGATAGATCCTAAGAAGCTGGCCATTGCAGCAGACTTATGGGTGTCACATCGAGTGTCCCATAAGGACAAAACTCATCCTGGTAAGCAGGAGGAAGGGAAAAAGTCCAAAGATATGTAGGGTGGGGAATCTGCTAAATCTTCTTCCCATAAGGGCCACAAAAAGAAAAACAAGGGTAAGACACAAGAGAACTCACAGGGCAGTGGAGGTCCGCCTCTGAAACAGAACTCTGGTTACAATAAGCCTCCCTACGTAAACAGACCCACTGGGGCTTGTTTTTCTTGTGGAGCAACTGACCACGTGAAGGGGGATCCCCGTTGTAAGGTTAGACCTTTGGGGGTCCACTCCGCTAATCTGGCCTTCTCCTCCTACGAGGAAGAAGAGATTACAGGAGCATCCTTCTCCTCAGACTCATTTCCCAGCGGAATAGAGGCTGAGGTAGTTTTAGTGTCCCTGGGTTCCTGGGAGCCTAAAGTCGCAGAGGCTTATGCTAGGATTCCGGATAATACCAAGCACTACTTTAAAGACAGTGTGCTGATCAATGGAGTGGATACTCCAGCTCTTAGGGATAGTGGGTGCAGTCGCACTGTAGTGGATTCTACCTTGGTAGACTCAGAGGAAGTTGCCAGAGCTACTCTGATGCCCACTAAGTTGGCTGACGGCCCCCTCCATATATTTCCAGTAATACCTGTAAATCTTACTTTAAATGGTACAGCAGTCAGGATTCCAGTGAGCATTCAGAGAAACGTCCCGGGAAAGGTCTTGTTGGGTAATGATCTCAGAGCTTTAGGGCTCGTAGGAGACACTGCCGAAAGACCCTACACACGGTCTCAAGCACGGGCAGCATTGGCCAAGTCCAATACGCCGCCCCAGCCGAAGGGGAAACCCAAGGCGAAAGGAGTCTACAAGTCAAAACGAGGGAAAGAGAATATTCCCCCGAGCTCGCCTACCACTGCGGTGGAGGAAGTTGGTCAATCGCCCGGGCCTGACGAGGAGGTGGCGATGCCTGAAGTATTCGACCCCAACGATCATCCTGAACTAAAAGACTTGTTAGTTGAAGGAGGTCCTGATAGGGACGAATTCAGTAAAGGCCAACGTGAGTGCCCATCTCTGGAAGGCCTAAGGAGACAGGCCTGCTCCCAGCTTGAGGGTGAACCTCCTGGGAAGCATAGGATTTATTGGGAAGGTGGACTCCTGTATAGTGAGCCCACAGAGTCTACAGAAGGAGACCATAGGAGGTTGGTGGTTCCCCTTGCTGTTAGGCCCTTCCTCCTGCAGTTGGCGCATGAAGTTCCCCTTGTTGGTCACCTTGGTATGAAGAGGACCAAGCAAAGGTTATCCATGCACTTCTACTGGCCCAAGATGGGGGTGCAAGTAGAAAGTCACTGCAGGAGTTGTGCCTCCTGCCAGTTGTCTGGTAAGGTTGGCGCGACAATCCAAGCTCCGTTGGTACCGCTCCCAGTTGTGGGGGTACCATTTGAAAGGGTAGGGATCGACATCGTTGGTCCCCTTGACCCGCAAACATCCTCGGGCAATAGGTTTATCCTGGTGCTGGTCGACCATGCAACCAGGTATCCTGAGGCCATCCTATTGAAAACTGTAACTGCCAAGTCAGTTGCAAAAGCTTTACTCGGCATATTTACTAGAGTTGGCTTCCCTAAAGAAGTTGTGTCGGATCGTGGCAGCAACTTTATGTCGAAGTATATGCAGGCTATGTGGAAAGAATGTGGGGTCACCTACAAGTTCTCTTCTGCATACCACCCCCAGACCAATGGTCTGGTGGAACGTTTCAACAGAACGTTAAAGAGCATGATTGGGGCTCTGGAGGAGCCTCAGAGAAGAAAATGGGATCTTCTGTTACCATGCTTACTGTTTGCCTACCGAGAGGTACCACAGGAGGGTGTTGGCTTCAGCCCCTTCGAACTTCTGTTCGGTCATCCCATACGGGGACCCTTAGCCATCGTCAAAGAGGGATGGGAGATGCCCACTCCCCCTGTTACTACCAATGTAGTTGATTATGTGCTAGGGCTCAGAAAACGGATGGTACTTCTGATGGGCTTGGCTAGTGATAAATTGAAGGCAGGGCAAGCGCTGGTGAAACATTGGTACGACCAGAAAGCTTCCCTCATCAACTTTACACCTGGTCAGCAAGTCCTGATCATGAATCCAATAAGGCCTCGCGCTTTACAGGACAAATGGTCAGGCCCTTACACAGTGGTGGAGCCCCTGGGTGAGGTTAACTATTTAGTGGACCTTGGAAGGCCTGGACAGGCTCCAAAAGTGATTCACGTGAATAGGCTGAAGGCTTTCGTCCCAAGAGTCGAAATCGCAGCACTTCTACTGGCTTCAGACGTTGAGGAAGAGGAGTCTGAACCTCTTCCCGACCTGTTCCAAAGCGGTCCTTCAGATAGCTCCTTTGAGGGTGTCCGAGTGGCCCCTCACCTGACTTCTGATCAGCAGGCTGAGGTGAAAAGTTTGCTTAGGCAGTTTTCCCCCCTGTTTTCACAGTCCCCTGGTTTGACACCTTGGTGCAAACATAACATTGACACAGGAGACAGTGTACCTACCAAAAGTAGGGGATACAGGATGTCAGACAAAGTACGGTTTTATATTAAGACCGAGGTCAACAAGATGTTAGATCTTGGGGTGATTGAACCCTCTAGTAGTCCTTGGTCCAGCCCAGTAGTGTTGGTTCCAAAAGCAGGCACTTCTGAATTGAGGTTCTGCGTGGATTACAGGGCTCTGAATGCTGTCACCAAGACAGATGCACACCCCTTGCCTCGAACAGATGAGCTGGTGGATACTTTGGGTGCCTCCAAGTACCTCAGCACGTTTGACCTCACTGCTGGCTATTGGCAAATAGCTTTAGCAGAACATGCCAAGGAGAAGACAGCATTTTCTACTCCAGACGGCCTTTACCAATTCCGGGTAATGCCGTTCGGGTTGAAGAATGCACCTGCCACTTTCCAGAGGCTTGTGAATCATGTGTTGAATGGGTTGGACGAATTCTGTCTTGCATATCTGGACGATATAGCAGTTTTCAGTGCCACCTGGGAAGACCATGTGAAACACCTCGGGATTGTGCTCCAGGCTCTTCAGAAAGCCCACTTGACCATAAAGGCTAGTAAATGCCAGATTGGACAAGGCTCAGTGGTTTACCTTGGACATGAAGTAGGTGGAGGGAGGATACAGCCTCTACCCAGTAAAGTACAAGCAGTACAAGACTGGCCTACCCCCACTACGCAAACCCAAGTGAGAGCCTTCTTAGGACTCACGGGGTATTACCGCAATTTTGTGGCAGACTATGGCACCATAGCTGCCCCTCTGACTGCCCTCACAACTCCGAAGAAGCCCAAGAAGGTAACTTGGACCGACGAGTGTGAGAAGGCCTTCAATGGCTTAAAAGACTCCTTGTGCCAGGCTCCTGTCCTCAGGGCCCCAGATTATCAAAGACCTTTTATCGTGCAGACGGACGCCTCTGACACTGGGATAGGAGCTGTACTATCACAAGTAGATGAGAAGGGTAAGGAACACCCTATCGGTTTTATTAGTCGCCAGTTTAAGGACAGAGAGCTCAGATGGTCCACGGTAGAGAAAGAATATTTCTCTGTTGTGTGGGCCCTAAGGAAGCTGAGGCCCTACCTCTATGGGACCCACTTCACTGTGCAAACTGACCATAAGCCGTTAAAGTGGCTAATGAACATGAAGGGGGAGAATCTAAAGTTGCTTAGGTGGTCCATAAGTCTACAAGGCTTCGACTTCACTATTGAGCATAGGCCAGGTGTCCAACATAGCAATGCTGATGGGTTGTCCAGAATGTTTAACCGACCTGAACAAGAGACTCATCCAGGGGTGGATTAGTTCCCCCTGTCCATAGTCTGGGAGGGGCGAGTGTTAGGAAAGATTTCGTAATTGTAGGTAATTTTCCTTCCATGTGGCAACCCCTAAACTTTTTGCTGTTGTTTTTCACCTTGTTCTTGACTTTGCCAGAGAAGTGCAGCCTTCTGCCGCACTCCTCTGGGCTTTCGCTCCTTTCTTACGGGGAAACTGACATGCCCTTAAGACAGTCAGTACCGGGGAACGCTGTTTCCCGTAGTTTCTTCTATCATGTTGCGGCTTTCGCGCAACATGACACAAGAGGGCACTGTAAGCTAAGTTACAGCTCTCTTGGGTCTCTAGCCTTCTACAGGCCCTAGATACTCTTTTAGGATGGTATTTTGATCGGTGCAAGTCATTCAGGGACTGGAATGGTGGCAGCGATCGTTTTGTTTATTTTGAGCTCCTTTTGGCGTTCTGAGCATGTTTTTCGCACTGAACCCAAAATGGTGGCCTGGCTCCCAAAATGGCCAGACCACGAGGCTCCTTTGTCCTGTCCACTGACCGTCTTGCTCCCTTCACCTTCCCCCGGTCAAGCGACCCGGGGCCTTTCTTATTTGGGCATGTACTTTCCCGCGAAACGTGGTTGCTTTCGCGGGCTTCTACATGTCGTTTGTGTGCCTCCAGGGTGTGGGCTGGGATGTCTGGTCCCAATACACATCCTGGGTGCCAGAGAGTCTAGGGTGGTGTGAATGCCTTGGACCACCGTGGTCCGTGATTGGTCCACGTATGGTATGTGTGTTGATGAGCGGATCTCCCATTGGCTCCCCTCCGTTTTGGCGCGAAGGGAACCGTGGATAAGAGGGGGCTGGAAACACCACTACCATGTCGATCTCCTGAGTTCTCACGAACGAAGGAATACAGGAGCCAAGTATCCTGCAACCAAGAGGCTGGACCGAGGAATCGCTGGTGACCCGCTGAAGGAATCCTCCTTTGCACTGCTGTCGTCCTGTGAAACCCTTTCCTCCTTTGATCGAACCAGAAGGCCTGTACTGGTGCTTCGACCTTTGGAATAGCAGGAACAGCTATTCCCGGCGACTTCATCATCTCCTGCCAAGTAAGCCTTCGGAAGTGTCTCTGGGCCATCCAGTTGACTGACCAGCTTACAAGGGAGTCCTGCTCTGTAACTGCCGCCAGGTTGTGTTGTATTCCGAGTCCTGGTCACTCTCCCACGCTTCGTACACTTGGCGTTCCCAAGTCTGAAGGGAGGAGTGTACATTTGGCTCGAATACACACGACCGCTCCGTTGTCCTGCTGCGGCAACAAACTGTGCTGGTTTCGTCGATTGGGACGTCTTTTTGCTCTACACGACTACGAGGCGTTCCCTGCTCTTCTGAACCTGCCAGCTGCTGAAACTAACGTGGAGAAGCCTGGGTCTGCTTGCTTCGGGGACCGGTGAGTAGTATAGCTAGGATCTGGTCGCCCTCCTGCAGTAGCCCATTGCTTTTCCCCGCTGTGTAAAAACAGCACCCTTTTGTCCGCACTCGCGCTCTGCTTCTGCTCGCTGTGGAGGCTGCGCTTGAGTTGCGGAATCTGTTCTCCTTCTGCTGTGCACTAACCCGAACTGCCTGACTTCCTCCGAAGAGCTTCCCCTTTTGCCCGTTGGCACCGGCGTGGCAGGAACTTTGAGCACAAGGCTCCACTCTTCGCAGGGCTCGGACTTCCATCTAGTTAGGTGCCTCTGAAGGCGAACTGAGTCTAAAGCGTTATCGCACTGCCTGTTTTCCTTCCCTTTCAGGTGGACTACACATTTCGTGCTTATAACGCTAGCGACTGTTGTATTTGTATATATAGTGTGTTGATATGGTATGTGTTGGTTTAGTATTGTGATATTGTGATTTTCTCGCTACGGTCATTGTTTTAAATGCCTTAAAATAAATGTGTATCTATTTTTGATATAACAACTGTTTGGAGTAGTTTGTAAGCGCTCTTGCTTTGTGTGCTCATTGCGGGCTTTCAGTCACCCTCACCCCTCTCGAGACCTAGTCTTGACCGCCGCGATCGCTACCTTGATTGGTCTGGCTCGTCCAGAGGTTACCCTGTTCCAAGTAATTAGGTTGGCCTTCTGAACTTCTGCGCCACCAGGACAGAGTTCAGAAATCCGTCTTAACACGTGTTCCCTGCCTTCTCTCCTCTTCCCGATGTTAAGACGGATTTCTGAACTCTGTCCTGGTGGCGCAGAAGTTCAGAAGGCCAACCTAATTACTTGGAACAGGGTAACCTCTGGACAAGCCAGACCAATCAAGGTAGCGATTGCGGCGGTCAAGACTAGGTCTCAAGAGGGGTGAGGGTGACTGAAAGCCCGCAATGAGCACACAAAGCAAGAGCGCTTACAAACTACTCCAAACAGTTGTTATATCAAAAATAGATACACATTTATTTTAAGGCCTTTAAAATAATGACCGTAGCGAGAAAATCACAATATCACAATACTAAACCAACACATACCATATCAACACAATATATATACAAATACACAGTCGCAAGCGTTTAAAGCACGAAATATGTAGTCCACCTGAAAGGAAAGGAAAACAGGCAGTGCGATAACGCTTTAGACTCAGTTCGCCTTCAGAGGCACCTAACTAGATGGAAGTCCGAGCCCTGCGAAGAGTGGAGCCTTGTGCTCAAAGTACCTGCCACGCCGGTGCCAACGGGCAAAAGGGGAAGCTCTTTGGAGGAAGTCAGGCAGTTCGGGTTAGTGCACAGCAGAAGGAGAACAGGTTCCGCAACTCAAGCGCAGCCTCCACAGCGGGCAGAAGCAGAGCGCGAGTACGGCAAAAGGGTGCTGTTTTTACACAGCAGGGAAAAGCAATGGGATACTGCAGGAGGGCGACCAGATCCTAGCTAAACTACTCACCGGTCCCCGAAGCAAGCAGACCCAGGCTTCTCCACGTTAGTTTCAGCAGCTGGCAGGTTCAGAAGAGCAGGGAACGCCTCGTAGTCGTGTAGAGCAAAAAGACGTCCCAATCGACGAAACCAGCACAGTTTGTTGCCGCAGCAGGACAACGGAGCGGCCGTGTGTATTCAAGCCAAATGTACACTCCTCCCTTCAGACCTGGGGACGCCAAGCGTACGAAGCGTGGGAGAGTGACAAGGACTCGAAATACAACACAACCTGGCGGCGGTTACAGAGCAGGACTCCCTTGTAAGCTGGTCAGTCAACTGGATGGCCCAGAGACACTTCCGAAGGCTTACTTGGCAGGAGAGGATGAAGTCGCCGGGAATAGCTGTTCCTGCTATTCCAAAGGTCGAAGCACCAGTACAGGCCTTCTGGTTCGATCCAAGGAGGAAAGGGTTTCACAGGACGACAGCAGTGAAAAGGAGGATTCCTTCAGCGGGTCACCAGCGATTCCTCGGTCCAGCCTCTTGGTTGCAGGATACTTGGCTCCTGTATTCCTTCGTTCGTGAGAACTCAGGAGATCGACATGGTAGTGGTGTTTCCAGCCCCCTCTTATCCACGGTTCCCTTCGCGCCAAAACGGAGGGGAGCCAATGGGAGATCCGCTCATCAACACACCAACATACGTGGACCAATCACGGACCACGGTGGTCCCAGGCATTCACACTACCCTAGACTCTCTGGCACCCAGGATGTGTATTGGGACCAGGCATCCCAGCCCACACCCTGGAGGCACACAAACGACATGTAGAAGCCCGCGAAAGCAACCACGTTTCACGGGAAAGTACATGCCCAAATAAGGAAGGCCCCGGGTCGCTCGACCTGGGGAAGGTGAAGGGAGCAAGACGGTCAGTGGACAGGACAAAGGAGCCTCGTGGTCTGGCCATTTTGGGAGCCAGGCCACTATTTTGGGTTCAGTGCGAAAAACGTGCTCAGAACCCCAAAAGGAGCTCAAAATAAACAAAACGATCGCTGCCACCATTCGAGTCCCTGAATGACTTGCACCGATCAAATACCATCCTAAAAGAGTATCTAGGGCCTGTAGAAGGCTAGAGACCCAAGAGAGCTGTAACTTAGCTTACAGTGCCCTCTTGTGTCATGTTGCACTAAAGCCGCAACATGATAGAAGAAACTACGGGAAACAGCGTTCCCCGGTACTGACTGTCTTAAGGGCATGTCAGTTTCCCCGTAAGAAAGGAGCAAAAGCCCAGAGGAGTGCGGCAGAAGGCTGCACTTCTCTGGCAAAGTCAAGAACAAGGTGAAAACAACAGCAAAAAGTTTAGGGGTTGCCACATGGAAGGAAAATTACCTACAATCACGAAATCGTTCCTAACACCCGATGCCTTCAAAACAACAAATGAGCTCCATAAGATTCACAGTGCTCAGAATGCTTTATAACACCCATTATTCAACTTAGAGCCGTAACCTGCTAGACGTATTGAAACGTGCTAAAAACTAGCAAAAACAGCTAGAAAGTGTACGTTCCTCGCGTTTTGGTAAATGCTAATTCTGTTTCGTTTCCTGTTTGTAGTGTCCGTGCGTTAGTTCAGTTGAACCTGATGTTTTTAACCACTCGTCTCCCATACAAGGAGTATCAAAATGTACTTTGTTTACAGGCTGAAGGTATACTGCTGAAATCTTCAATGCATTATCAGCTATCCTGACTGTTCTGGAACGTGTATGTGACATCTGTTAATCCAGTCGTCCCTTCTAGTTTACAAGCTGCACTTTAGGAGCCCATTTGTTGATTTGAAGGTGGCGGGAAGAGGAGAGAAGGCAGGGAAAACGCGTCTAAATCAGAGCTGGGAAGCGAGCACTTGAAACGCGAAACTGCAGTGAACAGGAAAGGAAAGAAAGAACGCCTCTGAGGAGGAACAGCGTCTAAATCAGAGAGCAGGGAAGCGAGTGTTTGCAACGCGAAACGATGCAGAGGGCTAGGATAGAAAGGAAGAACGCCTCTGAGGAGGAGCAACTGGATTAGCCTACTTTGGAGAAAACGGGATCACCAGGGGTGTGCAGCCTGTAAACTAGAAGTGACACATGGTGACTGGATTAACAGATGTCAAATACACATTCCAAAATAGTCATGAAAGCAGATAATGCATTGAAGATTTCAGCAGTATACCTACAGCCTGTAAACAAAGTACATTTTGATCCCCCTTGTATAGGAGACGAGTGGTTAAAAGCATCAGGTTCGACTGAACAAACGCACGGACACTGTACAAACAGGAAATGCAACAGAATTAGCATTTACAAAAATGCGAGGAAAGTACATTTTCTAGCTGTTTTTGCTAGTTTTTAGCACGTTTCAATACGTCTAGCGGGTTACGGCTATAAATTGAATAATGGGTTTTATAAAGCATTCTGAGCACTGTGTATCTTTTGGAGCTCATTTGTTGTTTTGAAGGCAGCGGGAAGAGGAGAAAAGGCAGGGAACTCGCGTCTAAATTAGAGGTCTGAGACCAGAAAATCCAGAGTAATCCCTGCAGTGTGTAGGGCCAGCGGCATGAAGAGTTGCAGATTTCGTTAGAGTCCAGGTCAGGAACATGTAGGTTAATGGAAGAAGGAAGCCGAAGAAGGGAGAGACGAGACAGCAAACAGGATCAATCCGGGAGCTAGGAGTGGTGAAAAGTTAGGGAGATCTGAGTCTCAGGATTGGAAAGGGTTGGATATCACGTCATGCCATAGGAAGGGTCACAGGTTTGGTATTAGAAGCACTGAGATATCACATCTCATGCTATCGGAAGGGTCTCAGGATTGGAATGGGAAGGAGTTGAATATCAAATCTCATGCTATAGGAACGATATCAGGTTTGGTAGAAGCATTGAGATATCACATCTAATGCTATAGGAAGGGTATCAGGATTGGAATGGGAAGGAGTTGGATATCACATCTCATCCTATTTGAAGGGTCTCAGGTTTGGAATGGGAAGCATTTGGATAACACATCTCTTGCAATAGGAAGGGTCTCAGGTTTGGTATCTCATGCTAAATGAAGGGACGCAGGATTGGAATAGGAAGAAGTTGGATATCACATCTCATGCTATAGGAACGGTCCAACTTTGGTATTAGAAGCATTGAGATAGCACATCTCATGGAAGGGGCTCAGGATTGGAATGGGAAGGAGTTGAATATCACATCTCATGTTATAGGAAGGGTCTCAGGATTGGATCGGGAAGGAGTTGGATATCACATCTCATGCTATAGGAAGGGTCTCAGGATTGGAATGGGAAGGAGTTTGATATCACATCTCATGCCATAGGAAGGTCTCAGGTTTGGCAGAAGCATTAAGATATCACATCTCATGCTATCAGAAGGGTCTCAGGATTGGATTGGGAAGGAGTTGGATATCACATCTCATGCTATAGGGAGGGTCTCAGGTTTGATATTAGAAGCATTGAGATATCACATCTAATGCTATAAGAAGGGTCTCAGGATTGGATTGGGAAGGAGTTGGATATCACATCTCATGCAATAGGAAAGGTCTCAGGTTTGGTATTAGAAACATTGAGATATCACATCTCATGCTATAGGGAGGGTCTCAGGTTTGGTATTAATAGCATTGAGATATCACTTCTCATGCTAAGGAAGGGTCTCAGGATTGGATGGGAATACGTTGGATATCACATTTCATGCTATAGGAAGGGTCTCAGATTTGGTAGAAGCATTGAGATATCACATCTCATGCTATAGGAAGGGCCTCATGATTCGAATGGGAAGGAGTTGGATATCACATCTCATGGCAAAGGAAAGGTCTCAGGTTTGGAAGGGGAAGGATTTGGATATCACATCTCAAGTCATAGGACGGGTCTGTGGTTTGGTATTAGAAGCATTGAGATATATCTCATGGTATAGTATGGGTCTCAGGATTGGAATGGGAAGGAGTTGGATATCACATCTCATGCTATAGGAAGGGTCTCAGGATTGGAATGGGAAGGACTTGGACATCACATCTCATGTTATAGGAAGGGTCTCAGGTTTGGAATGGGAAGGAGTTTGATATAACATCTCATGCCATAGGAAGGTCTCAGATTTGGTAGAAGCATTAAGATATCACCTCTCATGCTATTGCAAGGGTCTCAGGATTGGAATGGGAAGGAGTTGGATATCACATCTCATGGGAGGGTCTCAGGTTTGATATTAGAAGCATTGAGATATCACATCTAATGCTATCAGAAGGGTCTCAGGATTGGATTGGGAAGGAGTTGGATATCACATCTCATGCAAGAGGAAAGGTCTCAGGTTTGGAATGGGAAGGGTTTGGATATCACATCTCTTGCAATAGGAAGGGTCTCAGGTCTGGTATTAGAAACATTGAGATATCACATCTCATGGTATAGGAAGGGTCTCAGGACTGGAATCAGGAGTTGGATATCACATCTCATGTTATAGGAAGGGTATCAGGTTTTGTATTAGAAGCACTGAGATATCAAATCTCATGCTATATGAAGAGACGCAGGATTGGAATGGGAAGAAGTTGGATATCACATCTCATGCTATAGGAAGGGACTCAGGTTTGGTAATAGAAACATTGAGATATCTCATCTCATGGTATAGGAAGGGTCTCAGGATTGGAATGGGAAAGAGTTGGATATCACAGCTCATGCTATAGGAAGGGTCTCAGGTTTGGTAGAAGTATTGAGATATCACATCTCATGCTATAGGAGGGGCCTCATGATTGGAATGGGAAGGAGTTGGATATCACATCTCATGCTATAGGAGGGGCCTCATTATTGGAATGGGAAGGAGTTGGATATCACATCTCAGGCTATCGGAAGGGACTCAGGATTGGAATGGGAAGGAGTTGGATATCACATCTCATGCTATAGGAAGTGTCTCAGGATTGGAATGGGAAGGACTTGGACATCAAATCTCGTTATAGGAATGGTCTCGGGTTTGTTAGAAGGATTGAGATATCACATCTCATGTTATAGGACAGTCTCAGGTTTGCTATTAGAAGCATTGAGATATCACATCTGATGGTATAGGACGGGTCTCAGGATTGGAATGGGAAGGAGTTGGATATCACATCTCATGCTATAGGAAGGGTCTCAGGATTGGAATGGGAAGGAGTTTGATATCACATCTCATGCCATAGGAAGGTCTCAGGTTTGGCAGAAGCATTAAGATATCACATCTCATGCTATCAGAAGGGTCTCAGGATTGGATTGGGAAGGAGTTGGATATCACATCTCATGCTATAGGGAGGGTCTCAGGTTTGATATTAGAAGCATTGAGATATCACATCTAATGCTATAAGAAGGGTCTCAGGATTGGATTGGGAAGGAGTTGGATATCACATCTCATGCAATAGGAAAGGTCTCAGGTTTGGTATTAGAAACATTGAGATATCACATCTCATGCTGTAGGGAGGGTCTCAGGTTTGGTATTAATAGCAT
Source organism: Ambystoma mexicanum (assembly GCF_040938575.1). Taxonomy (NCBI): domain Eukaryota; kingdom Metazoa; phylum Chordata; class Amphibia; order Caudata; family Ambystomatidae; genus Ambystoma; species Ambystoma mexicanum. The sequence continues at coordinate 290,332,282 of NC_090938.1, forward strand.
TGAGATATCACTTCTCATGCTAAGGAAGGGTCTCAGGATTGGATGGGAATACGTTGGATATCACATGTCATGCTTTAGGAAGGGTCTCAGATTTGGTAGAAGCATTGAGATATCACATCTCATGCTATAGGAAGGGCCTCATGATTCGAATGGGAAGGAGTTGGATATCACATCTCATGGCAAAGGAAAGGTCTCCGGTTTGGAAAGGGAAGGATTTGGATATCACATCTCAAGTTATAGGACGGGTCTGTGGTTTGGTATTAGAAGCATTGAGATATATCTCATGGTATAGTATGAGTCTCAGGATTGGAATGGGAAGGAGTTGGACATCACATCTCATGTTATAGGAAGTGTCTCAGGTTTGGAATGGGAAGGAGTTTGATATAACATCTCATGCCATAGGAAGGTCTCAGATTTGGTAGAAGCATTAAGATATCACATCTCATGCTATCGGAAGGGTCTCAGGATTGGATTGGGAAGGAGTTGGATATCCCATCACATGCTATAGGAAGGGTCACAGGTTGGAATTCGAAGGAGTTGGATATCACCTCTCATGCTATCGCAAGGGTCTCAGGATTGGAATGGGAAGGAGTTGGATATCACCTCTCATGCTATCGCAAGGGTCTCAGGTTTGGAATGGGAAGGGTTTGGATATAAAATCTCTTGCAATAGGAAGGGTCTCAGGTCTGGTATTAGAAACATTGAGATATCACATCTAATGCTATCAGAAGGGTCTCAGGATTGGATTGGGAAGGAGTTGGATATCACATCTCATGCAAGAGGAAAGGTCTCAGGTTTGGAATGGGAAGGGTTTGGATATCACATCTCTTGCAATAGGAAGGGTCTCAGGTCTGGTATTAGAAAAATTGAGATATCACATCTCATGGTATAGGAAGGGTCTCAGGATTGGAATCAGGAGTTGGATATCACATCTCATGTTATAGGAAGGGTCTCAGGTTTTGTATTAGAAGCACTGAGATATCAAATCTCATGCTATATGAAGAGACGCAGGATTGGAATGGGAAGAATTTGGATATCACATCTCATGCTATAGGAAGGGACTCAGGTTTGGAATGGGAAGGATTTGGATATCACATCTCTTGCAATAGGAAGGGTCTCAGGTTTGGTATTAGAAACATTGAGATATCTCATCTCATGGTATAGGAAGGGTCTCGGGATTGGAATCGGAAGGAGTTGGATATAACATCTCATGTTATAGGAAGGGTCTCAGGTTTGGTATTAGAAGCACTGAGATATCAAATCTCATGCTAAATGAAGGGACGCAGGATTGGAATGGGACGGAATTGGATATCACATCTCATGCTATAGGAACGGTCCAACTTTGGTATTAGAAGCATTGAGATAGCACATCTCATGGAAGGGTCTCAGGATTGGAATGGGAAGGAGTTAGATATCACATCTCATGCTAAAGGAAGGGTCTCAGGTTTGGTAGAAGCATTGAGATATCACATCTCATGCTATAGGAAGGGCCTCATGATTGGAATGGGAAGGAGTTGGATATCACATCTCATGTTATAGGAAGGGACTCAGGTTTGGTATTAGAAGCACTGAGATATCAGATCTCATCCTTTAGAAAGGGACTCAAGTTTGGTATTTGAACGAGTGAGATAATAAATCTCATCCTATCGGAAGGGTCTCAGGATTGGAATGGGAAGGAGTTGAATATCACATCTCATGCTATAGGAAGGATGTCAGGTTTGGTAGAAGCATTGAGATATAACATCATGCTATAGGAAGGGTCTCAGGATTGGAATGGGAAGGAGTTGGATATCATCTCATGCTATAGGAAGGGTCTCAGGATTGGAATGGCAAGGAGTTGGATATCACATCTCATGCTATAGGAAGGGTCTCAGATTTGGTAGAAGCATTGAGATATCACATCTCATGCTATAGGAAGGGCCTCATGATTGGAATGGGAAGGAGTTAGATATCACATCTCATGCTATCGGAAAGGTATCAGGTTTGGTAGAAGCATTGGGATATCACATCTCATGCTATAGGAAGGGTCTCATGCTTGGAATGGGAAGGAGTTGGATATCACATCTCATGCTAAAGGAAAGGTCTCAGGATTGGAATGGGAAGGAGTTAGATGTCACATTTCAAGTTATAGGAAGGGTCTTGGTTTGGTATTAGAAGCATTGAGATATCATATCTCATGCTATCGGAAGGGTCTCAGGATTGGATTGGGAAGGAGTTGGATATCACATCTCATGTTATAGGGTCTCAGGATTGGAATGGGAAGGACTTGTATATCACATCTCATGTTATAGGAAGGGTCTCAGGATTGGATTGGGAAGGAGTTGGACATCACATCTCATGTTATAGGAAGGGTCTCAGGTTTGGAATGGGAAGGATTTGGACATCACATCTCATGTTATAGGAAGGGTCTCAGGTTTGTTATTAGAAGCATTGAGATATCACATCTCATGGTATAGGAAGGGTCTCAGGATTGGAATGGGAAGGAGTTGGATATCACATCTCATCCAATAGGAAGGGTCTCAGGTTTGGAATGGGAAGGAATTGGATATCACATCTCATGTTATAGGAAGGATCTCAGGATTGGAATGGGAAGGAGTTGGATATCACATCTCATCCAATAGGAAGGGTCTCAGGTTTGGAATGGGAAGGAATTGGATATCACATCTCTTGCTATAGGAAGGGTCTCAGGTTTTTTATTAAAAACATTGAGATATCTCATGCTATAGGAAGGGTCTCAGGATTGGAATGGGAAGGAGTTGGATATCACATCTCATGCTATAGGAAGGGTCTCAGGTTTGGTATAAACATTGAGATATCACATCTCATGCTATAGGAAGGGTCTCAGGATTGGAATGGGAAGGAGTTGGATATCACATCTCAAGCTATAGGAAGGGTCTCAGGATTGGAATGGGAAGGAGTTTGATATCAAATCTCATGCCATAGTATGGGTCTCAGGTTTGGTAGAAGCATTGGGATATCACATCTCATGCTATCGGAAGGGTATCAGGATTGGATTTGGAAGGAATTGGATATCCCATCTCATGCTATAGGAAGGGTCTCAGGTTGGAATGGGAAGGAGTTGGATATCACATCTCAAGCTATAGGAAGGGTCTCAGGTTTGGTATTAGAAGCATTGAGATATCAAGTCTCATGGTATAGGAAGGGTCTCAGAAATGGAATGGGAAGGAGTTGGGTATCACATCTCAAGCTATAGGAAGGGTCTCAGGATTGGAATGAGAAGGAGTTGTATATGACATCTCATGCCATAGGAAAGGTCTCAGGTTTGGTATAAGCATTGAGATATCACATCTCTGCTATCGGAAGGGACTCAGGATTGGATTGGGAAGGAGTTGGATATCCCATCTCATGTTATAGGAAGGGTCTCAGGTTTGGTATTAGAAGCATTGGGATATCACATCTCATGCTATAGGAAGGGTCTCAGGATTGGAATCGGAAGAACTTGGATATCCCATCTCATGTTATTGAACGGTTCTCAGGTGTGGTATTAGATATCACATCGTATGCTGTAGGAAGGGTCTCAGGTTTGGAATGGGAAGGAACTGGATATCACATCACATGTCATAGGGAGGATCTCAGGTTTGCTATTAGAAGCATTGAGATATCACATCTCATGCTATAGGATGGGTCTCAGGTTTGGAATGGGAAGGAGTTGGATATCACATACTATAGGAAGGGCCTCAGGTTTGGAACGGGAAGGAGTTGGATATCACATCTCATGCTTTAAGAAGGGTCTCAGTTTTGGTATTAGAAGCATTGAGATATCACATCTCATGCTATAGGAAGGGTCTCAGGATTGGATTGGGAAGGAGTCGGATATCACACCTTATGCTATAGGAAGGGTCTCAGGTTTTTCATTAGAAACATTGAGATATCACATCTCATGCTATAGGAAGGGTTTCAGGATTGGAATGGGAAGGATTTGGATATCACATCTCATGCTAAAGGAAGGGTCTCAGGTTTGGAAGGGGAAGGATTTGGATATCATATCTCATGTTAGAGGACGGGTCCCAGGTTTGGTATTAGAAGCATTGAGATATCACATCTCATGGTATAGGAAGGGTCTCAGGATTGGAATGGGAAGGAGTTGGATATCCCTTCTCATTCTATAGGAAGGGTCTCAGGTTGGAATGGGAAGGAGTTGGATATCACATCTCATGTTATAGGAAGGGTCTCAGGACTCAAATGGTGAAGGATTTGGATATCACATCTCATGCTAAAGGAAGGGCCTCAGGTTTGGAAGGGGAAGGATTTGGATATCATATCTCATGTTATAGGACGGGTCCCAGGTTTGGTATTAGAAGCATTGAGATATCACATCTCATGGTATAGGAAGGGTTCCAGGATTGGAATGGGAAGGAGTTGGATATCACATCTCATCCAATAGGAAGGGTCTCAGGTTTGGAATGGGAAGGAATTGGATATCACATCTCATGCTATAGGAAGGGTCTGAGGGTTTTTATTAGAAACATTGAGATATCACATCTCATGCTATAGGAAGGGTCTCAGGATTGGAATGGGAAAGAGTTGGATACCACATCTCATCCAATAGGAAGGGTCTCAGGTTTGGAATGGGAAGGAATTGGATATCACATCTCATGCTATAGGAAGGGTCTCATGTTTTTTATTAGAAACATTGAGATATCACATCTCATGCTATAGGAAGGGTTTCAGGATTGGAATGGGAAGGATTTGGATATCACATCTCATGCTAAAGGAAGGGCCTCAGGTTTGGAAGGGGAAGGATTTGGATATCATATCTCATGTTATAGGACGGGTCCCAGGTTTGGTATTAGAAGCATTGAGATATCACATCTCATGGTATAGGAAGGGTCTCAGGATTGGAATGGGAAGGAGTTGGATATCACATCTCATCCAATAGGAAGGGTCTCAGGTTTGGAATGGGAAGGAATTGGATATCACATCTCATGCTATAGGAAGGGTCTCAGGGTTTTTATTAGAAACATTGAGATATCACATCTCATGCTATAGGAAGGGTCTCAGGATTGGAATGGGAAAGAGTTGGATACCACATCTCATCCAATAGGAAGGGTCTCAGGTTTGGAATGGGAAGGAATTGGATATCACATCTCATGCTATAGGAAGGGTCTCATGTTTTTTATTAGAAACATTGAGATATCACATCTCATGCTATAGGAAGGGTTTCAGGATTGGAATGGGAAGGATTTGGATATCACATCTCATGCTAAAGGAAGGGCCTCAGGTTTGGAAGGGGAAGGATTTGGATATCATATCTCATGTTATAGGACGGGTCCCAGGTTTGGTATTAGAAGCATTGAGATATCACATCCCATGGTATAGGAAGGGTCTCATGATTGGAATGGGAAGGAGTTGGATATCACATCTCATCCAATAGGAAGGATCTCAGGATTGGAATGGGAAGGATTTGGATATCACATCTCTTGCTATAGGAAGGGTCTCAGGTTTTTTATTAGAAACATTGAGATATCACATCTCATGCTATAGGAAGGGTCTCAGGATTGGAATGGGAAAGAGTTGGATACCACATCTCATGCTATAGGAAGGGTCTCAGGTTTGGTATAAGCATTGAGATATCACATCTCATGCTATAGGAAGGGTCTCAGGATTGGAATGGGAAGGAGTTGGATATCACATCTCAAGCTATAGGAATGGTCTCAGGATTGGAATGGGAAGGAGTTGTATATGACATCTCATGCCATAGGAAAGGTCGCAGGTTTGGTATAAGCATTGAGATATCATATCTCTGCTATCGGAAGGGTCTCAGGATTGGAATGGGAAGGAGTTGGATATCCCATCTCATGTTAAAGGAAGGATCTCAGGATTGGAATGGGAAGGATTTGGATATCACATCTCTTGCTATAGGAAGGGTCTCAGGTTTTTTATTAGAAACATTGAGATATCACATCTCATGCTATACGAAGGGTCTCAGGTTGGAATGGGAAGGAGTTAGATATCACATCTCAAGCTATAGGAAGGGTCTCAGGTTTGGTATTAGAAGTATTGAGATATCAAGTCTCATGGTATAGAAAGGGTCTCAGAATTGGAATGGGAAGGAGTTGGGTATCACATCTCAAGCTATAGGAAGGGTCTCAGGTTTGGTATTAGAAGCATTGAGATACCACATCTCATGCTATAGGAAGGGTCTCAGGATTGGAATCGGAAGGACTTGGATATCCCATCTCATGTTATAGGAAGGGTCTCAGGTTTGGTATTAGAAGCATTGGGATATCACATCTCATGCTATAGGAAGGGTCTCAGGATTGGAATCGGAAGAACTTGGATATCCCATCTCATGTTATTGGACGGGTCTCAGGTGTGGTATTAGATATCACATCGTATGCTGTAGGAAGGGTCTCAGGTTTGGAATGGGAAGGAACTGGATATCACATCACATGTCATAGGGAGGATCTCAGGTTTGCTATTAGAAGCATTGAGATATCACATCTCATGCTATAGGATGGGTCTCAGGTTTGGAATGGGAAGGAGTTGGATATCACATACTATAGGAAGGGCCTCAGGTTTGGAACGGGAAGGAGTTGGATATCACATCTCATACTTTAAGAAGGGTCTCAGTTTTGGTATTAGAAGCATTGAGATATCACATCTCATGCTATAGGAAGGGTCTCAGGATTGGATTGGGAAGGAGTCGGATATCACAGCTTATGCTATAGGAAGGGTCTCAGGTTTTTTATTAGAAACATTGAGATATCACATCTCATGCTATAGGAAGGGTTTCAGGATTGGAATGGGAAGGATTTGGATATCACATCTCATGCTAAAGGAAGGGTCTCAGGTTTGGAAGGGGAAGGATTTGGATATCATATCTCATGTTATAGGACGGGTCCCAGGTTTGGTATTAGAAGCATTGAGATATCACATCTCATGGTATAGGAAGGGTCTCAGGATTGGAATGGGAAGGAGTTGGATATCCCTTCTCATTCTATAGGAAGGGTCTCAGGTTGGAATGGGAAGGAGTTGGATATCACATCTCATGTTATAGGAAGGGTCTCAGGACTCAAATGGGAAGGATTTGGATATCACATCTCATGCTAAAGGAAGGGCCTCAGGTTTGGAAGGGGAAGGATTTGGATATCATATCTCATGTTATAGGACGGGTCCCAGGTTTTGTATTAGAAGCATTGAGATATCACATCTCATGGTATAGGAAGGGTCTCAGGATTGGAATGGGAAGGAGTTGGATATCACATCTCATCCAATAGGAAGGGTCTCAGGTTTGGAATGGGAAGGAATTGGATATCACATCTCATGCTATAGGAAGGGTCTCATGGTTTTTATTAGAAACATTGAGATATCACATCTCATGCTATAGGAAGGGTCTCAGGATTGGAATGGGAAAGAGTTGGATACCACATCTCATCCAATAGGAAGGGTCTCAGGTTTGGAATGGGAAGGAATTGGATATCACATCTCATGCTATAGGAAGGGTCTCATGTTTTTTATTAGAAACATTGAGATATCACATCTCATGCTATAGGAAGGGTTTCAGGATTGGAATGGGAAGGATTTGGATATCACATCTCATGCTAAAGGAAGGGCCTCAGGTTTGGAAGGGGAAGGATTTGGATATCATATCTCATGTTATAGGACGGGTCCCAGGTTTGGTATTAGAAGCATTGAGATATCACATCCCATGGTATAGGAAGGGTCTCATGATTGGAATGGGAAGGAGTTGGATATCACATCTCATCCAATAGGAAGGATCTCAGGATTGGAATGGGAAGGATTTGGATATCACATCTCTTGCTATAGGAAGGGTCTCAGGTTTTTTATTAGAAACATTGAGATATCACATCTCATGCTATAGGAAGGGTCTCAGGATTGGAATGGGAAAGAGTTGGATACCACATCTCATGCTATAGGAAGGGTCTCAGGTTTGGTATAAGCATTGAGATATCACATCTCATGCTATAGGAAGGGTCTCAGGATTGGAATGGGAAGGAGTTGGATATCACATCTCAAGCTATAGGAATGGTCTCAGGATTGGAATGGGAAGGAGTTGTATATGACATCTCATGCCATAGGAAAGGTCGCAGGTTTGGTATAAGCATTGAGATATCATATCTCTGCTATCGGAAGGGTCTCAGGATTGGAATGGGAAGGAGTTGGATATCCCATCTCATGTTATAGGAAGGATCTCAGGATTGGAATGGGAAGGATTTGGATATCACATCTCTTGCTATAGGAAGGGTCTCAGGTTTTTTATTAGAAACATTGAGATATCACATCTCATGCTATAGGAAGGGTCTCAGGTTGGAATGGGAAGGAGTTGGATATCACATCTCAAGCTATAGGAAGGGTCTCAGGTTTGGTATTAGAAGTATTGAGATATCAAGTCTCATGGTATAGGAAGGGTCTCAGAATTGGAATGGGAAGGAGTTGGGTATCACATCTCAAGCTATAGGAAGGGTCTCAGGATTGGAATGGGAAGGAGTTGTATATGACATCTCATGCCATAGGAAAGGTTTCAGGTTTGGTATAAGAATTGAGATATCCTATCTCTGCTATCGGAAGGGTCTCAGGATTGGAATGGGAAGGAGTTGGATATCCCATCTCATGTTATAGGAAGGGTCTCAGGTTTGGTATTAGAAGGATTGAGATACCACATCTCATGCTATAGGAAGGGTCTCAGGATTGGAATCGGAAGGACTTGGATATCCCATCTCATGTTATTGGACGGGTCTCAGGTGTGGTATTAGAAGCATTGGGATATCACATCGCATGCTGTAGGAAGGGTCTCAGGTTTGGAATGGGAAGGCATTGGATATCACATCTCATGTCATAGGAAGGATCTCAGGTTTGGTATTAGAAGCATTGAGATATCACATCTCATGCTATAGGAAGGGTCTCAGGTTTGGAATGGGAAGGATTTGTATATCACATCTCTTGCTATAGGAAGGGCCTCAGGTTTGGTATGAAAATCATTGAGATATCACATCTCATGGTATAGGAAGGATCTCAGGATTGGAATAGGAAAGAGTTGGATATCACATCTCATGTTATAGGAAGGATATAAGGTTTGGTATTAGAAGCATTGAGATATCACATCTCATGCTATAGGAAGGGTCTCAGGATTGGAATGGGAAGGAGTTGGATATCACATCTCATGCTATAGGAAGGGTCTCAGGTTTGGTAGAAGCATTGAGATATCACATCTCATGCTATAGGAAGGGTCTCGGGATTGTAATGGGAAGGCGAAGTATATGACATCTCATCCAATAGGAAGGGTCTCAGGTTTGGAATGGGAAGGAATTGAATATCACATCTCATGTTATAGGAAGGGTCTCAGGTTTGGTATTAGAAGCATTGGGATGTCACGTCTCATGCTATAGGAAGGGTTTCAGAATTGGAATAGGAAGGAGTTGGATATCACATCTCATGCTATATGAAGGGACTCAGGTGTGGTATTACAAGCATTGTGATATTACATCTCATGCTATAGGAAGGGTCTCAGGATTGGACTGGGAAAGAGTCGGATATCACATCTCATGCTATAGGAAGGGTCTCAGGTTTGGAATGGGAAGGAGTTGGATACACATCTCATGTTATAGGAAGGATCTCAGGTTTGGTATTAGAAGCATTGAGATATCACATATCATGCTATAGGAAGGGTCTCAGGATTGGAAAGGGAAGGAGTTGGATATCACATCTCATGCTAAAGGAAAGGTCTCAGGTTTGGAAGGGGAAGGATTTGGATCTCACATATGTTTTAGGACGGGTCTCAGGTTTGGTATTAGAAGCATTGAGATATCACATCTCATGGTATAGGAAGGGTCTCGGGATTGGAATGGGAAGGAGTTGTATAGCACATCTCAAGCTATCTCAGGAATGGAATGGGAAGGAGTTTGATATCACATCTCAAGTTATAGGAAGGGTCTCAGGTTTGGAAAGGGAATGATTTGGATTTCACATATCATGTTATAGGATGGTTCTCATGTTTGGTTTTAGAAGCATTGAGATATCACATCTCATGCTATCGGAAGGGTCTCAGTTTTGGAAAGGGAATGATTTGGATTTCTCATCTCATGTTATAGGATGGTTCTCATGTTTGGTTTTAGAAGCATTGAGATATCACATCTCATGCTATCGGAAGGGTCTCAGGTTTGGAATGGGAAGGAGTTGGATATCACATCTCATGCTATAGGAAGGATCTCAGGTTTGGTATTAGAAGCATTGAGATATCACATCTCATGCTATCAGAAGGGTCTCAGGATTGGAATGGGAAGGATCGGATATCACATCTCATGCTAAAGGGAGGGTCTCAGGTTTGGAAGTGGACGGATTTGGATATCACATCTCATGTTTTAGGAAGGATCTCAGGTTTGGTATTAGAAGCATTGAGATATCACATCTCATGCTATTGGAAGGATCTCAGGTTTGGTATTAGAAGCATTGAGATATCACATCTCATGCTATCAGAAGGGTCTCAGGATTGGAATGGGAAGGAGTCGGATATCACATCTCATGCTAAAGGGAGGGCCTCAGGTTTGGAAGTGGAAGGATTTGGATATCACATCTCATGTTATAGGACGGATCTCAGGTTTGGTATTAGAAGCATTGAGATGTCACATCTCATGCTATAGGAAGGGTCTCAGGATTGGAATGGGAAGGAGTTGGATATCACATCTCATGCTAAAGGAAGGGTCTCAGTTTTGGTAGAAGCATTGAGATAACACATCTCATGCTATAGGAAGGGTCTCAGGATTGGAATGGGAAGGAGTTGGATATCCCAGCTCATGTTATTGGATGGGTCTCAGGTGTGGTATTAGAAGCATTGAGATATCACATCGCATGCTGTAGGAAGGGTCTCAGGTTTGGAATGGGAAGGAATTGGATATCACATCTCATGTCATAGGAAGGATCTCAGGTTTGCTATTAGAAGCATTGACATATCACATCTCATGCTATAGGAATGGTCTCAGGATTGGAATGAGAAGGAGTTGGATATTACATTCTTGCTATAGGATGGGTCTCAGGTTTGGAATGGGAAGGAGTTGGATATCACATATGCAATAGGAAGGGCCTCAGGTTAGGAACGGGAAGGAGTTGGATATCACATCTCATGCTTTAAGAAGGGTCTCAGTTTTGGTATTAGAAGCATTGAGATATCACATCTCATGCTATAGGAAGGGTCTCAGGTTTGGTATTACAAGCATTGTGATATTGCATCTCATGCTATAGGAAGGGTCTCTGTTTTGCGTTGAGAGTCGTGAAGATATAGGAGACCTCCGTCCCCAAGTGCCGCACAGGGAGAATCACTAATTCACTCCCTGTGCAACCTTTGAAGCCACAGGTGGAGAAGATCCGGAGCCGGAACCGAAGTACTAGGAACCCCAAGGCAGCTGTGAAAAAAGGCAATGATTATATACCAAGCAGACAGGATACTACATGTATTAGTCAGAAGGCAATCAGAGTCTTACCGAGGATTTGATGAAAGGGATGGTGAACCTGAACGGGAGGATGGTTCCGGGACTCACGTAGGCAAAGGACCCACCCTAAGGGATAGGTCCGGATGGTCTTCGCCAGTCTCCACCTGGAGAGTGTCTTTATTGTAGAAGGGCCCCAGGTAATCAGATGACAGCCACCAACTGGGAAGTGAGACCAACCGTGCAGAGGTGCAATCAGGGAGGCCCAAGAGAGGTCCGTTGAGCAGAAAAAAGGTCTGAAGCCAGGAAGAGCCGTCCGAACCAATGGAAGAACAAAAAGCACGATCCAGAGGAAGTCCGTAGTTCAGTCCGGGGTCAGGAGCCGTAATGAGCAGAAGAGCCGACGTAGCAATAGCCGAGCGCGATCCACAAGAAGTCCAGAAAACAAAAGCTAGGTCCAAGGAAGCCAGGTAAGCAACATGGGTAAGCAAGCCAAACAGAGTCTCCAAGTAAACCAGCTGTGAAGCGTGGTGTACAGGCATCTGCACTGTTTAAATACCATCCTCTTCCTGGTCACATGACACTAAACAGAGTCACGTGACCGCGAACCTGGGGCACATGACCGTGTAATCGAGTGAGTGTGTTACTGCTCGAGCGGTGGCCTAATCTCCATGGCAACTGCCAATGGAGAAACGGCCGCAACCGCGACTGTAAGGCGTATGGCGTTTGTCTTGCCAGCGCGCGAGCCAAACTGGGTTGACTGCGTGAGCCCCGGGAGACAGGTGAATGGGAGAGACGGGTTACAAGACTGGTGACGGGACATGGCCGGAGGAACGACCCGAAGGCATGACAGAGCCCCCCCCCCCCAAAGGCCCACGACCCCGTGGGCAGGAAGGATGCTCCCGATGAAACCGAGCAACCAACCGGGGGGCATGGACATCCGAGGCAGAGACCCAGGTACGCTCCTCCGGACCAAAACCCAACCAATCGACCAGGTACTGCAGGCGACCCCGAAGGAAACGGGACCCCAGAATGTCCGAGACCTCGAAAACATCAGGCGCATCCAGGGAAACAGGGGCAGGAGAGAAGCGAAGACGTGTCGAGGACGGGCAGGGCTTGAGGAGGGAGGTATGGAACACAGGATGTACCCGCCAAGAGGAAGGGAGAACTAGGCGATAGGCCGCCAGATTGATGACTCGGGAAACAACATAAGGACCCACAAAACGGGGCAACAGTTTGCGACAGCCCTTCAAGCGGAGATGTCGGGAGGACAACCAAACCCGGGAACCAACGGGATACAAAGGGGCCATGGTACGCCTAGCGTCTGTGGAGGCCTTCATGGATGCCTGTGCCTCCTGCAGATGAACGAGGACCTGGGCATGGAGGGCTGACATATCCCGAACGCAGGCTGCTGCGGCAGGGTTCTCGGTGGGTGAAATGTCGGGGACAGGGAGGACTCGGGATGTTGGCCATACATGGCGTAGAACGGAGAGAAACCAGTGTAAGAGTGTGTAGCGTTGTTGTAGGCGAATTCAGCATAACGTATGTTCTGCAACCAGGTCGATTGTTGTTGCAGCATCAAACAACGCAGAGATTGTTCCATGGACTGATTTGTTCTCTCGGTCTGGCCATCGGTTTCTGGGTGGTATGCGGAGGAGAACCGTGCATCGATACCTAGCAGAGCGGTCAAGGCACGCCAGAAACGGGATGTGAACTGAGAGCCTCGATCGGACACAAGGACAGAGGGAAGGCCGTATAGACAGAAAATGGTATCAAAGAAGAGCTTGGCCAAGGTAGGGGCAGACGGGATACCATGACAAGGGATGAAACGGGCCATCTTGGTGAAGACATCAACCACTACCCATACGGTGTCGTAGCCCTGGATCCTGGGTAAATCGGTTACGAAATCCATGCTCAGGGTGTGCCAAGGCTTTGGTGGCACGGGTAAGGGTCGCAGAAGCCCCAATGGACGACCCCTACGATGTTTGCCCTGAGCACAGACTGAGCATGAGTCTACGTAACAGCCCACGTCACGTCTCATGGAAGGCCACCAACACCAGCGTTTCAAGAGGTCCAAGGTACGGGCCTGGCCCGGGTGACCGTTGATCGGGGCGTCATGGGACCACTCCAGGGCTAGGTTTCTGGTGTCAGTGGAAGGGAGAACTAGGCGGTCCTGTACATACGGCAGACCGTTGTGATAAGTGGAATCCCATTCCGACAGCTGATCGGGGTGCTTTTGAACCCAAGAACGAATCCCTTCTAGTAGTGCCAGAGGGGGTGTACATGTGCAGACAACATGCCCCCGGGGTAAGAGCGTGTCTGGAAACACCGGTAACGAAACCCCCCCAGGGGAGCGAGACAAAGCGTCGGCCTTGCTATTCTCTGAACCAGAGCGATGTTTAATCTGGAAGTCAAAAGCGGCGAAGAACAGGTGCCATCTGACCTGTCTACTGTTTACGCATTTCAGGGCTGCCAGGTCTTGCAAGTTCCTGTGGTCTGTGTATACCGTAACCTTATGTTTGGCCCCCAACAGGTGATGACGCCAGGTTCGGAAGGCGTCCATTACCGCCAGTAGCTCTTTTTCGGTTACGGTATAGTGGGTTTCTGCGGGGCTGAACTTGCGTGAATGGAAGGCTACAGGATGAAGCCGCCCTGTAGCGGGACAGGCTTGTGACAGGATTGCCCCCAATGCAAAAGAAGAGGCATCAGCCTCAACGACGTAAGGCTGGTCAGGGTCGGGGTGCTGGAGCACAGGGGCAGTGGTAGAGGCGTTCTTCAACGCCTCGAAGGCCTGCTGGTGTATCTCCTGCCACTTGAATGGAACAAGAGGACTGGTAAGGGTCGTGAGAGGGGACACGAGAGAAGAGAACCCAGAGATAAAGCGCCGATAAAAATTAGCGAAACCCAAGAAGGATTGCAAGGTCTTTAGGGTCTTTGGTGTTGGCCATTCGAGGATCGCCCGTACTTTGGTGTGATTCATGGCCAGACCACCAGGTGTGATGTTAAACCCTAGGAATTCCACGTTAGTCACATGGAACAAACATTTTTCGGGTTTAACAAACAACGAGGGTTTTTGCAGCCGGGACAACACTTCTTGTACATGTTGTATGTGTTCTTTCAGAGTGTGAGAGAAGACGAGTATATCATCAAGATACACCACCACAAACGTGTCCAATATGTCCGAGAAGATGTCGTTCATGAAATGCTGAAAAGTGGCCGGGGCGTTGCATAGGCCAAAGGGCATGACCGTATACTCATAAAGGCCATACCGCGTACAGAAGGCGGTCTTCCATTCGTCTCCCTTTCGGATGCGGATGAGGTTATAGGCCCCCCGCAAATCCAACTTGGTATATATGGAGGCATGGGTTAACCGGTCCAAAAGAGGAGAGATGAGTGGAATCGGGTAGCGGTTCTTAACCGTGACGGCATTGAGCCGACGATAATCCACACAAGGACGAAGGTCGCCCTCTTTTTTAGGCATGAAGAATATGGGGCTAGCTGCAGATGACTTAGACGGTCGTATGTGACCCAGACGCAGCGCTTTATCGATGTACTCCTTAAGAGTCAGGTCCTCCTATAGGGACAAAGAATAGATGCGGCCTGAGGGTACCAAGGCCCCGGGAACCAAGTCAATCGGACAGTCATAGGGGCGGTGAGGAGGGAGTACTTCAGAGGAGCCCTGATCGAATAGCGTTCTGTAATCCTGATAAACCACAGGGATGTGAGTGGTGACTAAACCCACTATATGCGAGGCAGGGGGAATGTCGTTGCCCAGTATCGAGAGTTGGGCAACAGCACCAAGAGCTAATGCTGGGGTGTCTGCCTTTCTGTCCACGGGGAGGCAGAAGTTTTGACAGAGCTCGGATTCGAAATGTATGTGTCCCGTTCCCCAATCGATATGCGGGTTGTGTTCCCGTAACCAAGGCATTCCTATTATGACGCCGAACTGAGGCATGGATATCAAATCAAAGTGGAGGGTTTCCTTATGGACTGATTGGATGGTCAGGACGAGTGGGGTGGTCTGTTGCTTAATGGGACCAGAAGCAAGTTCTGTCCCGTCGACTGCTTGAACCGGTTCGGGTCGGGGTTTGTTGATCAGAGGTAGGTTCAGTGTCTGGGCTAGAGTGATATCAATATAGTTCCCGGAGGCCCCGGAATCAATAATGATCTGCACGGGGTGGATGATACCAGGGTCAGGCTGTATGGTGGCTTCTACTTGAATAGGCCTGATTCGACAAAACGATGGAGTGAGATTCGGGGAAGGGCATGGAGAACTCGATCCTACCCCCGTATCTAGGATCGAGCTGGATGAAAACCCTGTTTCTTGGGTCTGGGTCTCCGGGGACACTCCTTCACAAAATGCCCCCCCAACGCGCAGTAAAAGCAGGCGTTCTCAGCCCTTCTGCGCTCCCTCTCTCTCTCTCGAGGTGATGGGACTCCTAACACCCCCTATTTGCATAGGCTCACCGGTGGACTCAGAGGAAGACGACGAGACGGCAGAGCTGGCAGTCTGGGAAAACCCGGCCTCAGCCCTGCGTTCAGAGCGCCGTGCGTCCACTTGGAGAGCCAAGTCCACCAGGGCCGGGAACTGAACTGGTAGAGACGGTACCATAGCCAAGGCGTCTTTCATAGGGCTGCTTAGCCCTCTATAGAACACAACCGATCTTTTGCTTTCGGGCCATGAGGTCTCTGCTGCCAGTTGGTTAAATCGTGTAATGTACTCAATGAGGGAGCCCTTACCCTGGGACAGGTCCAGCAGTTCTAGATCATGGGATTGTGCTTTATACCTGGTGTCGAATACTCGGGACATCTCTGATACTAACTGGTCGAAATCATAGAGGGCAGGATGATCGGTTTCTAACAGCGGGTTTGCCCAAGCAGCAGCCGTGCCGGCTAGGTGAGATAGAGTGAATGCCGCCTTGGTGGTAGGATCAGGAAAAGCAAGGGGTCGACACAAAAAGTGCAACTTACACTGGTTAAGGAAAGTCCTAAACTTCCTCGGGTCCCCATGGAACTTTTCTGGGGCAGCCAAAGGAAAGGGAGAGGGCAGGACCACCGGAACGGGAGCCGAGGGAGTCGGGATTGGGTGTGCAAGGGATACCGGTGCTGGAGTGGCATCTCCGAGCTCCGGGTCCGCGGGTAAGGGATGTTGGGCGCTCTGTAACAGGTCAAGACGCTGATGGACTGCTGTATTAGCAGCCACCATGTCGGCCCGTAGTACCGTGATTGCTTGGATGACAGCGGCCAGGGGGTCTTCAGCGGCACCCTCCATATCTTACACGACAGGCTTCACAGTCTGTTTTGCGTTGAGAGTCGTGAAGATATTGGAGACCTCCGTCCCCAAGTGCCGCACAGGGAGAATCACTAATTCACTCCCTGTGCAACCTTTGAGGCCACAGGTGGCGAAGATCCGGAGCCGGAACAGAAGTACTAGGAACCCCAAGGCAGCTGTGAAAAAAGGCAATGATTATATACCAAGCAGACAAGATACTACATGTATTAGTCAGAAGGCAATCAGAGTCTTACCGAGGATTTGATGAAAGGGATGGTGAACCTGAACGGGAGGATGGTTCCGGGACTCACGTAGGCAAAGGACCCACCCTAAGGGATAGGTCTGGATGGTCTTCGCCAGTCTCCACCTGGAGAGTGTCTGTATTGTAGAAGGGCCCCAGGTAATTAGATGACAGCCACCAACTGGGAAGTGAGACCAACCGTGCAGAGGTGCAATCAGGGAGGCCCAAGAGAGGTCCGTTGAGCAGAAAAAAGGTCTGAAGCCAGGAAGAGCCGTCCGAACCAATGGAAGAACAAAAAGCACGATCCAGAGGAAGTCCGTAGTTCAGTCCGGGGTCAGGAGCCGTAATGAGCAGAAGAGCCGACGTAGCAATAGCCGAGCGCGATCCACAAGAAGTCCAGAAAACAAAAGCTAGGTCCAAGGAAGCCAGGTAAGCAACATGGGTAAGCAAGCCAAACAGAGTCTCCAAGTAAACCAGCTGTGAAGCGTGGTGTACAGGCACTGCACCGTTTAAATACCATCTTCTTCCTGGTCACATGACACTAAACGGGGTCACGTGACCACGAACCTGGGGCACATTACTGTGTAATCGAGTCACTTGATCGGGCCACAACGATACGAGCGAGTGTGTTACTGCTCGAGCGGTGGCCTAATCTCCATGGCAACTGCCAATGGAGAAACGGCCGCAACCGCGACTGTAAGGCGTATGGCGTTGGTCTTGCCAGCGCGCGAGCCAAACTGGGTTGCCTGCGTGAGCCCCGGGAGACAGGAGAATGGGAGAGACGGGTTACAAGACTGGGTGACGGGACATGGCCGGAGGAACGACCCGAAGGCATGACAGTCTCAGGATTGGATTGGGAAGGAGTCGGATATCACAGCTCACGGTATAGGAAGGGTCTCTGGTTTGGAATGGGAAGGATTTGTATATCACATCTCATGCCATAGGAAGGGTCTCAGGTTTCGTATAAGCATTGAGATATCACATCTCTGCTATCGGAAGGATCTCAGGATTGGAATGGGAAGGACTTAGATATCACATCTCATGCTATAAGGAGGGTCTCAGTTTTGATATTAGAAGCATTGAGATATCACATCTCATGCTATCGGAAGGCTCTCAGGATTGGAATGGGAAGGAGCTGGATATCACATCTCATGCTAAAGAAGGGTCTCAGTTTTGGAAGGGGAAGGATTTGGATATCACATCTCATGTTATAGGACGGGTCTCAGGTTTGGTATTAGAAGTATTGAGATATCACACCTCATGGTATAGGAAGGGTTTCTGGATTGGAATGGGGAGGAGTTGGATATAATATCTCATGCTATAGGAAGGGTCTCAGGATTGGAATGGGAAGGAGTGTGATATCAAATCTCATGCCATAGGAAGGGTCTCTGGTTTGGTATTAGAATCATTGAGATATCACATCTCATGCTATAGAAAGTGTCTGAGGATTGCACTGGGAAGGAGTTGGATATCACATCTCATGCTATAGGAAGGGTCTCAGGTTTGGTAGAAGCATTGAGATATCACATCGCATGCTATAGGAAGAGTCTCAGGATTGGAATGGGAAGGAGTTGGATATCACGTCTCATGTTATAGGAAAGGTCTCAGGTTTGGTAGTAGAAACATTGAGATATCAAATCTCATGCTATAGGAAGGGACGCAGGATTGGAATGGGAAGGAGTTTTATATCACATCTCATGCTATAGGAAGGATCCAGGTTTGGTATTAGAAGCATTGAGATATCACATCTCATGCTATACGAAGGGTCTCAGATTTGGAATGGGAAGGAGTTGGATATCCCATCTCATGTTATAGGACGGGTCTAAGGTTTGGTATTAGAAGCATTGAGATATGCCATCGCATGCTGTAGGAAGGGTCTCAGGTTTGGAATGGGAAGGAATTGGATATCACATCTCATGCTATAGGAAGGGTCTCAGGTTTCATATTAGAAGCATTGAGATATCAAGTCTCATGGTATAGGAAGGGTCTCAGAATTGGAATGGGAAGGAGTTGGATATCACATCTCAAGCTATAGGAAGGGTCTCAGGATTGGAATGGGAAGGAGTTTTGTTAGGAAAGATTTCGTAATTGTAGGTAATTTTCCTTCCATGTGGCAACCCCTAAACTTTTTGCTGTTGTTTTTCACCTTGTTCTTGACTTTGCCAGAGAAGTGCAGCCTTCTGCTGCACTCCTCTGGGCTTTCGCTCCTTTTCTTACGGGGAAACTGACATGCCCTTAAGACAGTCAGTACCGGGGAACGCTGTTTCCCGTAGTTTCTTTTATCATGTTGCGGCTTTAGTGCAACATGACACAAGAGGGCACTGTAAGCTAAGTTACAGCTCTCTTGGGTCTCTAGCCTTCGACGGGCCCTAGATACTCTTTTAGGATGGTATTTGATCGGTGCAAGTCATTCAGGGACTGGAATGGTGGCAGCGATCGATTTGTGAATTTTGAGCTCCTTTTGGCGTTCTGAGCGCGTTTTTCGCGCTGAACCCAAAATGGTGGCCTGGCTCCCAAAATGGCCAGACCACGAGGCTCCTTTGTCCTGTCCACTGACCGTCTTGCTCCCTTCACCTTCCCCAGGTCGAGCGACCCGGGGCCTTCCTTATTTGGGCATGTACTTTCCCGCGAAACGTGGTTGCTTTCGCGGGCTTCTACATGTCTTTTGTGTGCCTCCAGGGTGTGGGCTGGGATGTCTGGTCCCAATACACATCCTGGGTGCCAGAGAGTCTAGGGTGATGTGAATGCCTGGGACCACCGTGGTCCGTGATTGGTCCACGAATGGTATGTGTGTTGATGAGCGGATCTCCCATTGGCTCCCCTCCGTTTTGGCACGAAGGGAACCGTGGATAAGAGGGGGCTGGAAACACCACTACCATGTCGATCTCCTGAGTTCTCACGAACGAAGGAATACAGGAGCCAAGTATCCTGCAACCAAGAGGCTGGACCGAGGAATCGCTGGTGACCCGCTGAAGGACTCCTCCTTTGCACTGCTGTCGTCCTGTGAAACCCCTTCCTCCTTTGATCGAACCAGAAGGCCTGTACTGGTGCTTCGACCTTTGGAATAGCAGGAACAGCTATTCCCGGCGACTTCATCATCTCCTGCCAAGTAAGCCTTCGGAAGCGTCTCTGGGCCATCCAGTTGACTGACCAGCTTACAAGGGAGTCCTGCTCTGTAAGCGCCGCCAGGTTGTGTTGTATTTCGAGTCCTTGTCACTCTCCCACGCTTCGTGCACTTGGCGTTCCCAGGTCTGAAGGGAGGAGTGTACATTTGGCTCAGATACACACGGCCGCTCCGTTGTCCTGCTGCGGCAACAAACTGTGCTGGTTTCTTCGATTGGGACGTCTTTTTGCTCTACACGACGACGAGGCATTCCCGACTCTTCTGAACCTGCCAGCTGCTGAAACTAACGCGGAGAAGCCTGGGTCTGCTTGCTTCGGGGACCGGTGAGTAGTATAGCTAGGATCTGGTCGCCCTCCTGCAGTAGCCCATTGCTTTTCCCTGCTGTGTAAAAACAGCACCCTTTTGTCCGTACTCGCGCTCTGCTTCTGCTCGCTGTGGAGGCTGCGCTTGAGTCGCAGAACCTGTTCTTCTTCTGTTGTGCACTAACCCGAACTGCCTGACTTCCTCCGAAGAGCTTCTCCTTTTGCCCGTTGGCACCAGCGTGTGCAGGTACTTTGAGCACAAGGCTCCACTCTTCGCAGGGCTCGGACTTCCATCTAGTTAGGTGCTTCTGAAGGCAAACTGAGTCTAAAGCATTATCGCACTGCCTGTTTTCCTTCCCTTTCAGGTGGACTACACATTTCGTGCCTCTAATGCTTGAGACTGTCGTATTTGTATATATATTGTGTTGATATGGTATGTGTTGGTTTAATATTGTGATATTGTGATTTTCTCGCTACGGTCATTGTTTTAAAGGCCTTAAAATAAATGTGTATATATTTTTGATATAACAATTGTTTGGAGTAGTTTGTAAGCGCTCTTGCTTTGTGTGCTCATTGCGGGCTTTCAGTCACCCTCACCCCTCTTGAGACCTAGTCTTGACCGCCGCGATCGCTACCTTGATTGGTCTGGCTCGTCCAGAGGTTACCCTGTACCAAGTAATTAGGTTGGCCTTCTGAACTTCTGCGCCACCAGGACAGAGTTCAGAAATCCGTCTTAACAAATTGGTGTACAGCGGTAGGATACGACTGAAGGTATCCAGTGTTGCGCTCGAACTAAGGCATTTCAGGTTATTCCAACCAGTACACGTAGTGAATTGTTGTAGTATAACTTTAAAAAGGCCATAGTCCTATCAAACAGTATGGAAACAAATACCTTGTTAACTTTAAATGCTTCCAAATCAGAAACATTGAAAAAGATGTGTGCGGAGAGAGGTGTTTCCTCTCAAGGCACGAAATTGGAAATGATCCAAAGAATCGTGGCGTGGCAAGAAGCGCAGCTTGACGCTATAACTTCTGAGGACAGTGCAGAAGGTAGTGGGGCTGCTCTCACTGGTAGAACCGACGGTTCTGCCGCTGCACTGATCCATCGCGACCACGAGGACAGGGAGGATGTGATGTCTAATGTTTCCTCTGCCAGTGCTGATGGGGAGGCTATGCTTGAATTCAAGAAGCAAGAGCTGCGGTTTAGGCAGCAGGAGCTTGAATTCAGCATAGCCAAACTAAAAATCGAACAGGCAGAAAAACAAAAAGACAGGGATCACCAGTTGGAACTGGCCAAGCTTCAGGTTGCAAATGGGTCCAAGGGTCCTGGACATGGGTCTGGGGCTTCCTCTCATCCACGGTTTCCGAAAGATCTGCTCAGTGTGTATGAGGAAAGGAATGACATTATGGACTGGCTGAATGCATTTGAGTATGCATGCGAAGTCCAACAAGTTGACAATGCTGATAAGATTGCCTGGTTACTCAGCAGACTGCCCCATTCTGACTGTAGTGCCATTATGGAAATGTCGAAGGCTGAGCGAGCTGATTTCGCAATGTTAAAGCAAACTCTCATTTTAAAGTTTGGGAAGACTCCGGCCCAATATTTGAAACGTTTCAGAGAGTATAAGAAAAAGGAAGGTGGTACTTGGGTATCTTATGTCACTGAATCCTTGAAAAACTTAACTGGCTGGGTCGAAGGTTATAAGGTTTCTACCTTCGAAGGCATGATAAATCTTGTCATGCTGGAACACATTTTTGCTTCTTCTTCCCCGGAGCTTAAGCAGCATTTGGCCGATTCGAAGGAGATAGATCCTAAGAAGCTGGCCATTGCAGCAGACTTACGGGTGTCACATCGAGTGTCCCATAAGGACAAAACTCATCCTGGTAAGCAGGAGGAAAGGAAAAAGTCCAAAGATATGGAGGGTGGAGAATCTGCTAAATCTTCTTCCCATAAGGGCCACAAAAAGAAAAATAAGGGTAAGACACAAGAGAACTCGCAGGGTAGTGGAGGTCCGCCTCCGAAACAGAACTTTGGTTACAATAAGCCTCCCTATGTAAACAGACCCACTGGATCTTGTTTTGCTTGTGGAGCAACTGACCATGTGAAGGGGGATCCCCGGTGTAAGGTTAGACCTTTAGGGGTCCACTCCGCTAATCTGTCCTTCTCCTCCTACGAGGAAGAAGAGATTACAGGAGCATCCTTCTCCTCAGACTCATTTCCCAGCGGGATAGAGGCTGAGGTAGTTTTAGTGTCCCAGGGTTCCTGGGAGCCTAAAGTCGCAGAGGCTTATGCTAGGATTCCGGATAATACCAAGCACTACTTTAAAGACAGTGTGCTGATCAATGGAGTGGATACTCCAGCTCTTAGGGATAGTGGGTGCAGTCGCACTGTAGTGGATTCTACCTTGGTAGACTCAGAGGAAGTTGCCAGAGCTACTCTGATGCCCACTAAGTTGGCTGACGGCCCCCTCCGTATGTTTCCAGTAATACCTGTAAATCTTACTTTAAATGGTACAGCAGTCAGGATTCCAGTGAGCATTCAGAGAAACGTCCCGGGAAAGGTCTTGTTAGGTAATGATCTCAGAGCTTTAGGGCTCGTAGGAGACACTGCCGAAAGACCCTACACACGGTCTCAAGCACGGGCAGCATTGGCCAAGTCCAATACGCCGCCCCAGCCGAAGGGGAAACCCAAGGCGAAAGGAGTCAACAAGTCACGACGAGGGAAAGAGAATATTCCCCCGAGCTCGCCTACCACTGCGGTGGAGGAAGTTGGTCAATCGCCCGGGCCTGACGAGGAGGTGGCGATGCCTGAAGTATTCGACCCCAACGATCATCCTGAACTAAAAGACTTGTTAGTTGAAGGAGGTCCTGATAGGGACGAATTCAGTAAAGGCCAACGTGAGTGCCCATCTCTGGAAGGCCTAAGGAGACAGGCCTGCTCCCAGCTTGAGGGTGAACCTCCTGGGAAGCATAGGATTTATTGGGAAGGTGGACTCCTGTCTAGTGAGCCCACAGAGTCTACAGAAGGAGACCATAGGAGGTTGGTGGTTCCCCTTGCTGTTAGGCCCTTCCTCCTGCAGTTGGCGCATGAAGTTCCCCTTGCTGGTCACCTTGGTATGAAGAGGACCAAGCAAAGGTTATCCATGCACTTCTACTGGCCCAAGATGGGGGTGCAAGTAGAAAGTCACTGCAGGAGTTGTGCCTCCTGCCAGTTGTCTGGTAAGGTTGGCGCGACAATCCAAGCTCCGTTGGTACCGCTCCCAGTTGTGGGGGTACCATTTGAAAGGGTAGGGATCGACATCGTTGGTCCCCTTGACCCGCAAACATCCTCGGGCAATAGGTTTATCCTGGTGCTGGTCGACCACGCAAGCAGGTATCCTGAGGCCATCCCATTGAAAACTGTAACTGCCAAGTAAGTTGCAAAAGCTTTACTCGGCATATTTACTAGGGTTGGCTTCCCTAAAGAAGTTGTGTCAGATCGTGGCAGCAACTTTATGTCGAAGTATATGCAGGCTATGTGGAAAGAATGTGGGGTCTCCTACAGGTCCTCTTCTGCATACCACCCCCAGACCAATGGTCTGGGGGGGCGTTTTAACAGGACGTTAAAGAGCGTGATTGGGGCTCTGGAGGAGCCTCAGAGAAGAAAATGGGACCTTCTTGTTTCATGTTTACTGTTTGCCTACCGAGAGGTACCACAGGAGGGTGTTGGCTTCAGCCCCTTCGACCTTCTGTTCGGTCATCCCGTACGGGGACCCTTAGCCATCGTCAAGGAGGGATGGGAGATGCCCACTCCCCCTGTTACTACCAACGTAGTTGATTATGTGCTAGGGCTCAGAAAACGGATGGTACTTCTGGTGGGCTTGGCTAGTGATAAATTGAAGGCAGGGCAAGCGCTGGTGAAACATTGGTACGACCAGAAAGCTTCCCTCATCAACTTTACACTTGGTCAGCAAGTCCTGATCATGAATCCCATAAGGCCTCGAGCTTTACAGGACAAATGGTCAGGCCCTTACCCAGTGGTGGAGCCCCTGGGTGAGGTTAACTATTCAGTGGACCTTGGAAGGCCTGGACAGGCTCTAAAAGTGTTTCACGTGAATAGGCTGAAGTCTTTCGTCCCAAGCGTCGAAATCGCAGCACTGCTATTGGCTTCAGACGTTGAGGAAGAGGAGTCTGAACCTCTCCCCGACCTGTTCCAGAGCGGTCCTTCAGATAGCTCTTTTGAGGGTGTCCAAGTGGCCCCTCACCAAAATGGACAAGGCTCAGTGGTTTACCTTGGACATGAAGTAGGTGGAGGGAGGATACAGCCTCTACCCAGTAAAGTACAAGCAGTACAAGACTGGCCTACCCCCACTACGCAAACACAAGTGAGAGCCTTCTTAGGACTCACGGGGTATTACCGCATTTTTGTGGCAGACTATGGCACCATAGCTGCTCCTCTGACTGCCCTCACAACTCCGACGAAACCCAAGAAGGTAACTTGGACCGACGAGTGTGAGAAGGCCTTCAATGGCTTAAAAGACTCCTTGTGCCAGGCCCCTGTCCTCAGGGCCCCTGATTATCAAAGACCTTTTATCGTGCAGACGGACGCCTCTGACACTGGGATAGGAGCTGTACTATCACAAGTAGATGAGAAGGGTAAGGAACACCCTATCGGTTTTATTAGTCGCCAGCTTAAGGACAGAGAGCTCAGATGGTCCACGGTAGAGAAAGAATGTTTCTCTGTTGTGTGGGCCCTAAGGAAGCTGAGGCCCTACCTCTATGGGATCCACTTCACTGTGCAGACTGACCATAAGCCGTTAAAGTGGCTAATGAAGATGAAGGGGGAGAATCCAAAGTTGCTTAGGTGGTCCATAAGTCTACAAGGCTTCGACTTCACTATTGAGCATAGGCCAGGTGTCCAACATAGCAATGCTGATGGGTTGTCCAGAATGTTTAACCGACCTGAACAAGAGACTCATCCAGGGGTGGATTAGTTCCCCCTGTCCATAGTCTGGGAGGGGCGAGTGTTAGGAAAGATTTCGTAATTGTAGGTAATTTTCCTTCCATGTGGCAACCCCTAAACTTTTTGCTGTTGTTATTCACCTTGTTCTTGACTTTGCCAGAGAAGTGCAGCCTTCTGCTGCACTCCTCTGGGCTTTCGCTCCTTTTCTTACGGGGAAACTGACATGCCCTTAAGACAGTCAGTACCGGGGAACGCTGTTTCCCGTAGTTTCTTTTATCATGTTGCGGCTTTAGTGCAACATGACACAAGAGGGCACTGTAAGCTAAGTTACAGCTCTCTTGGGTCTCTAGCCTTCGACGGGCCCTGGATACTCTTTTAGGATGGTATTTGATCGGTGCAAGTCATTCAGGGACTGGAATGGTGGCAGCGATCGATTTGTGTATTTTGAGCTCCTTTTGGCGTTCTGAGCGTGTTTTTCGCGCTGAACCCAAAATGGTGGCCTGGCTCCCAAAATGGCCAGACCACGAGGCTCCTTTGTCCTGTCCACTGACCGTCTTGCTCCCTTCACCTTCCCCAGGTCTAGCGACCCGGGGCCTTCCTTATTTGGGCATGTACTTTCCCGCGAAACGTGGTTGCTTTCGCGGGCTTCTACATGTCTTTTGTGTGCCTCCAGGGTGTGGGCTGGGATGTCTGGTCCCAATACACATCCTGGGTGCCACAGAGTCTAGGGTGATGTGAATGCCTGGGACCACCTTGGTCCGTGATTGGTCCACGAATGGTATGTGTGTTGATGAGCGGATCTCCCATTGGCTCCCCTCCGTTTTGGCGCGAAGGGAACCGTGGATAAGAGGGGGCTGGAAACACCACTACCATGTCGATCTCCTGAGTTCTCACGAACGAAGGAATACAGGAGCCAAGTATCCTGCAACCAAGAGGCTGGACCGAGGAATCGCTGGTGACCCGCTGAAGGACTCCTCCTTTGCACTGCTGTCGTCCTGTGAAACCCCTTCCTCCTTTGATCGAACCAGAAGGCCTGTACTGGTGCTTCGACCTTTGGAATAGCAGGAACAGCTATTCCCGGCGACTTCATCATCTCCTGCCAAGTAAGCCTTCGGAAGCGTCTCTGGGCCATCCAGTTGACTGACCAGCTTACAAGGGAGTCCTGCTCTGTAACCGCCGCCAGGTTGTGTTGTATTTCGAGTCCTTGTCACTCTCCCACGCTTCGTGCACTTGGCGTTCCCAGGTCTGAAGGGAGGTGTACATTTGGCTCAGATACACACGGCCGCTCCGTTGTCCTGCTGCGGCAACAAACTGTGCTGGTTTCTTCGATTGGGACATCTTTTTGCTATACACGACGACGAGGCATTCCCGACTCTTCTGAACCTGCCAGCTGCTGAAACTAACGTGGAGAAGCCTGGGTCTGCTTGCTTCGGGGACCGGTGAGTAGTATAGCTAGGATCTGGTCGCCCTCCTGCAGTAGCCCATTGCTTTTCCCTGCTGTGTAAAAACAGCACCCTTTTGTCCGTACTCGCGCTCTGCTTCTGCTCGCTGTGGAGGCTGCGCTTGAGTCGCGGAACCTGTTCTTCTTCTGTTGTGCACTAACCCGAACTGCCTGACTTCCTCCGAAGAGCTTCTCCTTTTGCCCGTTGGCACCAGCGTGTGCAGGTACTTTGAGCACAAGGCTCCACTCTTCGCAGGGCTCGGACTTCCATCTAGTTAGGTGCCTCTGAAGGCGAACTGAGTCTAAAGCATTATCGCACTGCCTGTTTTCCTTCCCTTTCAGGTGGACTACACATTTCGTGCCTCTAATGCTTGAGACTGTCGTATTTGTATATATATTGTGTTGATATGGTATTTGTTGGTTTAATATTGTGATATTGTGATTTTCTCGCTACGGTCATTGTTTTAAAGGCCTTAAAATAAATGTGTATATATTTTTGATATAACAACTGTTTGGAGTAGTTTG
This sequence comes from Ambystoma mexicanum, assembly GCF_040938575.1. Classification (NCBI taxonomy): domain Eukaryota; kingdom Metazoa; phylum Chordata; class Amphibia; order Caudata; family Ambystomatidae; genus Ambystoma; species Ambystoma mexicanum. The sequence continues at coordinate 290,359,534 of NC_090938.1, forward strand.
TAAGCGCTCTTGCTTTGTGTGCTCATTGCGGGCTTTCAGTCACCCTCACCCCTCTTGAGACCTAGTCTTGACCGCCGCGATCGCTACCTTGATTGGTCTGGCTCGTCCAGAGGTTACCCTGTTCCAAGTAATTAGGTTGGCCTTCTGAACTTCTGCGCCACCAGGACAGAGTTCAGAAATCCGTCTTAACAAGTTTGATATCACATCTCATGCCATAGTATGGGTCTCAGGTTTGGTAGAAGCATTGAGATATCACATCTCATGCTATCGGTACGGTCTCAGGATAGGATTTGGATGGAGTTGGATATCCCATCTCATGCTATAGGAAAGGTCTCAGGTTGGAATGGGAAGGAGTTGGATATCACATCTCATGTTATAGGAAGGGTCTCAGGATTGGAATGGGAAGGACTTGGATATCACATCTCATGCTATAGGAAGGCTCTCAGGTTTGGAAAGGGAAGGAGTTGGATATCACTTCATGTTAGAGGAAGCATCTCAGGTTTGGTATTAGAGGCATTGAGATATCACATCTCATGCTATTGGAAGGGTCTCAGGATTGGAATGGGAAGGAGTTGGATATCACATCTCATGCTATAGGGAGGGTCTCAGGTTTGGAAGGTGATTTGGATATCACATCTCATGTTATAGGAAGGATCTCAGGTTTGGTATTAGAAGCATTGAGATATCACCTCTCATGCTATCGGATGGGTCTCAGGATTGGAATGGGAAGGAGTTGGATATCACATCTCATGCTATAGGAAGGGTCTCAGGTTTGGAACTGGATGGAGTTGGATATCACATCTCATGTTATAGGAAGCGTCTCAGGTTTGGTATAAGCATTTAGATATCATATCTCTGCTATTGGAAGTGTCTCAGGATTGGAATGGGAAGGAGTTGGATATCACATCTCATGCTATAGGTAGGCTCTCAGGTTTGGAAAGGGAAGGAGTTGGATATCACATTTCATGTTAGAGGAAGGATCTCAGGTTTGGTATTAGAGGCATTGAGATATCACATCTCATGCTATAGGAAGGGTCTCAGGTTTGGTATAAGCATTGAGATATCACATCGCATGCTGTAGGAAGGGTCTAAGGATTGGAATGGGAAGGACTTGGATATCACATCTCATGCTATAGGTAGGCTCTCAGGTTTGGAATGGGAAGGAGTTGGATATCACATTTCATGTTAGAGGAAGGATCTCAGGTTTGGTATTAGAGGCATTGAGATATCACATCTCATGCTATAGGAAGGGTCTCAGGATTGGAATGGGAAGGAGTTGGATATCACATGTCATGCTATAGGAAGGGTCTCAGGTTTGGTATAAGCATTGAGATATCACATCTCATGCTATAGGAAGGGTCTCAGGATTGGAATGGGAAGGAGTTGGATATCACATCTCAAGCTATAGGAAGGGTCTCAGGATTGGAATGGGAAGGAGTTTGATATCACATCTCATGCCATAGTATGGGTCTCAGGTTTGGTAGAAGCATTGGGATATCACATCTCATGCTATCGGAAGGGTATCAGGATTGGATTTGGAAGGAGTTGGATATCCCATCTCATGCTATAGGAAGGGTCTCAGGTTGGAATGGGAAGGAGTTGGATATCACATCTCATCCAATAGGAAGGGTCTCAGGTTTGGAATGGGAAGGAATTGGATATCACATCTCATGCTATAGGAAGGGTCTCAGGTTTTTTATTAGAAACATTGAGATATCACATCTCATGCTATAGGAAGGGTCTCAGGATTGGAATGGGAAAGAGTTGGTTACCACATCTCATCCAATAGGAAGGGTCTCAGGTTTGGAATGGGAAGGAATTGGATATCACATCTCATGTTATAGGAAGGGTCTCAGGTTTGGTATTAGAAGCATTGGGATGTCACGTCTCATGCTATAGGAAGGGTTTCAGAATTGGAATAGGAAGGAGTTGGATATCACATCTCATGCTATATGAAGGGACTCAGGTGTGGTATTACAAGCATTGTGATATTACATCTCATGCTATAGGAAGGGTCTCAGGATTGGATTGGGAAAGAGTCTGATATCACATCTCATGCTATAGGAAGGGTCTCAGGTTTGGTATTAGAAGCATTGAGATATCACATATCATGCTATAGGAAGGGTCTCAGGATTGGAATGGGAAGGAGTTGGATATCACATCTCATGCTAAACGAAAGGTCTCAGGTTTGGAAGGGGAAGGTTTTGGATCTCACATATGTTTTAGGACGGGTCTCAGGTTTGGTATTAGAAGCATTGAGATATCACATCTCATGGTATAGGAAGGGTCTCGGGATTGGAATGGGAAGGAGTTGGATAGCACATCTCAAGCTATCTCAGGATTGGAATGAGAAGGAGTTTGATATCACATCTCAAGTTATAGGAAGGGTCTCAGGTTTGGAAAGGGAATGATTTGGATTTCACATCTCATGTTTTAGGATGGTTCTCATGTTTGGTTTTAGAAGCATTGAGATATCACATCTCATGCTATCGGAAGGGTCTCAGTTTTGGAAAGGGAATGATTTGGATTTCTCATCTCATGTTATAGGATGGTTCTCATGTTTGGTTTTAGAAGCATTGAGATATCACATCTCATGCTATCGGAAGGGTCTCAGGTTTGGAATGGGAAGGAGTTGGATATCACATCTCATGCTAAAGGGAGGGTCTCAGGTTTGGAAGTGGACGGATTTGGATATCACATCTCATGTTTTAGGAAGGATCTCAGGTTTGGTATTAGAAGCATTGAGATATCACATCTCATGCTATTGGAAGGATCTCAGGTTTGGTATTAGAAGCATTGAGATATCACATCTCATGCTATCAGAAGGGTCTCAGGATTGGAATGGGAAGGAGTCGGATATCACATCTCATGCTAAAGGGAGGGTCTCAGGTTTGGAAGTGGAAGGATTTGGGTATCACATCTCATGTTATAGGACGGATCTCAGGTTTGGTATTAGAAGCATTGAGATGTCACATCTCATGCTATAGGAAGGGTCTCAGGATTGGAATGGGAAGGAGTTGGATATCACATCTCATGCTAAAGGAAGGGTCTCAGTTTTGGTAGAAGCATTGAGATAACACATCTCATGCTATAGGAAGGGTCTCAGGATTGGAATGGGAAGGAGTTGGATATCCCAGCTCATGTTATAGGAAGGGTCTCAGGTTTGGTATTAGAAGCATTGAGATATCACATCTCATGCTATAGGAAGGGTCTCAGGATTGGAATGGGAAGGACTTGGATATCCCATCTCATGTTATTGGATGGGTCTCAGGTGTGGTATTAGAAGCATTGAGATATCACATCGCATGCTGTAGGAAGGGTCTCAGGTTTGGAATGGGAAGGAATTGGATATCACATCTCATGTCATAGGAAGGATCTCAGGTTTGCTATTAGAAGCATTGAGATATCACATCTCATGCTATAGGAATGATCTCAGGATTGGAATGAGAAGGAGTTGGATATTACATTCTTGCTATAGGATGGGTCTCAGGTTTGGAATGGGAAGGAGTTGGATATCACATATGCAATAGGAAGGGCCTCAGGTTTGGAACGGGAAGGAGTTGGATATCACATCTCATGCTTTAAGAAGGGTCTCAGTTTTGGTATTAGAAGCATTGAGATATCACATCTCATGCTATAGGAAGGGTCTCAGGTTTGGTATTACAAGCATTGTGATATTCCATCTCATGCTATAGGAAGGGTCCCTGTTTTGCGTTGAGAGTCGTGAAGATATAGGAGACCTCCGTCCCCAAGTGCCGCACAGGGAGAATCACTAATTCACTCCCTGTGCAACCTTTGAGGCCACAGGTGGAGAAGATCCGGATCCGGAACCGAAGTACTAGGAACCCCAAGGCAGCTGTGAAAAAAGGCAATGATTATATTCCAAGCAGACAGGATACTACATGTATTAGTCAGAAGGCAATCAGAGTCTTACCGAGGATTTGATGAAAGGGATGGTGAACCTGAACGGGAGGATGGTTCCTGGACTCACGTAGGCAAAGGACCCACCCTAAGGGATAGGTCCGGATGGTCTTCGCCAGTCTCCACCTGGAGAGTGTCTTTATTGTAGAAGGGCCCCAGGTAATCAGATGACAGCCACCAACTGGGAAGTGAGACCAACCGTGCAGAGGTGCAATCAGGGAGGCCCAAGAGAGGTCCGTTGAGCAGAAAAAAGGTCAGTCCGAACCAATGGAAGAACAAAAAGCACGATCCAGAGGAAGTCCGTAGTTCAGTCCGGGGTCAGGAGCCGTAATGAGCAGAAGAGCCGACGTAGCAATAGCCGAGCGCGATCCACAAGAAGTCCAGAAAACAAAAGCTAGGTCCAAGGAAGCCAGGTAAGCAACATGGGTAAGCAAGCCAAACAGAGTCTCCAAGTAAACCAGCTGTGAAGCGTGGTGTACAGGCACTGCACTGTTTAAATACCATCTTCTTCCTGGTCACATGACACTAAACAGAGTCACGTGACCGCGAACCTGGGGCACATGACCGTGTAATCGAGTGAGTGTGTTACTGCTCGAGCAGTGGCCTAATCTCCATGGCAACTGCCAATGGAGAAACGGCCGCAACCGCGACTGTAAGGCGTATGGCGTTTGTCGTGCCAGCGCGCGAGCCAAACTGGGTTGACTGCGTGAGCCCCGGGAGACAGGTGAATGGGAGAGACGGGTTACAAGACTGGTGACGGGACATGGCCGGAGGAACGACCCGAAGGCATGACAGAGCCCCCCCCCCAAAGGCCCACGACCCCGTGGGCAGGAAGGATGCTCCCGATGAAACCGAGCAACCAACCGGGGGGCATGGACATCCGAGGCAGAGACCCAGGTACGCTCCTCCGGACCAAAACCCAACCAATCGACCAGGTACTGCAGGCGACCCCGAAGGAAACGGGACCCCAGAATGTCCGAGACCTCGAAAACATCAGGCGCATCCAGGGAAACAGGGGCAGGAGAGGGGCGAAGACGTGTCGAGGACGGGCAGGGCTTGAGGAGGGAGGTATGGAACACAGGATGTACCCGCCAAGAGGAAGGGAGAACTAGGCGATAGGCCGCCGGATTGATGACTCGGGAAACAACATAAGGACCCACAAAACGGGGCAACAGTTTGCGACAGCCCTTCAAGCGGAGATGTCGGGAGGACAACCAAACCCGGGAACCAACGGGATACAAAGGGGCCATGGTACGCCTAGCGTCTGTGGAGGCCTTCATGGATGCCTGTGCCTCCTGCAGATGAACGAGGACCTGGGCATGGAGGGCTGACATATCCCGAACGCAGGCTGCTGCGGCAGGGTTCTCGGCGGGTGAAATGTCGGGGACAGGGAGGACTCGGGGATGTTGGCCATACATGGCGTAGAACAGAGAGAAACCAGTGTAAGAGTGTGTAGCGTTGTTGTAGGCGAATTCAGCATAACGTATGTTCTGCAACCAGGTCGATTGTTGTTGCAGCATCAAACAACGCAGATATTGTTCCATGGACTGATTTGTTCTCTCGGTCTGGCCATCGGTTTCTGGGTGGTATGCGGAGGAGAACCGTGCATCGATACCTAGCAGAGCGGTCAAGGCACGCCAGAAACGGGATGTGAACTGAGAGCCTCGATCGGACACAAGGACAGAGGGAAGGCCGTATAGACAGAAAATGGTATCAAAGAAGAGCTTGGCCAAGGTAGGGGCAGACGGGATACCATGACAAGGGATGAAACGGGCCATCTTGGTGAAGACATCAACCACTACCCATACGGTGTCGTAGCCCTGGATCCTGGGTAAATCGGTTACGAAATCCATGCTCAGGGTGTGCCAAGGCTTTGGTGGCACGGGTAAGGGTCGCAGAAGCCCCAATGGACGACCCCTACGATGTTTGCCCTGAGCACAGACTGAGCATGAGTCTACGTAACAGCCCACATCACGTCTCATGGAAGGCCACCAACACCAGCGTTTCAAGAGGTCCAAGGTACGGGCCTGGCCCGGGTGACCGTTGATCGGGGTGTCATGGGACCACTCCAGGGCTAGGTTTCGGGTGTCAGTGGAAGGGAGAACTAGGCGGTCCTGTACATACGGCAGACCGTTGTGATAATTGGGATCCCATTCCGACAGCTGATCAGGGTGCTTTTGAACCCAAGAACGAATCCCTTCTAGTAGTGCCAGAGGGGGTGTACATGTGCAGACAACATGCCCCCGGGGTAAGAGCGTGTCAGGAAACACCGGTAACGAAACCCCCCCAGGGGAGCGAGACAAAGCGTCGGCCTTGCTATGCTCTGAACCAGAGCGATGTTTAATCTGGAAGTCAAAAGCGGCGAAGAACAGGTGCCATCTGACCTGTCTACTGTTTACGCATTTCAGGGCTGCCAGGTCTTGCAAGTTCCTGTGGTCTGTGTATACCGTAACCTTATGTTTGTCCCCCAACAGGTGATGACGCCAGGTTCGGAAGGCGTCCATTACCGCCAGTAGCTCTTTTTCGGTTACGGTATAGTGGGTTTCTGCAGGGCTGAACTTGCGTGAATGGAAGGCTACAGGATGAAGCCGCCCTGTAGCGGGACAGGCTTGTGACAGGATTGCCCCCAATGCAAAAGAAGAGGCATCAGCCTCAACGACGTAAGGCTGGTCAGGGTCGGGGTGCTGGAGCACAGGGGCAGTGGTAGAGGCGTTCTTCAATGCCTCGAAGGCCTGCTGGTGTATCTCCTGCCACTTGAATGGAACAAGAGGACTGGTAAGGGATGTGAGAGGGGACACGAGAGAAGAGAACCCAGAGATAAAGCGCCGATAAAAATTAGCGAAACCCAAGAAGGATTGCAAGGTCTTTAGGGTCTTTGGTGTTGGCCATTCGAGGATCGCCCGTACTTTGGTGTGATTCATGGCCAGACCACCAGGTGTGATGTTAAACCCTAGGAATTCCACGTTAGTCACATGGAACAAACATTTTTCGGGTTTAACAAACAACGAGTGTTTTTGCAGCCGGGACAACACTTCTCGTACATGTTGTATGTGTTCTTTCAGAGTGTGAGAGAAGACGAGTATATCATCAAGATACACCACCACAAACGTGTCCAATATGTCCGAGAAGATGTCGTTCATGAAATGCTGAAAAGTGGCCGGGGCGTTGCATAGGCCGAAGGGCATGACCATATACTCATAAAGGCCATACCGGATACAGAAGGCGGTCTTCCATTCGTCTCCCTTTCGGATGCGGACGAGGTTATAGGCCCCCCGCAAATCCAACTTGGTATATATGGAGGCATGGGTTAACCGGTCCAAAAGAGGAGAGATGAGTGGAATCGGGTAGCGGTTCTTAACCGTGACGGCATTGAGCCGACGATAATCCACACAAGGATGAAGGTCGCCCTCTTTTTTAGGCATGAAGAATATGGGGCTAGCTGCAGATGACTTAGACGGTCGTATGTGACCCAGGCGCAGCGCTTTATCGATGTACTCCTTAAGAATCAGGTCCTCCGATAGGGACAAAGAATAGATGCGGCCTGAGGGTACCAAGGCCCCGGGAACCAAGTCAATCGGACAGTCATAGGGGCGGTGAGGAGGGAGTTCTTCAGAGGAGCCCAGATCGAATAGCGTTCTGTAATCCTGATAAACCACAGGGATGTGAGTGGTGACTAAACCCACTATATGCGAGGCAGGGTGAATGTCGTTGCCCAGTATTGAGAGTTGGGCAACAGCACCAAGAGCTAATGCTGGGGTGTCTGCCTCTCTGTCCACGGGGAGGCAGAAGTTTTGACAGAGCTCGGATTCGAAATGTATGTGTCCCGTTCCCCAATCGATATGCGGGTTGTGTTCCCGTAACCAAGGCATTCCTATTATGACGCCGAACTGAGGCATGGATATCAAATCAAAGTGGAGGGTTTCCTTATGGACTGATTGGATGGTCAGGACGAGGGGGGTGGTCTGTTGCTTAATGGGACCAGAAGCAAGTTCTGTCCCGTCGACTGCTTGAACCGGTTCGGGTCGGGGTTTGTTGATCAGAGGTAGGTTCAGTGTCTGGGCTAGAGTGATATCAATATAGTTCCCGGAGGCCCCGGAATCAATAATGATCTGCACGGGGTGGATGATACCAGGGGCAGGCTGTATGGTGGCTTCTACTTGAATAGGCCTGATTCGACCAAACGATGGAGTGAGATTCGGGGAAGGGCATGGAGAACTCGATCCTACCCCCGTATCTAGGATCGAGCTGAATGAAAACCCTGTTTCTTGGGTCTGGGTCTCCGGGGACACTCCTTCACAAAATGCCCCCCCAAGCCGCAGTAAAAGCAGGCGTTCTCAGCCCTTCTGCGCTCCCTCTCTCTCGAGGTGATGGGACTCCTAACACCCCCTATTTGCATAGGCTCACCGGTGGACTCAGAGGAAGACGACGAGACGGCAGAGCTGGCAGTCTGGGAAAACCCGGCCTCAGCCCTGCGTTCAGAGCGCCGTGCGTCCACTTGGAGAGCCAAGTCCACCAGGGCCGGGAACTGAACTGGTAGAGACGGTACCATAGCCAAGGCGTCTTTCATAGGGCTGCTTAGCCCTCTATAGAACACAACCGATCTTTTGCTTTCGGGCCATGAGGTCTCTGCTGCCAGTTGGTTAAATCGTGTAATGTACTCAATGAGGGAGCCCTTACCCTGGGACAGGTCCAGCAGTTCTAGATCATGGGATTGTGCTTTATACCTGGTGTCGAATACTCGGGACATCTCTGATACTAACTGGTCGAAATCATAGAGGGCAGGATGATCGGTTTCTAACAGCGGGTTTGCCCAAGCAGCAGCCGTGCCGGCTAGGTGAGATAGAGTGAATGCCGCCTTGGTGGTAGGATCAGGAAAAGCAAGGGGTCGACACAAAAAGTGCAACTTACACTGGTTAAGGAAAGTCCTAAACTTCCTCGAGTCCCCATGGAACTTTTCTGGGGCAGCCAAAGGAAAGGGAGAGGGCAGGACCACCGGAACGGGAGCCGAGGGAGTCGGGATTGGGTGTGCAAGGGATACCGGTGCTGGAGTGGCGTCTCCGAGCTCCGGGTCCGCGGGTAAGGGATGTTGGGCGCTCTGTAACAGGTCAAGACGCTGATGGACTGCTGTATTAGCAGCCACCATGTCGGCCCGTAGTACCGTGATTGCTTGGATGACAGCGGCCAGGGGGTCTTCAGCGGCACCCTCCATATCTTACACGACAGGCTTCACAGTCTGTTTTGCGTTGAGAGTTGTGAAGATATAGGAGACCTCCGTCCCCAAGTGCCGCACAGGGAGAATCACTAATTCACTCCCTGTGCAACCTTTGAGGCCACAGGTGGAGAAGATCCGGAGCCGGAACCGAAGTACTAGGAACCCCAAGGCAGCTGTGAAAAAAGGCAATGATTATATACCAAGCAGACAGGATACTACATGTATTAGTCAGAAGGCAATCAGAGTCTTACCGAGGATTTGATGAAAGGGATGGTGAACCTGAACGGGAGGATGGTTCCGGGACTCACGTAGGCAAAGGACCCACCCTAAGGGATAGGTCTGGATGGTCTTCGCCAGTCTCCACCTGGAGAGTGTCTGTATTGTAGAAGGGCCCCAGGTAATTAGATGACAGCCACCAACTGGGAAGTGAGACCAACCGTGCAGAGGTGCAATCAGGGAGGCCCAAGAGAGGTCCGTTGAGCAGAAAAAAGGTCTGAAGCCAGGAAGAGCCGTCCGAACCAATGGAAGAACAAAAAGCACGATCCAGAGGAAGTCTGTAGTTCAGTCCGGGGTCAGGAGCCGTAATGAGCAGAAGAGCAGACGTAGCAATAGCCGAGCGCGATCCACAAGAAGTCCAGAAAACAAAAGCTAGGTCCAAGGAAGCCAGGTAAGCAACATGGGTAAGCAAGCCAAACAGAGTCTCCAAGTAAACCAGCTGTGAAGCGTGGTGTACAGGCACTGCACCGTTTAAATACCATCTTCTTCCTGGTCACATGACACTAAACGGAGTCACGTGACCGCGAACCTGGGGCACATGACTGTGTAATCGAGTCACGTGATCGGGCCACAACGATACGAGCGAGTGTGTTACTGCTCGAGCGGTGGCCTAATCTCCATGGCAACTGCCAATGGAGAAACGGCCGCAACCGCGACTGTAAGGCGTATGGCGTTTGTCTTGCCAGCGCGCGAGCCAAACTGGGTTGCCTGCGTGAGCCCCGGGAGACAGGTGAATGGGAGAGACGGGTTACAAGACTGGGTGACGGGACATGGCCGGAGGAACGACCCGAAGGCATGACAGTCTCAGGATTGGATTGGGAAGGAGTCGGATATGACAGCTCACGCTATAGGAAGGGTCTCTGGTTTGGAATGGGAAGGATTTGTATATCACATCTCATGCCATAGGAAGGGTCTCAGGTTTCGTATAAGCATTGAGATATCACATCTCTGCTATCGGAAGGATCTCAGGATTGGAATGGGAAGGACTTAGATATCACATCTCATGCTATAAGGAGGGTCTCAGTTTTGATATTAGAAGCATTGAGATATCACATCTCATGCTATCGGAAGGGTCTCAGGATTGGAATGGGAAGGAGCTGGATATCACATCTCATGCTAAAGAAGGGTCTCAGTTTTGGAAGGGGAAGGAGTTGGATATCATATCTCATGCTATAGGAAGGGTCTCAGGATTGGAATGGGAAGGAGTGTGATATCAAATCTCATGCCATAAGAAGGGTCTCTGGTTTGGTATTAGAATCATTGAGATATCACATCTCATGCTATAGAAAGTGTCTGAGGATTGGAATGGGAAGGAGTTGGATATCACATCTCATGCTATAGGAAGGGTCTCAGGTTTGGTAGAAGCATTGAGATATCACATCTCATGCTATAGGAAGAGTCTCAGGATTGGAATGGGAAGGATTTGGATATCACGTCTCATGTTATAGGAAAGGTCTCAGGTTTGGTAGTAGAAACATTGAGATATCAAATCTCATGCTATAGGAAGGGACGCAGGATTGGAATGGGAAGGAGTTTTATATCACATCTCATGCTATAGGAAGGATCCAGGTTTGGTATTAGAAGCATTGAGATATCACATCTCATGCTATACGAAGGGTCTCAGATTTGGAATGGGAAGGAGTTGGATATCCCATCTCATGTTATATGACGGGTCTCAGGTTTGGTATTAGAAGCATTGAGATATGCCATCGCATGCTGTAGGAAGGGTCTCAGGTTTGGAATGGGAAGGAATTGGATATCACATCTCATGCTATAGGAAGGGTCTCAGGTTTCATATTAGAAGCATTGAGATATCAAGTCTCATGGTATAGGAAGGGTCTGAGAATTGGAATGGGAAGGAGTTGGATATCACATCTCAAGCTGTAGGAAGGGTCTCAGGATTGGAATGGGAAGGAGTTTGATATCACATCTCATGCCATAGTATGGGTCTCAGGTTTGGTAGAAGCATTGAGATATCACATCTCATGCTATCGGTACGGTCTCAGGATAGGATTTGGATGGAGTTGGATATCCCATCTCATGCTATAGGAAAGGTCTCAGGTTGGAATGGGAAGGAGTTGGATATCACATCTCATGTTATAGGAAGGGTCTCAGGATTGGAATGGGAAGGACTTGGATATCACATCTCATGCTATAGGAAGGCTCTCAGGTTTGGAAAGGGAAGGAGTTGGAAAACACATTTCATGTTAGAGGAAGGATCTCAGGTTTGGTATTAGAGGCATTGAGATATCACATCTCATGCTATTGGAAGGGTCTCAGGATTGGAATGGGAAGGAGTTGGATATCACATCTCATGCTATAGGGAGGGTCTCAGGTTTGGAAGGTGATTTGGATATCACATCTCATGTTATAGGAAGGATCTCAGGTTTGGTATTAGAAGCATTGAGATATCACCTCTCATGCTATCGGATGGGTCTCAGGATTGGAATGGGAAGGAGTTGGATATCACATCTCATGCTATAGGAAGGGTCTCAGGTTTGGAACTGGAAGGAGTTGGATATCACATCTCATGTTATAGGAAGCGTCTCAGGTTTGGTATAAGCATTTAGATATCATATCTCTGCTATTGGAAGTGTCTCAGGATTGGAATGGGAAGGAGTTGGATATCACATCTCATGCTATAGGTAGGCTCTCAGGTTTGGAAAGGGAAGGAGTTGGATATCACATTTCATGTTAGAGGAAGGATCTCAGGTTTGGTATTAGAGGCATTGAGATATCACATCTCATGCTATAGGAAGGGTCTCAGGTTTGGTATAAGCATTGAAATATCACATCGCATGCTGTAGGAAGGGTCTAAGGATTGGAATGGGAAGGACTTGGATATCACATCTCATGCTATAGGTAGGCTCTCAGGTTTGGAAAGGGAAGGAGTTGGATATCACATTTCATGTTAGAGGAAGGATCTCAGGTTTGGTATTAGAGGCATTGAGATATCACATCTCATGCTCTAGGAAGGGTCTCAGGATTGGAATGGGAAGGAGTTGGATATCACATGTCATGCTATAGGAAGGGTCTCAGGTTTGGTATAAGCATTGAGATATCACATCTCATGCTATAGGAAGGGTCTCAGGATTGGAATGGGAAGGAGTTGGATATCACATCTCAAGCTATAGGAAGGGTCTCAGGATTGGAATGGGAAGGAGTTTGATATCACATCTCATGCCATAGTATGGGTCTCAGGTTTGGTAGAAGCATTGGGATATCACATCTCATGCTATCGGAAGGGTATCAGGATTGGATTTGGAAGGAGTTGGATATCCCATCTCATGCTATAGGAAGGGTCTCAGGTTGGAATGGGAAGGAGTTGGATATCACATCTCAAGCCATAGGAAGGGTCTCAGGTTTGGTATTAGAAGCATTGAGATATCAAGTCTCATGGTATAGGAAGGGTCTCAGAATTGGAATGGAAAGGAGTAGGGTATCACATCTCAAGCTATAGGAAGGGTCTCAGGATTGGAATGGGAAGGAGTTGTATATGACATCTCATGCCATAGGAAAGGTCTCAGGTTTGGTATAAGCATTGAGATATCACATCTCTGCTATCGGAAGTGTCTCAGGATTGGAATGGGAAGGAGTTGGATATCCCATCTCATGTTATAGGAAGGGTCTCAGGTTTGGTATTAGAAGCATTGAGATATCACATCTCATGCTATAGGAAGGGTCTCAGGATTGGAATGGGAAGGACTTGGATATCCCATCTCATGTTATTGGACGGGTCTCAGGTGTGGTATTCGAAGCATTGAGATATCACATCGCATGCTGTAGGAAGGGTCTCAGGTTTGGAATGGGAAGGAATTGGATATCACATCTCATGTCATAGGAAGGATCTCAGGTTTGCTATTAGAAGCATTGATATATCACATCTCATGCTATAGGAATGGTCTCAGGATTGGAATGAGAAGGAGTTGGATATTACATTCTTGCTATAGGATGGGTCTCAGGTTTGGAATGGAAAGGAGTTGCATATCACATATGCTATAGGAAGGGCTTCAGGTTTGGAACGGCAAGGAGTTGGATATCACATCTCATGCTTTAAGAAGGGTCTCAGTTTTGGTATTAGAAGCATTGAGATATCACATCTCATGCTATAGGAAGGGTCTAAGGTTTGGTATTACAAGCATTGTGATATTACATCTCATGCTATAGGAAGGGTCTCAGGATTGGATTGGGAAGGAGTCAGATATCACAGCTCACGCTATAGGAAGGGTCTCAGGTTTGGAATGGGAAGGATTTGTATATCACATCTCTTGCTATAGGAAGGTCCTCAGGTTTGGTATGAGAAACATTGAGATATCACATCTCATGGTATAGGAAGGATCTCAGGATTGGAATAGGAAGGAGTTGGATATCACATCTCATGTTATATGAAGGATATCAGGTTTGGTATTAGAAGCATTGAGATATCACATCTCATGCTATAGGAAGGGTCTCAGGATTGGAATGGGAAGGAGAAGTATATGACATCCCATGCCATAGGAAGGGTCTCAGGTTTGGTATAAGCATTGAGATATCACATTTCTGCTATCGGAAGGGTCTCAGGATTGGAATGGGAAGGAGTTGGATATCCCATCTCATGCTATAGGAAGGGTCTCAGGTTTGGTATTAGAAGCATTGAGATGTCACGTCTCATGCTATAGGAAGGGTCTCAGGATTGGAATAGGAAGGAGTTGGATATCACATCTCATGCTATATGAAGGGACTCAGGTTTGGTATTACAAGCATTGTGATATTACATCTCATGCTATAGGAAGGGTCTCAGGATTGGATTGGGAAGGAGTCGGATATCACATCTCTTGCTATAGGAAGGGCCTCGGGTTTGGTATGAGAAACATTGAGATATCACATCTCATTGTATAGGAAGGATCTCAGGATTGGAATGGGAAGGAGTTGGATATCCCATCTCATGTTATAGGAAGGATATCAGGTTTGGTATTAGAAGCATTGAGATATCACATCTCATGCTATATGAAGGGTCTCAGGATTGGAATGGGAAGGAGTTGGATATCACATCTCATGCTATAGGAAGGGTCTCAGGTTTGGTAGAAGCATTGAGATATCACATCTCATGCTATAGGAAGGGTCTCAGGATTGGAATGGGAAGGAGTAGCATATGACATCTCATGTCATAGGAAGGGTCTCAGGTTTGGTATAAGCATTGATATATCACATCTCTGCTATCGGAAGGGTCTCGGGATTGGAATGGGAAGGAGTTGGATATCCTATCTTATGTTATAGGAAGGGTCTCAGGTTTGGTATTAGAAGCATTGAGATATCACATCTCATGTTATAGGAAGGGTCTCAGGATTGGAATGGGAAGGACTTGGATATCACATCTCATGCTATAGGGAGGGTCTCAGGTTTCATATTAGAAGCATTGAGATATCACATCTCATGGTATCGGAAGGGTCTCTGGATTGGAATGGGAAGGAGTTGGATATCATATCTCATGCTATAGGAAGGGTCTCAGGATTGGAAGGGGAAGGATTAGGATATTACATCTCATGTTATAGGACGGGTCTCAGGTTTAGTATTAGAATTGGATTGGAATGGGAAGGATTTGGATATCACATCTCATGGTATCGGAAGGGTCTCAGGATTGAAATGGGAAGGAGTTGGATATCACATCTCATGCTAATATGATATCCAACTCCTCCCCATTCCAATCCGTAAACCCTTCCTATACCATGAGGTGTGATATCTCAATGCTTCTAATACGAAACCTGAGACCCGTCCTATAACATGAGATGTGATATCCAAATCCTTCCCCTTCCAAAACTGAGACCCTTCCTTTAGCATGAGATGTGATATCCAGCTCCTTCCCATTCCAATCCTGAGACCCTTCCGATAGCATGAGATGTGATATCTCAATGCCTCTAATACCAAACCTGAGATCCTACCTCTAACATGAAATGTGATATCCAACTCCTTCCCTTTCCAAACCTGAGACCCATACTATGGCATGAGATGTGATATCAAACTCCTTCCCATTCCAATCCTGAGACCCTTCCTATAGCTTGAGATGTGATATCCAACTCCTTCCCATTCCAACCTGAGACCCTTCGTATAGCATGAGATGGGATATCCAACTCCTTCCAAATCCAATCCTGATACCCTTCCGATAGCATGAGATGTGATATCCCAATGCTTCTACCAAACGTGAGACCCATACTATGGCATGAGATGTGATATCAAACTCCTTCCCATTCCAATCCTGAGACCCTTCCTATAGCATGAGATGTGATATCTCAATGCCTCTAATACCAAACCTGAGATCCTTCCTCTAACACGAAATGTGATATCCAACTCCTTCCCTTTCCAAACCTGAGAGCCTACCTATAGCATGAGATGTGATATCCAACTCCTTCCCATTCCAATCCTGAGACACTTCCAATAGCAGAGATATGATATCTCAATGCTTATACCAAACCTGAGACGCTTCCTATAACATGAGATGTGATATCCAACTCCTTCCAGTTCCAAACCTGAGACCCTTCCTATAGCATGAGATGTGATATCCAACTCCTTCCCATTCCAATCCTGAGACCCATCCGATAGCATGAGATGTGATATCCAAATCACCTTCCAAACCTGAGACCCTCCCTATAGCATGAGATGTGATATCCAACTCCTTCCAGTTACAAACCTGAGACCCTTCCTATAGCATGAGATGTGATATCCAACTCCTTCCCATTCCAATCCTGAGACCCTTCCAATAGCATGAGATGTGATATCTCAATGCCTCTAATACCAAACCTGAGACCCTTCCTATAACATGAGATGTGATATCCAAATCCTTCCAATTCCAACCTGTGACCCTTCCTATAGCATGAGATGGGATATCCAACTCCTTCCCAATCCAATCCTGAGACCCTTCCGATAGCAGGAGATGTGATATCTTAATGCTTCTACCAAACCTGAGACCTTCCTAAGGCATGAGATGTGATATCAAACTCCTTCCCATTCCAATCCTGAGACCCGTCTTATACCAAGAGATGTTATATCTCAATGCTTCTAATAACAAACCTGAGGCCCTTCCTATAGCATGAGATGTGATATCCAAGTCCTTCCCATTCCAATCCTGAGACCCTTCCTATAACATGAGATGTGATATCCAACTCCTTCCCATTCCAATCCTGATACCCTTCCTATAGCATGAGATGGGATATCCAACTCCATCCAAATCCAATCCTGAGAACGTTCCGATAGCATGAGATGTGATATCTCAATGCTTCTACCAAACCTGAGACCCATACTATGGCATGAGATGTGATATCAAACTCCTTCCCATTCCAATCCTGAGACCCTTCCTATAGCTTGAGATGTGATATCCAACTCCTTCCCATTCCAATTCTGAGACCCTTCCTATACCATGAGACTTGATATCTCAATGCTTCTAATACGAAACCTGAGACCCTTCCTATAGCATGAGATGTGATATCCAATTCCTTCCCATTCCAAACCTGAGACCCTTCCTACAGCATGCAATGTCATATCTCAATGCTTCTAATACCAAACCTGAGACCCGTCCTATAACATGAGATGGGATATCCAACTCCTTCCCATTCTAAATCTGAGACCCTTCGTATAGCATGAGATGTGATATCTCAATGCTTCTAATACCAAACCTGGATCCTTCCTATAGCATGAGATGTGATATAAAACTCCGTCCCATTCCAATCCTGCGTTGTTAGGAAAGATTTCGTAATTGTAGGTAATTTTCCTTCCATGTGGCAACCCCTAAACTTTTTGCTGTTGTTTTTCACCTTGTTCTTGACTTTGCCAGAGAAGTCCAGCCTTCTGCCGCACTCCTCTGGGCTTTCGCTCCTTTCTTACGGGGAAACTGACATGCCCTTAAGACAGTCAGTACCGGGAAACGCTGTTTTCCGTAGTTTCTTTTATCATGTTGCGGCTTTCGTGCAACATGACACAAGAGAGCACTGTAAGCTAAGTTACAGCTCTCTTGGGTCTCTAGCCTTCTACAGGCCCTAGATACTCTTTTAGGACTGTAACTGATCGGTGCAAGTGATTCACGGAGGGGAATGGTGGCAGCGATCGTTTCTTGTGTTTTGAGCTCCTTTTGGCGTTCTAAGCGCGTTTCTCTCGCTTAACCCAAAATGGTGGCCTGGCTCCCAAAATGGCCAGACCACGAGGCTCCTTTGTCCTGTCCGCTGACCGTCTTGCTCCCTTCACCTTCCCCAGGTCGAGCCGACCCGGGGCCTTCCTTATTTGGGCATGTACTTTCCCGCGAAACACGGATGCTTTCGCGGGCTTCTACATGTCATATGTGTGCCTCCAGGATGTGGGCTGGGATGTCTGGTCCCAATACACATCCTGGGTGCCAGAGAGTCTAGGGTGGTATGAATGCCTGGGACCACCGTGGTCCGTGATTGGTCCACGAATGGTGTGAGTGTTGATGAGCGGATCTCCCATTGGGTCCCCTCCGTTTTCGCGCGAAGGGAACCGTGGATAAGAGGGGGCTGGAAACACCACTACCATGTCGATCTCCTGAGTTCTCACGAACGAAGGAATACAGGAGACAAGTATCCTGCAACCAAGGGGCTGGACCGAGGAATCGCTGGTGACCCGCTGAAGGACTGCTCCTCTGCACTGCCGTCGCCTTGTGAAACCCTTTTCACCTTTGATCGAACCAGAAGGCCTGTACTGGTACTTCGACCCTTGGAATAGCGGGAACAGCTATTCTCGGCATCTTCACCATCTCCTGCTAGTAAGCCTTCGGAAGCGTCTCTGGGCCATCCAGCAGACTGACCAGCTTACACCGTAGTCTTGCTCTGTAACCGCCGCCAGGTTGTGTAGTATTTCGAGTCCTTGTCACTCTCACACGCTTCGTACACTTGGCGTTCCCAGGTCTGAAGTGAGTAGTGTACATTTGGCTCAGATACACACGGCCGCTCCGTTGCCCTGCTGTGGTAACAAACTGTGCGGGTTTCTTCGTTTGGGACGTCTTTTACTCAACTCTGCTGCTGCAGGCTCAACACGATGACGAGACGTTCCCTGCTCTTCTGAACCTGCCAGCGACTGAAACTGATGCGGAGAAGCCTGGGTCTGCTTGCATCGGGGACCAGTGAGTAGCATAGCTAGGAACTGGTCGCCCTCCTGCAGGAGCCCATAGCTTTTCCCCGCTGTGTCAAAACAGCACCCTTTTCCGTACTCGCGCTCTGCTTCTGCCCAAGTGGAGGCTGCGCTTGAGTCGCGGAACTTTGTTCTTCATTTGTGCACTAAACTGAACTGCCTGATTTCCCTCGAAGAGACTCCCCTTTTGCCCGTTGGCACCAGCGTGTGCAGGTACTTTTGAGCACAAGGCTCCACTCTTCGCAGGGCTCGGACTTACTTTTAGTTAGGTGCCTCTGAAGGCGGACTGGGTCTAAGCATTATTTCGCACTGCCTGTTTTCCTTCCCTTTTAGGTGGACTACACATTTCGTGCATCTAACGCTTGAGACTTGTTGTATTTGTATATATATTGTATTGGTATGGTATGTGTTGGTTTACTAGAGTTGTATTGTGATTTTCTCGCTACGGTCATTGTTTTAAAGGCCTTGGAATAAATGTGTATATATTTTTAATATAACACCTGTTTGGAGTAGTTTGTAAGTGTCCTTGCTTTGTGTGCTCATTGCGGGCTTTCAGTCACCCTCACCCCTCTTGAGACCTAGTCTTGACCGCCGCGATCGCTACCTTGATTGGTCTGGCTCATCCAGAGGTTACCCTGTTCCAAGTAATTAGGTTGGCCTTCTGAACTTCTGCGCCACCAGGACAGAGTTCAGAAATCTGTCTTAACATGCGTCCCTTCCTATAGCATGATATTTTATATCTCAATGTTTCTACTACCAAACCTGAGACCT
The DNA here is from genome assembly GCF_040938575.1 of Ambystoma mexicanum. Classification (NCBI taxonomy): domain Eukaryota; kingdom Metazoa; phylum Chordata; class Amphibia; order Caudata; family Ambystomatidae; genus Ambystoma; species Ambystoma mexicanum. The sequence continues at coordinate 290,378,825 of NC_090938.1, forward strand.
TTCCTATAACATGAGACGTGATATCGAACTCCTTCCCATTCCAATCCTGAGACTCTTCCTATAGCATGAGATGTGATATCTCAATGCTTCTACCAAACCTGAGACCCTTCCTATAGCATGAGATGTGATATCCAACTCCTTCCCATTTCAATCCTCAGACACTTTCTATAGCATGAGATGTGATATCTCAATGCTTCTAATACCAAACCTGAGACCCTTCCTATGGCATGAGATTTGATATCAAACTCCTTCCCTTTCCAATCCTGAGACCCTTCCTATAGCATGAGATATGATATCCAACTCCTCCCCATTCCAATCCGGAAACCCTTCCTATACCATGAGGTGTGATATCTCAATGCTTCTAATACCAAACCTGAGACCCGTCCTATAACATGAGATGTGATATCCAAATCCTTCTCCTTCCAAAACTGAGACCCTTCCTTTAGCATGGGATGTGATATCCAGCTCCTTCCCATTCCAATCCTGAGACCCTTCCGATAGCATGAGATGTGATATCTCAATGCTTCTAATATCAAAACTGAGACCCTCCTTATAGCATGAGATGTGATATCTAAGTCCTTCCCATTCCAATCCTGAGATCCTTCCTATAGCAGAGATGTGATATCTCAATGCTTATACGAAACCTGAGACCCTTCCTATGGCATGAGATGTGATATCCAACTCCTTCCCATTCCAATCCTGAGACCCTTCCTATAGCAGAATATGTGATATCTCAATGCTTCTACCAAAACTGAGACCCTTCTGTTAGCATGAGATGTGATATCCAACTCCTTCTCATTCCAATCCTGAGACCCTTCCTATAGCATGAGATGTGATATCTCAATGCTTCTAATACCAAACCTGAGATCCTTCCTATAACATGAGATGTGATATCCAAATCCTTCAACTTCCAAACCTGAGACCCTCCCTTTAGCATGAGATGTGATATCCGACTCCTTCCCATTCCAATCCTGAGACTGTTCTGATAGCATGAGATGTGATATCTCAATGCTTCTAATACCAAACCTGAGATCCTTCCAATAGCATGAGATGTGATATCTCAATGCTTTTAATACCAAACCTGAGATCCTTCCTAAAACATGAGATGTGATATCCAAATCCGTCCACTTCCAAACCTGAGAAACTCCCTTTAGCATGAGATGTGATATCCAATCCTTCCCATTCCAATCCTGAGACCCTTCAGATAGCATGACATGTTATATCTCAATGCTTCTAATACCAAACCTGATATCCTCCCGATAGCATGAGATGTGATATCTCAATGCTTCTAATACCAGACCTGAGATCCTTCCTATAGCATGAGATGTGATATCCAACTCCTTCCCATTCCAATCCTGAGACCCTTCCTATAGCATGAGATGTGATATCTCAATGCTTCCAATACCAAACCTGAGTTCCTTCCTATAACATGAGATGTGATATCCAACTCCTTCCCATTCCAAACCTGAGACCCTTCCGATAGCATGAGATGTGATATCTCAATGCTTCTAAAACCAAACATGAGAACCATCCTACAACATGAGATGTGAAATCCAAATCATTCCCTTTCCAAACCTGAGACCCTTCCTATAGCTTGAGATGTGATATCAAACTCCTTCCCATTCCAATCCTGAGATAGCTTGAGATGTGCTATCCAACTCCTTCCCATTCCAATCCCGAGACCCTTCCTATACCATGAGATGTGATATCTCAATGCTTCTAATACCAAAACTGAGACCCGTCCTAAAACATATGTGAGATCCAAATCCTTCCCCTTCCAAACCTGAGACCTTTCCTTTAGCATGAGATGTGATATCCAACTCCTTCCCATTCCAATCCTGAGACCCTTCCTATAGCATGATATGTGCTTACTCAGTGGCAAACGTCCCACACTGACAAAGACAAGCTGATCTTTAAAGCCTGCTCCACGGAGTACAAAAAAGCTATCACCCGGGCAAAATCCAAATCTTTTGAATCCAGAATTTCGGAAGCCCAATCCAGCACAAAAGAAATCTTTGCAATTTTTAGGGAGCTAGAGACTCCTACTCCCACCCCCCAGAACTTCACCAAAGACAAAGCCTGGTGCGACGAAATTCAAACGGCAATGCTAACAAAACTGAGCCGCCTCCAAAGCAAAATACTAGCTACCAAACAAGCCCTGCCCAATACTCATATCCCTGTCCGACCACCAGCCCAAGACCCTCCCCAACCCTTCTCTTTCAAATCCATACAGGAAAAGGACATCATTAACATAATGAAGAACATCAAAGCATCCAACTGTAAAGGTGATGCCTGCCCAGCCACTCTCATCAAGGACTGCACTGAAGCACTTGCTCCCTTCCTGACAGCATTTGTTAATGCCTCCTTCGCAACAGGTAAAGTCCCCACCTCCCTCAAGGAAGCATGGGTCCGCCCCCTCTTAAAAAAACCAACTCTCGATCCCACCTCCCCCAACAACTATAGACCCATCACCACTGTCCCTTTCCTCCTCAAAATACTCGACAAAGCAGCCTATCTGCAGGTTCAGCACTACATCGAAGAAAACAAACTCCTGGGACTCCGCCAATCTGGCTTCCGCCCTAGACATGGGACTGAAACCGCCCTACTTGACCTGAAAAACCAAATGGACGATGCCAGAGACATGGGCAAATCAGCTCTTCTCCTACTCCTTGACTTATCTGCAGCGTTCGATCTCGTAGATCATGACGTCCTTTGCCATCATCTCTCCTCCACTGCCAAGTTCTCCCCTGACGCCACAGCATGGATCAAATCCTTCCTACAAGACAGAACCATGCAAGTATTCTCCGACCTAGCCTCTGCCTCACCCACTACCATACTCTTTGGCGTGCCCCAAGGCTCATGCCTCTCCCCCACACTCTACAACATCTTCACACGACCCCTCTTCCTCATCCTCAACGCTATGGGTATATCCTACACTAACTACGCGGACGATACCCAGATCCTCCTTACCCTCACAGGCAACTACGACACTGACTCCATGACCCTTAACAACCTCTACAACACCACCCAAGCCTGGATGGCAGACAATGGACTATGCCTCAACTCTGACAAGACAGAACTCCTACTGGTAGGTTCCCCCGAAACGCTAAAAAAACTTGACTCCCAATTCAGTCACTTCACCATCGACACCATCAAAATACCTGTTTCAGACTCAGTCAAAACTCTTGGAGTCTATCTAGACTCTAACCTCTCCATGGACAGACAAGTCAACGCCATTGCCTCCTCAGCCGCATATCATGCTAAACTTATCAATGCAGTCAGGCCTTTCCTCTCCAAAGAGAACTGCACAAACATAGCCAGAGCCATCACCGGCTCCAGGCTAGACTACTGCAACATACTCTTCCTAGGAACCTCAAAAAGAAACTTGGAGAGGCTACAAGTCATCCAATATAGTGCTCTCCGTGCAGCCCAAGGTATTGCCAAAAGGGACCACATCTCGGAAGCCAGAAAACTAGCCCACTGGCTCCCAATAAAGGAGAGAATAATTTTCAAAGCGCTCACACTGACACACAAATGCATCCATCTCACTGCCCCCGATTACCTCTCACAAAGAATCCACTCCGTCGCCTCTACAAGACCAACAAGATCAACCAACACCAACATGCTCTCTGTGCCACTAGTAAAAAGATCCAGAGCAGGTGGATCCAGCTTCCCCTATCTCGCACCCACTCACTGGAATGCCCTACCTCCCACCACCCGCAGTGAGCCCTCCCTCCTAGCCTTCCGCAAAGCACTGAAAACCACCCTCTTCTCATAAGAGGGTGATATCACATGTCATGCTATAGGGAGGGTCTCAGGTTTCATATTAGAAGCATTGAGATATCGCATCTCATGCTATCGGAAGGGTCTCTGGATTGGAATGGGAAGGAGTTGGATATCACATCTCATGCTAAAGGAAGGGTCTCAGGCTTGGAAGGGGAAGGATTAGGATATTACATCTCATGTTATAGGATGGGTCTCAGGTTTAGTATTAGAAGCATTGAGATATCACATCTCATGGTATAGGAAGGGTCTCAGGATTGGATTGGGAAGGAGTTGGATATCTCATCTCATGCTATAGGAAGGGTCTCAGGTTTGGTATTAGAAGCATTGAGATATCACATCTCATGCTATAGGAAGGGTCTCGGGTTTAGTATTAGAAGCATTGAGATATCAAGTCTCATGGTATAGGAAGGGTCTCAGAATTGGAATGGGAAGGAGTTGGATATCACATCTCAAGCTATAGGAAGGGTCTCAGGATTGGAATGGGAAGGAGTTTGATATCACATCTCATGCCATAGTATGGGTCTCAGGTTTGGTAAAAGCATTGAGATATCACATCTCATGCTATCGGAAGGGTCTCAGGATTGGATTTGGATGGAGTTGGATATCCCATCTCATGCTATAGGAAGGGTCTCAGGTTGGAATGGGAAGGAGTTGGATATCACATCTCATGTTATAGGAAGGGTCTCAGGATTGGAATGGGAAGGACTTGGATATCACATCTCATGCTATAATAAGGCTCTCAGGTTTGGAAAGGGAAGGAGTTGGATATCACATTTCATGTTAGAGGAAGGATCTCAGGTTTGGTATTAGAGGCATTGAGATATCACATCTCATGCTATCGGAAGGGTCTCAGGATTGGAATGGGAAGGAGTTGGATATCACATCTCATGCTATAGGGAGGGTCTCAGGTTTGGAAGGGGATTTGGATATCACATCTCATGTTATAGGAAGGATCTCAGGTTTGGTATTAGAAGCATTGAGATATCACATCTCATGCTATCGGATGGGTCTCAGGATTGGAATGGGAAGGAGTTGGATATCACATCTCATGCTATAGGAAGGGTCTCAGGTTTGGAACTGAAAGGAGTTGGATATCACATCTCATGTTATAGGAAGCGTCTCAGGTTTGGTATAAGCATTGAGATATCACATCTCTGCTATCGGAAGTGTCTCAGGATTGGAATGGGAAGGAGTTGGATATCCCATCTCATGTTATAGGACAGGTCTCAGGTTTGGTATTAGAATCATTGAGATATCACATCGCATGCTGTAGGAAGGGTCTAAGGATTGGAATGGGAAGGACTTGGATATCACATCTCATGCTATAGGTAGGCTCTCAGGTTTGAAGAGGGAAGGAGTTGGATATCACATTTCATGTTAGAGGAAGGATCTCAGGTTTGGTATTAGAGGCATTGAGATATCACATCTCATGCTATGGAAGGGTCTCAGGATTGGAATTGGAAGGAGTTGGATATCACATCTCATGCTATAGGAAGGGTCTCAGGTTGGAATGGGAAGGAGTTGGATATCACATCTCATGTTATAGGAAGGGTCTCAGGATTGGAATGGGAAGGACTTGGATATCACATCTCATGCTATAGGAGGGCTCTCAGGTTTGGAAAGGGAAGGAGTTGGATATCACATTTCATGTTAGAGGTAGGATCTCAGGTTTGGTATTAGAGGCATTGAGATATCAGATCTCATGCTATCAGAAGGGTCTCAGGCTTGGAATGGGAAGGAGTTGGATATCACATCTCATGCTATAGGAAGGGTTTCAGGATTGGAAGGGGAAGGAGTTGGATATCACATCTCATGTTATAGAAAGGGTCTCAGGATTGGAATGGGAAGGATTTGGAAATCACATCTCTTGCTATAGGACGGGTCTCAGGTTTTTTATTAGAAACATTGAGATATCACATCTCATGCTATAGGAAGGGTTTCAGGATTGGAATGGGAAGGATTTGCATATGACATCTCATGCTAAAGGATGGGTCTCAGGATTGGAATGGGAAGGATTTGGATATCACATCTCTTGCTATAGGATGGGTCTCAGGTTTTTTATTAGAAACATTGAGATATCACATCTCATGCTATAGGAAGGGTTTCAGGAATGGAATGGGAAGGATTCGGATATCACATCTCATGCTAAAGGAAGGGTCTCAGGTTTGGAAGGGGAAGGATTTGGATATCATATCTCATGTTATAGGACGGGTCCGAGGTTTGGTATTAGAAGCATTGAGATATCACATCTCATGGTATAGGAAGGGTCTTAGGATTGGAATGGGAAGGAGTTGGATATCACATCTCATCCAATAGGAAGGGTCTCAGGTTTGGAATGGGAAGGATTTGGATATCACATCTCTTGCTATAGGAAGGGTCTCAGGTTTTTCATTAGAAACATTGAGATATCACATCTCATGCTATAGGAAGGGTTTCAGGATTGGAATGGGAAGGAGTTGGATATCACATCTCATGTTATAGAAAGGGTCTCAGGATTGGAATGGGAAGGATTTGGAAATCACATCTCTTGCTATAGGACGGGTCTCAGGTTTTTTATTAGAAACATTGAGATATGACATCTCATGCTATAGGAAGGGTTTCAGGATTGGAATGGGAAGGATTTGGATATCACATCTCATGCTAAAGGAAGGGTCTCACGTTTGGAAGGGGAAGGATTTGGATATCATATCTCATGTTATAGGACGGGTCCCAGGTTTGGTATTAGAAGCATTGAGATATCACATCTCATGCTATAGGAAGGGTTTCAGAATTGGAATGGGAAGGAGTTGGATATCACATCTCATGTTATAGAATGGGTCTCAGGATTGGAATGGGAAGGATTTGGATATCACATCTCTTGCTATAGGATGGGTCTCAGGTTTATTATTAGAAACATTGAGATATCACATCTCATGCTATAAGACGGGTTTCAGGATTGGAATGGGAAGGATTTAGATATCACATCTCATGCTATAGGAAGGATCACAGGATTGGAATGGGAAGGATTTGGATATCACATCTCTTGCTATAGGAAGGGTCTCAGGTTTTTTATTAGAAACATTGAGATATCACATCTCATGCTAAAGGAAGGGTTTCAGAATTGGAATGGGAAGGAGTTGGATATCACATCTCATGTTATAGAAAGAGTCTCAGGATTGGAATGGGAGGGATTTGGATATCACATCTCTTGCTATAGGAAGGGTCTCATGTTTTTTTTATTAGAAACATTGAGATACCACATCTCATGCTATAGGACGGGTTTCAGGATTGGAATGGGAACGATTTGGATATCACATCTCATGCTAAAGGAAGGGTCTCAGGTTTGGAAGGGGAAGGATTTGGATATCATATCTCATGTTATAGGACGGGTCCCAGGTTTGGTATTAGAAGCATTGAGATATCACATCTCATGGTATAGGAAGGGTCTCAGGATTGGAATGGGAAGGAGTTGGATATCCCTTCTCATGCTATAGGAAGGGTCTCAGGTTGGAATGGGAAGGAGTCGGATATCACATCTCATGTTATAGGAAGGGTCTCAGGATTCAAATGGGAAGGATTTGGATATCACATCTCTTGCTATAGGAAGGGTCTCAGATTTTTTATTAGAAACATTGAGATATCACATCTCATGCTATAGGAAGGGTTTCAGGATTGGAATGGGAAGGATTTGGATATCACATCTCATGCTAAAGGAAGGGTCTCAGGTTTGGAAGGGGAAGGATTTGGATATCATATCTCATGTTATAGGACGGGTCCCAGATTTGGTATTGGAAGCATTGAGATATCACATCTCATGGTATAGGAAGGGTCTCAGGATTGGAATGGGAAGGAGTTGGATATCACATCTCATCCAAAAGGAAGGGTCTCAGGTTTGGAATTGGAAGGAATTGGATATCACATCTCATGTTATACGAAGGATCTCAGGATTGGAATGGGAAGGATTTGGATATCACATCTCTTGCTATAGGAAGGGTCTCAGGTTTTTTATTAGAAACATTGAGATATCACATCTCATGCTATAGGAAGGGTCTCAGGATTGGAATGGGAAGGGGTTGGATATCACATCTCATGCTATAGGAAGGGTCTCAGGTTTGGTAGAAGCATTGAGATATCACATCTCATGCTATAGGAAGGGTCTCAGGATTGGAATGGGAAGGAGTAGTATATGACATCTCATGTCATAGGAAGGGTCTCAGGTTTGGTATAAGCATTGATATATCACATCACTGCTATCGGAAGGGTCTCGGGATTGGAATGGGAAGGAGTTGGATATCCTATCTCATGTTATAGGAAGGGTCTCAGGTTTGGTATTAGAAGCATTGAGATATCACATCTCATGCTATCGGAAGGGTCTCAGGATTGGAATGGGAAGGAGTTGGATATCACATCTCATGCTATAGGAAGGGTCTCAGGTTTGGTAGAAGCATTGAGATATCACATCTCATGCTATAGGAAGGGTCTCAGGATTGGAATGGGAAGGAGTAGTATATGACATCTCATGTCATAGGAAGGGTCTCAGGTTTGGTATAAGCATTGATATATCACATCACTGCTATCGGAAGGGTCTCGGGATTGGAATGGGAAGGAGTTGGATATCCTATCTCATGTTATAGGAAGGGTCTCAGGTTTGGTATTAGAAGCATTGAGATATCACATCTCATGCTATCGGAAGGGTCTCAGGATTGGAATGGGAAGGAGTTGGATATCACATCTCATGCTAAAGGAAGGGTCTCAGGCTTGGAAGGGGAAGGATTAGGATATTACATCTCATGTTATAGGACGGGTCTCAGGTTTAGTATTAGAAGCATTGAGATATCACATCTCATGGTATAGGAAGGGTCTCAGGATTGGATTGGGAAGGAGTTGGATATCCCATCTCATGCTATAGGAAGGGTCTCAGGTTTGGTATTAGAAGCATTGAGATATCACATCTCATGCTATAGGAAGGGTCTCAGGTTTCGTATTAGAAGCATTGAGATATCAAGTCTCATGGTATAGGAAGGGTCTCAGAATTAGAATGGGAAGGAGTTGGATATCACATCTCAAGCTATAGGAAGGGTCTCAGGATTGGAATGGGGAGGAGTTTGATATCACATCTCATGCCATAGTATGGGTCTCAGGTTTGGTAAAAGCATTGAGATATCACATCTCATGCTATCGGAAGGGTCTCAGGATTGGATTTGGATGGAGTTGGATATCCCATCTCATGCTATAGGAAGGGTCTCAGGTTGGAATGGGAAGGAGTTGGATATCACATTATATGTTATAGGAAGGGTCTCCGGATTGGAATGGGAAGGACTTGGATATCACATCTCATGCTATAGGAAGGCTCTCAGGTTTGGAAAGGGAAGGAGTTGGATATCACATTTCATGTTAGAGGAAGGATCTCAGCTTTGGTATTAGAGGCATTGAGATATCACATCTCATGCTATCGGAAGGGTCTCAGGATTGGAATGGGAAGGAGTTGGATATCACATCTCATGCTATAGGAAGGGTCTCAGGTTTGGAACTGGAAGGAGTTGGATATCACATCTCATGCTATAGGGAGGGTCTCAGGTTTGGAAAGGGATTTGGATATCACATCTCATGTTATAGGAAGGATCTCAGGTTTGGTATTAGAAGCATTGAGATATCACATCTCATGCTATCGGATGGGTCTCAGGATTGGAATGGGAAGGAGTTGGAAATCACATCTCATGTTATAGGAAGCGTCTCAGGTTTGGTATAAGCATTGATATATCACATCTCTGCTATCGGAAGTGTCTCAGGATTGGAATGGGAAGGAGTTGGATATCCCATCTCATGTTATAGGACGGGTCTCAGGTTTGGTATTAGAATCATTGAGATATCACATTGCATGCTGTAGGAAGGGTCTAAGGATTGGAATGGGAAGGACTTGGATATCTCAGGTTTGGAAAGGGAAGGAGTTGGATATCACATTTCATGTTAGAGGAAGGATCTCAGGTTCGGTATTAAAGGCACTGAGATATCACATCTCATGCTATAGGAAGGGTCTCAGGATTGGAATGGGAAGGAGTTGGATATCACATCTCAAGCTATAGGAAGGGTCTCAGGATTGGAATGGGAAGGAGTTTGATATCACATCTCATGCCATAGTATGGATCTCAGGTTTGGTAGAAGCATTGGGATATCACATCTCATGCTATCGGAAGGGTATCAGGATTGGATTTGGAAGGAGTTGGATATCCCATCTCATGCTATAGGAAGGGTCTCAGGTTGGAATGGGAAGGAGTTGGATATCACATCTCATGTTATAGGAAGGGTCTCAGGATTGGAATGGGAAGGACTTGGATATCACATCTCATGCTATAGGAAGGCTCTCAGGTTTGGAAAGGGAAGGAGTTGGATATCACATTTCATGTTAGAGGTAGGATCTCAGGTTTGGTATTAAAGGCATTGAGATATCACATCTCATGCTATCAGAAGGGTCTCAGGCTTGGAATGGGAAGGAGTTGGATATCACATCTCATGCTAAAGGGAGGGTCTCAGGTTTGGAAGGGGAAGGATTTGGATATCACATCTCATGTTATAGGAAGGGTCTCAGGATTGGAATGGGAAGGATTTGGATATCACATCTCTTGCTATAGGAAGGGTCTCAGGTTTTTTATTAGAAACATTGAGATATCACATCTCATGCTATAGGAAGGGTTTCAGGATTGGAATGGGAAGGATTTGGATATCACATCTCATGCTAAAGGAAGGGTCTCAGGATTGGAATGGGAAGGATTTGGATATCACATCTCTTGCTATAGGATGGGTCTCAGGTTTTTTATTAGAAACATTGAGATATCACATCTCATGCTATAGGAAGGGTTTCAGGATTGGAATGGGAAGGATTTGGATATCACATCTCATGCTAAAGGAAAGGTCTCAGGTTTGGAAGGGGAAGGATTTTGATATCATATCTCATGTTATAGGACTGGTCCGAGGCTTGGTATTAGAAGCATTGAGATATCACATCTCATGGTATAGGAAGGGTCTCAGGATTGGAATGGGAAGGAGTTGGATATCACATCTCATCCAATAGGAAGGGTCAAAGGTTTGGAATGGGAAGGAATTGGATATCACATCTCATGGTATAGGAAGGATCTCAGGATTGGCAGGATTGGAATGGGAAGGATTTGGATATCACATCTCTTGCTATAGGAAGGGTCTCAGGTTTTTTATTAGAAACATTGAGATATCACATCTCATGCTATAGGAAGGGTTTCAGAATTGGAATGGGAAGGAGTTGGATATCACATCTCATGTTATAGAAAGGGTCTCAGGATTGGAATGGGAAGGATTTGGATATCACATCTCTTGCTATAGGAAGGGTCTCAGGTTTTTTTTATGAGATATCACATCTCATGCTATAGGAAGGGTTTCAGGATTGGAATGGGAAGGATTTGGATATCACATCTCATGCTAAAGGAAGGGTCTCAGGTTTGGAAGGGGAAGGATTTGGATATCATATCTCATGTTATAGGACGGGTCCCAGGTTTGGTATTAGAAGCATTGAGATATCACATCTCATGGTATAGGAAGGGTCTCAGGATTGGAATGGGAAGGAGTTGGATATCACATCTCATGCTAAAGGGAGGGTCTCAGGTTTGGAAGGGGAAGGATTTGGATATCACATCTCATGTTATAGGAAGGGTCTCAGGATTGGAATGGGAAGGATTTGGATATCACATCTCTTGCTATAGGAAGGGTCTCAGGTTTTTTATTAGAAACATTGCGATATCACATCTCATGCTATAGGAAGGGTTTCAGGATTGGAATGGGAAGGGTTTGGATATCACATCTCTTGCTATAGGATGGGTCTCAGGTTTTTTATTAGAAACATTGAGATATCACATCTCATGCTATAGGAAGGGTTTCAGGATTGGAATGGGAAGGATTTGGATATCACATCTCATGCTAAAGGAAGGTTCTCAGGTTTGGAAGGGGAAGGATTTGGATATCATATCTCATGTTATAGGACGGGTCCGAGGTTTGGTATTAGAAGCATTGAGATATCACATCTCATGATATAGGAAGGGTCTCAGGATTGGAATGGGAAGGAGTTGGATATCACATCTCATCCAATAGGAAGGGTCTCATGTTTGGAATGGGAAGGAATTGGATATCACATCTCATGTTATAGGAAGGATCTCAGGATTGGAATGGGAAGGATTTGGATATCACATCTCTTGCTATAGGATGGGTCTCAGGTCTTTTATTAGAAACATTGAGATATCACATCTCATGCTATAGGAAGGGTTTCAGGATTGGAATTCGAAGGAGTTGGATATCACATCTCATGTTATAGAAAGGGTCTCAGGATTGGAATGGGAAGAATTTGGATATCACATCTCTTGCTATAGGATGGGTCTCAGGTCTTTTATAAGAAACATTGAGATATCACATCTCATGCTATAGGAAGGGTCTCAGGATTGGAATGGGAAGGAGTTGGATATCACATCTCAAGCTATAGGAAGGGTCTCAGGATTGGAATGGGAAGGAGTTTGATATCACATCTCATGCCATAGTATGGATCTCAGGTTTGGTAGAAGCATTGGGATATCACATCTCATGCTATCGGAAGGGTATCAGGATTGGATTTGGAAGGAGTTGGATATCCCATCTCATGCTATAGGAAGGGTCTCAGGTTGGAATGGGAAGGAGTTGGATATCACATCTCATGTTATAGGAAGGGTCTCAGGATTGGAATGGGAAGGACTTGGATATCACATCTCATGCTATAGGAAGGCTCTCAGGTTTGGAAAGGGAAGGAGTTGGATATCACATTTCATGTTAGAGGTAGGATCTCAGGTTTGGTATTAAAGGCATTGAGATATCACATCTCATGCTATCAGAAGGGTCTCAGGCTTGGAATGGGAAGGAGTTGGATATCACATCTCATGCTAAAGGGAGGGTCTCAGGTTTGGAAGGGGAAGGATTTGGATATCACATCTCATGTTATAGGAAGGGTCTCAGGATTGGAATGGGAAGGATTTGGATATCACATCTCTTGCTATAGGAAGGGTCTCAGGTTTTTTATTAGGAACATTGAGATATCACATCTCATGCTATAGGAAGGGTTTCAGGATTGGAATGGGAAGGATTTGGATATCACATCTCATGCTAAAGGAAGGGTCTCAGGATTGGAATGGGAAGGATTTGGATATCACATCTCTTGCTATAGGATGGGTCTCAGGTTTTTTATTAGAAACATTGAGATATCACATCTCATGCTATAGGAAGGGTTTCAGGATTGGAATGGGAAGGATTTGGATATCACATCTCATGCTAAAGGAAAGGTCTCAGGTTTGGAAGGGGAAGGATTTTGATATCATATCTCATGTTATAGGACTGGTCCGAGGCTTGGTATTAGAAGCATTGAGATATCACATCTCATGGTATAGGAAGGGTCTCAGGATTGGAATGGGAAGGAGTTGGATATCACATCTCATCCAATAGGAAGGGTCAAAGGTTTGGAATGGGAAGGAATTGGATATCACATCTCATGGTATAGGAAGGATCTCAGGATTGGCAGGATTGGAATGGGAAGGATTTGGATATCACATCTCTTGCTATAGGAAGGGTCTCAGGTTTTTTATTAGAAACATTGAGATATCACATCTCATGCTATAGGAAGGGTTTCAGAATTGGAATGGGAAGGAGTTGGATATCACATCTCATGTTATAGAAAGGGTCTCAGGATTGGAATGGGAAGGATTTGGATATCACATCTCTTGCTATAGGAAGGGTCTCAGGTTTTTTTTATGAGATATCACATCTCATGCTATAGGAAGGGTTTCAGGATTGGAATGGGAAGGATTTGGATATCACATCTCATGCTAAAGGAAGGGTCTCAGGTTTGGAAGGGGAAGGATTTGGATATCATATCTCATGTTATAGGACGGGTCCCAGGTTTGGTATTAGAAGCATTGAGATATCACATCTCATGGTATAGGAAGGGTCTCAGGATTGGAATGGGAAGGAGTTGGATATCACATCTCATGCTAAAGGGAGGGTCTCAGGTTTGGAAGGGGAAGGATTTGGATATCACATCTCATGTTATAGGAAGGGTCTCAGGATTGGAATGGGAAGGATTTGGATATCACATCTCTTGCTATAGGAAGGGTCTCAGGTTTTTTATTAGAAACATTGCGATATCACATCTCATGCTATAGGAAGGGTTTCAGGATTGGAATGGGAAGGGTTTGGATATCACATCTCTTGCTATAGGATGGGTCTCAGGTTTTTTATTAGAAACATTGAGATATCACATCTCATGCTATAGGAAGGGTTTCAGGATTGGAATGGGAAGGATTTGGATATCACATCTCATGCTAAAGGAAGGTTCTCAGGTTTGGAAGGGGAAGGATTTGGATATCATATCTCATGTTATAGGACGGGTCCGAGGTTTGGTATTAGAAGCATTGAGATATCACATCTCATGATATAGGAAGGGTCTCAGGATTGGAATGGGAAGGAGTTGGATATCACATCTCATCCAATAGGAAGGGTCTCATGTTTGGAATGGGAAGGAATTGGATATCACATCTCATGTTATAGGAAGGATCTCAGGATTGGAATGGGAAGGATTTGGATATCACATCTCTTGCTATAGGATGGGTCTCAGGTCTTTTATTAGAAACATTGAGATATCACATCTCATGCTATAGGAAGGGTTTCAGGATTGGAATTCGAAGGAGTTGGATATCACATCTCATGTTATAGAAAGGGTCTCAGGATTGGAATGGGAAGAATTTGGATATCACATCTCTTGCTATAGGATGGGTCTCAGGTCTTTTATAAGAAACATTGAGATATCACATCTCATGCTATAGGAAGGGTTTCAGGATTGGAATGGGAAGGATTTGGATATCACATCTCATGCTAAAGGAAGGGTCTCAGGTTTGGAAGGGGAAGGATTTGGATATCATATCTCATGTTATAGGACGGGTCCCAGGTTTGGTATTAGAAGCATTGAAATATCACATCTCATGGTATAGGAAGGGTCTCAGGATTGGAATGGGAAGGAGTTGGATATCACATCTCATCCAATAGGAAGGGTCTCAGGTTTGGAATGGGAAGGAATTGGATATCACATCTCATTTTATAGGAAGGATCTCAGGATTGGAATGGGAAGGATTTGGATATCACATCTCTTGTTATAGGAAGGGTCTCAGGTTTTTTATTAGAAACATTGAGATATCACATCTCATGCTATAGGAAGGGTTTCAGAATTGGAATGGGAAGGAGTTGAATATCACATCTCATGTTATAGAAAGGGTCTCAGGATTGGAATGGGAAGGATTTGGATATCACATCTCTTGCTATAGGAAGGGTCTCAGGTTGTTTTATTAGAAACATTGAGATATCACATCTCATGCTATAGGAAGGGTTTCAGGTTTGGAATGGGAAGGATTTGGATATCACATCTCATGCTAAAGGAAGGGTCTCAGTTTTGGAAGGGGAAGGATTTGGATATCATATCTCATGTTATAGGACGGGTCCCAGATTTGGTATTAGAAGCATTGAGATATCACATCTCATGGTATAGGAAGGGTCTCAGGATTGGAATGGGAAGGAGTTGGATATCCCTTCTCATGCTATAGGAAGGGTCTCAGGTTGGAATGGGAAGGAGTTGGATATCACATCTCATGCTATAGGGAGGGTCTCAGGTTTGGAAGGGGATTTGGATATCACATCTCATGTTATAGGAAGGATCTCAGGTTTGGTATTAGAAGCATTGAGATATCACATCTCATGCTGTCGGATGGGTCTCAGGATTGGAATGGGAAGGAGTTGGATATCACATCTCATGTTATAGGAAGCGTCTCAGGTTTGGTATAAGCATTGATATATTACATCTCTGCTATCGGAAGTGTCTCAGGATTGGAATGGGAAGGAGTTGGATATCCCATCTCATGTTATAAGACGGGTCTCAGGTTTGATATTAGAATCATTGAGATATCACATTGCATGCTGTAGGAAGGGTCTAAGGATTGGAATGGGAAGGACTTGGATATCACATCTCATGCTATAGGTAGGCTCTCAGGTTTGGAAAGGGAAGGAGTTGGATATCACATTTCATGTTAGAGGAAGGATCTCAGGTTTGGTATTAGAGGCACTGAGATATCACATCTCATGCTATAGGAAGGGTCTCAGGATTGGAATGGGAAGGAGTTGGATATCACATCTCAAGCTATAGGAAGGGTCTCAGGATTGGAATGGGAAGGAGTTTTATATCACATATCATGCCATAGTGTTAGGAAAGATTTCATAATTGTAGGTAATTTTCCTTCCATGTGGCAACCCCTAAACTTTTTGCTGTTGTTTTTCACCTTGTTCTTGACTTTGCCAGAGAAGTGCAGCCTTCTGCCGCACTCCTCTGGGCTTTCGCTCCTTTCTTACGGGGAAACTGACATGCCCTTAAGACAGTCAGTACCGGGGAACGCTGTTTCCCGTAGTTTCTTTTATCATGTTGCGGCTTTAGTGCAACATTACACAAGAGGGCACTGTAAGCTAAGTTACAGCTCTCTTGGGTCTCTAGCCTTCTACAGGCCCTAGATACTCTTTTAGGATGGTATTTTTATCGGTGCAAGTCATTCAGGGTCTGAAATGGTGGCAGCGATCGTTTTGTTTATTTTGAGCTCCTTTTGGCGTTCTGAGCACGTTTTTCGCACTGAACCCAAAATGGTGGCCTGGCTCCCAAAATGGCCAGACCACGAGGCTCCTTTGTCCTGTCCACTGACGGTCTTGCTCCCTTCACCTTCCCCAGGTCGAGCGACCCGGGGCCTTCCTTATTTGGGCATGTACTTTCCTGCGAAACGTGGTTGCTTTCGCGGGCTTCTACATGTCGTTTGTGTGCCTCCAGGGTGTGGGCTGGGATGTCTGGTCCCAATACACATCCTGGGTGCCAGAGAGTCTAGGGTGGTGTGAATGCCTGGGACCACCGTGGTCCGTGATTGGTCCACGTATGGTATGTGTGTTGATGAGCGGATCTCCCATTGGCTCCCCTCCGTTTTGGCGCGAAGGGAACCGTGGATAAGAGGGGGCTGGAAACACCACTGCCATGTCGATCTCCTGAGTTCTCACGAACGAAGGAATACAGGAGCCAAGTATCCTGCAACCACGAGGCTGGACCGAGGAATCGCTGGTGACCCGCTGAAGGAATCCTCCTTTGCACTGCTGTCGTCCTGTGAAACCCTTTCCTCCTTTGATCGAACCAGCTGTGTAAAAACAGCACCCTTTTGTCCGTACTCGCGCTCTGCTTCTGCTCGCTGTGGAGGCTGCGCTTGAGTCTCGGAACCTGTTCTCCTCCTGTTGTGCACTAACCCGAACTGCCTGACTTCCTCCGAAGAGCTTCTCCTTTTGCCCGTTGGCACCGGCGTGGCAGGTACTTTGAGCACAAGGCTCCACTCTTCGCAGGGCTCGGACTTCCAACTAGTTAGGTGCCTCTGAAGGCGAACTGAGTCTAAAGCATTATCGCACTGCCTGTTTTCCTTCCCTTGTAGGTGGACTACACATTTCGTGCATCTAATGCTTGCGACTGTCGTATTTGTATATATATTGTGTTGATATGGTATGTGTTGGTTTAATATTGTGATATTGTGATTTTCTCGCTACGGTCATTATTTTAAAGGCCTTAAAATAAATGTGTATATATTTTTGATATAACAACTGTTTGGAGTAGTTTGTAAGCGCTCTTGCTTCGTGTGCTCATTGCGGGCTTTCAGTCACCCTCACCCCTCTTGAGACCTAGTCTTGACCCCCGCGATTGCTACCTTGATTGGTCTGGCTCGTCCAGAGGTTACCCTGTTCCAAGTAATTAGGTTGGCCTTCTGAACTTCTGCGCCACCAGGACAGAGTTCAGAAATCCGTCTTAACAAATTGGTGTACAGCGGTGGGATACGACTGAAGGTATCCAGTGTTGCGCACGAACTAAGGCATTTCAGGTTATACCAACCAGTACACGTACTGAATTGTTGTAGTATAACTTTAAAAAGGCCATAGTCCTATCAAACAGTATGGAAACAAATACCTTGTTAACTTTAAATGCTTCCAAATCAGAAACGCTGAAAAAGATGTGTGCGGAGAGAGGTGTTTCCTCTCAAGGCACAAAATTGGAAATGATCCAGAGAATCGTGGCGTGGCAAGAAGCGCAGCTTGACGCTATAACTTCTGAGGACAGTGCAGAAGGTGGTGGGGCTGCTCTCACTGGTAGACCCGACGGTTCTGCCGCTGCACTGATCCATCGCGACCACGAGGACAGGGAGGACGAGATGTCTAATGTTTCCTCTGCCAGTGCTGATGGGGAGGCTATGCTTGAATTCAAGAAGCAAGAGCTGCGGTTTAGGCAGCAGGAGCTTGAATTCAGCATAGCCAAACTAAAAATCGAACTGGCAGAAAAACAGAAAGACAGGGATCACCAGTTGGAACTGGCCAAGCTTCAGGTTGCAAATGGGTCCAAGGGTCCTAGACATGGGTCTGGGGCTTCCTCTCATCCACGGTTTCCGAAAGATCTGCTCAGTGTGTATGAAGAAAGGAATGACATTATGGACTGGCTGAATGCATTTGAGTATGCATGCGAAGTTCAAGAAGTTGACAATGCTGATAAGATTGCGTGGTTGCTCAGTAGACTGCCCCATTCTGGCTGTAGTGCCATCATGGAAATGTCGAAGGCTGAGCGAGCTGATTTCGCAATGTTAAAGCAAACTCTCATTTTAAAGTTTGGGAAGACTCCGGCCCAATATTTAAAGCGTTTTCGAGAGTATAAGAAAAAGGAAGGTGGTACTTGGGTATCTTATGTCGCTGAATCTTTGAAAAACTTAACTGGCTGTGTCGAAGGTTATAAGGTTTCTACCTTCGAAGGCATGATAAATCTTGTCATGCTGGAACATATTTTTGCTTCTTCTTCCCCGGAGCTTAAGCAGCATTTGGCCGATTCGAAGGAGATAGATCCTAAGAAGCTGGCCATTGCAGCAGACTTATGGGTGTCACATCGAGTGTCCCATAAGGACAAAACTCATCCTGGTAAGCAGGAGGAAGGGAAAAAGTCCAAAGATATGGAGGGTGGGGAATCTGCTAAATCTTCTTCCCATAAGGGCCACAAAAAGAAAAACAAGGGTAAGACACAAGAGAACTCACAGGGCAGTGGAGGTCCGCCTCCGAAACAGAGCTCTGGTTACAATAAGCCTCCCTACGTAAACAGACCCACTGGGGCTTGTTTTTCTTGCGGAGCAACTGACCACGTGAAGGGGGATCCCCGTTGTAAGGTTAGACCTTTGGGGGTCCACTCCGCTAATCTGGCCTTCTCCTCCTACGAGGAAGAAGAGATTACAGGAGCATCCTTCTCCTCAGACTCATTTCCCAGTGGGATAGAGGCTGAGGTAGTTTTAGTGTCCCTGGGTTCTGTAGGGTATTTTGTGGAGATTTGGGGCCTGACGGTATTTTATTACCGCCGAAAAATAACTTAGCAATAATCACTCTTTGTATTCAGATTTGGCCATGTGCAACAATAATACAATGGACATGCATTATTTCAGCACCCAGACCTGCATATTTGGTATACGTGGTTGGTGGTATTTTGGTGAGCATAATTCCCTTGTTTTATTTGTGGCTCCAATGTCCAGAATCCCTTATCTTCGCTTAGATTTTTCGTGTGATCACTAGAGAGACCTCAGACCTGCATTCTAGAGATACCACAATTTCCAGTGATAGTGTTGGTGCGCCACCATGGGCAAACTCACTGACTTATTTACGACAGAGAGCTATATGTGGTAGTCTTGTGGTAATTTCCACTACCTTATATACGGTAGGGAGCTATGTTCAGAGAGTCTCTCTTCCCGTTGGCTCATGTACCTCCAACAAGTTATACTACAGTCACTCACAATTATTCATACTGATTCTGACATACACACATCTGTCTTAAAATGACCATTGCACTGTTTAAAAATCTCCCCACATCATTGGCATTGTAATGGTAAATAGAAAATAAACCACCCGTCTGTTTTCAAATATTTTCTGTATTATAAAAGTTGCATTTAGACATGATCTCATTCTTTACAGCAATAAAATGGAACAATCAAAGCATTTTCAATGACACACTGCAATTATAGTGGCGGAGAACAGAACTTAAATTGCAACATTAGCACTTGATTAAGACACGCACGGGACTTTCATTTTTCTACACTGACTGCATACTTTCGTGCACACACACAGCTCCCCCAGTTAGGTAATTACCTTATCTGTTCAGAGGCTTCTCTCTGTGAATGTGGCTCTCTTGGCTTAACTCCAACAAAAAGGAACGCTTGCCTTCTCAAGCCGGGGTCATTGCCTGGAATTCTCAGCTTTTTCAGATAGGACTGCCTCTGCCAGTGGAAAGGTAATTCTTTCAGCTTTCCCCAGTCTCGACTGCAGCAGGACACCCCCACAGCCAGGTCTTCTCCCCAGTAGTGCAGAAAGATGTCTCCCTGTCTTTTTCCCTGCTACTGCCCACTAAAACTTTCCTCTCAGCCCTCTTTATGACGTGTTCCAATGAAATCCATCATCTCTGATCCTCCTACTCTTCAACAATAGCTTCGCTTATACATTTGCAATTGTTGCAAATCTGACTTCCTTCCTCCTGCAGTTACTGTGCACAACAACACGGATAATCAGGCAGAGAAGAGAGGAAAAAAAAATCTGCACACTCATTTAACTGGTTTTCAAAGTATGCCTAATTCTGCAGTAGAGAACACATTTTATTAGTGATTTATATTAAAATAAGGTTTTATTAGTCAGGTTAATGGTTAATATGTTAGCTGTTAATTTTCAAATGTGTCTCTAGCAATATAGGCATTTCAGGTGAAAAATAGTGTGCATTTTTAAATGAACACGTGTGCTTTTAACTGTAAAAATAGATTTGCATCTTATATGTTAAAATCGTTTTTGACTGAATAGTCTGTCTTTCCTTGTTAATCTGCTAACCCATATAGCAATGCACCGCACCCTTGTGGTGGTGCTGCAAAAAAAATGCTACTTGTGCAGTATTGCTGTACTGTGTACTGTAACACGCCAAATATCCTTACATATACCCTCCTTTTTTTTTAGAACTTGGCTATAATCCAAGCCAATTCCTAAAAACAACTTGTTCTTTCTTTTTCTCTTAAAATGCATGTGTATTGGGATATCTTTCTCTTCCTGACGTAGTCAGTAAAATCAGTAACATTTTCATTTTTACTGATAGCACAATCAACCATCCACCCATGATTAGCACCAGGATAGCCAAACCCACTATTGAGCGTTCCCCCCAGGTTCCCCAATTAAATCTTTCCACTTCTATTATGCCCAGATTACTAATTGTAATATTGTTTTTTCGCAAATTCATTTTCATAACATGTCTTTCTTTGTGATTCAATAAAAATTTCCACTTGGCTTTCCCAAACATCATTTGTTACATGGAACAATGTTAATCCCCCAATTGACACAATTGCATCCTTTGGAACCTGTAAATAAAAAACATTATATTTTACCTGTTTAACCACGTATGTTCCATGGTTTAAATGTACTACCGTCATGTTCTTTAAACAGGTGCTGACCAACCATTTACCTCTGACCATCTTAGCCTGTGCCATTTCTTCACTCCCCATATTACTAATAATCACTTCACATCCCTCTGATATACTTGGGTCAGATTTCAACCCACAAATAGCATCTGTGGCATCAGGAACAAACGGTTTACCTGGACACATATAATTTTGTTCTTTAAATGTTACACATGTTTCCAGGTTTGGTATTAAATAAACTTCAGGTTCCCATGACTGAAATGCCACCACTTCTGGGGTCTTAATCTTAATGAATTTGTCCTCTTGCCAAAATCCCACGTTGTGTACCCACTTCGTTTGATAAATAAGTTCAGGGGCTACAAATGGGATGCATAGCAAAAATCCGATCTCTAGTCTTTCCAAGTCCACATATAACGGCATTGCATTCCCCATTTCGAATGCAATTTTTATCTGTATAAGGTCAATTTCCCTCCTGGTCAATCTTTCTATCATTTGACGAATGATATCCTGCGAAACAAAATACAAGGGAATATGTCCTTGAATCAATTGTGAAACTGCAGTTTGAACTTCTCTCATATAATTCGTTAATAGTCTATCAACAGGACTCATTATGTTCAATATTTCATTTAAAGTTCTGTCATGCTTAAGTATTATTTTAGTCGCCCGTTGCACCACATCCGCTTGTTCATTTAGAATGATTGCAGTTTCATTTATGAATCTTACTTGTTCATCCAGTCCCCCTCTAATTCCATCTAATGTCTTTTGTATTATTTCTAGGTCAATACTCAGTTGTTGTGCTTTAGTACTCAGTGTTCCTACCGAAATAGAATTGGCTGTTGATATTGTAGTACCTATTATTGCTCCAATTATAGACATTACCATTGATATCGCGAGCATCACCGCACCTCTCTTTCCTCTCTTCTTCTTAATGTCTGCTGAATTCACGAATGTTTTTTCCAATTGCATTAATATATCTCTTATTGACTGCTTAGTGTCCTCTTTTCTTATTTCCAGCCACTCTTTAGTCTGTTCAATCTTAATTCCGGTATTGTTCAAGTGTTTTTCAATCAAAATCTCAGGATTTAATGGAATGTATATATTTTGGAAAATCATCCTTCTATCACTCATGATGAATCCTGGTGCCTCTTCCACCGCGATACCAGATGCTGGTCCAGGTTCAATGACAACCTGTGCTTCTGAATTCTTGAAGATCCCTCCAAATATCACCATCGTTAAACATGTCATCGGTATCATCTTCAATGCTGATCGCTTTGTAGCCTTGGTCTTCACCCCTCTTTGGGGCTTTCCCGGAATCCGTCCTCGCGGTCTCCAGGACTCCATCATCTCCCGTGGCCTCTGGTCCCAGAACCTCCGACCAAATAATGTTAATTGTCTTATCAAAATAGAAAATAAACAGATTAAGTACATAGCACAATACTAACTTCATCCTTTTGCCAAAAATAAAACATGCTTGGTAAAATACTTCGTTTTTTTTTTTCTTTTTTCTGAAATTAAACACAAGTTAAAAGAAAACAAACACATATAAAACAGCATTCAATATTTAATACACTTTCTCTCTGCACACCAACCACGAGCTTCCGTTATATGTGCATTTATTTATTTATTTATTCATTTATTTATTTATTTATTTATATTATATATTTTTACATATATTACAGTGTTTATGTGCCATCATAACAATCAACTTTTTTTTTTTTTTTAACTTCTTTGTCACTGCCTCCTGATCACACCCATTTATTTTCTCAAGGGACTCTATCCGTTTCCACATGCTCAAGCTGCCTGATCTCATGTCTGGGATGGCATGGTTTGATTTGATTTACATGGACAAACTGCTCTATTGCTGTTTCACCTTCATTTTTCAAAATTTTATACACTACAGGAGAGACTTTATCTATAATTCGAAATGGCCCCTGCCAGGCTGCCAGAAATTTAGAATTTTTCTGTTTACTTTTTCCAAAATGAAACTTGTACACCTGATCCCCTACATTGTATTCCTTTACTGATGTCTTTTTGTCATAATATGACTTAGCACTGTCAGCAGCTCTTTCCAGATTTCTCTGCACAAAAGCAAATGCATGTTGCAAATGCCTCCTCAGTTCATCAATATATTCATGAACTGTGGATGCACTCACTAGAGTTTGCTCATGTGTTCTGTATAGTAGGTGTTGTGGTAACACCATTTTCCTACCTGTTAAGACCTCATGGGGGCTAACACCTGTTGCTTTGGCAGGAGTCGACCTGATTGCCATCAAAACCAATGGTAAACGCAAATCCCAGCTGGAACCTGCTTCTGCCACAAATTTCTTTAAAATGTCCACAACAGACCTATTGCTTCTTTCAACTGTACCTGAAGACGCCGCCCGATATGCGATATGTAGTTTCCTTTTCACACCTAGTATTTGCCATACCTTACTCATTAGAGTACTTGTGAAATGACTTCCTCTGTCTGACTCAATTCTTTGTGGCAACCCAAACCTTGAGAACACATGGTTCACCAGCAATGTGGCTGCTGTTTGCGCACTACAATCTGGTGCGGGAATGCACTCAATCCACTTTGACATCAAACATACCACACTCAAAATATAGCGGTGTCCCCTGCTCGACCTTTTTAAAGGACCTACATAGTCTATTTGCAAATCTGACCATGGGAGAGTTAGGCCTCTTTTCATCAATGGTGCTCTATGCATTGGTGAAGCAGGTTTAAATTGGGCGCATACTAGACATCCTCTAGTATATAATTCCACATCTTGGGACATATGTGGCCAGTAAGCATAATCTTTTAGTATTTCTAATGTCTTTTGTGAACCTCTATGGCCTGCAGTTATGGCATCATGTGCATGGTGTAGCATTAGTCCTCTGAATGAAAGGGGTACTACCCACTGTATTTGCCCTGTTATGGACTCTCTAATCATGAGCCCATCCTGTAATCTAATTCGTGTTTTGTTCTTTAATAACACCCTCAATTCTTCTTTTCCCATACAATCATTTTCTGTTAAAGGATTTTGTTCAGGATCTATCAAATGATTATAATAGATTCCCAAAATTTGATCATTCTTTTGTGCCTCAATCAAATCTTGGTCTGGCGTGTCATGACTCCACTGCACCACCGGTTGATCTACCTCCTTTGGTGCTTTAGAACGTGTGACTGCATCAATTTGTATTTCACCCATTAAATAATCAATAGGTAGCAATTCTCCCATCACAGCCCCAATCTTAGCCAGATGGTCTGCCTTATCATTTCCCTCCTTATCCTCTCCTGGTGTTTTTAAATGCCCACGAATTTTTCTCCAGTATATTGTTAAATTATTTTCTGACACCAATTTGTCTATGGCTTGTATCATTTTTCCATGTTTAAGTGGCTTTTTGTTGTATGTAACCATGCCTCTTGCTTTCCAACCAGGCAAATACTCCACAAAGCTATTCCGTGCATAGTCAGAATCAGTCACCAGGACAATTTCACTGAACTTTTTATCAACTGCAGTAGCAATTGCTTTATAGATGGCTGCCAATTCCGCCACCTGACTGCTCCTATCTCCAATCCTCATCCCTATACTAGGAACGCCTTCACATTTCAACCAGACATTTCCTATTCCTGCCACTAATTGTTTATTACTGTCATTTTCAATGTGGAAAGCACAACCATCCACATATACAGTTGGCAAATCCTTGCATGTTTTTTCATCAAAAGCTTTGTGTGGTGATTGTTCAAATTCCTGTAAACCAGCTTCCACATCCATTTCATTTGTTATTTGTTCAGCTGCACAGTCATGTAAGTCAGCTAACCCTTGAGCAATTGGGCTCTTTTTATTTTGTCCATATCTTACTTCTACGGGAAAACCTTGTAATGCCAGCGTCCATGAAGTGATTCTGGATTGTGCTAGATTGCCTGATCTAATTCTTTTACTCTCTAAAAATTGCAAAGGTTGATGATTTGTTTCAATAATCACCTTTTCTCCCTGAACAATGGGGCGGAAATGTTGTAGCGCCCACACAGTGGTTAATAGGGCCTTTTCGCATTCATTAAATTTCATTTCAACTTGGGAAAATGCCTTACTTGCATATGCAATGGTTTTGTGATTCAAATCGTGTTTTTGTGATAACACTGCTGACATACAATGTTCAGAAAAGCCTATTTCTATAAAGAAATCCCTGTTCTTTATGGGGTATGCTAAACATGGTGCCTTTACAAGACATTCCTTCAATCTAGCCACTGCATCAGACTGCTCTCTTTCCCATCTCCAGGGAGTATTTAGTTTAAGCAGTTTAGTCAATGGTTGAGTGATTTCTGCATAATTCTCAATGAACTTTCTGTTATAGCCTGTCATCCCTAATAAACTTTTTACTCCTTTCACATTTTTAGGATCTTTTAATCTTTGTATGGCCTCTATTTTCTTCCTTTGTGGATTTAGCCCATGTTCAGTCACTTCATGCCCTAGAAAGTTCACTTTTTTCTTGCACCATTGTGCTTTTTGCAAAGATACTTTGGCGCCTGCTTTCTGCAATTGGCCAAGCACATGTCTTATTTCATCAAAATGGCTTTTAAGGTTTTCATTTTTTATCAAGACATCATCCACATAAACTATTGTCCCTCTTTCCGCTGCATCTGGCATGGCCTTTCTCAAAAATATGCCAAATTCACTCCCACTATTGATGTACCCGAACGGAGCTCTAAGCCAGGCATATTGAGTCCTGTCAAATGTAAAGGAAAATAGGTGTTGTATCTCCTCTGCCAATGGCACACACCAATATCCAGATGTGAGATCTAACGTGGTAAATACATTTGAACCATGTATCTGAGCTAGGCCCTGATCAATGAATGGTAGTGGCCATCTAGATACTGGTACTCTTTTATTTAACTCTCTTAAGTCTGCACACAGCCGCCATTGACCATTTGGCTTTAACACACCTAAAATAGGCGTATTGGATGTGCTATGAATGGGCCTAATTATTCCCCGTGATTCCAAATTTTTAATAATCTCTGCCAATGATTCTAAACATGCCAGCGGTAGTCTATACTGGCGTACAAACACTGGATTTCTGCTACAACCTTCTGGTAGTGTGGCCACATGTAAATCAGTTAAACCACAATCATAAGCATCTTTTGCAAATACATCCTTAAACTCCATAAATATTTCCCTCAGATTGCGTCGATCCTCATCGCTGTTACATGCATCCGCTAAGGAGATCTGCTCTTCTACCATTCTGGAAAATTCTGGAAACTCTTCTGGTAAAGGAATCTCAGCGCTTTCCTCTAACTGTGTGGCTGTGTCTTTTTGTAGAGCTGCCACTTTCAAATATTTTGGCATATCAGCTTCCACTTCAATGGGCTGATTTCCTGTTTCATTTTCATTTAAATTAAATATTATGCAATCCTCTTGATGGCAGCACACTGTCTCATTTGAATCATAAGGATACACAGAATGAATTTTAAATATTCCTTTGGGCTGAGAGTCCAGGTGTTCTGGCAACTCGCCCTTGGCATCTACATATTTTTCAGGAATATTCCCAATCACCATGTTATTTAAATCTGCCGTATAATGTGATTTTTGTATGGCCATTCCTAATGGGGAGTTTTCCTCTAAATGAATATCCTGACAACCTTTATTATTTACCATGATTTTTACAGATCCCTCACCAATGTCTACCAATGGAATGTATTCATAATCCAGGCCTTGCTGTTTTATGGATTCATTCAGGCATACAAATGCATCAGAGCCTTTCATCTGCTGTCCATTTTTGCATTGCAGTGTTATTGCAAACTGTTTTGTAAATGCAGGAACAATAGTATTTTTCCTCATTTGTAATTCAACTGCATAAGGAACTAGTTGTGCACAATGATAAGCCCTTCTTTTGTCTTCAAATTCAGGCGCCGGCCCACCTAGGCGTGACCATATTTTTTGATTAAGGAAATCTAACACCATACACATTCTGTGCATGATGTCATTGCCCATGTAAAATTCATTTTGTGCTCCACTCACTATCCATACATTATGGTAAATTTTTTTCTGCCCAATACTAATTTTAAGCATGCATCTGCCTGTAATTCGGTTTTCAAAATCTGGACTGTCCAACCCAGAAACATATTGGTTTTTAATCCTAAATTTCGGGATTTCTTCCCTCTCCATAATTTTTTGCAACAATTTCTCATTAATGAAACTCCTTTCATGTTCAAGCGCTAAAGTGGCTTTTATTGTTTTAAGATAATCATTTATACCAGCGTGAACCCATGGTTGCTCATCTTCCATGTGTATCTCTGCCAGAGTGGTAATGTGTTTTTCTGAATCTGTTTTAGGAACAATATTCTGTTTGCATGTATTCTCTTTTAAATAGAAACGTAATGTGTGTTCGTCTATGGCAGTCTGCCAATCTTTCCTTGGGTCCAAGTATATTTGTACAGGTAGTTTTTCATTGTGGCTCTGATCTTTGTCTTGACACATTAATATAACAGTGACACTAGGTATGCAGCTATTCTGGAGATATACCTCCACAGCATCATTTGTTTTGGCAACGGTGTGACATTCTTTTATATTGCTGTTTTGTGATTTTAGTTTCTTAGGCCTCAATGGTTTTTTGGTTAAGGACCACAGCACTCCATTCACCCCATCTATGAGAGGAGACAATCTTTTCAGGCAATCTGTCCCCATCAGAAATGGAATTTCACAA
This sequence comes from Ambystoma mexicanum, assembly GCF_040938575.1. Classification (NCBI taxonomy): domain Eukaryota; kingdom Metazoa; phylum Chordata; class Amphibia; order Caudata; family Ambystomatidae; genus Ambystoma; species Ambystoma mexicanum. The sequence goes on from NC_090938.1 coordinate 290,406,841, forward strand.
ATAGATGTGATCAATACCTCTTGTTTCATTCTGTGCTTTCCTATTTTTATGTCAACCTCAGTTACACCTATGATGGGCACCTCCTCCCCATTAAAGTTATGCACTGGGCCTTGATTTGCCTTCACTGTGATCTGACTCTGTGGAGGCCTCCCTTCATTGATACTCTTTACCAGCTCCTTGGACATAATTGTGGCCTGTGCGCCAGTATCAATCATAGCAAAGGTGTGGCATTTTTCTTCTACAGTGATGGGTGCATAATATCTGTCCTCAACTTCCTCTAATACACATAAAAAATGTGAATTCTTACTGATTTCAGGGCTCACCTTTCTCAGGTCTTTTTCACTTTTGGCTAAGCACATTGGTAAATGAAAAGACATTTTTCCCTCCTTTTTACCCATTTCTGTGCGAGATATTTTATTCATTTCTCCATGTTCAGAGGTTTTTTGGAGTGTGGCCACCGTTCGCCCATCCATCTGGGTAACATCAGAGACCACATTACAACCTTCCAACTGAACATGTGTAACAACGTCATTCAGCAATTTGTCATTTTTTAATTCTGTGCATTTGTGATCATTTAGTGTAATACCAGCCCTTTCAGCCTCTTCAAAAATATGTGGCTCAAATAATTTTTCAGGTGATTGACTTGTACCCTCCTTGTGAGTATTTCCTTTTTCTTTTTCATTTGTGCAAATCTTTAATGTTTTATTTAGCTCTAAGTTAAACCGTACCTCTTTTTTAGAAGTATTTACACTTTCCATCACAATTTCATTTACTGGTACTTTCATTTTTAATCCATTAGTCATCTCAGAGTCGTTATGCAAAGTTATATCAGAGCAATCTGTCATTTTGGCACTGCAGTTATCATGAGTACTTAGTCACTTTTCGGAAGCCCCCCGGTCATTGCTATGGCCATCAGCCCCCTCTTTGGAAGGTTGTTTTTGCGCTGTATAGAGCTTTCCTATTTGCTCAGCTAACATTTTCACTTGGGCCTCAAGGCATTGGAACCTTTCCACCTCTCTAGGATCCTCTTTCTGTGGCCTAGGTCGATATTGGTTGTTTTCCCCCTGATTGGATCTATTCTGATACCTCTCAGGTGATTGATACCGGTTGGGATGGTTTCTGAACTCTTGATTCATTTGTGGAGGGGAGCGGGTTGCACCCATCCTTTGATTATAGTCCCCTGGTGGGGAATCATTGTACTGGCGTGGACTGTAGTTCACGTTTTGCTTCATGTCCTGTCTCTCAGATTGTGGGTACTGGCCCCTATATTGATTTCCATTATCAGTAAATCGATCCACATATCGGGGCCTATCCTGATTACCATATATCATGGTGCTGGGATCAAATCTGCTCTGTGTCCCCAATGACTGGTAGGGACCATCATTTCTTTGATCTTGATTTTGTCTCTGGTTATTGTTCATACCTGCCATATCAGACCGGTACCTTACCCGGGGTCTATCTCCTAAATATCTAGGGCTGATGTAGCTCTCTCTATTACTAGGATCATGTGATTGGAACATTGGTACAGGAAATGGCGATCTTTGTTGATTACCCCTTTGTTCAGGTGTCACATTATTTTTACCTTGGCTTTGAGCAGACTCAAGGGACATTTTGGCTGACCTGATTTCCATTACTGTGGCTGAGGGTTCTTTAGATTTAGGCCTAGTATCTTTCATTTTATCACTTTCTCTACCCTGACAATAGAGTACCTCATATAGCTTGGTGCTTTGATGTACAATCCATTCAAGGGACTTGTCACGGTCAAATTCACGGACCAATTGGGATATGATGTCTTTCTGTAGCCCATAGAAGTATGCGGTTTTAAACTCATTGGAATTTGAGTCAAAAGATACATCAAAGCGAGAGAATGCTCTTTTTAAGTCTTGTAAAAATTGGCGAGGTGATGTATTAGGTCCAGCAGTAATAGTGTACGCGACTTTCTTTGCCTCCTGCAATGACTGAAAAGGAGAAAAATGACGCCTAATTTCTTTTTCAAACTCCAGCCATGTCATATTCTGCTGTTCATTTAATCCCCTTATGATGCTGGCCGTCGGGGCATCTAAAGTTAAATGAAAATATTGTCTGTACTGTTCCTTAGGTATCTGGAGCGCTTTAAAAATGTCATGCACCGCTTCTAAGTGATCCTCAATGCAGCATTCACCTCCCTTTTTAAATGGTTTGATCAGGGCTTTAATGGATTTCATTATTTTTATGGGGCTACTTGTTGCAATGCATGGAATTGCACTATTTTGTGATTCAATCCTGTTTTCAGGTGTATGAGATTGGTGGCTGCCCCCAATGGGAGTATCAAATCCCCCAAGGGCGCTGCAACCAAGTTCAGTCACCGGCCCAGTCACTGGGGCACTAGCTCTTTGGGCAGAGCTAGAATTCACCTCCACTCCATTGAATGTGGTACCCTGCCGCCTCTCCTGGGACCTGGGAATGCACATTTGCTGTTCTAAGTCCTTACACTTTTTAAGGAGTCTGTTGGCTTCATCATGCAAATAATTATTTTCATCACTCATTTTATTAATTGCCTCCTGCATATCGCACATTTGCATTTGGCATTCATTGAACTCTTTATTTCTCTTGTCTCTTTCTTGGATCATTTTAATCATTTCTTGTTCTGCACTCTGGAGATCACCTTCTTTTTCGCAATGTTCTTTTTGTAAAATCTGCATTTCTGAAACAACCTCATCTTTATCCTGCCTAATGTGATCCACTAAGGCTTTTAAGTGTGTCAATTCTTGCTCACTATCTTCAAATTGTTTCTTGCTTTTGGATAACTGAGTATCAAAGTCTCTGCATTTTAATTGCATGTCTTTTTGGCATACATCCAATTCTGCTCTCAACATTTCCTGATTTTTACTTGCCCCATCTAATTCAGTCTTTAACCTGTTAATTAGCTGAGTATCATTCTCTTGCATTCGCAGGGACTTGTTTAAAATAAACCATATTTTGCCGCATAGCCGTATTAAACAGTCTTTCTCTGCACTTTTATCGGCTGCATTCAATAATCTTGTAAGGCAGACCTGAATTATGCTGCCTTCTGCAAAAATATTGTCTAGTTTTTCTTTCTGCACCTCACCCTGAATGCGGTTACTCCATTCTAAGGTACTGTTCGAAGACCAATTCCCATGTGCAAATAACTTTGCCTCTAAATATTGCACTAGATCTGAGAATGTGGTTTCCCTTTGTGACATTCTGAAATTCGTTTTTAGTGGCACACTGCTATTATAAAATGGGTTCCCTTTAATGTGCAAATGGCAGTGTGAGACACGCTTGCCACGCCCAGTAGGTACTCTATGATCACTTTCCCGGCCTGCAACGCACCATAAATATGTAGGGTATTTTGTGGAGATTTGGGGCCTGACGGTATTTTATTACCGCCGAAAAATAACTTAGCAATAATCACTCTTTGTATTCAGATTTGGCCATGTGCAACAATAATACAATGGACATGCATTATTTCAGCACCCAGACCTGCATATTTGGTATACGTGGTTGGTGGTATTTTGGTGAGCATAATTCCCTTGTTTTATTTGTGGCTCCAATGTCCAGAATCCCTTATCTTCGCTTAGATTTTTCGTGTGATCACTAGAGAGACCTCAGACCTGCATTCTAGAGATACCACAATTTCCAGTGATAGTGTTGGTGCGCCACCATGGGCAAACTCACTGACTTATTTACGACAGAGAGCTATATGTGGTAGTCTTGTGGTAATTTCCACTACCTTATATACGGTAGGGAGCTATGTTCAGAGAGTCTCTCTTCCCGTTGGCTCATGTACCTCCAACAAGTTATACTACAGTCACTCACAATTATTCATACTGATTCTGACATACACACATCTGTCTTAAAATGACCATTGCACTGTTTAAAAATCTCCCCACATCATTGGCATTGTAATGGTAAATAGAAAATAAACCACCCGTCTGTTTTCAAATATTTTCTGTATTATAAAAGTTGCATTTAGACATGATCTCATTCTTTACAGCAATAAAATGGAACAATCAAAGCATTTTCAATGACACACTGCAATTATAGTGGCGGAGAACAGAACTTAAATTGCAACATTAGCACTTGATTAAGACACGCACGGGACTTTCATTTTTCTACACTGACTGCATACTTTCGTGCACACACACAGCTCCCCCAGTTAGGTAATTACCTTATCTGTTCAGAGGCTTCTCTCTGTGAATGTGGCTCTCTTGGCTTAACTCCAACAAAAAGGAACGCTTGCCTTCTCAAGCCGGGGTCATTGCCTGGAATTCTCAGCTTTTTCAGATAGGACTGCCTCTGCCAGTGGAAAGGTAATTCTTTCAGCTTTCCCCAGTCTCGACTGCAGCAGGACACCCCCACAGCCAGGTCTTCTCCCCAGTAGTGCAGAAAGATGTCTCCCTGTCTTTTTCCCTGCTACTGCCCACTAAAACTTTCCTCTCAGCCCTCTTTATGACGTGTTCCAATGAAATCCATCATCTCTGATCCTCCTACTCTTCAACAATAGCTTCGCTTATACATTTGCAATTGTTGCAAATCTGACTTCCTTCCTCCTGCAGTTACTGTGCACAACAACACGGATAATCAGGCAGAGAAGAGAGGAAAAAAAAATCTGCACACTCATTTAACTGGTTTTCAAAGTATGCCTAATTCTGCAGTAGAGAACACATTTTATTAGTGATTTATATTAAAATAAGGTTTTATTAGTCAGGTTAATGGTTAATATGTTAGCTGTTAATTTTCAAATGTGTCTCTAGCAATATAGGCATTTCAGGTGAAAAATAGTGTGCATTTTTAAATGAACACGTGTGCTTTTAACTGTAAAAATAGATTTGCATCTTATATGTTAAAATCGTTTTTGACTGAATAGTCTGTCTTTCCTTGTTAATCTGCTAACCCATATAGCAATGCACCGCACCCTTGTGGTGGTGCTGCAAAAAAAATGCTACTTGTGCAGTATTGCTGTACTGTGTACTGTAACACGCCAAATATCCTTACAGTTCCTGGGAGCCTAAAGTCGCAGAGGCTTATGCTAGGATTCCGGATAATACCAAGCACTACTTTAAAGACAGTGTGCTGATCAATGGAGTAGATACTCCAGCTCTTAGGGATAGTGGGTGCAGTCACACTGTAGTGGATTCTACCTTGGTAGACTCAGAGGAAGTTGCCAGAGCTACTCTGATGCCCACTAAGTTGGCTGACGGCCCCCTCCGTATGTTTCCAGTAATACCTGTAAATCTTACTTTAAATGGTACAGCAGTCAGGATTCCAGTGAGCATTCAGAGAAACGTCCCGGGAAAGGTCTTGTTGGGTAATGATCTCAGAGCTTTAGGGCTCGTAGGAGACACTGCCGAAAGACCCTACACACGGTCTCAAGCACGGGCAGCATTGGCCAAGTCCAATACGCCGCCCCAGCCAAAGGGGAAACCCAAGGCGAAAGGAGTCTACAAGTCAAAATGAGGGAAAGAGAATATTCCCCCGAGCTCGCCTACCACTGCGGTGGAGGAAGTTGGTCAATCGCCCGGGCCTGACGAGGAGGTGGCGATGCCTGAAGTATTCGACCCCAACGATCATCCTGAACTAAAAGACTTGTTAGTTGAAGGAGGTCCTGATAGGAACGAATTCAGTAAAGGCCAACGTGAGTGCCCATCTCTGGAAGGCTTAAGGAGACAGGCCTGCTCCCAGCTTGAGGGTGAACCTCCTGGGAAGCATAGGATTTACTGGGAAGGTGGACTCCTGTATAGTGAGCCCACAGAGTCTACAGAAGGAGACCATAGGAGGTTGGTGGTTCCCCTTGCTGTTAGGCCCTTCCTCCTGCAGTTGGCGCATGAAGTTCCCCTTGCTGGTCACCTTGGTATGAAGAGGACCAAGCAAAGGTTATCCATGCACTTCTACTGGCCCAAGATGGGGGTGCAAGTAGAAAGTCACTGCAGGAGTTGTGCCTCCTGCCAGTTGTCTGGTAAGGTTGGCGCGACAATCCAAGCTCCGTTGGTACCGCTCCCAGTTGTGGGGGTACCATTTGAAAGGGTAGGGATCGACATCGTTGGTCCCCTTGACCCGCAAACATCCTCAGGCAATAGGTTTATCCTGGTGCTGGTCGACCATGCAACCAGATATCCTGAGGCCATCCCATTGACAACTGTAACTGCCAAGTCAGTTGCAGAAGCTTTACTCGGCATATTTACTAGGGTTGGCTTCCCTAAAGAAGTTGTGTCGGATCATGGCAGCAACTTTATGTCAAAGTATAGGCAGGCTATGTGGAAAGAATGTGGGGTCACCTACAGGTTCTCTTCTGCATACCACCCCCAGACCAATGGTCTGGGGGGGCGTTTCAACAGGACGTTAAAGAGCGTGATTGGGGCTCTGGAGGAGCCTCAGAGAAGAACATGGGATCTTCTTGTTTCATGCTTACTGTTTGCCTACCGAGAGGTACCACCGGAGGGTGTTGGCTTCAGCCCCTTCGAACTTCTGTTCGGTCATCCCGTACGGGGACCCTTAGCCATCGTCAAGGAGGGATGGGAGATGCCCACTCCCCCTGTTACTACCAACGTAGTTGATTATGTGCTAGGGCTCAGAAAACGGATGGTACTTCTGATGGGCTTGGCTAGTGATAAATTGAAGGCAGGACAAGCGCTGGTGAAACATTGGTACGACCAGAAAGCTTCCCTCATCAACTTTACACTTGGTCAGCAAGTCCTGATCATGAACCCCATAAGGCCTCGAGCTTTACAGGACAAATGGTCAGGCCCTTACCCAGTGGTGGAGCCCCTGGGTGAGGTCAACTATTCAGTGGACCTTGGAAGGCCTTAACAGGCTCCAAAAGTGTTTCACGTGAATAGGCTGAAGGCTTTCGACCCAAGCGTCGAAATCGCAGCACTGCTACTGGCTTCAGATGTTGAGGAAGAGGAGTCTGAACCTCCCCCCGACCTGTTCCAAAGCAGTCCTTCAGATAGCTCTTTTGAGGGTGTCCGAGTGGCTCCTCACCAAAATGGACAAGGCTCAGTGGTTTACCTTGGACATGAAGTAGGTGGAGGGAGGAGACAGCCTCTACCCAGTAAGGTACAAGCAGTACAAGACTGGCCTACCCCACTACGCAAACCCAAGTGAGAGCCTTCTTAGGACTCACGGGGTATTACCACAATTTTGTGGCAGACTATGGCACCATAGCTGCTCCTCTGACTGCCCTCACAACTCCGAAGAAACCCAAGAAGGTAACTTGGACCGACGAGTGTGAGAAGGCCTTCAATGGCTTAAAAGACTCCTTGTGCCAGGCCCCTGTCCTCAGGGCCCCGGATTATCAAAGACCTTTTATCGTGCAGACGGACGCCTCTGACACTGGGATAGGAGCTGTACTATCACAAGTAGATGAGAAGGGTAAGGAACACCCTATTGGTTTTATTAGTCGCCAGCTTAAGGACAGAGAGCTCAGATGGTCCACGGTAGAGAAAGAATGTTTCTCTGTTGTGTGGGCCCTAAGGAAGCTGAGGCCCTACCTCTATGGGACTCACTTCACTGTGCAGACTGACCATAAGCCGTTAAAGTGGCTAATGAACATGAAGGGGGAGAATCCAAAGTTGCTTAGGTGGTCCATAAGTCTACAAGGCTTCGACTTCACCATTGAGCATAGGCCAGGTGTCCAACATAGCAATGCTGATGGGTTGTCCAGAATGTTTAACCGACCTGAACAAGAGACTCATCCAGGGGTGGATTAGTTCCCCCTGTCCATGGTCTGGGAGGGGCGAGTGTTAGGAAAGATTTCATAATTGTAGGTAATTTTCCTTCCATGTGGCAACCCCTAAACTTTTTGCTGTTGTTTTTCACCTCGTTCTTGACTTTGCCAGAGAAGTGCAGCCTTCTGCCGCACTCCTCTGGGCTTTCGCTCCTTTCTTACGGGGAAACTGACATGCCCTTAAGACAGTCAGTACCGGGGAACGCTGTTTCCCGTAGTTTCTTTTATCATGTTGCGGCTTTAGTGCAACATGACACAAGAGGGCACTGTAAGCTAAGTTACAGCTCTCTTGGGTCTCTAGCCTTCTACAGGCCCTAGATACTCTTTTAGGATGGTATTTTGATCGGTGCAAGTCATTCAGGGACTGAAATGGTGGCAGCGATCGTTTTGTTTATTTTGAGCTCCTTTTGGCGTTCTGAGCACGTTTTTCGCACTGAACCCAAAATGGTGGCCTGGCTCCCAAAATGGCCAGACCACGAGGCTCCTTTGTCCTGTCCACTGACCGTCTTGCTCCCTTCACCTTCCCCAGGTCGGCCTTCCTTATTTGGGCATGTACTTTCCCGCCAAACGTGGTTGCTTTCGCGGGCTTCTACATGTCGTTTGTGTGCCTCCAGGGTGTGGGCTGGGATGTCTGGTCCCAATACACATCCTGGGTGCCAGAGAGTCTAGGGTGGTGTGAATGCCTGGGACCACCGTGGTCCGTGATTGGTCCACGTATGGTATGTGTGTTGATGAGCGGATCTCCCATTGGCTCCCCTCCGTTTTGGCGCGAAGGGAACCGTGGATAAGAGGGGGCTGGAAACACCACTACCATGTCGATCTCCTGAGTTCTCACGAAAGAAGGAATACAGGAGCCAAGTATCCTGCAACCACGAGGCTGGACCGAGGAATCGCTGGTGACCCGCTGAAGGAATCCTCCTTTGCACTGCTGTCGTCCTGTGAAACCCTTTCCTCCTTTGATCGAACCAGAAGGCCTGTACTGGTGCTTCGACCTTTGGAATAGCAGGAACAGCTTTTCCCGGCGACTTCATCAACTCCTGCCAAGTAAGCCTTCGGAAGTGTCTCTGGGCCATCCAGTTGACTGACCAGCTTACAAGGGAGTCCTGCTCTGTAACCGCCGCCAGGTTGTGTTGTATTTCGAGTCCTTGTCACTCTCCCACGCTTCGTACACTTGGCGTTCCCAAGTCTGAAGGGAGGAGTGTACATTTGGCTCGAATACACACGGCCGCTCCGTTGTCCTGCTGCGGCAACAAACTGTGCTGGTTTCGTCGATTGGGACGTCTTTTTGCTCTACACGACTACGAGGCGTTCCCTGCTCTTCTGAACCTGCCAGCTGCTGAAACTAACGTGGAGAAGCCTGGGTCTGCTTGCTTCGGGGACCGGTGAGTAGTTTAGCTAGGATCTGGTCGCCCTCCTGCAGTAGCCCATTGCTTTTCCCCGCTGTGTAAAAACAGCACCCTTTTGTCCGTACTCGCGCTCTGCTTCTGCTCGCTGTGGAGGCTGCGCTTGAGTCGCGGAACCTGTTCTCCTCCTGTTGTGCACTAACCCGAACTGCCTGACTTCCTCCGAAGAGCTTCTCCTTTTGCCCGTTGGCACCGGCGTGGCAGGTACTTTGAGCACAAGGCTCCACTCTTCGCAGGGCTCGGACTTCCATCTAGTTAGGTGCCTCTGAAGGCGAACTGAGTCTAAAGCATTATCGCACTGCCTGTTTTCCTTCCCTTGTAGGTGGACTACACATTTCGTGCATCTAATGCTTGCGACTGTCGTATTTGTATATATATTGTGTTGATATGGTATGTGTTGGTTTAATATTGTGATATTGTGATTTTCTCGCTACGGTCATTATTTTAAAGGCCTTAAAATAAATGTGTATATATTTTTGATATAACAACTGTTTGGAGTAGTTTGTAAGCGCTCTTGCTTCGTGTGCTCATTGCGGGCTTTCAGTCACCCTCACCCCTCTTGAGACCTAGTCTTGACCGCCGCGATCGCTACCTTGATTGGTCTGGCTCGTCCAGAGGTTACCCTGTTCCAAGTAATTAGGTTGGCCTTCTGAACTTCTGCGCCACCAGGACAGAGTTCAGAAATCCGTCTTAACACATAGTATGGGTCTCAGGTTTGGTAGAAGCATTGGGATATCACATCTCATGCTATCGGAAGGGTATCAGGATTGGATTTGGAAGGAGTTGGATATCCCATCTCATGCTATAGGAAGGGTCTAAGGTTGGAATGGGAAGGAGTTGGATATCACATCTCATGTTATAGGAAGGGTCTCAGGATTGGAATGGGAAGGACTTGGATATCACATCTCATGTACAGGAAGGCTCTCAGGTTTGGAAAGGGAAGGAGTCGGATATCACATTTCATGTTAGAGGTAGGATCTCAGGTTTGGTATTAAAGGCATTGAGATATCACATCTCATGCTATCAGAAGGGTCTCAGGCTTGGAATGGGAAGGAGTTGGATATCACATCTCATGCTAAAGGGAGGGTCTCAGGTTTGGAAGGGGAAGGATTTGGATATCACATCTCATGGTTTAGGAAGGGTCTCAGGATTGGAATGGGAAGGATTTGGATATCACATCTCTTGCTATAGGAAGGGTCTCAGGTTTTTTATTAGAAACATTGAGATATCACATCTCATGCTATAGGAAGGGTTTCAGGATTGGAATGGGAAGGATTTGGATATCACATCTCATGCTAAAGGAAGGATCTCATGATTGGAATGGGAAGGATTTGGATATCACATCTCTTGCTATAGGATGGGTCTCAGGTTTTTTATTAGAAACATTGAGATATCACATCTCATGCTATAGGAAGGGTTTCAGGATTGGAATGGGAAGGATTTGGATATCACATCTCATGCTAAAGGAAGGTTTGGAAGGGGAAGGATTTTGATATCATATCTCATGTTATAGGACGGGTCCGAGGTTTGTTATTAGAAGCATTGAGATATCACATCTCATGGTATAGGAAGGGTCTCAGGATTGGAATGGGAAGGAGTTGGATATCACATCTCATCCAATAGGAAGGGTCAAAGGTTTGGAATGGGAAGGAATTGGATATCACATCTCATGTTATAGGAAGGATCTCAGGATTGGCAGGATTGGAATGGGAAGGATTTGGATATCACTTCTCTTGCTATAGGAAGGGTCTCAGGTTTTTTATTAGAAACATTGAGATATCACATCTCATGCTATAGGAAGGGTTTCAGAATTGGAATGGGAAGGAGTTGGATATCACATCTCATGTTATAGAAAGGGTCTCAGGATTGGAATGGGAAGGATTTGGATATCACATCTCTTGCTATAGGAAGGGTCTCAGGTTTTTTTTATGAGATATCACATCTCATGCTATAGGAAGGGTTTCAGGATTGGAATGGGAAGGATTTGGATATCACATCTCATGCTAAAGGAAGGGTTTCAGGTTTGGAAGGGGAAGGATTTGGATATCATATCTCATGTTATAGGACGGGTCCCAGGTTTGGTATTAGAAGCATTGAGATATCACATCTCATGGTATAGGAAGGGTCTCAGGATTGGAATGGGAAGGAGTTGGATATCACATCTCATGCTAAAGGGAGGTTCTCAGGTTTGGAAGGGGAAGGATTTGGATATCACATCTCATGTTATAGGAAGGGTCTCAGGATTGGAATGGGAAGGATTTGAATATCACATCTCTTGCTATAGGAAGGGTCTCAGGTTTTTTATTAGAAACATTGAGATATCACATCTCATGCTATAGGAAGGGTTTCAGGATTGGAATGGGAAGGGTTTGGATATCACATCTCTTGCTATAGGATGGGTCTCAGGTTTTTTATTAGAAACATTGAGATATCACATCTCATGCTATAGGAAGGGTTTCAGGATTGGAATGGGAAGGATTTGGATATCACATCTCATGCTAAAGGAAGGGTCTCAGGTTTGGAAGGGGAAGTATTTGGATATCATATCTCATGTTATAGGACGGGTCCGAGGTTTGGTATAAGAAGCATTGAGATATCACATCTCATGATATAGGAAGGGTCTCAGGATTGGAATGGGAAGGAGTTGGATATCACATCTCATCCAATAGGAAGGGTCTCAGGTTTGGAATGGGAAGGAATTGGATATCACATCTCATGTTATAGGAAGGATCTCAGGATTGGAATGGGAAGGATTTGGATATCACATCTCTTGCTATAGGAAGGGTCTCAGGTTTTTTATTATAAACATTGAGATATCACATCTCATGCTATAGGAAGGGTTTCAGGATTGGAATGGGAAGGAGTTGGATATCACATCTCATGTTATAGAAAGGGTCTCAGGATTGGAATGGGAAGGATTTGGATATCACATCTCTTGCTATAGGATGGGTCTCAGGTCTTTTATTAGAAACATTGAGATATCACATCTCATGCTATAGGAAGGGTTTCAGGATTGGAATAGGAAGGATTTGGATATCACATCTCATGCTAAAGGAAGGGTCTCAGGTTTGGAAGGGGAAGGATTTGGATATCATATCTCATGTTATAGGACGGGTCCCAGGTTTGGTATTAGAAGCATTGAGATATCACATCTCATGGTATAGGAAGGGTCTCAGGATTGGAATGGGAAGGAGTTGGATATCACATCTCATCCAATAGGAAGGGTCTCAGGTTTGGAATGGGAAGGAATTGGATATCACATCTCATGTTATAGGAAGGATCTCAGGATTGGAATGGGAAGGATTTGGATATCACATCTCTTGCTATAGGAAGGGTCTCAGGTTTTTTATTAGAAACATTGAGATATCACATCTCATGCTATAGGAAGGGTTTCAGAATTGGAATGGGAAGGAGTTGGATATCACATCTCATGTTACAGAAAGGGTCTCAGGATTGGAATGGGAAGGATTTGGATATCACATCTCTTGCTATAGGAAGGGTCTCGGGTTGTTTTATTAGAAACATTGAGATATCACATCTCATGCTATAGGAAGGGTTTCAGGATTGGAATGGGAAGGATTTGGATATCACATCTCATGCTAAAGGAAGGGTCTCAGTTTTGGAAGGGGAAGGATTTGGATATCATATCTCATGTTATAGGACGGGTCCCAGGTTTGGTATTAGAAGCATTGAGATATCACATCTCATGGTATAGGAAGGGTCTCAGGATTGGAATGGGAAGGAGTTGGATATCCCTTCTCATGCTATAGGAATGGTCTCAGGTTGGAATGGGAAGGAGTTGGATATCACATCTCATGTTATAGGAAGGGTCTCAGGATTCAAATGGGAAGGATTTGGATATCACATCTCTTGCTATAGGAAAGGTCTCAGGTTTTTTTATTAGAAACATTGAGATATCACATCTCATGCTATAGGAAGGGTTTCAGGATTGGAATGGGAAGGATTTGGATATCACATCCCATGCTAAAGGAAGGGTCTCAGGTTTGGAAGGGGAAGGATTTGGATATCATATCTCATGTTATAGGACGGGTCCCAGGTTTGGTATTAGAAGCATTGAGATATCACATCTCATGGTATAGGAAGGGTCTCAGGATTGGAATGGGAAGGAATTGGATATCACATTTCATGTTATAGGAAGGATCTCAGGATTGGAATGGGAAGGATTTGGATATCACATCTCTTGCTATAGGAAGGGTCTCAGGTTTTTTATTAGAAACATTGAGATATCACATCTCATGCTATAGGAAGGGTCTCAGGATTGGAATGGGAAGGAGTTGGATATCACATCTCATGCTATAGGAAGGGTCTCAGGTTTGGTATAAGCATTGAGATATCACATCTCATGCTATAGGAAGGGTCTCAGGATTGGAATGGGAAGGAGTTGGATATCACATCTCAAGCTATAGGAAGGGTCTCAGGATTGGAATGGAAAGGAGTTTGATATCACATCTCATGCCATAGTATGGGTCTCAGGTTTGGTAGAAGCATTGGGATATCACATCTCATGCTATCGGAAGGGTATCAGGTTGGAATGGGAAGGAGTTGGATATAACATCTCATGCTAAAGGAAGGGTCTCAGGTTTGGAAGGGGAAGGATTTGGATATCATATCTCATGTTATAGGACGGGTCCCAGGTTTGGTATTAGAAGCATTGAGATATCACATCTTATGGTATAGGAAGGGTCTCAGGATTGGAATGGGAAGGAGTTGGATATCACATCTCATGCTAAAGGGAGGGTCTCAGGTTTGGAAGGGGAAGGATTTGGATATCACATCTCATGTTATAGGAAGGGTCTCAGGATTGGAATGGGAAGGATTTGGATATCACATCTCTTGCAATAGGAAGGGTCTCAGGTTTTCTATTAGAAACATTGAGATATCACATCTCATGCTATAGGAAGGGTTTCAGGATTGGAATGGGAAGGGTTTGGATATCACATCTCTTGCTATAGGATGGGTCTCAGGTTTTTTATTAGAAACATTGAGATATCACATCTCATGCTATAGGAAGGGTTTCAGGATTGGAATGGGAAGGATTTGGATATCACATCTCATGCTAAAGGAAGGGTCTCAGGTTTGGAAGGGGAAGGATTTGGATATCATATCTCACGTTATAGGACGGGTCCGAGGTTTGGTATTAGAAGCATTGAGATATCACATCTCATGATATAGGAAGGGTCTCAGGTTTGGAATGGGAAGGAATTGGATATCACATCTCATGTTATAGGAAGGATCTCAGGATTGGAATGGGAAGGATTTGGATATCACATCTCTTGCTATAGGAAGGGTCTCAGGTTTTTTATTAGAAACATTGAGATATCACATCTCATGCTATAGTAAGGGTTTCAGGATTGGAATGGGAAGGAGTTGGATATCACATCTCATGTTATAGAAAGGGTCTCAGGATTGGAATGGGAAGGATTTGGATATCACATCTCTTGCTATAGGATGGGTCTCAGGTCTTTTATTAGAAACATTGAGATATCACATCTCATGCTATAGGAAGGGTTTCAGGATTGGAATGGGAAGGATTTGGATATCACATCTCATGCTAAAGGAAGGGTCTCAGGTTTGGAAGGGGAAGGATTTGGATATCATATCTCATGTTATAGGACGGGTCCCAGGTTTGGTATTAGAAGCATTGAGATATCACATCTCATGGTATAGGAAGGGTCTCAGGATTGGAATGGGAAGGAGTTGGATATCACATCTCATCCAATAGGAAGGGTCTCAGGTTTGGAATGGGAAGGAATTGGATATCACATCTCATGTTATAGGAAGGATGTCAGGATTGGAATGGGAAGGATTTGGATATCACATCTCTTGCTATAGGAAGGGTCTCAGGTTTTTTATTAGAAACATTGAGATATCACATCTCATGCTATAGGAAGGGTTTCAGGATTGGAATGGGAAGGATTTGGATATCACATCTCATGCTAAAGGAAGGATCTCATGATTGGAATGGGAAGGATTTGGATATCACATCTCTTGCTATAGGATGGGTCTCAGGTTTTTTATTAGAAACATTGAGATATCACATCTCATGCTATAGGAAGGGTTTCAGGATTGGAATGGGAAGGATTTGGATATCACATCTCATGCTAAAGGAAGGTTTGGAAGGGGAAGGATTTTGATATCATATCTCATGTTATAGGACGGGTCCGAGGTTTGTTATTAGAAGCATTGAGATATCACATCTCATGGTATAGGAAGGGTCTCAGGATTGGAATGGGAAGGAGTTGGATATCACATCTCATCCAATAGGAAGGGTCAAAGGTTTGGAATGGGAAGGAATTGGATATCACATCTCATGTTATAGGAAGGATCTCAGGATTGGCAGGATTGGAATGGGAAGGATTTGGATATCACTTCTCTTGCTATAGGAAGGGTCTCAGGTTTTTTATTAGAAACATTGAGATATCACATCTCATGCTATAGGAAGGGTTTCAGAATTGGAATGGGAAGGAGTTGGATATCACATCTCATGTTATAGAAAGGGTCTCAGGATTGGAATGGGAAGGATTTGGATATCACATCTCTTGCTATAGGAAGGGTTTCAGGTTTTTTTTATGAGATATCACATCTCATGCTATAGGAAGGGTTTCAGGATTGGAATGGGAAGGATTTGGATATCACATCTCATGCTAAAGGAAGGGTTTCAGGTTTGGAAGGGGAAGGATTTGGATATCATATCTCATGTTATAGGACGGGTCCCAGGTTTGGTATTAGAAGCATTGAGATATCACATCTCATGGTATAGGAAGGGTCTCAGGATTGGAATGGGAAGGAGTTGGATATCACATCTCATGCTAAAGGGAGGTTCTCAGGTTTGGAAGGGGAAGGATTTGGATATCACATCTCATGTTATAGGAAGGGTCTCAGGATTGGAATGGGAAGGATTTGAATATCACATCTCTTGCTATAGGAAGGGTCTCAGGCTTTTTATTAGAAACATTGAGATATCACATCTCATGCTATAGGAAGGGTTTCAGGATTGGAATGGGAAGGGTTTGGATATCACATCTCTTGCTATAGGATGGGTCTCAGGTTTTTTATTAGAAACATTGAGATATCACATCTCATGCTATAGGAAGGGTTTCAGGATTGGAATGGGAAGGATTTGGATATCACATCTCATGCTAAAGGAAGGGTCTCAGGTTTGGAAGGGGAAGTATTTGGATATCATATCTCATGTTATAGGACGGGTCCGAGGTTTGGTATAAGAAGCATTGAGATATCACATCTCATGATATAGGAAGGGTCTCAGGATTGGAATGGGAAGGAGTTGGATATCACATCTCATCCAATAGGAAGGGTCTCAGGTTTGGAATGGGAAGGAATTGGATATCACATCTCATGTTATAGGAAGGATCTCAGGATTGGAATGGGAAGGATTTGGATATCACATCTCTTGCTATAGGAAGGGTCTCAGGTTTTTTATTATAAACATTGAGATATCACATCTCATGCTATAGGAAGGGTTTCAGGATTGGAATGGGAAGGAGTTGGATATCACATCTCATGTTATAGAAAGGGTCTCAGGATTGGAATGGGAAGGATTTGGATATCACATCTCTTGCTATAGGATGGGTCTCAGGTCTTTTATTAGAAACATTGAGATATCACATCTCATGCTATAGGAAGGGTTTCAGGATTGGAATAGGAAGGATTTGGATATCACATCTCATGCTAAAGGAAGGGTCTCAGGTTTGGAAGGGGAAGGATTTGGATATCATATCTCATGTTATAGGACGGGTCCCAGGTTTGGTATTAGAAGCATTGAGATATCACATCTCATGGTATAGGAAGGGTCTCAGGATTGGAATGGGAAGGAGTTGGATATCACATCTCATCCAATAGGAAGGGTCTCAGGTTTGGAATGGGAAGGAATTGGATATCACATCTCATGTTATAGGAAGGATCTCAGGATTGGAATGGGAAGGATTTGGATATCACATCTCTTGCTATAGGAAGGGTCTCAGGTTTTTTATTAGAAACATTGAGATATCACATCTCATGCTATAGGAAGGGTTTCAGAATTGGAATGGGAAGGAGTTGGATATCACATCTCATGTTACAGAAAGGGTCTCAGGATTGGAATGGGAAGGATTTGGATATCACATCTCTTGCTATAGGAAGGGTCTCAGGTTGTTTTATTAGAAACATTGAGATATCACATCTCATGCTATAGGAAGGGTTTCAGGATTGGAATGGGAAGGATTTGGATATCACATCTCATGCTAAAGGAAGGGTCTCAGTTTTGGAAGGGGAAGGATTTGGATATCATATCTCATGTTATAGGACGGGTCCCAGGTTTGGTATTAGAAGCATTGAGATATCACATCTCATGGTATAGGAAGGGTCTCAGGATTGGAATGGGAAGGAGTTGGATATCCCTTCTCATGCTATAGGAATGGTCTCAGGTTGGAATGGGAAGGAGTTGGATATCACATCTCATGTTATAGGAAGGGTCTCAGGATTCAAATGGGAAGGATTTGGATATCACATCTCTTGCTATAGGAAAGGTCTCAGGTTTTTTTTATTAGAAACATTGAGATATCACATCTCATGCTATAGGAAGGGTTTCAGGATTGGAATGGGAAGGATTTGGATATCACATCCCATGCTAAAGGAAGGGTCTCAGGTTTGGAAGGGGAAGGATTTGGATATCATATCTCATGTTATAGGACGGGTCCCAGGTTTGGTATTAGAAGCATTGAGATATCACATCTCATGGTATAGGAAGGGTCTCAGGATTGGAATGGGAAGGAATTGGATATCACATTTCATGTTATAGGAAGGATCTCAGGATTGGAATGGGAAGGATTTGGATATCACATCTCTTGCTATAGGAAGGGTCTCAGGTTTTTTATTAGAAACATTGAGATATCACATCTCATGCTATAGGAAGGGTCTCAGGATTGGAATGGGAAGGAGTTGGATATCACATCTCATGCTATAGGAAGGGTCTCAGGTTTGGTATAAGCATTGAGATATCACATCTCATGCTATAGGAATGGTCTCAGGATTGGAATGGGAAGGAGTTGGATATCACATCTCAAGCTATAGGAAGGGTCTCAGGATTGGAATGGAAAGGAGTTTGATATCACATCTCATGCCATAGTATGGGTCTCAGGTTTGGTAGAAGCATTGGGATATCACATCTCATGCTATCGGAAGGGTATCAGGTTGGAATGGGAAGGAGTTGGATATAACATCTCATGCTAAAGGAAGGGTCTCAGGTTTGGAAGGGGAAGGATTTGGATATCATATCTCATGTTATAGGACGGGTCCCAGGTTTGGTATTAGAAGCATTGAGATATCACATCTTATGGTATAGGAAGGGTCTCAGGATTGGAATGGGAAGGAGTTGGATATCACATCTCATGCTAAAGGGAGGGTCTCAGGTTTGGAAGGGGAAGGATTTGGATATCACATCTCATGTTATAGGAAGGGTCTCAGGATTGGAATGGGAAGGATTTGGATATCACATCTCTTGCAATAGGAAGGGTCTCAGGTTTTCTATTAGAAACATTGAGATATCACATCTCATGCTATAGGAAGGGTTTCAGGATTGGAATGGGAAGGGTTTGGATATCACATCTCTTGCTATAGGATGGGTCTCAGGTTTTTTATTAGAAACATTGAGATATCACATCTCATGCTATAGGAAGGGTTTCAGGATTGGAATGGGAAGGATTTGGATATCACATCTCATGCTAAAGGAAGGGTCTCAGGTTTGGAAGGGGAAGGATTTGGATATCATATCTCACGTTATAGGACGGGTCCGAGGTTTGGTATTAGAAGCATTGAGATATCACATCTCATGATATAGGAAGGGTCTCAGGTTTGGAATGGGAAGGAATTGGATATCACATCTCATGTTATAGGAAGGATCTCAGGATTGGAATGGGAAGGATTTGGATATCACATCTCTTGCTATAGGAAGGGTCTCAGGTTTTTTATTAGAAACATTGAGATATCACATCTCATGCTATAGTAAGGGTTTCAGGATTGGAATGGGAAGGAGTTGGATATCACATCTCATGTTATAGAAAGGGTCTCAGGATTGGAATGGGAAGGATTTGGATATCACATCTCTTGCTATAGGATGGGTCTCAGGTCTGTTATTAGAAACATTGAGATATCACATCTCATGCTATAGGAAGGGTTTCAGGATTGGAATGGGAAGGATTTGGATATCACATCTCATGCTAAAGGAAGGGTCTCAGGTTTGGAAGGGGAAGGATTTGGATATCATATCTCATGTTATAGGACGGGTCCCAGGTTTGGTATTAGAAGCATTGAGATATCACATCTCATGGTATAGGAAGGGTCTCAGGATTGGAATGGGAAGGAGTTGGATATCACATCTCATCCAATAGGAAGGGTCTCAGGTTTGGAATGGGAAGGAATTGGATATCACATCTCATGTTATAGGAAGGATGTCAGGATTGGAATGGGAAGGATTTGGATATCACATCTCTTGCTATAGGAAGGGTCTCAGGTTTTTTATTAGAAACATTGAGATATCACATCTCATGCTATAGGAAGGGTTTCAGAATTGGAATGGGAAGGAGTTGGATATCACATCTCATGTTATAGAAAGGGTCTCAGGATTGGAATGGGAAGGATTTGGATATCACATCTCTTGCTATAGGAAGGGTCTCAGGTTGTTTTATTAGAAACATTGAGATATCACATCTCATGCTATAGGAAGGGTTTCAGGATTGGAATGGGAAGGATTTGTATATCACATCTCATGCTAAAGGAAGGGTCTCAGTTTTGGAAGGGGAAGGATTTGGATATCATATCTCATGTTATAGGACGGGTCCCAGGTTTGGTATTAGAAGCATTGAGATATCACATCTCATGGTATAGGAAGGGTCTCAGGATTGGAATGGGAAGGAGTTGGATATCCCTCCCCATGCTATAGGAAGGGTCTCAGGTTGGAATGGGAAGGAGTTGGATATCACATCTCATGTTATAGGAAGGGTCTCAGGATTCAAATGGGAAGGATTTGGATATCACATCTCTTGCTATAGGAAGGGTCTCAGGTTTTTTATTAGAAACATTGAGATATCACATCTCATGCTATAGGAAGGGTTTCAGGATTGGAATGGGAAGGATTTGGATATCACATCCCATGCTAAAGGAAGGGTCTCAGGTTTGGAAGGGGAAGGATTTGGATATCATATCTCATGTTATAGGACGGGTCCCAGGTTTGGTATTAGAAGCATTGAGATATCACATCTCATGGTATAGGAAGGGTCTCAGGATTGGAATGGGAAGAAATTGGATATCACATTTCATGTTATAGGAAGGATCTCAGGATTGGAATGGGAAGGATTTGGATATCACATCTCTTGCTATAGGAAGGGTCTCAGGTTTTTTATTAGAAACATTGAGATATCACATCTCATGCTATAGGAAGGGTCTCAGGATTGGAATGGGAAGGAGTTGGATATCACATCTCATGCTATAGGAAGGGTCTCAGGTTTGGTATAAGCATTGAGATATCACATCTCATGCTATGGGAAGGGTCTCAGGATTGGAATGGGAAGGAGTTGGATATCACATCTCAAGCTATAGGAAGGGTCTCAGGATTGGAATGGGAAGGAGTTTGTTATCACATCTCATGCCATAGTATGGGTCTCAAGTTTGGTAGAAGCATTGGGATATCACATCTCATGCTATCGGAAGGGTATCAGGATTGGATTTGGAAGGAGTTGGATATCCCATCTCATGATATAGGAAGGGTCTCAGGTTGGAATGGGAAGGAGTTGGATATCACATCTCAAGATATAGGAAGGGTCTCAGGTTTGGTATTAGAAGCATTGAGATATCAAGTCTCATGGTAGAGGAAGGGTCTCAGAATTGGAATGGGAAGGAGTTGGGTATCACATCTCAAGCTATAGGAAGGGTCTCAGGATTGGAATGGGAAGGAGTTGTATATGTCATCTCATGCCATAGGAAAGGTCTCAGGTTTGGTATAAGCATTGAGATATCACATCTCTGCTATCGTAAGGATCTCAGGATTGGAATGGGAATGAGTTGGATATCCCATCTCATGTTATAGGAAGGGTCTCAGGTTTTTAATGGGAAGGACCTGGATATCCCATCTCATGTTATTGGACAGTTCTCAGGTGTGGTATTAGAAGCATTGAGAAATCACATTGCATGCTGTAGGAAGGGTCTCAGGTTTGGAATGGGAAGGAATTGGATATCACATCTCATGTCATAGGAAGGATCTCAGGTTTGCTATTAGAAGCATTGAGATATCACATCTCATGCTATAGGAATGGTCTCAGGATTGGAATGAGAAGGAGTTGGATATTACATTCTTGCTATAGGATGGGTCTCAGGTTTGGAATGGGAAGGAGTTGGATATCACATATGCTATAGGAAGGGCCTCAGGTTTGGAAAGGGAAGGAGTTGGATATCACATCTCATGCTTTAAGAAGGGTCTCAGTTTTGGTATTATAAGCATTGAGATATCACATCTCATGCTATAGGAAGGGTCTCAGATTTGGTATTACAAGCATTGTGATATTACATCTCATGCTATAGGAATGGTCTCAGGATTGGATTGGGAAGGAGTCGGATATCACAGCTCATGCTATAGGAAGGGTCTCAGATTTGGAATGGGAAGGATTTGTATATCACATCTCTTGCTATAGGAAGGGCCTCAGGTTTGGTATGAGAAACATTGAGATATCACATCTCATGGTATAGGAAGGATCTCGGGATTGGAATGGGAAGGAGTTGGATATCCCATCTCATGCTATAGGAAGGGTCTCAGGTTTGGTATTAGAAGCATTGAGATGTCACGTCTCATGCTATAGGAAGGGTCTCAGGATTGGAATAGGAAGGAGTTGGATATCACATCTCATGCTATAGAAAGGGTCTCAGGTTTGGATTGGGAAGGAGTCGGATATCACATCTCATGCTATAGGAAGGGTCTCAGGTTTGGAATGGGAAGGATTTGTATATCACATCTCTTGCTATAGGAAGGGTCTCAGGTTTGGTAGAAGCATTGAGATATCACATCTCATGCTATAGGAAGGGTCTCAGGATTGGAATGGGAAGGAGTAGTATATGACATCTCATGTCATAGGAAGGGTCTCAGGTTTGGTATAAGCATTGATATATCACATCTCTGCTATCGGAAGGGTCTCGGGATTGGAATGGGAAGGAGTTGGATATCCTATCTCATGTTATAGGAAGGGTCTCAGGTTTGGTATTAGAAGCATTGAGACATCACATCTCATGTTATAAGAAGGGTCTCAGGATTGGAATGGGAAGGACTTGGATATCACATCTCATGCTATAGGGAGGGTCTCAGGTTTCATATTAGAAGCATTGAGATATCACACCTCATGCTATCGGAAGGGTCTCAGAATTGAAATGGGAAGAAGTTGGATATCACTTCTCATGCTAAAGGAAGGGTCTCAGGCTTGGAAGGGGAAGGATTAGGATATTACATCTCATGTTATAGGACGGGTCTCAGGTTTAGTATTAGAAGCATTGAGATATCACATCTCATGGTATAGGAAGGGTCTCAGGATTGGATTGGGAAGGAGTTGGATATCCCATCTCATGCTATAGGAAGGGTCTCAGGATTGGAATGGGAAGGAGTAGTGTATGACATCTCATGTCATAGGAAGGGTCTCAGGTTTGAAATAAGCATTGATATATCACATCTCTGCTATCGGAAGGGTCTCGGGATTGGAATGGGAAGGAGTTGGATATCCTATCTCATGTTATAGGAAGGGTCTCAGGTTTGGTATTAGAAGCATTGAGATATCACATCTCATGTTATAAGAAGGGTCTCAGGATTGGAATGGGAAGGACTTGGATATCACATCTCATGCTATAGGAAGGGTCTCAGGTTTCATATTAGAAGCATTGAGATATCACACCTCATGCTATCGGAAGGGTCTCAGGATTGAAATGGGAAGAAGTTGGATATCACATCTCATGCTAAAGGAAGGGTCTCAGGCTTGGAAGGGGAAGGATTAGGATATTACATCTCATGTTATAGGACGGGTCTCAGGTTTAGTATTAGAAGCATTGAGATATCACATCTCATGGTATAGGAAGGGTCTCAGGATTGGATTGGGAAGGAGTTGGATATCCCATCTCATGCTATAGGAAGGGTCTCAGGATTGGAATGGGAAGGAGTAGTGTATGACATCTCATGTCATAGGAAGGGTCTCAGGTTTGGTATAAGCATTGATATATCACATCTCTGCTATCGGAAGGGTCTCGGGATTGGAATGGGAAGGAGTTGGATATCCTATCTCATGTTATAGGAAGGGTCTCAGGTTTGGTATTAGAAGCATTGAGATATCACATCTCATTTTATAGGAAGGGTCTCAGGATTGGAATGGGAAGGACTTGGATATCACATCTCATGCTATAGGGAGGGTCTCAGGTTTCATATTAGAAGCATTGAGATATCACATCTCATGCTATCGGAAGGGTCTCAGGATTGAAATGGGAAGAAGTTGGATATCACATCTCATGCTAAAGGAAGGGTCTCAGGCTTGGAAGGGGAAGGATTAGGATATTACATCTCATGTTATAGGACGGGTCTCAGGTTTAGTATTAGAAGCATTGAGATATCACATCTCATGGTATAGGAAGGGTCTCAGGATTGGATTGGGAAGGAGTTGGATATCCCATCTCATTCTATAGGAAGGGTCTCAGGTTTGGTATTAGAAGCATTGAGATATCACATCTCATGCTATAGGAAGGGTCTCAGGTTTCGTATTAGAAGCATTGAGATATCAAGTCTCATGCTATAGGAAGGGTCTCAGAATTGGAATGGGAAGGAGTTGGATATCACATCTCATGCCATAATATGGGTCTCAGGTTTGGTAGAAGCATTGAGATATCACATCTCATGCTATCGGAAGGGTCTCAGGATTGGATTTGGATGGAGTTGGATATCCCATCTCATGCTATAGGAAGGGTCTCAGGATTGGAATGGGAAGGACTTGGATATCACATCTCATGCTATAGGAAGGCTCTCAGGTTTGGAAAGGGAAGGAGTTGGATATCACATTTCATGTTAGAGGAAGGATATCAGGTTTGGTATTAGAGGCATTGAGATATCACATCTCATGCTATCGGAAGGGTCTCAGGATTGGAATGGGAAGGAGTTGGATATCACATCTCATGCTATAGGAAGGGTCTCAGGTTTGGAACTGGAAGGAGTTGGATATCACATCTCATGTTATAGGAAGCGTCTCAGGTTTGGTATAAGCATTGAGATATCACATCTCTGCTATCGGAAGTGTCTCAGGATTGGAATGGGAAGGAGTTGGATATCCCATCGCATGTTATAGGACGGGTCTCAGGTTTGGTATTAGAATTATTGAGATATCACATTGCATGCTGTAGGGAGGGTCTAAGGATTGGAATGGGAAGGACTTGGATATCACATCTCATGCTATAGGTAGGCTCTCAGGCTTGGAAAGGGAAGGAGTTGGATATCACATTTCATGTTAGAGGAAGGATCTCAGGTTTGGTATTAGAGGCATTGATATATCACATCTCATGCTATAGGAAGGGTCTCAGGATTAGAATGGGAAGGAGTTGGATATCACATCTCATGCTATAGGAAGGGTCTCAGGTTTGGTATTAGAAGCATTGAGATATCACATCTCAAGCTATAGGAAGGGTCTCAGGATTGGAATAGGAAGGATTTGGATATCCCATCTCATGTTATTGGACGGGTGTCAGGTGTGGTATTAGAAGCATTGAGATATCACATCGCATGCTGTAGGAAGGGTCTCAGGTTTGGAATTGGAAGGAATTGGATATCACATCTCATGTCATAGAAAGGAACTCAGGTTTGCTATTAGAAGCATTGAGATATCACATCTCATGCTATAGGAATGGTCTCAGGATTGGAATGAGAAGGAGTTGGATATTACATTCTTGCTATAGGATGGGTCTCAGGTTTGGAATGGGAAGGAGTTGGATATCGCATATGCTATAGGAAGGGCCTCAGGTTTGGAACGGGAAGGAGTTGGATATCACATCTCATGCTTTAAGAAGGGTCTCAGTTTTGGTATTAGAAGCATTGAGATATCACATCTCATGCTATAGGAAGGGTCTCAGGTTTGGTATTACAAGCATTGTGATATTACATCTCATGCTATAGGAAGGGTCTCAGGATTGGATTGGGAAGGAGTCGGATATCACATCTCATGCTATAGGAAGGGTCTCAGGTTTGGTATTAGAAGCATTGAGATATCACATATCATGCTATAGGAAGGGTCTCAGGTTTGGAAAGGGAATGATTTGGATTTCACATCTCATGTTATAGGATGGTTCTCATGTTTGGTTTTAGAAGCATTGAGATATCACATCTCATGCTATCGGAAGGGTCTCAGTTTTGGAAAGGGAATGATTTGGATTTCACATCTCATGTTATAGGATGGTTCTCATGTTTGGTTTTAGAAGCATTGAGATATCACATCTCATGCTATCGGAAGGGTCTCAGGTTTGGAACTGAAGGAGTTGGATATCACATCTCATGCTATAGGGAGGGTCTCAGGTTTGGAAGGGGATTTGGATATCACATCTCATGTTATAGGAAGGATCTCAGGTTTGGTATTAGAGGCATTGAGATATCACATCTCATGCTATAGGAAGTGTCTCAGGATTGGAATGGGAAGGAGTTGGATATCACATCTCATGCTATAGGAAGGGTCTCAGGTTTGGTATAAGCATTGAGATATCACATTGCATGCTGTAGGAAGGGTCTAAGGATTGGAATGGGAAGGACTTGGATATCACATCTCATGCTATAGGTAGGCTCTCAGGTTTGGAAAGGGAAGGAGTTGGATATCACATTTCATGTTAGAGGAAGGATCTCAGGTTTGGTATTAGAGGCATTGAGATATCACATCTCATGCAATAGGAAGGGTCTCAGGATTGGAATGGGAAGGAGTTGGATATCACATCTCATGCTATAGGAAGGGTCTCAGGTTTGGTATAAGCATTGAGATATCACATCTCATGCCATAATATGGGTCTCAGGTTTGGTAGAAGCATTGGGATATCACATCTCATGCTATCGGAAGGGTATCAGGATTGGATTTGGAAGGTGTTGGATATCCCATCTCATGCTATAGGAAGGGTCTCAGGTTGGAATGGGAAGGAGTTGGATATCACATCTCAAGACATAGGAAGGGTCTCCGGTTTGGTATTAGAAACATTGAGATATAAAGTCTCATGGTATAGGAAGGGTCTCAGAATTGGAATTGGAAGGAGTTGGATATCACATCTCATGCTAAAGGAAGGGTCTCAGGCTTGGAAGGGGAAGGATTAGGATATTACATCTCATGTTATAGGACGGGTCTCAGGTTTAGTATTAGAAGCATTGAGATATCACATCTCATGGTATAGGAAGGGTCTCAGGATTGGATTGGGAAGGAGTTGGATATCCCATCTCATGCTATAGGAAGGGTCTCAGGTTTGGTATTAGAAGCATTGAGATATCACATCTCATGCTATAGGAAGGGTCTCAGGTTTCGTATTAGAAGCATTGAGATATCAAGTCTCATGGTATAGGAAGGGTCTCAGAATTAGAATGGGAAGGAGTTGGATATCACATCTCAAGCTATAGGAAGGGTCTCAGGATTGGAATGGGAAGGAGTTTGATATCACATCTCATGCCATAGTATGGGTCTCAGGTTTGGTAGAAGCATTGAGATATCACATCTCATGCTATCGGAAGGGTCTCAGGATTGGATTTGGATGGAGTTGGATATCCCATCTCATGCTATAGGAAGGGTCTCAGGTTGGAATGGGAAGGAGTTGGATATCACATTATATGTTATAGGAAGGGTCTCCGGATTGGAATGGGAAGGACTTGGATATCACATCTCATGCTATAGGAAGGCTCTCAGGTTTGGAAAGGGAAGGAGTTGGATATCACATTTCATGTTAGAGGAAGGATCTCAGGTTTGGTATTAGAAGCATTGAGATATCACATCTCATGCTATAGGAAGGGTCTCAGGTTTGGTATTACAAGCGTTGTGATATTACATCTCATGCTATAGGAAGGGTCTCAGGATTGGATTGGGAAGGAGTCGGATATGACAGCTCACGCTATAGGAAGGGTCTCAGGTTTGGAATGGGAAGGATTTGTATATCACATCTCTTGCTATAGGAAGGGCCTCAGGTTTGCTATGAGAAACATTGAGATATCACATCTCATGGTATAGGAAGGATCTCAGGATTGGAATAGGAAGGAGTTGGATATCACATCTCATGTTAAAGGAAGGATATCAGGTTTGGTATTAGAAGCATTGAGATATCATATCTCATGCTATACGAAGGGTCTCAGGATTGGAATGGGAAGGAGTTGGATATCACATCTCATGCTATAGGAAGGGTCTCAGGTTTGGTAGAAGCATTGAGATATCACATCTCATGCTATAGGAAGGGTCTCAGGATTGGAATGGGAAGGAGAAGTATATGGCATCTCATGCCATAGGAAGGGTCTCAGGTTTGGTATAAGCATTGAGATATCACATCTCTGCTATCGGAAGGGTCTCGGGATTGGAATGGGAAGGAGTTGGATATCCCATCTCATGCTATAGGAAGGGTCTCAGGTTTGGTATTAGAAGCATTGAGATGTCACGTCTCATGCTATAGGAAGGGTCTCAGGATTGGAATAGGAAGGAGTTGGATATCACATCTCATGCTATATGAAGGGACTCAGGTGTGGTATTACAAGCATTGTGATATTACATCTCATGCTATAGTAAGGGTCTCAGGATTGGATTGGGAAGGAGTCGGATATCACATCTCATGCTATAGGAAGGGTCTCAGGTTTGGTATTAGAAGCATTGAGATATCACATATCATGCTATAGGAAGGGTCTCAGGATTGGAATGTGAAGGAGTTGGATATCACATCTCAAGCTATAGGAAGGGTCTCAGGTTTGGAAAGGGAATGATTTGGATTTCACATCTCATGTTATAGGATGGTTCTCATGTTTGGTTTTAGAAGCATTGAGATATCACATCTCATGCTATCGGAAGGGTCTCAGTTTTGGAAAAGGAATGATTTGGATTTCACATCTCATGTTATAGGATGGTTCTCATGTTTGGTTTTAGAAGCATTGAGATATCACATCTCATGCTATCGGAAGGGTCTCAGGTTTGGAATGGGAAGCAGTTGGATATCACATCTCATGCTATAGGAAGGATCTCAGGTTTGGTATTAGAAGCATTGAGATATCACATCTCATGCTATCGGAAGGGTCACAGGTTTGGAACTGGAAGGAGTTGGATATCACATCTCATGCTATAGGGAGGGTCTCAGGTTTGGAAGGGGATTTGGATATCACATCTCATGTTATAGGAAGGATCTCAGGTTTGGTATTAGAAGCATTGAGATATCACATCTCATGCTATCGGATGGGTCTCAGGATTGGAATGGGAAGGAGTTGGATACCACATCTCATGTTATAGGAAGCGTCTCAGGTTTGGTATTAGAATCATTGAGATATCACATTGCATGCTGTAGGAAGGGTCTAAGGATTGGAATGGGAAGGACTTGGATATCATATCTCATGCTTTAGGTAGGCTCTCAGGTTTGGAAAGGGAAGGAGTTGGATATCACATTTCATGTTAGAGGAAGGATCTCAGGTTTGGTATTAGAGGCATTGAGATATCACATCTCATGCTATAGGAAGGGTCTCAGGATTGGAATGGGAAGGAGTTGGATATCACATCTCATGCTATAGGAAGGGTCTCAGGTTTGGTATAAGCATTGAGATATCACATTGCATGCTGTAGGAAGGGTCTAAGGATTGGAATGGGAAGGACTTGGATATCACATCTCATGCTATAGGTAGGCTCTCAGGTTTGGAAAGGGAAGGAGTTGGATATCACATTTCATGTTAGAGGAAGGATCTCAGGTTTGGTATTAGAGGCATTGAGATATCACATCTCATGCAATAGGAAGGGTCTCAGGATTGGAATGGGAAGGAGTTGGATATCACATCTCATGCTATAGGAAGGGTCTCAGGTTTGGTATAAGCATTGAGATATCACATCTCATGCTATAGGAAGGGTCTCAGGATTGGAATGGGAAGGAGTTGGATATCACATCTCAAGCTATAGGAAGGGTCTCAGGATTGGAATGGGAAGGAGTTTGATATCACATCTCATGCCATAATATGGGTCTCAGGTTTGGTAGAAGCATTGGGATATCACATCTCATGCTATCGGAAGGGTATCAGGATTGGATTTGGAAGGTGTTGGATATCCCATCTCATGCTATAGGAAGGGTCTCAGGTTGGAATGGGAAGGAGTTGGATATCACATCTCAAGACATAGGAAGGGTCTCCGGTTTGGTATTAGAAACATTGAGATATAAAGTCTCATGGTATAGGAATGGTCTCAGAATTGGAATTGGAAGGAGTTGGATATCACATCTCATGCTAAAGGGAGGGTCTCAGGTTTGGAAGGGGAAGGATTTGGATATCACATCTCATGTTATCGGAAGGATCTCACGTTTGGTATTAGAAGTATTGAGATATCATATCTCATGCTATAGGAAGGGTCTCAGGATTGGAATGGGAAGGAGTTGGATATCACATCTCATGCTAAATGGAGGGTCTCAGGTTTGGAAGGGGAAGGATTTGGATATCACATCTCATGCTATAGGAAGGGTCTCAGATTTGGTATAAGCATTGAGATATCACATCTCATGCTAAAGGAAGGGTCTCAGGATTGGAATGGGAAGGAGTTGTATATGACATCTCAGCCCATAGGAAGGTTCTCAGGTTTGGTATAAGCATTGAGATATCACATCCCTGCTATCGGAAGGGTCTCAGGATTGGAATGGGAAGGAGTTGGATATCCCATCTCATGTTATAGGAAGGGTCTCAGGTTTGGTATTAGAAGCATAGAGATATCACATCTCATGCTATAGGAAGGGTCTCAGGATTGGAATGGGAAGGACTTGGATGTCACATCTCATGCTTTAGGGAGGGTCTCAAGTTTGATATTAGAAGCATTGAGATAACAAATCTCATGATATCGGAAGGGTCTCAGGATTGGAATGGGAAGGAGTTGGATATCACATCTCATGATAAAGGAAGGGTCTAAGGTTTGGAAGGGGAAGGATTTGGATATCACATCTCATG
This sequence comes from Ambystoma mexicanum, assembly GCF_040938575.1. Lineage (NCBI taxonomy): Eukaryota > Metazoa > Chordata > Amphibia > Caudata > Ambystomatidae > Ambystoma > Ambystoma mexicanum. Next base: position 290,437,175 of record NC_090938.1, read on the forward strand.
TTATAGGACGGGTCTCAGGTTTGGTATTAGAAGCATTGAGATATCAAGTCTCATGGTATAAGAAGGGTCTCAGAATTGGAATGGGAAGGAGTTGGATATCACACCTCAAGCTATAGGAAGGGTCTCAGGATTGGAATGGGAAGGAGTTTGATATCACATCTCATGCCATAGTATGGGTCTCAGGTTTGGTAGAAGCATTGGGATATCACATCTCATGGTATCGGAAGGGTATCAGTATTGGATTTGGAAGAAGTTGGATATCCCATCTCATGCTATAGGAAGGGTCTCAGGTTGGAATGGGAAGGAGTTGGATATCACATTTCATGTTATAGGAAGGGTCTCAGGATTGGAATGGGAAGGACTTGGATATCATATCTCATGCTATAGGACGGGTCTCAGGTTTTTTATTAGAATCATTGAGATATCATATTGCATGCTGTAGGAAGGGTCTAAGGATTGGAATGGGAAGGACTTGGATATCACATCTCATGCTATAGATAGGCTCTTAGGTTTGGAAAGGGAAGGAGTTGGATATCACATCTCATGTTATAGGAAGGATCTCAGGTTTGGTATTAGAAGCATTGAGACATCACATCTCATGCTATAGGAAGGGTCTCAGGGTTGGAATGGGAAGGAGTTGGATATCACATCTCATCCAATAGGAAGGGTCTCAGGTTTGGAATGGGAAGGAATTGGATATCACATCTCATGTTATAGGAAGGATCTCAGGTTTGGTATTAGAAGCATTGAGATATCACATCACATGCTATAGGAAGGGTCTCAGGATTGGAATGTGAAGGATTTGGATATCACATCTCATGCTAAAGGAAGGGTCTCAGGTTTGGTAGAAGCAATGAGATATCACGTCTCTGCTATCGGAAGGGTCTCAGGATTTGAATGGCAAGGAGTTGGATATCACATCTCATGCCATAGGAGGGGTCTCAGGTTTGGTATAAGCATTGAGATATCACATCTCTGCTATCGGAAGGGTCTCAGGATTGGAATGGGAAGGAGTTGGATATTCCCATCTCATGTTATAGGAAGGGTCTCAGGTTTGGTATTAGAAGCATTGAGATATCACATCTCATGCTATAGGAAGGGTCTCAGGATTGGAATGGGAAGGACTTGGATATCACATCTCATGCTATAGGGAGGGTCTCAAGTTTGATATTAGAAGCTTTGAGATATCACATCTCATGATATCGGAAGGGTCTCAGGATTGGAATGGGAAGGAGTTGGATATCACATCTCATGATAAAGGAAGGGTCTAAGGTTTGGAAGGGGAAGGATTTGGATATCACATCTCATGTTATATTACGGGTCTCAGGTTTGGTATTAGAAGCATTGAGATATCAAGTCTCAGAGTATAGGAAGGGTCTCAGAATTGGAATGGGAAGGAGTTGGATATCACATCTCAAGCTATAGGAAGGGTCTCAGGATTGGAATGGAAAGGACTTGGATATCACATCTCATGCTATAGGAAGGCTCTCAGGTTTGGAAGGGGAAAGAGTTGGATATCACATCTCATGCTAAAGGGAGGGTCTCAGGTTTGGAAGGGGAAGGATTTGGATATCACATCTAATGGTTTAGGAAGGATCTCAGGTTTGGTATTAGAAGCATTGAGATATCACATCTCATGCTATCGGAAGGGTCTCAGGAATGGAATGGGAAGGAGTTGGATATCACATCTCATGCTAAAGGGAGGGTCTCAGGTTTGGAAGGGGAAGGATTTGGATATCACATCTAATGGTTTAGGAAGGATCTCAGGTTTGGTATTAGAAGCATTGAGATATCACATCTCATGCTATCGGAAGGATCTCAGGTTTGGTATTAGAAGCATTGAGATATCACATCTCATGCTATCAGAAGGGTCTCAGGATTGGAATGGGAAGGAGTTGTATATCACATCTCATGCTAAAGGGAGGGTCTCAGGTTTGGAAGGGGAAGGATTTGGATATCACATCTCATGTTATCGGAAGGATCTCACGTTTGGTATTAGAAGTATTGAGATATCATATCTCATGCTATAGGAAGGGTCTCAGGATTGGAATGGGAAAGAGTTGGATATCACATCTCATGCTATAGGGAGTGTCTCAGGATTGGAATGGGAAGGACTTAGATATCACATATCATGCTATAGGGAGGGTCTCAGTTTTGATATTAGAAGCATTGAGATATCACATCTCATGCTATCGGAAGTGTCTCAGGATTGGAATGGGAAGGAGCTGGATATCACATCTCATGCTAAAGTAAGGGTCTCAGGTTTGGAACGGGAAGGAGTTGGATATCACATCTCATGCTAAAGGAAGGGTCTCAGGTTTGGAACGGGAAGGATTTGGATATCACATCTCATGTTATAGGAAGGGTCTCAGGTTTGGTATAAGCATTGAGATATCACATCTCTGCTATCGGAAGTGTCTCAGGATTGGAATGGGAAGGAGTTGGATATCCCATCTCATGTTATAGGACGGGTCTCAGGTTTGTTATTAGAATCATTGAGATATCATATTGCATGCTGTAGGAAGGGTCTAAGGGTTGGAATGGGAAGGACTTGGATATCACATCTCATGCTATAGATAGGCTCTTAGGTTTGGAAAGGGAAGGAGTTGGATATCACATTTCATGTTAGAGGAAGGATCTCAGGTTTGGTATTAGAAGCATTGAGATATCACATCTCATGCTATAGGAAGGGTCTCAGGATTGGAATTTGAAGTAGTTGGATATCACAACTCATGCTATAGGAAGGGTCTCAGGTTTGGTATAAGCATTGAGATATCACATCTCATGCTATAGGACGGGTCTCAGGATTGGAATGGAAGGAGTTGGATATCACATCTCATGTTATAGGAAGGATCTCAGGTTTGGTATTAGAAGCATTGAGACATCACATCTCATGCTATAGGAAGGGTCTCAGGGTTGGAAATGGAAGGAGTTGGATATCACATCTCATCCAATAGGAAGGGTCTCAGGTTTGGAATGGGAAGGAATTGGATATCACATCTCATGTTATAGGAAGGATCTCAGGTTTGGTATTAGAAGCATTGAGATATAACATCTCATGCTATAGGAAGGGTCTCAGGATTGGAATGTGAAGGATTTGGATATCACATCTCATGCTAAAGGAAGGGTCTCAGGTTTGGTAGAAGCATTGAGATATCACGTCTCTGCTATCGGAAGGGTCTCAGGATTGGATTGGGAAGGAGTTGGATATCCCTTCTCATGCTATAGGAAGGGTCTCAGGATTTGAATGGCAAGGAGTTGGATATCACATCTCATGCCATAGGAAGGGTCTCAGGTTTGGTATAAGCATTGAGATATCACATCTCTGCTATCGGAAGGGTCTCAGGATTGGATTGGGAAGTAGTTGGATATCCCTTCTCATGCTATAGGAAGTGTCTCAGGTTGGAATGGGAAGGAGTTGGATATCACATCTCATGTTATAGGAAGGGTCTCAGGATTGGAATGGGAAGGATTTGGATATCACATCTCTTGCTATAGGAAGGGTCTCAGGATTGGAAAGGGTAGGAGTTGGATATTACTTTCTTGCTATAGGAAGGGTCTCATGTTTGGAATGGGAAGGAGTTGGATATCACATATGCTATAGTTAGTGTCTCAGGTTTGGAACGGGAAGGAGTTGGATATCACATCTCATGTTATAGGAAGGGTCTCAGGTTTGGTATAAGCATTGAGATATCACATCTCTGCTATCGGAAGCGGCTCAGGATTGGAATGAGAAGGAGTTGGATATCCCATCTCATGTTATAGTAAGAGTCTCTGGTTTGGTATTAGAATCATTGAGATATCACATCGCATGCTGTAGGAAGGGTCTAAGGATTGGAATGGGATGGACTTGGATATCACATCTCATGCTATAGGTAGGCTCTCAGGTTTGGTATAAGCATTGAGATATCACATCTCATGCTATAGGAAGGGTCTCAGGATTGGAATGGGAAGGATTTGGATATCACATCTCATGCTATAGGAAGGGTCTCAGATTTGGTATAAGCATTGAGATATCACATCTCATGCTAAAGGAATGGTCTCAGGATTGGAATGGGAAGGAGTTGTATATGACATCTCAGGCCATAGGAAGGGTCTCAGGTTTGGTATAAGCATTGAGATATCACATCTCTGCTATCGGAAGGGTCTCAGGATTGGAATGGGAAGGAGTTGGATATCCCATCTCATGTTATAGGAAGGGTCTCAGGTTTGGTATTAGAAGCATAGAGATATCACATCTCATGCTATAGGAAGGGTCTCAGGATTGGAATGGGAAGGACTTGGATGTCACATCTCATGCTATAGGGAGGGTCTCAAGTTTGATATTAGAAGCATTGAGATAACAAATCTCATGATATCGGAAGGGTCTCAGGATTGGAATGGGAAGGAGTTGGATACCACATCTCATGATAAAGGAAGGGTCTAAGGTTTGGAAGGGGAAGGATTTGGATATCACATCTCATGTTAGAGGACGGGTCTCAGGTTTGGTATTAGAAGCATTGAGATATCAAGTCTCATGGTATAAGAAGGGTCTCAGAATTGGAATGGGAAGGAGTTGTATATCACACCTCAAGCTATAGGAAGGGTCTCAGGATTGGAATGGGAAGGAGTTTGATATCACATCTCATGCCATAGTATGGGTCTCAGGTTTGGTAGAAGCATTGGGATATCACATCTCATGCTATCGGAAGGGTATCAGTATTGGATTTGGAAGAAGTTGGATATCCCATCTCATGCTATGGGAAGGGTCTCAGGTTGGAATGGGAAGGAGTTGGATATCACATTTCATGTTATAGGAAGGGTCTCAGGATTGGAATGGGAAGGACTTGGATATCATATCTCATGCTATAGGACGGGTCTCAGGTTTTTTATTAGAATCATTGAGATATCATATTGCATGCTGTAGGAAGGGTCTAAGGATTGGAATGGGAAGGACTTGGATATCACATCTCATGCTATAGATAGGCTCTTAGGTTTGGAAAGGGAAGGAGTTGGATATCACATCTCATGTTATAGGAAGGATCTCAGGTTTGGTATTAGAAGCATTGAGACATCACATCTCATGCTATAGGAAGGGTCTCAGGGTTGGAATGGGAAGGAGTTGGATATCACATCTCATCCAATAGGAAGGGTCTCAGGTTTGGAATGGGAAGGAATTGGATATCACATCTCATGTTATAGGAAGGATCTCAGGTTTGGTATTAGAAGCATTGAGATATCACATCACATGCTATAGGAAGGGTCTCAGGATTGGAATGTGAAGGATTTGGATATCACATCTCATGCTAAAGGAAGGGTCTCAGGTTTGGTAGAAGCAATGAGATATCACGTCTCTGCTATCGGAAGGGTCTCAGGATTGGATTGGGAAGGAGTTGGATATCCCTTCTCATGCTATAGGAAGGGTCTCAGGATTTGAATGGCAAGGAGTTGGATATCACATCTCATGCCATAGGAAGGGTCTCAGGTTTGGTATAAGCATTGAGATATCACATCTCTGCTATCGGAAGGGTCTCAGGATTGGAATGGGAAGGAGTTGGATATTCCCATCTCATGTTATAGGAAGGGTCTCAGGTTTGGTATTAGAAGCATTGAGATATCACATCTCATGCTATAGGAAGGGTCTCAGGATTGGAATGGGAAGGACTTGGATATCACATCTCATGCTATAGGGAGGGTCTCAAGTTTGATATTAGAAGCTTTGAGATATCACATCTCATGATATCGGAAGGGTCTCAGGATTGGAATGGGAAGGAGTTGGATATCACATCTCATGATAAAGGAAGGGTCTAAGGTTTGGAAGGGGAAGGATTTGGATATCACATCTCATGTTATATTACGGGTCTCAGGTTTGGTATTAGAAGCATTGAGATATCAAGTCTCAGAGTATAGGAAGGGTCTCAGAATTGGAATGGGAAGGAGTTGGATATCACATCTCAAGCTATAGGAAGGGTCTCAGGATTGGAATGGAAAGGACTTGGATATCACATCTCATGCTATAGGAAGGCTCTCAGGTTTGGAAGGGGAAAGAGTTGGATATCACATTTCATGTTAGAGGTAGGATCTCAGGTTTGGTATTAGAGGCATTGAGATATCACATCTCATGCTATCAGAAGGGTCTCAGGAATGGAATGGGAAGGAGTTGGATATCACATCTCATGCTAAAGGGAGGGTCTCAGGTTTGGAAGGGGAAGGATTTGGATATCACATCTAATGGTTTAGGAAGGATCTCAGGTTTGGTATTAGAAGCATTGAGATATCACATCTCATGCTATCGGAAGGATCTCAGGTTTGGTATTAGAAGCATTGAGATATCACATCTCATGCTATCAGAAGGGTCTCAGGATTGGAATGGGAAGGAGTTGTATATCACATCTCATGCTAAAGGGAGGGTCTCAGGTTTGGAAGGGGAAGGATTTGGATATCACATCTCATGTTATCGGAAGGATCTCACGTTTGGTATTAGAAGTATTGAGATATCATATCTCATGCTATAGGAAGGGTCTCAGGATTGGAATGGGAAAGAGTTGGATATCACATCTCATGCTATAGGGAGTGTCTCAGGATTGGAATGGGAAGGACTTAGATATCACATATCATGCTATAGGGAGGGTCTCAGTTTTGATATTAGAAGCATTGAGATATCACATCTCATGCTATCGGAAGTGTCTCAGGATTGGAATGGGAAGGAGCTGGATATCACATCTCATGCTAAAGGAAGGGTCTCAGGTTTGGAACGGGAAGGAGTTGGATATCACATCTCATGCTAAAGGAAGGGTCTCAGGTTTGGAACGGGAAGGATTTGGATATCACATCTCATGTTATAGGAAGGGTCTCAGGTTTGGTATAAGCATTGAGATATCACATCTCTGCTATCGGAAGTGTCTCAGGATTGGAATGGGAAGGAGTTGGATATCCCATCTCATGTTATAGGACGGGTCTCAGGTTTGTTATTAGAATCATTGAGATATCATATTGCATGCTGTAGGAAGGGTCTAAGGGTTGGAATGGGAAGGACTTGGATATCACATCTCATGCTATAGATAGGCTCTTAGGTTTGGAAAGGGAAGGAGTTGGATACCACATCTCATGATAAAGGAAGGGTCTAAGGTTTGGAAGGGGAAGGATTTGGATATCACATCTCATGTTAGAGGACGGGTCTCAGGTTTGGTATTAGAAGCATTGAGATATCAAGTCTCATGGTATAAGAAGGGTCTCAGAATTGGAATGGGAAGGAGTTGTATATCACACCTCAAGCTATAGGAAGGGTCTCAGGATTGGAATGGGAAGGAGTTTGATATCACATCTCATGCCATAGTATGGGTCTCAGGTTTGGTAGAAGCATTGGGATATCACATCTCATGCTATCGGAAGGGTATCAGTATTGGATTTGGAAGAAGTTGGATATCCCATCTCATGCTATGGGAAGGGTCTCAGGTTGGAATGGGAAGGAGTTGGATATCACATTTCATGTTATAGGAAGGGTCTCAGGATTGGAATGGGAAGGACTTGGATATCATATCTCATGCTATAGGACGGGTCTCAGGTTTTTTATTAGAATCATTGAGATATCATATTGCATGCTGTAGGAAGGGTCTAAGGATTGGAATGGGAAGGACTTGGATATCACATCTCATGCTATAGATAGGCTCTTAGGTTTGGAAAGGGAAGGAGTTGGATATCACATCTCATGTTATAGGAAGGATCTCAGGTTTGGTATTAGAAGCATTGAGACATCACATCTCATGCTATAGGAAGGGTCTCAGGGTTGGAATGGGAAGGAGTTGGATATCACATCTCATCCAATAGGAAGGGTCTCAGGTTTGGAATGGGAAGGAATTGGATATCACATCTCATGTTATAGGAAGGATCTCAGGTTTGGTATTAGAAGCATTGAGATATCACATCACATGCTATAGGAAGGGTCTCAGGATTGGAATGTGAAGGATTTGGATATCACATCTCATGCTAAAGGAAGGGTCTCAGGTTTGGTAGAAGCAATGAGATATCACGTCTCTGCTATCGGAAGGGTCTCAGGATTGGATTGGGAAGGAGTTGGATATCCCTTCTCATGCTATAGGAAGGGTCTCAGGATTTGAATGGCAAGGAGTTGGATATCACATCTCATGCCATAGGAAGGGTCTCAGGTTTGGTATAAGCATTGAGATATCACATCTCTGCTATCGGAAGGGTCTCAGGATTGGAATGGGAAGGAGTTGGATATTCCCATCTCATGTTATAGGAAGGGTCTCAGGTTTGGTATTAGAAGCATTGAGATATCACATCTCATGCTATAGGAAGGGTCTCAGGATTGGAATGGGAAGGACTTGGATATCACATCTCATGCTATAGGGAGGGTCTCAAGTTTGATATTAGAAGCTTTGAGATATCACATCTCATGATATCGGAAGGGTCTCAGGATTGGAATGGGAAGGAGTTGGATATCACATCTCATGATAAAGGAAGGGTCTAAGGTTTGGAAGGGGAAGGATTTGGATATCACATCTCATGTTATATTACGGGTCTCAGGTTTGGTATTAGAAGCATTGAGATATCAAGTCTCAGAGTATAGGAAGGGTCTCAGAATTGGAATGGGAAGGAGTTGGATATCACATCTCAAGCTATAGGAAGGGTCTCAGGATTGGAATGGAAAGGACTTGGATATCACATCTCATGCTATAGGAAGGCTCTCAGGTTTGGAAGGGGAAAGAGTTGGATATCACATTTCATGTTAGAGGTAGGATCTCAGGTTTGGTATTAGAGGCATTGAGATATCACATCTCATGCTATCAGAAGGGTCTCAGGAATGGAATGGGAAGGAGTTGGATATCACATCTCATGCTAAAGGGAGGGTCTCAGGTTTGGAAGGGGAAGGATTTGGATATCACATCTAATGGTTTAGGAAGGATCTCAGGTTTGGTATTAGAAGCATTGAGATATCACATCTCATGCTATCGGAAGGATCTCAGGTTTGGTATTAGAAGCATTGAGATATCACATCTCATGCTATCAGAAGGGTCTCAGGATTGGAATGGGAAGGAGTTGTATATCACATCTCATGCTAAAGGGAGGGTCTCAGGTTTGGAAGGGGAAGGATTTGGATATCACATCTCATGTTATCGGAAGGATCTCACGTTTGGTATTAGAAGTATTGAGATATCATATCTCATGCTATAGGAAGGGTCTCAGGATTGGAATGGGAAAGAGTTGGATATCACATCTCATGCTATAGGGAGTGTCTCAGGATTGGAATGGGAAGGACTTAGATATCACATATCATGCTATAGGGAGGGTCTCAGTTTTGATATTAGAAGCATTGAGATATCACATCTCATGCTATCGGAAGTGTCTCAGGATTGGAATGGGAAGGAGCTGGATATCACATCTCATGCTAAAGGAAGGGTCTCAGGTTTGGAACGGGAAGGAGTTGGATATCACATCTCATGCTAAAGGAAGGGTCTCAGGTTTGGAACGGGAAGGATTTGGATATCACATCTCATGTTATAGGAAGGGTCTCAGGTTTGGTATAAGCATTGAGATATCACATCTCTGCTATCGGAAGTGTCTCAGGATTGGAATGGGAAGGAGTTGGATATCCCATCTCATGTTATAGGACGGGTCTCAGGTTTGTTATTAGAATCATTGAGATATCATATTGCATGCTGTAGGAAGGGTCTAAGGGTTGGAATGGGAAGGACTTGGATATCACATCTCATGCTATAGATAGGCTCTTAGGTTTGGAAAGGGAAGGAGTTGGATATCACATTTCATGTTAGAGGAAGGATCTCAGGTTTGGTATTAGAAGCATTGAGATATCACATCTCATGCTATAGGAAGGGTCTCAGGATTGGATTTTGAAGTAGTTGGATATCACAACTCATGCTATAGGAAGGGTCTCAGGTTTGGTATAAGCATTGAGATATCACATCTCATGCTATAGGACGGGTCTCAGGATTGGAATGGAAGGAGTTGGATATCACATCTCATGTTATAGGAAGGATCTCAGGTTTGGTATTAGAAGCATTGAGACATCACATCTCATGCTATAGGAAGGGTCTCAGGGTTGGAAATGGAAGGAGTTGGATATCACATCTCATCCAATAGGAAGGGTCTCAGGTTTGGAATGGGAAGGAATTGGATATCACATCTCATGTTATAGGAAGGATCTCAGGTTTGGTATTAGAAGCATTGAGATATAACATCTCATGCTATAGGAAGGGTCTCAGGATTGGAATGTGAAGGATTTGGATATCACATCTCATGCTAAAGGAAGGGTCTCAGGTTTGGTAGAAGCATTGAGATATCACGTCTCTGCTATCGGAAGGGTCTCAGGATTGGATTGGGAAGGAGTTGGATATCCCTTCTCATGCTATAGGAAGGGTCTCAGGATTTGAATGGCAAGGAGTTGGATATCACATCTCATGCCATAGGAAGGGTCTCAGGTTTGGTATAAGCATTGAGATATCACATCTCTGCTATCGGAAGGGTCTCAGGATTGGATTGGGAAGTAGTTGGATATCCCTTCTCATGCTATAGGAAGTGTCTCAGGTTGGAATGGGAAGGAGTTGGATATCACATCTCATGTTATAGGAAGGGTCTCAGGATTGGAATGGGAAGGATTTGGATATCTCATCTCTTGCTATAGGAAGGGTCTCAGGATTGGAAAGGGTAGGAGTTGGATATTACTTTCTTGCTATAGGAAGGGTCTCATGTTTGGAATGGGAAGGAGTTGGATATCACATATGCTATAGTTAGTGTCTCAGGTTTGGAACGGGAAGGAGTTGGATATCACATCTCATGTTATAGGAAGGGTCTCAGGTTTGGTATAAGCATTGAGATATCACATCTCTGCTATCGGAAGCGGCTCAGGATTGGAATGAGAAGGAGTTGGATATCCCATCTCATGTTATAGTAAGAGTCTCTGGTTTGGTATTACAATCATTGAGATATCACATCGCATGCTGTAGGAAGGGTCTAAGGATTGGAATGGGATGGACTTGGATATCACATCTCATGCTATAGGTAGGCTCTCAGGTTTGGTATAAGCATTGAGATATCACATCTCATGCTATAGGAAGGGTCTCAGGATTGGAATGGGAAGGATTTGGATATCACATCTCATGCTATAGGAAGGGTCTCAGATTTGGTATAAGCATTGAGATATCACATCTCATGCTAAAGGAATGGTCTCAGGATTGGAATGGGAAGGAGTTGTATATGACATCTCAGGCCATAGGAAGGGTCTCAGGTTTGGTATAAGCATTGAGATATCACATCTCTGCTATCGGAAGGGTCTCAGGATTGGAATGGGAAGGAGTTGGATATCCCATCTCATGTTATAGGAAGGGTCTCAGGTTTGGTATTAGAAGCATAGAGATATCACATCTCATGCTATAGGAAGGGTCTCAGGATTGGAATGGGAAGGACTTGGATGTCACATCTCATGCTATAGGGAGGGTCTCAAGTTTGATATTAGAAGCATTGAGATAACAAATCTCATGATATCGGAAGGGTCTCAGGATTGGAATGGGAAGGAGTTGGATACCACATCTCATGATAAAGGAAGGGTCGAAGGTTTGGAAGGGGAAGGATTTGGATATCACATCTCATGTTATAGGACGGGTCTCAGGTTTGGTATTAGAAGCATTGAGATATCAAGTCTCATGGTATAAGAAGGGTCTCAGAATTGGAATGGGAAGGAGTTGTATATCACACCTCAAGCTATAGGAAGGGTCTCAGGATTGGAATGGGAAGGAGTTTGATATCACATCTCATGCCATAGTATGGGTCTCAGGTTTGGTAGAAGCATTGGGATATCACATCTCATGCTATCGGAAGGGTATCAGTATTGGATTTGGAAGAAGTTGGATATCCCATCTCATGCTATGGGAAGGGTCTCAGGTTGGAATGGGAAGGAGTTGGATATCACATTTCATGTTATAGGAAGGGTCTCAGGATTGGAATGGGAAGGACTTGGATATCATATCTCATGCTATAGGATGGGTCTCAGGTTTGTTATTAGAATCATTGAGATATCATATTGCATGCTGTAGGAAGGGTCTAAGGATTGGAATGGGAAGGACTTGGATATCACATCTCATGCTATAGATAGGCTCTTAGGTTTGGAAAGGGAAGGAGTTGGATATCACATTTCATGTTAGAGGAAGGATCTCAGGTTTGGTATTAGAAGCATTGAGATATCACATCTCATGCTATAGGAAGGGTCTCAGGATTGGAATGGGAAGTAGTTGGATATCACATCTCATGCTATAGGAAGGGTCTCAGGTTTGGTATAAGCATTGAGATATCACATCTCATGCTATAGGACGGGTCTCAGGATTGGAATGGAAGGAGTTGGATATCACATCTCATGTTATAGGAAGGATCTCAGGTTTGGTATTAGAAGCATTGAGACATCACATCTCATGCTATAGGAAGGGTCTCAGGATTGGAATGTGAAGGATTTGGATATCACATCTCATGCTAAAGGAAGGGTCTCAGGTTTGGTAGAAGCATTGAGATATCACGTCTCTGCTATCGGAAGGGTCTCAGGATTGGATTGGGAAGGAGTTGGATATCCCTTCTCATGCTATAGGAAGGGTCTCAGGATTTGAATGGCAAGGAGTTGGATATCACATCTCATGCCATAGGAAGGGTCTCAGGTTTGGTATAAGCATTGAGATATCACATCTCTGCTATCGGAAGGGTCTCAGGATTGGAATGGGAAGGAGTTGGATATTCCCATCTCATGTTATAGGAAGGGTCTCAGGTTTGGTATTAGAAGCATTGAGATATCACATCTCATGCTATAGGAAGGGTCTCAGGATTGGAATGGGAAGGACTTGGATATCACATCTTATGCTATAGGGAGGGTCTCAAGTTTGATATTAGAAGCTTTGAGATATCACATCTCATGATATCGGAAGGGTCTCAGGATTGGAATGGGAAGGAGTTGGATATCACATCTCATGATAAAGGAAGGGTCTAAGGTTTGGAAGGGGAAGGATTTGGATATCACATCTCATGTTATATTACGGGTCTCAGGTTTGGTATTAGAAGCATTGAGATATCAAGTCTCAGAGTATAGGAAGGGTCTCAGAATTGGAATGGGAAGGAGTTGGATATCACATCTCAAGCTATAGGAAGGGTCTCAGGATTGGAATGGGAAGGACTTGGATATCACATCTCATGCTATAGGAAGGCTCTCAGGTTTGGAAGGGGAAAGAGTTGGATATCACATTTCATGTTAGAGGTAGGATCTCAGGTTTGGTATTAGAGGCATTGAGATATCACAACTCATGCTATCAGAAGGGTCTCAGGAATGGAATGGGAAGGAGTTGAATATCACATCTCATGCTAAAGGGAGGGTCTCAGGTTTGGAAGGGGAAGGATTTGGATATCACATCTCATGTTATAGGAAGGATCTCAGGTTTGGTATTAGAAGCATTGAGATATCACATCTCATGCTATCGGAAGGATCTCAGGTTTGGTATTAGAAGCATTGAGATATCACATCTCATGCTATCAGAAGGGTCTCAGGATTGGAATGGGAAGGAGTTGGATATCACATCTCATGCTACAGGGAGGGTCTCAGGTTTGGAAGGGGAAGGATTTGGATATCACATCTCATGTTATCGGAAGGATCTCACGTTTGGTATTAGAAGTATTGAGATATCATATCTCATGCTATAGGAAGGGTCTCAGGATTGGAATGGGAAAGAGTTGGATATCACATCTCATGCTATAGGGAGTGTCTCAGGATTGGAATGGGAAGGACTTAGATATCACATATCATGCTATAGGGAGGGTCTCAGTTTTGATATTAGAAGCATTGAGATATCACATCTCATGCTATCGGAAGTGTCTCAGGATTGGAATGGGAAGGAGCTGGATATCACATCTCATGCTAAAGGAAGGGTCTCAGGTTTGGAACGGGAAGGATTTGGATATCACATCTCATGTTATAGGAAGGGTCTCAGGTTTGGTATAAGCATTGAGATATCACATCTCTGCTATCGGAAGTGTCTCAGGATTGGAATGGGAAGGAGTTGGATATCCCATCTCATGTTATAGGACGGGTCTCAGGTTTGTTATTAGAATCATTGAGATATCATATTGCATGCTGTAGGAAGGGTTTAAGGGTTGGAATGGGAAGGACTTGGATATCACATCTCATGCTATAGATAGGCTCTTAGGTTTGGAAAGGGAAAAAGTTGGATATCACATTTCATGTTAGAGGAAGGATCTCAGGTTTGGTATTAGAAGCATTGAGATATCACATCTCATGCTATAGGAAGGGTCTCAGGATTGGAATGGGAAGTAGTTGGATATCACATCTCATGCTATAGGAAGGGTCTCAGGTTTGGTATAAGCATTGTGATATCACATCTCATGCTATGGGACGGGTCTCAGGATTGGAATGGAAGGAGTTGGATATCACATCTCATGTTATAGGAAGGATCTCAGGTTTGGTATTAGAAGCATTGAGACATGACATCTCATGCTATAGGAAAGGTATCAGTATTGGATTTGGAAGAAGTTGGATATCCCATCTCATGCTATAGGAAGGGTCTCAGGTTGGAATGGGAAGGAGTTGGATATCACATTTCATGTTATAGGAAGGGTCTCAGGATTGGAATGGGAAGGACTTGGATATCATATCTCATGCTATAGGACGGGTCTCAGGTTTGTTATTAGAATCATTGAGATATCATATTGCATGCTGTAGGAAGGGTCTAAGGATTGGAATGGGAAGGACTTGGATATCACATCTCATGCTATAGATAGACTCTCAGGATTGGATTGGGAAGGAGTTGGATATCCCTTCTCATGCTATAGGAAGGGTCTCAGGATTTGAATGGCAAGGAGTTGGATATCACATCTCATGCCATAGGAAGGGTCTCAGGTTTGGTATAAGCATTGAGATATCACATCTCTGCTATCGGAAGGGTCTCAGGATTGGATTGGGAAGGAGTTGGATATCCCTTCTCATGCTATAGGAAGTGTCTCAGGTTGGAATGGGAAGGAGTTGGATATCACATCTCATGTTATAGGAAGGGTCTCAGGATTGGAATGGGAAGGATTTGGATATCACATCTCTTGCTATAGGAAGGGTCTCAGGATTGGAATGGGTAGGAGTTGGATATTACTTTCTTGCTATAGGAAGGGTCTCATGTTTGGAATGGGAAGGAGTTGGATATCACATATGCTATAGTTAGTGTCTCAGGTTTGGAACGGGAAGGAGTTGGATATCACATCTCATGTTATAGGAAGGGTCTCAGGTTTGGTAGATATCACATCTCTGCTATCGGAAGCGGCTCAGGATTGGAATGGGAAGGAGTTGGATATCCCATCTCATGTTATAGTAAGAGTCTCTGGTTTGGTATTAGAATCATTGAGATATCACATTGCATGCTGTAGGAAGGGTCTAAGGATTGGAATGGGATGGACTTGGATATCACATCTCATGCTATAGGTAGGCTCTCAGGTTTGGTATAAGCATTGAGATATCACATCTCATGCTATAGGAAGGGTCTCAGGATTGGAATGGGAAGGATTTGGATATCACATCTCATGCTATAGGAAGGGTCTCAGATTTGGTATAAGCATTGAGATATCACATCTCATGCTAAAGGAAGGGTCTCAGAATTGGAATGGGAAGGAGTTGTATATGACATCTCAGGCCATAGGAAGGGTCTCAGGTTTGGTATAAGCATTGAGATATCACATCTCTGCTATCGGAAGCGGCTCAGGATTGGAATGGGAAGGAGTTGGATATCCCATCTCATGTTATAGTAAGAGTCTCTGGTTTGGTATTAGAATCATTGAGATATCACATTGCATGCTGTAGGAAGGGTCTAAGGATTGGAATGGGATGGACTTGGATATCACATCTCATGCTATAGGTAGGCTCTCAGGTTTGGTATAAGCATTGAGATATCACATCTCATGCTATAGGAAGGGTCTCAGGATTGGAATGGGAAGGATTTGGATATCACATCTCATGCTATAGGAAGGGTCTCAGATTTGGTATAAGCATTGAGATATCACATCTCATGCTAAAGGAAGGGTCTCAGGATTGGAATGGGAAGGAGTTGGATACCACATCTCATGATAAAGGAAGGGTCTAAGGTTTGGAAGGGGAAGGATTTGGATATCACATCTCATGTTATAGGACGGGTCTCAGGTTTGGTATTAGAAGCATTGAGATATCAAGTCTCATGGTATAAGAAGGGTCTCAGAATTGGAATGGGAAGGAGTTGGATATCACACCTCAAGCTATAGGAAAGGTCTCAGGATTAGAATGGGAAGGAGTTTGATATCACATCTCATGCCATAGTATGGGTCTCAGGTTTGGTAGAAGCATTGGGATATCACATCTCATGCTATCGGAAAGGTATCAGTATTGGATTTGGAAGAAGTTGGATATCCCATCTCATGCTATAGGAAGGGTCTCAGGTTGGAATGGGAAGGAGTTGGATATCACATTTCATGTTATAGGAAGGGTCTCAGGATTGGAATGGGAAGGACTTGGATATCACATTTCATGTTAGAGGAAGGATCTCAGGTTTGGTATTAGAAGCATTGAGATATCACATCTCATGCTATAGGAAGGGTCTCAGGATTGGAATGGGAAGTAGTTGGATATCACATCTCATGCTATAGGAAGGGTCTCAGGTTTGGTATAAGCATTGAGATATCACATCTCATGCTATAGGACGGGTCTCAGGATTGGAATGGAAGGAGTTGGATATCACATCTCATGTTATAGGAAGGATCTCAGGTTTGGTATTAGAAGCATTGAGACATCACATCTCATGCTATAGGAAGGGTCTCAGGGTTGGAATGGGAAGGAGTTGGATATCACATCTCATCCAATAGGAAGGGTCTCAGGTTTGGAATGGGAAGGAATTGGATATCACATCTCATGTTATAGGAAGGATCTCAGGTTTGGTATTAGAAGCATTGAGATATCACATCTCATGCTATAGGAAGGGTCTCAGGATTGGAATGTGAAGGATTTGGATATCACATCTCATGCTAAAGGAAGGGTCTCAGGTTTGGTAGAAGCATTGAGATATCACGTCTCTGCTATCGGAAGGGTCTCAGGATTGGATTGGGAAGGAGTTGGATATCCCTTCTCATGCTATAGGAAGGGTCTCAGGATTTGAATGGGAAGGAGTTGGATATCACATCTCATGTTATAGGAAGGGTCTCAGGATTGGAATGGGAAGGATTTGGATATCACATCTCTTGCTATAGGAAGGGTCTCAGGATTGGAATGGGTAGGAGTTGGATATTACTTTCTTGCTATAGGAAGGGTCTCATGTTTGGAATGGGAAGCAGTTGGATATCACATATGCTATAGGTAGTGTCTCAGGTTTGGAACGGGAAGGAGTTGGATATCACATCTCATGTTATAGGAAGGGTCTCAGGTTTGGTATAAGCATTGAGATATCACATCTCTGCTATCGGAAGCGGCTCAGGATTGGAATGGGAAGGAGTTGGATATCCCATCTCATGTTATAGGAAGAGTCTCTGGTTTGGTATTAGAACCATTGAGATATCACATCGCATGCTGTAGGAAGGGTCTAAGGATTGGAATGGGATGGACTTGGATATCACATCTCATGCTATAGGTAGGCTCTCAGGTATGGTATAAGTATTGAGATATCACATCTCATGCTATAGGAAGGGTCTCAGGATTGGAATGGGAAGGAATTGGATATCACATCTCATGCTATAGGAAGGGTCTCAGATTTGGTATAAGCATTGAGATATCACATCTCATGCTAAAGGAAGGGTCTCAGGATTGGAATGGGAAGGAGTTGTATATGACATCTCAGGCCATAGGAAGGGTCTCAAGTTTGGTATAAGCATTGAGATATCACATCTCTGCTATCGGAAGGGTCTCAGGATTGGAATGGGAAGGAGTTGGATATCCCATCTCATGTTATAGGAATGCTCTCAGGTTTGGTATTAGAAGCATAGAGATATCATATCTCATGCTATAGGAAGGGTCTCAGGATTGGAATGGGAAGGACTTGGATGTCACATCTCATGCTATAGGGAGGGTCTCAAGTTTGATATTAGAAGCATTGAGATAACAAATCTCATGATATCGGAAGGGTCTCAGGATTGGAATGGGAAGGAGTTGGATATCACATCTCATCCAATAGGAAGGGTCTCAGGTTTGGAATGGGAAGGAATTGGATATCACATCTCATGTTATAGGAAGGATCTCAGGTTTGGTATTAGAAGCATTGAGATATCACATCTCATGCTATAGGAAGGGTCTCAGGATTGGAATGTGAAGGATTTGGATATCACATCTCATGCTAAAGGAAGGGTCTCAGGTTTGGTAGAAGCATTGAGATATCACGTCTCTGCTATCGGAAGGGTCTCAGGATTGGATTGGGAAGGAGTTGGATATCCCTTCTCATGCTATAGGAAGGGTCTCAGGATTTGAATGGGAAGGAGTTGGATATCACATCTCATGTTATAGGAAGGGTCTCAGGATTGGAATGGGAAGGATTTGGATATCACATCTCTTGCTATAGGAAGGGTCTCAGGATTGGAATGGGTAGGAGTTGGATATTACTTTCTTGCTATAGGAAGGGTCTCATGTTTGGAATGGGAAGCAGTTGGATATCACATATGCTATAGGTAGTGTCTCAGGTTTGGAACGGGAAGGAGTTGGATATCACATCTCATGTTATAGGAAGGGTCTCAGGTTTGGTATAAGCATTGAGATATCACATCTCTGCTATCGGAAGCGGCTCAGGATTGGAATGGGAAGGAGTTGGATATCCCATCTCATGTTATAGGAAGAGTCTCTGGTTTGGTATTAGAATCATTGAGATATCACATCGCATGCTGTAGGAAGGGTCTAAGGATTGGAATGGGATGGACTTGGATATCACATCTCATGCTATAGGTAGGCTCTCAGGTTTGGTATAAGCATTGAGATATCACATCTCATGCTATAGGAAGGGTCTCAGGATTGGAATGGGAAGGAATTGGATATCACATCTCATGCTATAGGAAGGGTCTCAGATTTGGTATAAGCATTGAGATATCACATCTCATGCTAAAGGAAGGGTCTCAGGATTGGAATGGGAAGGAGTTGTATATGACATCTCAGGCCATAGGAAGGGTCTCAAGTTTGGTATAAGCATTGAGATATCACATCTCTGCTATCGGAAGGGTCTCAGGATTGTAATGGGAAGGAGTTGGATATCCCATCTCATGTTATAGGAATGCTCTCAGGTTTGGTATTAGAAGCATAGAGATATCACATCTCATGCTATAGGAAGGGTCTCAGGATTGGAATGGGAAGGACTTGGATGTCACATCTCATGCTATAGGGAGGGTCTCAAGTTTGATATTAGAAGCATTGAGATAACAAATCTCATGATATCGGAAGGGTCTCAGGATTGGAATGGGAAGGAGTTGGATATCACATCTCATGATAAAGGAAGGGTCTAAGGTTTGGAAGGGGAAGGATTTGGATATCACATCTCATGTTATAGGACGGGTCTCAGGTTTGGTATTAGAAGCATTGAGATATCAAGTCTCATGGTATAAGAAGGGTCTCAGAATTGGAATGGGAAGGAGTTGGATATCACACCTCAAGCTATAGGAAGGGTCTCAGGATTGGAATGGGAAGGAGTTTGATATCACATCTCATGCCATAGTATGGGTCTCAGGTTTGGTAGAAGCATTGGGATATCACATCTCATGCTATCGGAAGGGTATCAGTATTGGATTTGGAAGAAGTTGGATATCCCATCTCATGCTATAGGAAGGGTCTCAGGTTGGAATGGGAAGGAGTTGGATATCACATTTCATGTTATAGGAAGGGTCTCAGGATTGGAATGGGAAGGACTTGGATATCATATCTCATGCTATAGGAAGGCTCTCAGGTTTGGAAGGGGAAGGAGTTGGATATCACAAATCATGTTAGAGGAAGGATCTCAGGTTTGGTATTAGAGGCCTTGAGATATCACATCTCATGCTATAGGAAGGGTCTCAGGATTGGAATGGAAAGGAGTTGGATATCACATCTCAAGCTATAGAAAATATCTCAGGTTTGGTATTAGAAGCATTGAGACATCACATCTCATGTTATAGGAAGGGTCTCAGGATTGGAATGGGAAGAAGTTGGATATCACATCTCATGCTATAGGAAGGGTCTCAGGTTTGGTATAAGCATTGAGATATCACATCTCATGCTATAGGACGGGTCTCAGGATTGGAATGGAAGGAGTTGGATATCACATCTCATGTTATAGGAAGGATCTCAGGTTTGGTATTAGAAGCATTGAGACATCACATCTCATGCTATAGGAAGGGTCTCAGGGTTGGAATGGGAAGGAGTTGGATATCACATCTCATCCAATAGGAAGGGTCTCAGGTTTGGAATGGGAAGGAATTGGATATCACATCTCATGTTATAGGAAGGATCTCAGGTTTGGTATTAGAAGCATTGAGATATCACATCTCATGCTATAGGAAGGGTCTCAGGATTGGAATGTGAAGGATTTGGATATCACTTCTCATGCTAAAGGAAGGGTCTCAGGTTTGGTAGAAGCATTGAGATATCACGTCTCTGCTATCGGAAGAGTCTCAGGATTGGATTGGGAAGGAGTTGGATATCCCTTCTCATGCTATAGGAAGGGTCTCAGGATTTGAATGGCAAGGAGTTGGATATCACATTTCATGCCATAGGAAGGGTCTCAGGTTTGGTATAAGCATTGAGATATCACATCTCTGCTATCGGAAGGGTCTCAGGATTGGATTGGGAAGGAGTTGGATATCCCTTCTCATGCTATAGGAAGTGTCTCAGGTTGGAATGGGAAGGAGTTGGATATCACATCTCATGTTATAGGAAGGGTCTCAGGATTGGAATGGGAAGGATTTGGATATCACATCTCTTGCTATAGGAAGGGTCTCAGGATTGGAATGGGTAGGAGTTGGATATTACTTTCTTGCTATAGGAAGGGTCTCATGTTTGGAATGGGAAGGAGTTGGATATCACATATGCTATAGTTAGTGTCTCAGGTTTGGAACGGGAAGGAGTTGGATATCACATCTCATGTTATAGGAAGGGTCTCAGGTTTGGTATAAGCATTGAGATATCACATCTCTGCTATCGGAAGCGGCTCAGGATTGGAATGGGAAGGAGTTGGATATCCCATCTCATGTTATAGTAAGAGTCTCTGGTTTGGTATTAGAATCATTGAGATATCACATCGCATGCTGTAGGAAGGGTCTAAGGATTGGAATGGGATGGACTTGGATATCACATCTCATGCTATAGGTAGGCTCTCAGGTTTGGTATAAGCATTGAGATATCACATCTCATGCTATAGGAAGGGTCTCAGGATTGGAATGGGAAGGATTTGGATATCACATCTCATGCTATAGGAAGGGTCTCAGATTTGGTATAAGCATTGAGATATCACATCTCATGCTAAAGGAAGGGTCTCAGGATTGGAATGGGAAGGAGTTGTATATGACATCTCAGGCCGTAGGAAGGGTCTCAGGTTTGGTATAAGCATTGAGATATCACATCTCTGCTATCGGAAGGGTCTCAGGATTGAAATGGGAAGGAGTTGGATATCCCATCTCATGTTATAGGAAGGGTCTCAGGTTTGGTATTAGAAGCATAGAGATATCACATCTCATGCTATAGGAAGGGTCTCAGGATTGGAATGGGAAGGACTTGGATGTCACATCTCATGCTATAGGGAGGGTCTCAAGTTTGATATTAGAAGCATTGAGATAACAAATCTCATGATATCGGAAGGGTCTCAGGATTGGAATGGGAAGGAGTTGGATACCACATCTCATGATAAAGGAAGGGTCTAAGGTTTGGAAGGGGAAGGATTTGGATATCACATCTCATGTTATAGGACGGGTCTCAGGTTTGGTATTAGAAGCATTGAGATATCAAGTCTCATGGTATAAGAAGGGTCTCAGAATTGGAATGGGAAGGAGTTGGATATCACACCTCAAGCTATAGGAAGGGTCTCAGGATTGGAATGGGAAGGAGTTTGATATCACATCTCATGCCATAGTATGGGTCTCAGGTTTGGTAGAAGCATTGGGATATCACATCTCATGCTATCGGAAGGGTATCAGTATTGGATTTGGAAGAAGTTGGATATCCCATCTCATGCTATAGGAAGGGTCTCAGGATTGGAATGGGAAGGACTTGGATATCACATCTCATGCTAAAGGAAGGGTCTCAGGTTAGGTATTAGAAGCATTGAGATATCACATCTCATGCTATAGGAAGGGTCTCAGGATTGGAATGGGAAGTAGTTGGATATCACATCTCATGCTATAGGAAGGGTCTCAGGTTTGGTATAAGCATTGAGATATCACATCTCATGCTATAGGACGGGTCTCAGGATTGGAATGGAAGGAGTTGGATATCACATCTCATGTTATAGGAAGGATCTCAGGTTTGGTATTAGAAGCATTGAGACATCACATCTCATGCTATAGGAAGGGTCTCAGGGTTGGAATGGGAAGGAGTTGGATATCACATCTCATGCTATAGGAAGGGTCTCAGGATTGGAATGTGAAGGATTTGGATATCACATCTCATGCTAAAGGAAGGGTCTCAGGTTTGGTAGAAGCATTGAGATATCACGTCTCTGCTATCGGAAGGGTCTCAGGATTGGATTGGGAAGGAGTTGGATATCCCTTCTCATGCTATAGGAAGGGTCTCAGGATTTGAATGGGAAGGAGTTGGATATCACATCTCATGTTATAGGAAGGGTCTCAGGATTGGAATGGGAAGGATTTGGATATCACATCTCTTGCTATAGGAAGGGTCTCAGGATTGGAATGGGTAGGAGTTGGATATTACTTTCTTGCTATAGGAAGGGTCTCATGTTTGGAATGGGAAGCAGTTGGATATCACATATGCTATAGTTAGTGTCTCAGGTTTGGAACGGGAAGGAGTTGGATATCACATCTCATGTTATAGGAAGGGTCTCAGGTTTGGTATAAGCATTGAGATATCACATCTCTGCTATCGGAAGCGGCTCAGGATTGGAATGGGAAGGAGTTGGATATCCCATCTCATGTTATAGGAAGAGTCTCTGGTTTGGTATTAGAATCATTGAGATATCACATCGCATGCTGTAGGAAGGGTCTAAGGATTGGAATGGGATGGACTTGCATATCACATCTCATGCTATAGGTAGGCTCTCAGGTTTGGTATAAGCATTGAGATATCACATCTCATGCTATAGGAAGGGTCTCAGGATTGGAATGGGAAGGAATTGGATATCACATCTCATGCTATAGGAAGGGTCTCAGATTTGGTATAAGCATTGAGATATCACATCTCATGCTAAAGGAAGGGTCTCAGGATTGGAATGGGAAGGAGTTGTATATGACATCTCAGGCCATAGGAAGGGTCTCAAGTTTGGTATAAGCATTGAGATATCACATCTCTGCTATCGGAAGGGTCTCAGGATTGGAATGGGAAGGAGTTGGATATCCCATCTCATGTTATAGGAATGCTCTCAGGTTTGGTATTACAAGCATAGAGATATCACATCTCATGCTATAGGAAGGGTCTCGGGATTGGAATGGGAAGGACTTGGATGTCACATCTCATGCTATAGGGAGGGTCTCAAGTTTGATATTAGAAGCATTGAGATAACAAATCTCATGATATCGGAAGGGTCTCAGGATTGGAATGGGAAGGAGTTGGATATCACATCTCATCCAATAGGAAGGGTCTCAGGTTTGGAATGGGAAGGAATTGGATATCACATCTCATGTTATAGGAAGGATCTCAGGTTTGGTATTAGAAGCATTGAGATATCACATCTCATGCTATAGGAAGGGTCCCAGGATTGGAATGTGAAGGATTTGGATATCACATCTCATGCTAAAGGAAGGGTCTCAGGTTTGGTAGAAGCATTGAGATATCACGTCTCTGCTATCGGAAGGGTCTCAGGATTGGATTGGGAAGGAGTTGGATATCCCTTCTCATGCTATAGGAAGGGTCTCAGGATTTGAATGGGAAGGAGTTGGATATCACATCTCATGTTATAGGAAGGGTGTCAGGATTGGAATGGGAAGGATTTGGATATCACATCTCTTGCTATAGGAAGGGTCTCAGGATTGGAATGGGAAGCAGTTGGATATCACATATGCTATAGTTAGTGTCTCAGGTTTGGAACGGGAAGGAGTTGGATATCACATCTCATGTTATAGGAAGGGTCTCAGGTTTGGTATAAGCATTGAGATATCACATCTCTGCTATCGGAAGCGGCTCAGGATTGGAATGGGAAGGAGTTGGATATCCCATCTCATGTTATAGGAAGAGTCTCTGGTTTGGTATTAGAATCATTGAGATATCACATCGCATGCTGTAGGAAGGGTCTAAGGATTGGAATGGGATGGACTTGGATATCACATCTCATGCTATAGGTAGGCTCTCAGGTTTGGTATAAGCATTGAGATATCACATCTCATGCTATAGGAAGGGTCTCAGGATTGGAATGGGAAGGAATTGGATATCACATCTCATGCTATAGGAAGGGTCTCAGATTTGGTATAAGCATTGAGATATCACATCTCATGCTAAAGGAAGGGTCTCAGGATTGGAATGGGAAGGAGTTGTATATGACATCTCAGGCCATAGGAAGGGTCTCAAGTTTGGTATAAGCATTGAGATATCACATCTCTGCTATCGGAAGGGTCTCAGGATTGGAAAGGGAAGGAGTTGGATATCCCATCTCATGTTATAGGAATGCTCTCAGGTTTGGTATTAGAAGCATAGAGATATCACATCTCATGCTATAGGAAGGGTCTCAGGATTGGAATGGGAAGGACTTGGATGTCACATCTCATGCTATAGGGAGGGTCTCAAGTTTGATATTAGAAGCATTGAGATAACAAATCTCATGATATCGGAAGGGTCTCAGGATTGGAATGGGAAGGAGTTGGATATCACATCTCATGATAAAGGAAGGGTCTAAGGTTTGGAAGGGGAAGGATTTGGATATCACATCTCATGTTATAGGACGGGTCTCAGGTTTGGTATTAGAAGCATTGAGATATCAAGTCTCATGGTATAAGAAGGGTCTCAGAATTGGAATGGGAAGGAGTTGGATATCACACCTCAAGCTATAGGAAGGGTCTCAGGATTGGAATGGGAAGGAGTTTGATATCACATCTCATGCCATAGTATGGGTCTCAGGTTTGGTAGAAGCATTGGGATATCACATCTCATGCTATCGGAAGGGTATCAGTATTGGATTTGGAAGAAGTTGGATATCCCATCTC
Source organism: Ambystoma mexicanum (assembly GCF_040938575.1). Lineage (NCBI taxonomy): Eukaryota > Metazoa > Chordata > Amphibia > Caudata > Ambystomatidae > Ambystoma > Ambystoma mexicanum. The sequence continues at coordinate 290,462,492 of NC_090938.1, forward strand.
ATGCTATAGGAAGGGTCTCAGGTTGGAATGGGAAGGAGTTGGATATCACATTTCATGTTATAGGAAGGGTCTCAGGATTGGAATGGGAAGGACTTGGATATCATATCTCATGCTATAGGAAGGCTCTCAGGTTTGGAAGGGGAAGGAGTTGGATATCACATTTCATGTTAGAGGAAGGATCTCAGGTTTGGTATTAGAGACCTTGAGATATCACATCTCATGCTATAGGAAGGGTCTCAGGATTGGAATGGGAAGGAGTTGGATATCACATCTCAAGCTATAGAAAATATCTCAGGTTTGGTATTAGAAGCATTGAGACATCACATCTCATGGTATAGGAAGGGTCTCAGGATTGGAATGGGAAGAAGTTGGATATCACATCTCATGCTATAGGAAGGGTCTCAGGTTTGGTATAAGCATTGAGATATCACATCTCATGCTATAGGACGGGTCTCAGGATTGGAATGGAAGGAGTTGGATATCACATCTCATGTTATAGGAAGGATCTCAGGTTTGGTATTAGAAGCATTGAGACATCACATCTCATGCTATAGGAAGGGTCTCAGGGTTGGAATGGGAAGGAGTTGGATATCACATCTCATCCAATAGGAAGGGTCTCAGGTTTGGAATGGGAAGGAATTGGATATCACATCTCATGTTATAGGAAGGATCTCAGGTTTGGTATTAGAAGCATTGAGATATCACATCTCATGCTATAGGAAGGGTCTCAGGATTGGAATGTGAAGGATTTGGATATCACTTCTCATGCTAAAGGAAGGGTCTCAGGTTTGGTAGAAGCATTGAGATATCACGTCTCTGCTATCGGAAGGGTCTCAGGATTGGATTGGGAAGGAGTTGGATATCCCTTCTCATGCTATAGGAAGGGTCTCAGGATTTGAATGGCAAGGAGTTGGATATCACATTTCATGCCATAGGAAGGGTCTCAGGTTTGGTATAAGCATTGAGATATCACATCTCTGCTATCGGAAGGGTCTCAGGATTGGATTGGGAAGGAGTTGGATATCCCTTCTCATGCTATAGGAAGTGTCTCAGGTTGGAATGGGAAGGAGTTGGATATCACATCTCATGTTATAGGAAGGGTCTCAGGATTGGAATGGGAAGGATTTGGATATCACATCTCTTGCTATAGGAAGGGTCTCAGGATTGGAATGGGTAGGAGTTGGATATTACTTTCTTGCTATAGGAAGGGTCTCATGTTTGGAATGGGAAGGAGTTGGATATCACATATGCTATAGTTAGTGTCTCAGGTTTGGAACGGGAAGGAGTTGGATATCACATCTCATGTTATAGGAAGGGTCTCAGGTTTGGTATAAGCATTGAGATATCACATCTCTGCTATCGGAAGCGGCTCAGGATTGGAATGGGAAGGAGTTGGATATCCCATCTCATGTTATAGTAAGAGTCTCTGGTTTGGTATTAGAATCATTGAGATATCACATCGCATGCTGTAGGAAGGGTCTAAGGATTGGAATGGGATGGACTTGGATATCACATCTCATGCTATAGGTAGGCTCTCAGGTTTGGTATAAGCATTGAGATATCACATCTCATGCTATAGGAAGGGTCTCAGGATTGGAATGGGAAGGATTTGGATATCACATCTCATGCTATAGGAAGGGTCTCAGATTTGGTATAAGCATTGAGATATCACATCTCATGCTAAAGGAAGGGTCTCAGGATTGGAATGGGAAGGAGTTGTATATGACATCTCAGGCCGTAGGAAGGGTCTCAGGTTTGGTATAAGCATTGAGATATCAAATCTCTGCTATCGGAAGGGTCTCAGGATTGGAATGGGAAGGAGTTGGATATCCCATCTCATGTTATAGGAAGGGTCTCAGGTTTGGTATTAGAAGCATAGAGATATCACATCTCATGCTATAGGAAGGGTCTCAGGATTGGAATGGGAAGGACTTGGATGTCACATCTCATGCTATAGGGAGGGTCTCAAGTTTGATATTAGAAGCATTGAGATAACAAATCTCATGATATCGGAAGGGTCTCAGGATTGGAATGGGAAGGAGTTGGATACCACATCTCATGATAAAGGAAGGGTCTAAGGTTTGGAAGGGGAAGGATTTGGATATCACATCTCATGTTATAGGACGGGTCTCAGGTTTGGTATTAGAAGCATTGAGATATCAAGTCTCATGGTATAAGAAGGGTCTCAGAATTGGAATGGGAAGGAGTTGGATATCACACCTCAAGCTATAGGAAGGGTCTCAGGATTGGAATGGGAAGGAGTTTGATATCACATCTCATGCCATAGTATGGGTCTCAGGTTTGGTAGAAGCATTGGGATATCACATCTCATGCTATCGGAAGGGTATCAGTATTGATTTGGAAGAAGTTGGATATCCCATCTCATGCTATAGGAAGGGTCTCAGGATTGGAATGGGAAGGACTTGGATATCATATCTCATGCTATAGGACGGGTCTCAGGTTTGTTATTAGAATCATTGATATATCATATTGCATGCTGTTGGAAGGGTCTAAGGATTGGAATGGGAAGGACTTGGATATCACATCTCATGCTAAAGGAAGGGTCTCAGGATTGGAATGGGAAGGAGTTGTATATGACATCTCAGGCCATAGGAAGGGTCTCAAGTTTGGTATAAGCATTGAGATATCACATCTCTGCTATCGGAAGGGTCTCAGGATTGGAAAGGGAAGGAGTTGGATATCCCATCTCATGTTATAGGAATGCTCTCAGGTTTGGTATTAGAAGCATAGAGATATCACATCTCATGCTATAGGAAGGGTCTCAGGATTGGAATGGGAAGGACTTGGATGTCACATCTCATGCTATAGGGAGGGTCTCAAGTTTGATATTAGAAGCATTGAGATAACAAATCTCATGATATCGGAAGGGTCTCAGGATTGGAATGGGAAGGAGTTGGATATCACATCTCATGATAAAGGAAGGGTCTAAGGTTTGGAAGGGGAAGGATTTGGATATCACATCTCATGTTATAGGACGGGTCTCAGGTTTGGTATTAGAAGCATTGAGATATCAAGTCTCATGGTATAAGAAGGGTCTCAGAATTGGAATGGGAAGGAGTTGGATATCACACCTCAAGCTATAGGAAGGGTCTCAGGATTGGAATGGGAAGGAGTTTGATATCACATCTCATGCCATAGTATGGGTCTCAGGTTTGGTAGAAGCATTGGGATATCACATCTCATGCTATCGGAAGGGTATCAGTATTGGATTTGGAAGAAGTTGGATATCCCATCTCATGCTATAGGAAGGGTCTCAGGTTGGAATGGGAAGGAGTTGGATATCACATTTCATGTTATAGGAAGGGTCTCAGGATTGGAATGGGAAGGACTTGGATATCATATCTCATGCTATAGGAAGGCTCTCAGGTTTGGAAGGGGAAGGAGTTGGATATCACATTTCATGTTAGAGGAAGGATCTCAGGTTTGGTATTAGAGACCTTGAGATATCACATCTCATGCTATAGGAAGGGTCTCAGGATTGGAATGGGAAGGAGTTGGATATCACATCTCAAGCTATAGAAAATATCTCAGGTTTGGTATTAGAAGCATTGAGACATCACATCTCATGGTATAGGAAGGGTCTCAGGATTGGAATGGGAAGAAGTTGGATATCACATCTCATGCTATAGGAAGGGTCTCAGGTTTGGTATAAGCATTGAGATATCACATCTCATGCTATAGGACGGGTCTCAGGATTGGAATGGAAGGAGTTGGATATCACATCTCATGTTATAGGAAGGATCTCAGGTTTGGTATTAGAAGCATTGAGACATCACATCTCATGCTATAGGAAGGGTCTCAGGGTTGGAATGGGAAGGAGTTGGATATCACATCTCATCCAATAGGAAGGGTCTCAGGTTTGGAATGGGAAGGAATTGGATATCACATCTCATGTTATAGGAAGGATCTCAGGTTTGGTATTAGAAGCATTGAGATATCACATCTCATGCTATAGGAAGGGTCTCAGGATTGGAATGTGAAGGATTTGGATATCACTTCTCATGCTAAAGGAAGGGTCTCAGGTTTGGTAGAAGCATTGAGATATCACGTCTCTGCTATCGGAAGGGTCTCAGGATTGGATTGGGAAGGAGTTGGATATCCCTTCTCATGCTATAGGAAGGGTCTCAGGATTTGAATGGCAAGGAGTTGGATATCACATTTCATGCCATAGGAAGGGTCTCAGGTTTGGTATAAGCATTGAGATATCACATCTCTGCTATCGGAAGGGTCTCAGGATTGGATTGGGAAGGAGTTGGATATCCCTTCTCATGCTATAGGAAGTGTCTCAGGTTGGAATGGGAAGGAGTTGGATATCACATCTCATGTTATAGGAAGGGTCTCAGGATTGGAATGGGAAGGATTTGGATATCACATCTCTTGCTATAGGAAGGGTCTCAGGATTGGAATGGGTAGGAGTTGGATATTACTTTCTTGCTATAGGAAGGGTCTCATGTTTGGAATGGGAAGGAGTTGGATATCACATATGCTATAGTTAGTGTCTCAGGTTTGGAACGGGAAGGAGTTGGATATCACATCTCATGTTATAGGAAGGGTCTCAGGTTTGGTATAAGCATTGAGATATCACATCTCTGCTATCGGAAGCGGCTCAGGATTGGAATGGGAAGGAGTTGGATATCCCATCTCATGTTATAGTAAGAGTCTCTGGTTTGGTATTAGAATCATTGAGATATCACATCGCATGCTGTAGGAAGGGTCTAAGGATTGGAATGGGATGGACTTGGATATCACATCTCATGCTATAGGTAGGCTCTCAGGTTTGGTATAAGCATTGAGATATCACATCTCATGCTATAGGAAGGGTCTCAGGATTGGAATGGGAAGGATTTGGATATCACATCTCATGCTATAGGAACTGTCTCAGATTTGGTATAAGCATTGAGATATCACATCTCATGCTAAAGGAAGGGTCTCAGGATTGGAATGGGAAGGAGTTGTATATGACATCTCAGGCCGTAGGAAGGGTCTCAGGTTTGGTATAAGCATTGAGATATCAAATCTCTGCTATCGGAAGGGTCTCAGGATTGGAATGGGAAGGAGTTGGATATCCCATCTCATGTTATAGGAAGGGTCTCAGGTTTGGTATTAGAAGCATAGAGATATCACATCTCATGCTATAGGAAGGGTCTCAGGATTGGAATGGGAAGGACTTGGATGTCACATCTCATGCTATAGGGAGGGTCTCAAGTTTGATATTAGAAGCATTGAGATAACAAATCTCATGATATCGGAAGGGTCTCAGGATTGGAATGGGAAGGAGTTGGATACCACATCTCATGATAAAGGAAGGGTCTAAGGTTTGGAAGGGGAAGGATTTGGATATCACATCTCATGTTATAGGACGGGTCTCAGGTTTGGTATTAGAAGCATTGAGATATCAAGTCTCATGGTATAAGAAGGGTCTCAGAATTGGAATGGGAAGGAGTTGGATATCACACCTCAAGCTATAGGAAGGGTCTCAGGATTGGAATGGGAAGGAGTTTGATATCACATCTCATGCCATAGTATGGGTCTCAGGTTTGGTAGAAGCATTGGGATATCACATCTCATGCTATCGGAAGGGTATCAGTATTGGATTTGGAAGAAGTTGGATATCCCATCTCATGCTATAGGAAGGGTCTCAGGATTGGAATGGGAAGGACTTGGATATCATATCTCATGCTATAGGACGGGTCTCAGGTTTGTTATTAGAATCATTGATATATCATATTGCATGCTGTTGGAAGGGTCTAAGGATTGGAATGGGAAGGACTTGGATATCACATCTCATGCTAAAGGAAGGGTCTCAGGTTTGGTATTAGAAGCATTGAGATATCACATCTCATGCTATAGGAAGGGTCTCAGGATTGGAATGGGAAGTAGTTGGATATCACATCTCATGCTATAGGAAGGGTCTCAGGTTTGGTATAAGCATTGAGATATCACATCTCATGCTATAGGACGGGTCTCAGGATTGGAATGGAAGGAGTTGGATATCACATCTCATGTTATAGGAAGGATCTCAGGTTTGTTATTAGAAGCATTGAGACATCACATCTCATGCTATAGGAAGGGTCTCAGGGTTGGAATGGGAAGGAGTTGGATATCACATCTCATCCAATAGGAAGGGTCTCAGGTTTGGAATGGGAAGGAATTGGATATCACATCTCATGTTATAGGAAGGATCTCAGGTTTGGTATTAGAAGCATTGAGATATCACATCTCATGCTATAGGAAGGGTCTCAGGATTGGAATGTGAAGGATTTGGATATCACATCTCATGCTAAAGGAAGGGTCTCAGGTATGGTAGAAGCATTGAGATATCACGTCTCTGCTATCGGAAGGGTCTCAGGATTGGATTGGGAAGGAGTTGGATATCCCTTCTCATGCTATAGGAAGGGTCTCAGGATTTGAATGGGAAGGAGTTGGATATCACATCTCATGTTATAGGAAGGGTCTCAGGATTGGAATGGGAAGGATTTGGATATCACATCTCTTGCTATAGGAAGGGTCTCAGGATTGGAATGGGTAGGAGTTGGATATTACTTTCTTGCTATAGGAAGGGTCTCATGTTTGGAATGGGAAGCAGTTGGATATCACATATGCTATAGTTAGTGTCTCAGGTTTGGAACGGGAAGGAGTTGGATATCACATCTCATGTTATAGGAAGGGTCTCAGGTTTGGTATAAGCATTGAGATATCACATCTCTGCTATCGGAAGCGGCTCAGGATTGGAATGGGAAGGAGTTGGATATCCCATCTCATGTTTTAGGAAGAGTCACTGGTTTGGTATTAGAAGCATTGAGATATCACATTGCATGCTGTAGGAAGGGTCTAAGGATTGGAATGGGATGGACTTGGATATCACATCTCATGCTATAGGTAGGCTCTCAGGTTTGGTATAAGCATTGAGATATCACATCTCATGCTATAGGAAGGGTCTCAGGATTGGAATGGGAAGTAATTGGATATCACATCTCATGCTGTAGGAAGGGTCTCAGATTTGGTATAAGCATTGAGATATCACATCTCATGCTAAAGGAAGGGTCTCAGGATTGGAATGGGAAGGAGTTGTATATGACATCTCAGGCCATAGGAAGGGTCTCAGGTTTGGTATAAGCATTGATATATCACATCTCTGCTATCGGAAGGGTCTCAGGATTGGAATGGGAAGGAGTTGGATATCCCATCTCATGTTATAGGAATGGTCTCAGGTTTGTTATTAGAAGCATAGAGATATCACATCTCATGCTATAGGAAGGGTCTCAGGATTGGAATGGGAAGGACTTGGATGTCACATCTCATGCTGTAGGGAGGGTCTCAAGTTTGATATTAGAAGCATTGAGATAACAAATCTCATGATATCGGAAGGGTCTCAGGATTGGAATGGGAAGGAGTTGGATATCACATCTCATGATAAAGGAAGGGTCTAAGGTTTGGAAGGGGAAGGATTTGGATATCACATCTCATGTTATAGGACGGGTCTCAGGTTTGGTATTAGAAGCATTGAGATATCAAGTCTCATGGTATAAGAAGGGTCTCAGAATTGGAATGGGAAGGAGTTGGATATCACACCTCAAGCTATAGGAAGTGTCTCAGGATTGGAATGGGAAGGAGTTTGATATCACATCTCATGCCATAGTATGGGTCTCAGGTTTGGTAGAAGCATTGGGATATCACATCTCATGCTATCGGAAGGGTATCAGTATTGGATTTGGAAGAAGTTGGATACCCCATCTCATGCTATAGGAAGGGTCTCAGGTTGGAATGGGAAGGAGTTGGATATCACATTTCATGTTATAGGAAGGGTCTCAGGATTGGAATGGGAAGGACTTGGATATCATATCTCATGCTATAGGAAGGCTCTCAGGTTTGGAAGGGGAAGGAGTTGGATATCACATTTCATGTTAGAGGAAGGATCTCAGGTTTGGTATTAGAGGCCTTGAGATATCACATCTCATGCTATAGGAAGGGTCTCAGGATTGGAATGGGAAGGAGTTGGATATCACATCTCAAGCTATAGGAAGGGTCTCAGGTTTGGTATAAGCATTGAGATATCACATCTCATGCTATAGGAAGGGTCTCAGGATTGGAATGGGAAGGAGTTGGATATCACATCTCATATTATAGGAAATATCTCAGGTTTGGTATTAGAAGCATTGAGACATCACATCTCATGTTATAGGAAGGGTCTCAGGATTGGAATGGGAAGAAGTTGGATATCACATCTCATGCTATAGGAAGGGTCTCAGGTTTGGTATAAGCATTGAGATATCACATCTCATGCTATAGGAAGGGTCTCAGGATTGGAATGGGAAGGAGTTGTATATGACATCTCATGCCATAGGAAGGGTCTCAGGTTTGGTATAAGCATTGAGATATCACATCACATGCTATAGGAAGGGTCTCAGGATTGGAATGGGAAGGGCTTGGATATCACATCTCATGCTATAGGCAGGGCCTCAGGTTTGGAAAGGGAAGGAGATGGATATCACATTTCATGTTAGAGATAGGATCTCAGGTTTGGTATTAGAGGCATTGAGATATCACATCTCATGCTATCAGAAGGGTCTCAGGATTGGAATGGGAAGGAGTTGTATATCACATCTCATGCTAAATGGAGGGTCTCAGGTTTGGAAGGGGAAGGATTTGGAAATCACATCTCATGTTATAGGAAGGATCTCAGGTTTGGTATTAGAAGCATTGAGATATCACATCTCATGCTATCGGAAGTATCTCAGGTTTGGTATTAGAGGCATTGAAATATCACATCTCATGCTATCATAAGGGTCTCAGGATTGGAATGGGAAGGAGTTGGATATCACATCTCATGTTATTGGAAGGATCGCAGGTTTGGTATTAGAAGCATTGAGACATCACATCTCATGCTATAGGAATGGTCTCAGGATTGGAATGGGAAGGAGTTGGATATCATATCTCATGCTATAGGAAGGGTCTCAGATTTGGTATAAGCATTGAGATATCACATCTCATGCTATAGGAAGGGTCTCAGGATTGGATTGGGAAGGAGTTGTATATGACATCTCATGTTATAGGAAGGGTCTCAGGTTTGGTATTAGAAGCATTGAGATATCACATCTCATGCTATAGGAAGGGTCTGAGGATTGGAATGGGGAGGACTTGGATGTCACATCTCATGCTATAGGGAGGGTCTCAAGTTTGATATTAGAAGCATTGAGATAACAAATCTCATGATATCGGAAGGGTCTCAGGATTGGAATGGGAAGGAGTTGGATATCACATCTCATGATAAAGGAAGGGTCTAAGGTTTGGAAGGGGAAAGATTTGGATATCACATCTCATGTTATAGGACGGGTCTCAGGTTTGGTATTAGAAGCATTGAGATATCAAGTCTCATGGCATAGGAAGGGTCTCAGAATTGGAATGGGAAGGAGTTGGATATCACATCTCAAGCTATAGGAAGAGTCTCAGGATTGGAATGGGAATGAGTTTGATATCACATCTCATGCCATAGTATGGGTCTCAGGTTTGGTAGAAGCATTGGGATATCACAATTCATGCTATTGGAAGGGTATCAGTATTGGATTTCGAAGGAGTTGGATATCCCATCTCATGCTATAGGAAGGGTCTCAGGTTTGAATGGGAAGGAGTTGGATATCACATTTCATGTTATAGGAAGGGTCTCAGGATTGGAATGGGAAGGACTTGGATATCATATCTCATGCTATAGGAAGGCTCTCATGTTTGGAAGGGGAAGGAGTTGGATATTACATTTCATGTTAGAGGAAGGATCTCAGGTTTGGTATTAGAGGCCTTGAGATATCACATCTCATGCTATAGGAAGGGTCTCAGGATTGGAATGGGAAGGAGTTGGATATCACATCTCAAGCTTTAGGAAGGGTCTCAGGTTTGGTATAAGCATTGCGATAGCACATCTCATGCTATAGGAAGGGTCTCAGGATTGGAATGGGAAGGAGTTGGATATCACATCTCATGTTATAGGAAAGATCTCAGGTTTGGTATTAGAAGCATTGAGACATCACATCTCATGTTATAGGAAGGGTCTCAGGATTGGAATGGGAAGAAGTTGGATATCACATCTCATGCTATAGGAAGGGTCTCAGGTTTGAAAGGGGAAGGAGTTGGATATCCAATCTCATGTTATAGGACTGGTCTCAGGTTTTGTATTAGAAGCATTGAGATATCACATCGCATGCTGTAGGAAGGTTCTCAGGTTTGGTATTAGAAGCATTGAGACATCACATCTCATGCTATAGGAAGGGTCTCAGGATTGGAATGGGAAGGAGTTGGATATCACATCTCATGTTATAGGAAGGATCTCAGGTTTGGTATTAGAAGCATTGAGACATCACATCTCATGCTATAGGAAGGGTCTCAGGATTGGAATGGGAAGGAGTTGGATATCACATCTCATGCTATAGGAAGGGTCTCACATTTGGTATAAGCATTTAGATATCACATCTCATGCTATAGGAAGGGTCTCAGGATTGGATTGGGAAGGAGTTGTATATGACATCTCAGGCAATAGGAAGGGTCTCAGGATTGGTATAAGCATTGAGATATCACATCTCTGCTATCGGAAGGGTCTCAGGATTGGAATGGGAAGGAGTTGGATATCCCATCTCATGTTATAGGAAGGGTCTCAGGTTTGGTATTAGAAGCATTGAGATATCACATCTCATGCTATAGGAAGGGTGTCAGGATTGGAATGGGGAGGACTTGGATGTCACATCTCATGCTATAGGGAGGGTCTCAAGTTTGATATTAGAAGCATTGAGATAACAAATCTCATGATATCGGAAGGGTCTCAGGATTGGAATGGGAAGGAGTTGGATATCACATCTCATGATAAAGGAAGGGTCTAAGGTTTGGAAGGGGAAAGATTTGGATATCACATCTCATGTTATAGGACGGGTCTCAGGTTTGGTATTAGAAGCATTGAGATATCAAGTCTCATGGCATAGGAAGGGTCTCAGAATTGGAATGTGAAGGAGTTGGATATCACATCTCAAGCTATAGGAAGAGTCTCAGGATTGGAATGGGAAGGAGTTTGATATCACATCTCATGCCATAGTATGGGTCTCAGGTTTGGTAGAAGCATTGGGATATCACATCTCATGCTATTGGAAGGGTATCAGTATTGGATTTGGAAGGAGTTGGATATCACATTTCATGTTATAGGAAGGGTCTCAGGTTGGAATGGGAAGGAGTTGGATATCACATTTCATGTTATATGAAGGGTCTCAGGATTGGAATGGGAAGGACTTGGATATCATATCTCATGCTATAGGAAGGCTCTCAGGTTTGGAAGGGGAAGGAGTTGGATATCACATTTCATGTTAGAGGAAGGATCTCAGGTTTGGTATTAGAGGCCTTGAGATATCCCATCTCATGCTATAGGAAGGGTCTCAGGATTGGAATGGGAAGGAGTTGGATATCACATCTCAAGCTTTAGGAAGGGTCTCAGGTTTGGTATAAGCATTGAGATAGCACATCTCATGCTATAGGAAGGGTCTCAGGATTGGAATGGGAAGGAGTTGGATATCACATCTCATGTTATAGGAAGGATCTCAGGTTTGGTATTAGAAGCATTGAGACATCACATCTCATGCTATAGGAAGGGTCTCAGGATTGGAATGGGAAGGAGTTGGATGTCACATCTCATGCTATAGGAAGGGTCTCAGATTTGGTATAAGCATTGAGATATCACATCTCTGCTATCGGAAGGGTCTCAGGATTGGAATGGGAAGGAGTTGGATATCCCATCTCATGCTATAGGGAGGGTCTCAATTTTGATATTAGAAGCATTGAGATAACAAATCTCATGATATCGGAAGGGTCTCAGGATTGGAATGGGAAGGAGTTGGATATCACATCTCATGATAAAGGAAGGGTCTAAGGTTTGGAAGGGGAAAGATTTGGATATCACATCTCATGTTATAGGACGGGTCTCAGGTTTGGTATTAGAAGCATTGAGATATCAAGTCTCATGGTATAGGAAGGGTCTCAGAATTGGAATGGGAAGGAGTTGGATATCACATCTCAAGCTATAGGAAGAGTCTCAGGATTGGAATGGGAAGGAGTTTGATATCACATCTCATGCCATAGTATGGTTCTCAGGTTTGATAGAAGCATTGGGATATCACATCTCATGCTATTGGAAGGGTATCAGTATTGGATTTGGAAGGAGTTGGATATCCGATCTCATGCTATAGGAAGGGTCTCAGGTTGGAATGGGAAGGAGTTGGATATCACATTTCATGTTATAGGAAGGGTCTCAGGATTGGAATGGGAAGGACTTGGATATCATATCTCATGCTATAGGAAGGCTCTCAGGTTTGGAAGGAGAAGGAGTTGGATATCACATTTCATGTTAGAGGAAGGATCTCAGGTTTGGTATTAGAGGCCTTGAGATATCACATCTCATGCTATAGGAAGGGTCTCAGGTTGGAATGGGAAGGAGTTGGATATCACATTTCATGTTATAGGAAGGGTCTCAGGATTGGAATGGGAAGGAGTTGGATATCACATCTCAAGCTTTAGGAAGGGTCTCAGGTTTGGTATAAGCATTGAGATAGCACATCTCATGCTATAGGAAGGGTCTCAGGATTGGAATGGGAAGGAGTTGGATATCACATCTCATGTTATAGGAAAGATCTCAGGTTTGGTATTAGAAGCATTGAGACATCACATCTCATGTTATAGGAAGGGTCTCAGGATTGGAATGGGAAGAAGTTGGATATCACATCTCATGCTATAGAAAGGGTCTCAGGTTTGGAAGGGGAAGGAGTTGGATATCCAATCTCATGTTATAGGACTGGTCTCAGGTTTGGTATTAGAAGCATTGAGATATCACATCGCATGCTGTAGGAAGGTTCTCAGGTTTGGAATGGGGAGGAATTGGATATCACATCTCATGTCATAGGAAGGATCTCAGGTTTGGTATTAGAAGCATTGAGATATCACATCTTATGCTATAGGAATGGTCTCAGGATTGGAATGGGAAGGAGTTGGATATTACATTCCTGCTATAGGAAGGGTCTCATGTTTGGAATGGGAATGTGTTGGATATCACATATGCTATAGGAAGGGTCTCAGGTTTGGAACGGGAAGGAGTTGGATATCACATCTCATGTTATAGGAAGGGTCTCAGGTTTGGTATAAGCATTGAGATATCACATCTCTGCTATCGGAAGTGTCTCAGGATTGGAATGGGAAGGTGTTGGATATCCCATCTCATGTTATAGGACGGGTCTCAGGTTTGTTATTAGAATCATTGAGATATCATATTACATGCTTTAGGAAGGGTCTAAGGATTGGAATGGGAAGGAGTTGGATATCCCATCTCATGTTATAGGAAGGGTCTCAGGTTTGGTATAAGCATTGAGATATCACATCTCATGCTATAGGAAGGGTCTCAGGATTGGAATGGGAAGGAGTTGGATATCACATCTCATGTTATAGGAAGGATCTCAGGTTTGGTATTAGAAGCATTGAGACATCACATCTCATGCTATCGGAAGGGTCTCAGGATTGGAATGGGAAGGACTTGGATATCACATCTCATGCTATAGGGAGGGTCTCAAGTTTGATATTAGAAGCATTGAGATATCATATCTCATGCTATAGGAAGGGTCTCAGGATTGGAATGGGAAGGAGTTGGATATCACATCTCATGCTATAGGAAGGGTCTCAGGTTTGGTATAAGCAGTGAGATATCACATCTCATGCTATAGGAAGTGTCTCAGGATTGGAATGGGAAGGAGTTGGATATCACATCTCATGTTATAGGAAGGATCTCAGGTTTGGTATAAGCATTGAGATATCACATCTCTACTATCGGAAGGGTCTCAGGATTGGAATGGGAAGGAGTTGGATATTCCCATCTCATGTTATAGGAAGGGTCTGAGGTTTGGTATTAGAAGCATTGAGATATCACATCTCATGCTATAGGAAGGGTCTCAGGATTGGAATGGGAAGGACTTGGATATCACATCTCATGCTATAAGGAGGGTCTCAAGTTTGATATTAGAAGCATTGAGATATCACATCTCATGATATCGGAAGGGTCTCAGGGATGGAATGGGAAGGAGTTGGATATCACATCTCATGATAAAGGAAGTGTCTAAGGTTTGGAAGGGGAAGGAGTTTGATATCACATCTCATGCCATAGTATGGGTCTCAGGTTTGGTAGAAGCATTGGGATATCACATCTCATGCTATCGGAAGGGTATCAGGATTGGATTTGGAAGGAGTTGGATATCCCATCTCATGCTATAGGAAGGGTCTCAGGTTGGAATGGGAAGGAGTTGGATATCACATCTCATGTTATAGGAAGGGTCTCAGGATTGGAATTAGAAGGACTTGGATATCACATCTCATGCTATAGGAAGGCTCTCAGGTTTGGAAGGGGAAAGAGTTGGATATCAGATTTCATGTTAGAGGTAGGATCTCAGGTTTGGTATTAGAGGCATTGAGATATCACATCTCATGCTATCAGAAGGGTCTCAGGAATGGAATGGGAAGGAGTTGGATATCACATCTCATGCTAAAGGGAGGGTCTCAGGTTTGGAAGGGGAAGGATTTGGATATCACATCTCATGTTATCGGAAGGATCTCACGTTTGGTATTAGAAGTATTGAGATATCATATCTCATGCTATAGGAAGGGTTTCAGGATTGGAATGGGAAGGATTTGGATATCACATCCCATGCTAAAGGAAGGGTCTCAGGTTTGGAAGGGGAAGGATTTGGATATCATATCTCATGTTATAGGGCGGGTCCCAGGTTTGGTATTAGAAGCATTGAGATATCACATCTCATGGTATAGGAAGGGTCTCAGGATTGGAATGGGAAGGAGTTGGATATCACATCTCATCCAATAGGAAGGGTCTCAGGTTTGGAATGGGAAGGAATTGGATATCACATCTCATGTTATAGGAAGGATCTCAGGATTGGAATGGGAAGGATTTGGATATCACATCTCTTGCTATAGGAAGGGTCTCAGGTTTTTTATTAGAAACATTGAGATATCACATCTCATGCTATAGGAAGGGTTTCAGAATTGGAATGGGAAGGAGTTGGATATCACATCTCATGTTATAGAAAGGGTCTCAGGATTGGAATGGGAAGGATTTGGATATCACATCTCTTGCTATAGGAAGGGTCTCAGGTTGTTTTATTAGAAACATTGAGATATCACATCTCATGCTATAGGAAGGGTTTCAGGATTGGAATGGGAAGGATTTGGATATCACATCTCATGCTAAAGGAAGGGTCTCAGTTTTGGAAGGGGAAGGGGTTGGATATCACATCTCATGTTATAGGAAGGGTCTCAGGATTCAAATGGGAAGGATTTGGATATCACATATCTTGCTATAGGAAGGGTCTCAGGTTTTTTATTAGAAACATTGAGATATCACATCTCATGGTATAGGAAGGGTCTCAGGATTACAATGGGAAGGAATTGGATATCACATCTCATGTTATAGGAAGGATCTCAGGTTTGGAATGGGAAGGATTTGGATATCACATCTCTTGCTATAGGAAGGGTCTCAGGTTTTTTATTAGAAACATTGAGATATCACATCTCATGCTATAGGAAGGGTCTTAGGATTGGAATGGGAAGGAGTTGGATATCAGATCTCATGCTATATGAAGGGTCTCAGGTTTGGTATAAGCATTGAGATATCACATCTCATGCTATAGGAAGGGTCTCAGGATTGGAATGGGAAGGAGTTGGATATCACATCTCAAGCTATAGGAAGGGTCTCAGGATTGGAATGGGAAGGAGTTTGATATCACATCTCATGCCATAGTATGGGTCTCAGGTTTGGTAGAAGCATTGGGATATCACATCTCATGCTATCGGAAGGGTATCAGGATTGGATTTGGAAGGAGTTGGATATCCCATCTCATGCTATAGGAAGGGTCTCAGGTTGGAATGGGAAGGAGTTGGATATCACATCTCAAGATATAGGAAGGGTCTCAGGTTTGGTATTAGAAGCATTGAGATATCAAGTCTCATGGTATAGGAAGGGTCTCAGAATTGGAATGGGAAGGAGTTGGGTATCAAATCTCAAGCTATAGGAAGGGTCTCAGGATTGGAATGGGAAGGAGTTGTATATGTCATCTCATGCCATAGGAAAGGTCTCAGGTTTGGTATAAGCATTGAGATATCACATCTCTGCTATCGTAAGGATCTCAGGATTGGAATGGGAAGGAGTTGGATATCCCATCTCATGTTATAGGAAGGGTCTCAGGTTTGTAATGGGAAGGACCTGGATATCCCATCTCATGTTATTGGACGGGTCTCAGGTGTGGTATAAGAAGCATTGAGAAATCACATCGCATGCTGTAGGAAGGGTCTCAGGTTTGGAATGGGAAGGAATTGGATATCACATCTCATGTCATAGGAAGGATCTCAGGTTTGCTATTAGAAGCATTGAGATATCACATCTCATGCTATAGGAATGGTCTCAGGATTGGAATGAGAAGGAGTTGGATATTACATTCTTGCTATAGGATGGGTCTCAGGTTTGGAATGGGAAGGAGTTGGATATCACATATGCTATAGGAAGGGCCTCAGGTTTGGAAAGGGAAGGAGTTGGATATCACATCTCATGCTTTAAGAAGGGTCTCAGTTTTGGTATTATAAGCATTGAGATATCACATCTCATGCTATAGGAAGGGTCTCAGGTTTGGTATTACAAGCATTGCGATATTACATCTCATGCTATAGGAATGGTCTCAGGATTGGATTGGGAAGCAGTCGGATATCACAGCTCATGCTATAGGAAGGGTCTCAGGTTTGGAATGGGAAGGATTTATATATTACATCTCTTGCTATAGGAAGGGCCTCAGGTTTGGTATGAGAAACATTGAGATATCACATCTCATGGTATAGGAAGGATCTCAGGATTGGAATAGGAAGGAGTTGGATATCACATCTCATGTTATAGGAAGGATATCAGGTTTGGTATTAGAAGCATTGAGATATCACATCTCATGCTATAGGAAGGGTCTCAGGATTGGAATGGGAAGGAGTTGGATATCACATCTCATGCTATAGGAAGGGTCTCAGGTTGGTAGAAGCATTGAGATATCACATCTCATGCTATAGGAAGGGTCTCAGGATTGGAATGGGAAGGAGAAGTATATGACATCTCATGCCATAGGAAGGGTCTCAGGTTTATTATAAGCATTGAGATATCACATCTCTGCTATCGGAAGGGTCTCGGGATTGGAATGGGAAGGAGTTGGATATCCCATCTCATGCTATAGGAAGGGTCTCAGGTTTGGTATTAGAAGCATTGAGATGTCACGTCTCATGCTATAGGAAGGGTCTCAGGATTGGAATAGGAAGGAGTTGGATATCACATCTCATGCTATAGGAAGGGTCTCAGGTTTGGATTGGGAAGGAGTCGGATATCACATCTCATGCTATAGGAAGGGTCTCAGGTTTGGTAGAAGCATTGAGATATCACATCTCATGCTATAGGAAGGGTCTCAGGATTGGAATGGGAAGGAGTAGTATATGACATCTCATGTCATAGGAAGGGTCTCAGGTTTGGTATAAGCATTGATATATCACATCTCTGCTATCGGAAGGGTCTCGGGATTGGAATGGGAAGGAGTTGGATATCCTATCTCATGTTATAGGAAGGGTCTCAGGTTTGGTATTAGAAGCATTGAGATATCACATCTCATGTCATAGGAAGGGTCTCAGGATTGGAATGGGAAGGACTTGGATATCACATCTCATGCTATAGGGAGGGTCTCAGGTTTCATATTAGAAGCATTGAGATATCACATCTCATGCTATCGGAAGGGTCTCAGGATTGAAATGGGAAGAATTTGGATATCACATCTCATGCTAAAGGAAGGGTCTCAGGCTTGGAAGGGGAAGGATTAGGATATTACATCTCATGTTATAGGACGGGTCTCAGGTTTAGTATTAGAAGCATTGAGATATCACATCTCATTCTATAGGAAGGGTCTCAGGGTTGGTATTAGAAGCATTGAGATATCATATCTCATGCTATAGGAAGGGTCTCAGGTTTCGTATTAGAAGCATTGAGATATCAAGTCTCATGGTATAGGAAGGGTCTCAGAATTGGAATGGGAAGGAGTTGGATATCACATCTAATGCCATAATATGGGTCTCAGGTTTGGTAGAAGCATTGAGATATCACATCTCATGCTATCGGAAGGGTCTCAGGATTGGATTTGGATGGAGTTGGATATCCCATCTCATGCTATTGGAAGGGTCTCAGGTTGGAATGGGAAGGGGTTGGATATCACATCTCATGTTATAGGAAGGGTCTCAGGATTGGAATGGGAAGGAGTTGGATATCACATCTCATGCTATAGGAAGGGTCTCAGGTTTGGAAAGGGAAGGAGTTGGATATCACATTTCATGTTAGAGGAAGGATCTCAGGTTTGGTATTAGAGGCATTGAGATATCACATCTCATGCTATAGGAAGGGTCTCAGGATTGGAATGGGAAGGAGTTGGATATCACATCTCATGCTATAGGAAGGGTCTCAGGTTTGGTATAAGCATTGAGATATCACATCTCATGCTATAGGAAGGGTCTCAGGATTGGAATGGGAAGGAGTTGGATATCACATCTCAAGCTATAGGAAGGGTCTCAGGATTGGAATGGGAAGGAGTTTGATATCACATCTCATGCCATAATATGGGTCTCATTTTTGGTAGAAGCATTGGGATATCACATCTCATGCTATCGGAAGGGTATCAGGATTGGATTTGGAAGGAGTTGGATATCCCATCTCATGCTATAGGAAGGGTCTCAGGTTGGAATGGGAAGGAGTTGGATATCACATCTCAAGCCATAGGAAGGGTCTCAGGTTTGGTATTAGAAGCATTGAGATATCAAGTCTCATGGTATAGGAAGGGTCTCAGCATTGGAATGGGAAGGAGTTGTATATGACATCTCATGCCATGGGAAAGGTCTCAGGTTTGGTATAAGCATTGAGATATCACATCTCTGCTATCGGAAGGGTCTCAGGATTGGAATGGGAAGGAGTTGGATATCCCATCTCATGTTATAGGAAGGGTCTCAGGTTTGGTATTAGAGGCATTGAGATATCACATCTCATGCTATCGGAAGGGTCTCAGGATTGGAATGGGAAGGAGTTGGATATCACATCTCATGCTATAGGAAGGGTCTCAGGTTTGGAACTGGAAGGAGTTGGATATCACATCTCATGCTATAGGGAGGATCTCAGGTCTGGTATTAGAAGCATTGAGATATCACATCTCATGCTATCGGATGGGTCTCAGGATTGGAATGGGAAGGAGTTGGATATCACATCTCATGCTATAGGAAGGGTCTCAGGTTTGGAACTGGAAGGAGTTGGATATCACATCTCATGTTATAGGAAGCGTCTCAGTTTTGGTATAAGCATTGAGGTATCACATCTCTGCTATCGGAAGTGTCTCAGGATTGGAATGGGAAGGAGTTGGATATCCCATCTCATGTTATAGGACGGGTCTCAGGTTTGGTATTAGAATCATTGAGATATCACATTGCATGCTGTAGGGAGGGTCTAAGGATTGGAATGGGAAGGACTTGTATATCACATCTCATGCTATAGGTAGGCTCTCAGGCTTGGAAAGGGAAGGAGTTGGATATCACATTTCATGTTAGAGGAAGGATCTCAGGTTTGGTATTAGAGGCATTGAGATATCACATCTCATGCTATAGGAAGGGTCTCAGGATTGAAATGGGAAGGAGTTGGATATCACATCTCATGCTATAGGAAGGGTCTCAGGTTTGATATAAGCATTGAGATATCATATTGCATGCTGTAGGAAGGGTCTAAGGATTGGAATGGGAAGGACTTGGATATCACATCTCATGCTATAGGTAGGCTCTCAGGTTTGGAAAGGGAAGGAGTTGGATATCACATTTCATGTTAGAGGAAGGATCTCAGGTTTGGTATTAGAGGCATTGAGATATCACATCTCATGCTATAGGAAGGGTCTCAGGATTGGAATGGGAAGGAGTTGGATATCACATCTCATGCTATAGGAAGGGTCTCAGGTTTGGTATAAGCATTGAGATATCACATCTCATGCTATAGGAAGGGTCTCAGGTTTGGAAAGGGAAGGAGTTGGATATCACATTTCATGTTAGAGGAAGGATCTCAGGTTTGGTATTAGAGGCATTGAGATATCACATCTCATGCTATAGGAAGGGTCTCAGGATTGGAATGGGAAGGAGTTGGATATCACATCTCATGCTATAGGAAGGGTCTCAGGTTTGGTATAAGCATTGAGATATCACATCTCATGCTATAGGAAGGGTCTCAGGATTGGAATGGGAAGGAGTTGGATATCACATCTCAAGCTATAGGAAGGGTCTCAGGATTGGAATGGGAAGGAGTTTGATATCACATCTCATGCCATAATATGGGTCTCAGGTTTGGTAGAAGCATTGGGATATCACATCTCATGCTATCGGAAGGGTATCAGGATTGGATTTGGAAGGAGTTGGATATCATATCTCATGCTATAGGAAGGGTCTCAGGTTGGAATGGGAAGGAGTTGGATATCACATCTCAAGCCATAGGAAGGGTCTCAGGTTTGGTATTAGAAGCATTGAGATATCAAGTCTCATGGTATAGGAAGGGTCTCAGCATTGGAATGGGAAGGAGTTGTATATGACATCTCATGCCATGGGAAAGGTCTCAGGTTTGGTATAAGCATTGAGATATCACATCTCTGCTATCGGAAGGGTCTCAGGATTGGAATGGGAAGGAGTTGGATATCCCATCTCATGTTATAGGAAGGGTCTCAGGTTTGGTATTAGAGGCATTGAGATATCACATCTCATGCTATCGGAAGGGTCTCAGGATTGGAATGGGAAGGAGTTGGATATCACATCTCATGCTATAGGAAGGGTCTCAGGTTTGGAACTGGAAGGAGTTGGATATCACATCTCATGCTATAGGGAGGGTCAAAGGTTTGGAAGGGGATTTGGATATCACATCTCATGCTATAGGAAGGATCTCAGGTCTGGTATTAGAAGCATTGAGATATCACATCTCATGCTATCGGATGGGTCTCAGGATTGGAATGGGAAGGAGTTGGATATCACATCTCATGCTATAGGAAGGGTCTCAGGTTTGGAACTGGAAGGAGTTGGATATCACATCTCATGTTATAGGAAGCGTCTCAGTTTTGGTATAAGCATTGAGGTATCACATCTCTGCTATCGGAAGTGTCTCAGGATTGGAATGGGAAGGAGTTGGATATCCCATCTCATGTTATAGGACGGGTCTCAGGTTTGGTATTAGAATCATTGAGATATCACATTGCATGCTGTAGGGAGGGTCTAAGGATTGGAATGGGAAGGACTTGTATATCACATCTCATGCTATAGGTAGGCTCTCAGGCTTGGAAAGGGAAGGAGTTGGATATCACATTTCATGTTAGAGGAAGGATCTCAGGTTTGGTATTAGAGGCATTGAGATATCACATCTCATGCTATAGGAAGGGTCTCAGGATTGAAATGGGAAGGAGTTGGATATCACATCTCATGCTATAGGAAGGGTCTCAGGTTTGATATAAGCATTGAGATATCATATTGCATGCTGTAGGAAGGGTCTAAGGATTGGAATGGGAAGGACTTGGATATCACATCTCATGCTATAGGTAGGCTCTCAGGTTTGGAAAGGGAAGGAGTTGGATATCACATTTCATGTTAGAGGAAGGATCTCAGGTTTGGTATTAGAGGCATTGAGATATCACATCTCATGCTATAGGAAGGGTCTCAGGATTGGAATGGGAAGGAGTTGGATATCACATCTCATGCTATAGGAAGGGTCTCAGGTTTGGTATAAGCATTGAGATATCACATCTCATGCTATAGGAAGGGTCTCAGGATTGGAATGGGAAGGAGTTGGATATCAAATCTCATGCTATAGGTAGGCTCTCAGGTTTGGAAAGGGAAGGAGTTGGATATCACATTTCATGTTAGAGGAAGGATCTCAGGTTTGGTATTAGAGGCATTGAGATATCACATCTCATGCTATAGGAAGGGTCTCAGGATTGGAATGGGAAGGAGTTGGTTATCACATCTCATGCTATAGGAAGGGTCTCAGGTTTGGTATAAGCATTGAGATATCACATCTCATGCTATAGGAAGGGTCTCAAGATTGGAATGGGAAGGAGTTGGATATCACATCTCAAGCTACAGGAAGGGTCTCAGGATTGGAATGGGAAGGAGTTTGATATCACATCTCATGCCATAATATGGGTCTCAGGTTTGGTAGAAGCATTGGGATATCACATCTCATGCTATCGGAAGGGTATCAGGATTGGATTTGGAAGGAGTTGGATATCCCATCTCATGCTATAGGAAGGGTCTCAGGTTGGAATGGGAAGGAGTTGGATATCACATCTCAAGCCATAGGAAGGGTCTCAGGTTTGGTATTAGAAGCATTGAGATATCAAGTCTCATGGTATAGGAAGGGTCTCAGCATTGGAATGGGAAGGAGTTGTATATGACATCTCATGCCATGGGAAAGGTCTCAGGTTTGGTATAAGCATTGAGATATCACATCTCTGCTATCGGAAGGGTCTCAGGATTGGAATGGGAAGGAGTTGGATATCCCATCTCATGTTATAGGAAGGGTCTCAGGTTTGGTATTAGAAGCATTGAGATATCACATCTCAAGCTATAGGAAGGGTCTCAGGATTGGAATGGGAAGGACTTGGATATCCCATCTCATGTTATTGGATGGGTCTCAGGTGTGGTATTAGAAGCATTGAGATATCACATCGCATGCTGTAGGAAGGGTCTCAGAATTGGAATGGGAAGGAGTTGGATATCACATCTCATGCCATAATATGGGTCTCAGGTTTGGTAGAAGCATTGAGATATCACATCTCATGCTATCGGAAGGGTCTCAGGATTGGATTTGGATGGAGTTGGATATCCCATCTCATGCTATAGGAAGGGTCTCAGGTTGGAATGGGAAGGAGTTGGATATCACATCTCATGTTATAGGAAGGGTCTCAGGATTGGAATGGGAAGGACTTGGATATCACATCTCATGCTATAGGAAGGCTCTCAGGTTTGGAAAGGGAAGGAGTTGGATATCACATTTCATGTTAGAGGAAGGATCTCAGGTTTGGTATTAGAGGCATTGAGATATCACATCTCATGCTATCGGAAGGGTCTCAGGATTGGAACTGGAAGGAGTTGGATATCACATCTCATGCTATAGGGAGGGTCTCAGGTTTGGAAGGGGATTTGGATATCACATCTCATGTTATAGGAAGGATCTCAGGTCTGGTATTAGAAGCATTGAGATATCACATCTCATGCTATCGGATGGGTCTCAGGATTGGAATGGGAAGGAGTTGGATATCACATCTCATGCTATAGGAAGGGTCTCAGGTTTGGAACTGGAAGGAGTTGGATATCACATCTCATGTTATAGGAAGCGTCTCAGTTTTGGTATAAGCATTGAGATATCACATCTCTGCTATCGGAAGTGTCTCAGGATTGGAATGGGAAGGAGTTGGATATCCCATCTCATGTTATAGGACGGGTCTCAGGTTTGGTATTAGAATCATTGAGATATCACATTGCATGCTGTAGGGAGGGTCTAAGGATTGGAATGGGAAGGACTTGTATATCACATCTCATGCTATAGGTAGGCTCTCAGGCTTGGAAAGGGAAGGAGTTGGATATCACATTTCATGTTAGAGGAAGGATCTCAGGTTTGGTATTAGAGGCATTGAGATATCACATCTCATGCTATAGGAAGGGTCTCAGGATTGGAATGGGAAGGAGTTGGATATCACATCTCATGCTATAGGAAGGGTCTCAGGTTTGATATAAGCATTGAGATATCATAATTGCATGCTGTAGGAAGGGTCTAAGGATTGGAATGGGAAGGACTTGGATATCACATCTCATGCTATAGGTAGGCTCTCAGGTTTAGAAAGGGAAGGAGTTGGATATCACATTTCATGTTAGAGGAAGGATCTCAGGTTTGGTATTAGAGGCATTGAGATATCACATCTCATGCTATAGGAAGGGTCTCAGGATTGGAATGGGAAGGAGTTGGTTATCACATCTCATGCTATAGGAAGGGTCTCAGGTTTGGTATAAGCATTGAGATATCACATCTCATGCTATAGGAAGGGTCTCAGATTTGGAATGGGAAGGAGTTGGATATCACATCTCAAGCTATAGGAAGGGTCTCAGGATTGGAATGGGAAGGAGTTTGATATCACATCTTATGCCATAGTATGGGTCTCAGGTTTGGTAGAAGCATTGGGATATCACATCTCATGCTATCGGAAGGGGATCAGGATTGGGTTTGGAAGGAGTTGGATATCCCATCTCATGCTATAGGAAGGGTCTCAGGTTGGAATGGGAAGGAGTTGGATATCACATCTCAAGCCATAGGAAGGGTCTCAGGTTTGGTATTAGAAGCATTGAGATATAAAGTCTCATGGTATAGGAAGGGTCTCAGAATTGGAATGGGAAGGAGTTGGGTATCACATCTCAAGCTATAGGAAGGGTCTCAGGATTGGAATGGGAAGGAGTTGTATATGACATCTCATGCCATAGGAAAGGTCTCAGGTTTGGTATAAGCATTGAGATATCACATCTCTGCTATCGGAAGGGTCTCAAGATTGGAATGGGAAGGAGTTGGATATCCCATCTCATGTTATAGGAAGGGTCTCAGGTTTGGTATTAGAAGCATTGAGATATCACATCTCATGCTATAGGAAGGGTCTCAGGATTGGAATGGGAAGGACTTGGATATCCCATCTCATGTTATTGGACGGGTCTCAGGTGTGGTATTAGAAGCATTGAGATATAACATCGCATGCTGTAGGAAGGGTCTCAGGTTTGGAATTGGAAGGAATTGGATATCACATCTCATGTCATAGGAAGGAACTCAGGTTTGCTATTAGAAGCATTGAGATATTACATCTCATGCTATAGGAAGGGTCTCAGGATTGGAATGAGAAGGACTTGGATATCCCATCTCATGTTATTGGACGGGTCTCAGGTGTGGTATTAGAAGCATTGAGATATCATATTGCATGCTGTAGGAAGGGTCTCAGGTTTGGAATTGGAAGGAATTGGATATCACATCTCATGTCATAGGAAGGAACTCAGGTTTGCTATTAGAAGCATTGAGATATTACATCTCAAGCTATAGGAATGGTCTCAGGATTGGAATGAGAAGGAGTTTGATATTACATTCTTGCTATAGGATGGGTCTCAGGTTTGGAATGGGAAGGAGTTGGATATCACATATGCTATAGGAAGGGCCTCAGGTTTGGAACGGGAAGGAGTTGGATATCACATCCCATGCTTTAAGAAGGGTCTCGGTTTTGGTATTAGAAGCATTGAGATATCACATCTCATGCTATAGGAAGGGTCTCAGGTTTGGTATTACAAGCATTGTGATATTACATCTCATGCTATAGGAAGGGTCTCAGGATTGGATTGGGAAGGAGTCGGATATCACAGCTCACGCTATAGGAAGGGTCTCAGGTTTGGAATGGGAAGGATTTGTATATCACATCTCTTGCTATAGGAAGGGCCTCAGGTTTGGTATGAGAAACATTGAGATATCACATCTCATGGTATAGGAAGGATCTCAGGATTGGAATAGGAAGGAGTTGGATATCACATCTCGTGTAATAGGAAGGATATCAGGTTTGGTATTAGAAGCATTGAGATATCATATCTCATGCTATAGGAAGGGTCTCAGGATTGGAATGGGAAGGAGTTGGATATCACATCTCATGCTATAGGAAGGGTATCAGGTTTGGTAGAAGCATTGAGATATCACATCTCATGCTATCGGAAGGGTCTCAGGATTGGAATGGGAAGGAGAATTATATGACATCTCATGCCATAGGAAGGGTCTCAGGTTTGGTATAAGCATTGAGATATCACATCTCTGATATCGGAAGGGTCTCGCGATTGGAATGGGAAGGAGTTGGATATCCCATCTCATGCTATAGGAAGGGTCTCAGGTTTGGTATTAGAAGCATTGAGATGTCACGTCTCATGCTATAGGAAGGGTCTCAGGATTGGAATAGGAAGGAGTTGGATATCACATCTCATGCTATATGAAGGGACTCAGGTGTGGTATTACAAGCATTGTGATATTACATCTCATGCTATAGGAAGGGTCTCAGGATTGGATTGGGAAGGAGTCGGATATCACATCTCATGCTAAAGGAAAGGTCTCAGGTTTGGAAGGGGAAGGATTTGGATCTCACATATGTTTTAGGACGGGTCTCAGGTTTGGTATTAGAAGCATTGAGATATCACATCTCATGGTATAGGAAGGGTCTCGGGATTGGAATGGGAAGGAGTTGGATAGCACATCTCAAGCTATCTCAGGATTGGAATGGGAAGGAGTTTGATATCACATCTCAAGTTATAGGAAGGGTCTCAGGTTTGGAAAGGGAATGATTTGGATTTCACATCTCATGTTATAGGATGGTTCTCATGTTTGGTTTTAGAAGCATTGAGATATCACATCTCATGCTATCGGAAGGGTCTCAGTTTTGGAAAGGGAATGATTTGGATTTCACATCTCATGTTATAGGATGGTTCTCATGTTTGGTTTTAGAAGCATTGAGATATCACATCTCATGCTATCGGAAGGGTCTCAGGTTTGGAATGGGAAGGAGTTGGATGTCACATCTCATGCTATAGGAAGGATCTCAGGTTTGGTATTAGAAGCATTGAGATATCACATCTCATGCTATCAGAAGGATCTCAGGTTTGGTATTAGAAGCATTGAGATATCACATCTCATGCTATCAGAAGGGTCTCAGGATTGGAATGGGAAGGATCGGATATCACATCTCTGTCATGCGCAGCCCGGCCGATTGGCGGATACTTCCGCATTGGAGGCTCCGGCGCAGACCGTAGTTCCAGCACGTTGCTTTCTTTACGTGCAGCCGCGGTCTAGTTCTCCGGCAAGATGGCGTCTCCGGGAAGTATTTCAGTATCTCACTCCCGGCAATCTCTGCGTTGCAACCCCCATAGTGTTTTTGTTTTCCTGCTTTGGGTGAGAACGCTAGTATTTCCCTTACACGGCTTGGTCCGTGCCTTTACCTTCGCCTCTCATAGTTTTCGAGCGAGGCTTCTTCCTCTCTCTCTCTCTCTCTCTCTCTCTCCCTTCTCCCCTTTTGCTTTACCTTCTTCAGCTTTTGTGGCTCTATCTTGCCGCCGGCTACAGTCTCTCTCACTACTCCTTCTAGCAAGGCGTTTTTCTGCCTTGTTTCTGCCATCATCGTTTGTCATCCTCCTCCTCAAATCCGTATTAGCCGGAAACCTACTCTTCTACTACTACAGACTACGCTTCATCATTATCCTTGGAAGACTCCGGTTTGGCTTCATTCTTTGCAAGGGTTTTTTCTGCCATCCAGGCTTTTTCCCTTGTCGCCCACTACGGGAAAGGAGTCCCAGGACTGCTTGTTTCAAGCATTCACTGTGGCTTCCTCTCGTGGTAGGCAAGTATCTTCAACCACGAAGAGAGATTTCTGCTCATGTCGGCATCTCAAGACGGAAGAATTGGAGCATTACCGATCAGGTGAGGAGAGTGGGGAGGAGAGGGAGACGAAATTGGACAGATTGCAACGCCCGGAGAAAACAATGTCAGCCGAAGAACAGATCCAGGAACTCTGGAAGGCGGTTCATGGCCTGTCACAAGAATTACAGACGGTTAAGGCGGAAAACGTGGTTCTACGCCAACTTGCCACTACTCGGGAGGTTTCGCCTGCGGAACTAACGATGATGTCGCTTCCTTCAGGGAAATTCGATGGTTCACCAAAGAAGTTAAAAGAATTCATGGAGGCTTGTGTAGTGTACTTTACTTTTCGGCCTCGTTCCTTTGCCACCGATCAATCCAAGGTAGGCTTTTTGATCTCAAATATGACTGGTAACGCCCTTTCTTGGGCTACGCCATTGGTGATCAGTGCTAACCCCATATTACATGACTTCGCCGGCTTTCAAGCCTTGTTGCAACAGACATTTGAGAGACCGGAACTAACCTTTACTGCATGTGAGGATTTGTTGGATGTGCGGCAAGGGTCCTCAGATGTTCTAACATATATATCCCGATTCAAGACTTTGGCGGTAGGAGCAGGTTGGCCGGAACAAGCCCAGTACACCATCTTCAGAAGGGGCCTAAG
Source organism: Ambystoma mexicanum (assembly GCF_040938575.1). NCBI lineage: Eukaryota > Metazoa > Chordata > Amphibia > Caudata > Ambystomatidae > Ambystoma > Ambystoma mexicanum. The sequence goes on from NC_090938.1 coordinate 290,490,733, forward strand.
AGAAGAGATTAAGGTCGAGCTTGCCCGGTCCTCTCGCCCCCCGACTTTCACTGATCTGCTATCTTCCACATTGCAGATTGAATATCGACTTCAAGAACGCCGAGCAGAACGTCGCAAACATGGCGTATCAACAAGCCCTCATACATCCAATGCTTCTACGTCCTCTTCTCACACCTCCTCCCACTCCCTCAAAGAGCCAATGCAGATCGGAGCTACCAGGGGTCCGCTTACATTCGCTGAGCGAAGAAGGAGAAAGGAAAAGGGACTGTGTGCCTATTGTGGTTCTGAACAGCACCAGCTCAAAGATTGTCCGGTGGTTCCAGCTAAGTCACAGGGAAACAAACTTCCTCGGCGCCAGTAGGGACTTGGTTCCGAGGATCAATTTGCAACCCGTTCAGTCCCTATGTTTCTCTCTCCATTTCAGCTCCCAACACTTTGGAGGATTCCAGGTTGATGGTTATTCCGGTACAAATTGAATCCCGGGGAAGATCTATAGATGCCCTAGCCCTCCTGGATTGTGGGGCGGCCGGAAACTTTGTTGACACTCTTTGGGCAGAGAAGGTGGGCCTTCATAGAGTAGCCCGCAAAGAGGATCAAAAGGTAGAGGGTGTAGACGGATCTCCACTCTCATCGGGTTTGATAACCCATACCACGGAAGAACTAGGAGTTACCATCTTCCAACATAGAGAAGTGCTCAAATTCGACATCATTAGAGCCGCGCACTTTCCTATAATTTTAGGAGTTACCTGGCTTCGCAAACACAACCCTCAGGTAAACTGGACTAGCAACCAGTTGAGTTTTTCATCTATGTACTGCAGACAACATTGCCTCTCAGCACCATTCCATGGGGAGTCCCAGACTTCGAAGGTGTTAACAAGTGATCATGTGGGGGTTCACGCATTACCACATTATTGTTTACCCTATCAGGAGGTCTTCAAGGAGACGATACCTGCGGAGCTACCCCCACACAGGCCTGAAGATTGCTCTTTAGAGTTGGAAAGTAATGCTTTAGTTCCTTTCGGCAGGATGTTTTCTTTAACCCAAACCGAGAGGCAAGTTTTAAGGAAATACTTGGATACCAACTTGCAAAACGGCCTTATTCAACATTCCAAGTCTCCGGCAGGAGCTTCATTGTTTTTCATCAGAAAGAGGGACTCCACCGATTTGCGTCCTTGTATTGATTACAGAGGACTAAATAAAGTTACAATCAGAGACCGCTATCCCATGCCACTCATATCTGAGATCATAGAGGCGGTACAGGGGGCCAGTATCTTTACTAAACTGGACCTTCGGAACGCATATCATTTGCTTCGCATTGCCGAGGGAGATGAATGGAAGACGGCCTTCCGCACCCCGTTCGGATTATACGAATACAAGGTAATGCCGTTCGGATTAGTGAATGCCCAGGCCATTTTTCAATGATTTATGGATCGTTTATTCTCCGATCTGTTACTGGTTACTGTCATCATCTACTTGGACGATATTTTGATATACTCCTCCGACTTGGAATCCCATATCTTTCACGTTACTCAAGTGCTGGAGCGTCTACAACGTTACAAACTTCTGGTCAAACCCGAGAAGTGCGTTTTTGCAGCCCCCTCTGTTCACTACCTTGGATATGTTCTCTCGGAAGAAGGAATTTCCATGGATTCCGACAAGGTCACTGCTGTACTCGATTGGTCCTCCCCGGACAGTGTTAAGGAAGTACAAAGATTTCTGGGTCTCGCAAATTTCTACAGGAGGTTCATCCCAAACTTCTCAGAGATAGTGCTTCCCATTACACGACTCTTAAGGAAAGAATCAGGGCCGTTCCTATGGTCACCCGAAGCTGAACAGGGTTTTAGGGACTTAAAAAGACTGTTCTGTTCCGCTCCGATTCTTCGACATCCGGATCAAAACCGACAGTTCATCGTAGAGACCGATGCCTCTGCCTTGGCTATAGGGGCGGTTCTTCTTCAAACCTACGATGGTATAGAACATCCAGTAGCTTATCTCTCAAAGACTTTGTCTCCCAGCCAACTGAACTATTCGGTTTTGGAGAAAGAACTACTCGCCATGAAGCTGGCCTGTGAAGAATGGCGACATTTACTGATGGGTGCACGTCATTCTTTTCTCATTAGGACAGATCATAAGAATCTCAAGGCATTACAGAACATGGAGTGTGTGAATTCAAGGCAAGCACGATGGGCTTATTTTTTCGCCCAATACGACTTTCATATTACCTATCTACCAGGTTCCTCGAATAAAGTCGCAGATGCCTTATCTAGGAAGGATGTTCTTGGAGACTAAACCCCTCATTCTCGAGAGACTATGTTCAGAAGAAACACTATGCTGGGACTTGTCAATGTTTTCTTTCAAGATGTTAAGACCGCGTTGGCTTCCGAAAAGATGAATCTTTCTAAGCTACGAGGAGGAAAATATATCGAGAAGGAGGGTTTAGTGTTTTACGAGAACCGACTGTACATTCCAGAAGTCCCTTGGCGTAAGAAGATCATTCATTTGGGCCATGATCCACTTACCTCGGGTCATAGAGGAGTGCAGAACACTACTGAAATAATTTCGAGAAGGTTCTTCTGGCCTGAAATGAAAGGAGAAGTGAAGGATTACATCAAGGCCTGTCCAATATGTGCCAGAGCTAAGTATCCATCGGGCAAGCCCTTAGGTTTGCTGACTCAACCCGAGATGCCTACACGCCCTTGGGGTCTCACCTCTACCGATTTCATTGTGGATCTACCCAAGTCCGAATCCTGCACTTGCATTATGGTAACGATAGATACTTTCACAAAATTGGCACATTTTTCCCCACTACCTGGCTTACCAACTGCCACTCAGATGGCGGAAACCTTCACACGAGACGTTTTTCGACTACATGGCTTGCCGGACAAGATCATTTCCGATCGAGGTAGTCAGTACATCTCAAACTTCTGGAAGGCTTTGTGTACTAGAGTTGGCATGGAGAGAGCTCTATCATCTGGTTTCCACCCTCAGTCGAACGGTCAGACAGAACGACTGAATGCCACCTTGGAGCAATATCTGAGATGCTATACCAACCGACATCAAGACAACTGGGTGTCGCTGAAACCCACCGCAGAGTTTACGTATAACAATTCTACACATTCCGCGATAGGTCTTACCCCTTTCTTTTGCACTTATGGAGTGCATCCTCGAACCATTTTTCCCTTGGTTTCAACTCCTACGAACTCTCCCACTGCGGAAGCAGTGCTTCAGTCCCTTGCGGAGGCGCATAAGACTGCAAAACTCAGTCTCGAAAGAAGCAGAAGCCGGAACAAGGAACAGGCGGATAAAGGTCGGCAGGACTGTCCCGATTGGAAAGAGGGAGACAAGGTGTGGCTCTCTACTAAATTTCTGCCTCGATGGGTTCACCCTTCCAAACTTTCTCCTCGCTTTTTGGGACCTTTTTCTGTCCTATCTAAGATCAACCCTGTCGCTTTCAGATTGAAATTGCCTCCCGCGCTCAGTCGCATTCATCCTGTTTTTCATTCCTCTCTTCTTAAACCTTTTTTTCCGGACCCTCACCTAAGATCTCTTCCCCGCTTGCAGGTCCAGGGTTCTGGTAGTACGAAGGAATACGAAATTTCAGCTATTCGTGACTCCAGATTCTACAGGGGACGATTGGAATACTTGGTCTCGTGGAAGGGTTACCCAGAGTCGGAGGACTCTTGGGAACCAGTCTCCCACATTCATGCCCCCCGGTTGTTGACTGGGTTCCATCGGTGCTTTCCGGGTAAGCCTGGGGGGGTTCGCTTTGTGAGGGGGCATACTGTCATGCGCAGCCGGGCCGATTGGCGGATACTTCCGCATTGGAGGCTCCGGCGCAGACCGTAGTTCCAGCACGTTGCTTTCTTTACGTGCAGCCGCGGTCTAGTTCTCCGGCAAGATGGCGTCGCCGGGAAGTATTTCAGTATCTCACTCCCGGCAATCTCTGCGTTGCAACCCCCATAGTGTTTTTGTTTTCCTGCTTTGGGTGAGAACGCTAGTATTTCCCTTACACGGCTTGGTCCTTGCCTTTACCTTCGCCTCTCCTAGTTTTCGAGCGAGGCTTCTTCCTCTCTCTCTCTCTCTCTCTCTCTCTCCCTTCTCCCCTTTTGCTTTACCTTCTTCAGCTTTTGCGGCTCTATCTTGCCGCCGGCGACAGTCTCTCTCACTACTCCTTCTAGCAAGGCGTTTTTCTGCCTTGTTTCTGCCATCATTGTTTGTCATCCTCCTCCTCAAATCCGTATTAGCCGCAAACCTACTCTTCTACTACTACAAACTACGCTTCATCATTATCCTTGGAAGACTCCGGTTTGGCTTCATTCTTTGCAAGGGTTTTTTCTGCCATCCAGGCTTTTTCCCTTGTCGCCCACTACGGGAAAGGAGTCCCAGGACTGCTTGTTTCAAGCATTCACTGTGGCTTCCTCTCGTGGTAGGCAAGTATCTTCAACCACGAAGAGAGATTTCTGCTCACGTCGGCATCTCAAGACGGAAGAATTGGAGGATTATCGATCAGGTGAGGAGAGTGGGGAGGAGAGGGAGACGAAATTGGACAATCTCATGCTAAAGGGAGGGTCTCAGGTTTGGAAGTGGACGGATTTGGATATCACATCTCATGTTTTAGGAAGGATCTCAGGTTTGGTATTAGAAGCATTGAGATATCACATCTCATGCTATTGGAAGGATCTCAGGTTTGGTATTAGAAGCATTGAGATATCACATATCATGCTATCAGAAGGGTCTCAGGATTGGAATGGGAAGGAGTCGGATATCACATCTCATGCTAAAGGGAGGGTCTCAGGTTTGGAAGTGGAAGGATTTGGATATCACATCTCATGTTATAGGACGGATCTCAGGTTTGGTATTAGAAGCATTGAGATATCACATCTCATGCTATAGGAATGGTCTCAGGATTGGAATGGGAAGGAGTTGGATATCACATCTCATGCTAAATGAAGGGTCTCAGTTTTGGTAGAAGCATTGAGATAACACATCTCATGCTATAGGAAGGGTCTCAGGATTGGAATGGGAAGGAGTTGGATATCCCAGCTCATGTTATAGGAAGGGTCTCAGGTTTGGTATTAGAAGCATTGAGATATCACATCTCATGCTATAGGAAGGGTCTCAGGATTGGAATGAGAAGGACTTGGATATCCCATCTCATGTTATTGGATGGGTCAAGGTGCGGTATTAGAAGCATTGAGATATCACATTGCATGCTGTAGGAAGGATCTCAGGTTTGGAATGGGAAGGAATTGGATATCACATCTCATGTCATAGGAAGGATCTCAGGTTTGCTATTAGAAGCATTGAGATATCACATCTCATGCTATAGGAATGGTCTCAGGATTGGAATGAGAAGGAGTTGGATATTACATTCTTGCTATAGGATGGGTCTCAGGTTTGGAATGGGAAGGAGTTGGATATCACATATGCAATAGGAAGGGCCTCAGGTTTGGAACGGGAAGGAGTTGGATATCACATCTCATGCTTTAAGAAGGGTCTCAGTTTTGGTATTAGAAGCATTGAGATATCACATCTCATGCTATAGGAAGGGTCTCAGGTTTGGTATTACAAGCATTGTGATATTCCATCTCATGCTATAGGAAGGGTCTCAGGATTGGATTGGGAAGGAGTCGGATATCACAGCTCACGCTATAGGAAGGGTCTCTGGTTTGGAATGGGAAGGATTTGTATATCACATCTCATGCCATAGGAAGGGTCTCAGGTTTCGTATAAGCATTGAGATATCACATCTCTGCTATCGGAAGGATCTCAGGATTGGAATGGGAAGGACTTAGATATCACATCTCATGCTAAAGAAGGGTCTCAGTTTTGGAAGGGGAAGAATTTGGATATCACATCTCATGTTATAGGACGGGTCTCAGGTTTGGTATTAGAAGTATTGAGATATCACACCTCATGGTATAGGAAGGGTTTCCGGATTGGAATGGGGAGGAGTTGGATATCATATCCCATGCTTTAGGAAGGGTCTCAGGATTGGAATGGGAAGGAGTGTGATATCAAATCTCATGCCATAGGAAGGGTCTCTGGTTTGGTATTAGAATCATTGAGATATCACATCTCATGCTATAGAAAGTGTCTGAGGATTGGAATGGGAAGGAGTTGGATATCACATCTCATGCTATAGGAAGGGTCTCAGGTTTGGTAGAAGCATTGAGATATCACATCTCATGCTATAGGAAGAATCTCAGGATTGGAATGGGAAGGAGTTGGATATCACGTCTCATGTTATAGGAAAGGTCTCAGGTTTGGTAGTAGAAACATTGAGATAGCAAATCTCATGCTATAGGAAGGGACGCAGGATTGGACTGGGACGGAGTTTTATATCACATCTCATGCTATAAGAAGGATCCAGGTTTGGTATTAGAAGCATTGAGATATGACATTGCATGCTGTAGGAAGGGTCTCAGGTTTGGAATGGGAAGGAATTGGATATCACATCTCATGCTATAGGAAGGGTCTCAGGTTTCATATTAGAAGCATTGAGATATCAAGTCTCATGGTATAGGAAGGGTCTCAGAATTGGAATGGGAAGGAGTTGGATATCACATCTCAAGCTATAGGAAGGGTCTAAGGATTGGAATGGGAAGGAGTTTGATATCACATCTCATGCCATAGTATGGGTCTCAGGTTTGGTAGAAGCATTGAGATATCACATCTCATGCTATCGGTACGGTCTCAGGTTTGGATTGGGAAGGAGTCGGATATCACATCTCATGCTATAGGAAGGGTCTCAGGTTTGGAATGGGAAGGATTTGTATATCACATCTCTTGCTCTAGGAAGGGTCTCAGGTTTGGTAGAAGCATTGAGATATCACATCTCATGCTATAGGAAGGGTCTCAGGATTGGAATCGGAAGGAGTAATATATGACATCTCATGTCTTAGGAAGGGTCTCAGGTTTGGTATAAGCATTGATATATCACATCTCTGCTATCGGAAGGGTCTCGGGATTGGAATGGGAAGGAGTTGGATATCCTATCTCATGTTATAGGAAGGGTCTCAGGTTTGGTATTAGAAGCATTGAGATATCACATCTCATGTTATAGGAAGGGTCTCAGGATTGGAATGGGAAGGACTTGGATATCACATCTCATGCTATAGGGAGGGTCTCAGGTTTCATATTAGAAGCATTGAGATATCACATCTCATGCTATCGGAAGGGTCTCAGGATTGAAATGGGAAGAAGTTGGATATCACATCTCATGCTAAAGGAAGGGTCTCAGGCTTGGAAGGGGAAGGATTAGGATATTACATCTCATGTTATAGGACGGGTCTCAGGTTTAGTATTAGAAGCATTGAGATATCACATCTCATGGTATAGGAAGGGTCTCAGGATTGGATTGGGAAGTAGTTGGATATCCCATCCCATGCTATAGGAAGGGTCTCAGGTTTGGTATTAGAAGCATTGAGATATCACATCTCATGGTATAGGAAGGGTCTCAGAATTGGAATGGGAAGGAGTTGGATATCACATCTCATGCCATAATATGCGTCTCAGGTTTGGTAGAAGCATTGAGATATCACATCTCATGCTATCAGAAGGGTCTCAGGTTGGAATGGGAAGGAGTTTGATATCACATCTCATGTTATAGGAAGGGTCTCAGGATTGGAATGGGAAGGACTTGGATATCACATCTCATGCTATAGGAAGGCTCTCAGGTTTGGAAAGGGAAGGAGTTGGATATCACATTTCATGTTAGAGGAAGGATCTCAGGTTTGGTATTAGAGGCATTGAGATATCACATCTCATGCTATCGGAAGGGTCTCAGGATTGGAATGGGAAGGAGTTGGATATCACATCTCATGCTATAGGAAGGGTCTCAGGTTTGGGACTGGAAGGAGTTGGATATCACATCTCATGCTATAGGGAGGGTCTCAGGTTTGGAAGGGGATTTGGATATCACATCTCATGTTATAGGAAGGATCTCAGGTTTGGTATTAGAAGCATTGAGATATCACATCTCATGCTATCGGATGGGTTTCAGTATTGGAATGGGAAGGAGTTGGATATCACATCTCATGCTATAGGAAGGGTCTCAGGTTTGGAACTGGAAGGAGTTGGATATCACATCTCATGTTATAGGAAGCGTCTCAGGTTTGGTATAAGCATTGAGATATCACATCTCTGCTATCGGAAGTGTCTCAGGATTGGAATGGGAAGGAGTTGGATATCCCATCTCATGTTATAGGACGGGTCTCAGGTTTGGTATTAGAATCATTGAGATATCACATTGCATGCTGTAGGAAGGGTCTAATGATTGGAATGGGAAGGACTTGGATATCACATCTCATGCTTTAGGTAGGCTCTCAGGTTTGGAAAGGGAAGGAGTTGGATATCACATTTCATGTTAGAGGAAGGATCTCAGGTTTGGTATTAGAGGCATTGAGATATAACATCTCATGCTATAGGAAGGGTCTGAGGATTGGAATGGGAAAGAGTTGGATATCACATCTCATGCTATAGGAAGGGTCTCAGGTTTGGTATAAGCATTGAGATATCACATCTCATGCTATAGGAAGGGTCTCAGGATTGGAATGGGAAGGAGTTGGATATCACATCTCAAGCTATAGGAAGGGTCTCAGGATTAGAATGGGAAAGAGTTGGATATCACATCTCATGCTATAGGAAGGGTCTCAGGTTTGATATAAGCATTGAGATATCATATTGCATGCTGTAGGAAGGGTCTAAGGATTGGAATGGGAAGGACTTGGATATCACATCTCATGCTATAGGTAGGCTCTCAGGTTTGGAAAGGGAAGGAGTTGGATATCACATTTCATGTTAGAGGAAGGATCTCAGGTTTGGTATTAGAGGAATTGAGATATCACATCTCATGCTATAGGAAGGGTCTGAGGATTGGAATGGGAAGGAGTTGGATATCACATCCCATGCTATAGGAAGGGTCTCAGGTTTGGTATAAGCATTGAGATATCACATCTCATGCTATAGGAAGGGTCTCAGGATTGGAATGGGAAGGAGTTGGATATCACATCTCAAGCTATAGGAAGGGTCTCAGGATTGGAATGGGAAGGAGTTTGATATCACATCTCATGCCATAGTATGGGTCTCAGGTTTGGTAGAAGCATTGGGATATCACATCTCATGCTATCGGAAGGGTATCAGGATTGGATTTGGAAGGAGTTGGATATCCCATCTCATGCTATAGGAAGGGTCTCATGTTGGAATGGGAAGGAGTTGGATATCACATCTCAAGCCATAGGAAGGGTCTCAGGTTTGGTATTAGAAGCATTGAGATATCAAGTCTCATGGTATAGGAAGGGACTCAGCATTGGAATGGGAAGGAGTTGTATATGACATCTCATGCCATGGGAAAGGTCTCAGGTTTGGTATTAGCATTGAGATATCACATCTCTGCTATCGGAAGGGTCTCAGGATTGGAATGGGAAGGAGTTGGATATCCCATCTCATGTTATAGGAAGGGTCTCAGGTTTGGTATTAGAAGCATGGAGATATCACATCTCAAGCTATAGGAAGGGTCTCAGGATTGGAATGGGAAGGACTTGGATATCCCATCTCATGTTATTGGACGGGTCTCAGGTGTGGTATTAGAAGCATTGAGATATCACATCGCATGCTGTAGGAAGGGTCTCAGGTTTGGAATTGGAAGGAATTGGATATCACATCTCATGTCATAGGAAGGAACTCAGGTTTGCTATTAGAAGCATTGAGATATCACATCTCATGCTATAGGAATGGTCTCAGGATTGGAATGAGAAGGAGTTGGATATTACATTCTTGCTATAGGATGGGTCTCAGGTTTGGAACGGGAAGGAGTTGGATATCACATCTCATGCTTTAAGAAGGGTCTCAGTTTTGGTATTAGAAGCATTGAGATATCACATCTCATGCTATAGGAAGGGTCTCAGGTTTGGTATTACAAGCATTGTGATATTACATCTCATGTTATAGGAAGGGTCTCAGGATTGGATTGGGAAGGAGTCGGATATCACAGCTCACGCTATAGGAAGGGTCTCAGGTTTGGAATGGGAAGGATTTGTATATCACATCTCTTGCTATAGGAAGGGCCTCAGGTTTGGTATGAGAAACATTGAGATATCACATCTCATGGTATAGGAAGGATCTCAGGATTGTAATAGGAAGGAGTTGGATATCACATCTCATGTTATAGGAAGGATATCAGGTTTGGTATTAGAAGCATTGAGATATCATATCTCATGCTATAGGAAGGGTCTCAGGATTGGAATGGGAAGGAGTTGGATATCACATCTCATGCTATAGGAAGGGTCTCAGGTTTGGTAAAAGCATTGAGATATCACATCTCATGCTATAGGAAGTGTCTCAGGATTGGATTGGGAAGGAGAAGTATATGGCATCTCATGCCATAGGAAGGGTCTCAGGTTTGGTATTACAAGCATTGTGATATTACATCTCATGCTATAGGAAGGGTCTCAGGATTGGATTGGGAAGGAGTCGGATATCACAGCTCACGCTATAGGAAGGGTCTCAGGTTTGGAATGGGAAGGATTTGTATATCACATCTCTTGCTATAGGAAGGGCCTCAGGTTTGGTATGAGAAACATTGAGATATCACATCTCATGGTATAGGAAGGATCTCAGGATTGGAATAGGAAGGAGTTGGATATCACATCTCATGCTATAGGAAGGGTCTCAGGTTTGGTAGAAGCATTGAGATGTCACGTCTCATGCTATAGGAAGGGTCTCAGGATTGGAATAGGAAGGAGTTGGATATCACATCTCATGCTATATGAAGGGACTCAGGTGTGGTATTACAAGCATTGTGATATTACATCTCATGCTATAGGAAGGGTCTCAGGATTGGATTGGGAAGGAGTTGGATATCACATCTCATGCTAAAGGAAAGGTCTCAGGTTTGGAAGGGGAAGGATATGGATCTCACATATGTTTTAGGACGGGTCTCAGGTTTGGTATTAGAAGCATTGAGATATCACATCTCATGGTATAGGAAGGGTCTCAGGATTGGAATGGGAAGGAGTTGGATTGCACATCTCAAGCTATCTCAGGATTGGAATGGGAGGGAGTTTGATATCACATCTCTAGCTATAGGAAGGGTCTCAGGTTTGGAAAGGGAATGATTTGGATTTCACATCTCATGTTATAGGATGGTTCTCATGTTTGGTTTTAGAAGCATTGAGATATCACATCTCATGCTATCGGAAGGGTCTCCGTTTTGGAAAGGGAATGATTTGGATTTCACATCTCATGTTATAGGATGGTTCTCATGTTTGGTTTTAGAAGCATTGAGATATCACATCTCATGCTATCGGAAGGGTCTCAGGTTTGGAATGGGAAGCAGTTGGATATCACATTTCATGCTATAGGAAGGATCTCAGGTTTGGTATTAGAAGCATTGAGATATCACATCTCATGCTATCGGAACGGTCTCAGGTTTGGAACTGGAAGGAGTTGGATATCACATCTCATGCTATAGGGAGGGTCTCAGGTTTGGAAGGGGATTTGGATATCACATCTCATGTTATAGGAAGGATCTCAGGTTTGGTATTAGAAGCATTGAGATATCACATCTCATGCTATCGGATGGGTCTCAGGATTGGAATGGGAAGGAGGTGGATATCACATCTCATGCTATAGGAAGGGTCTCAGGTTTGGAACTGGAAGGAGTTGGATATCACATCTCATGTTATAGGAAGCGTCTCAGGTTTGGTATAAGCATTGAGATATCACATCTCATGCTATAGGAAGGGACTCAGGATTGGAATGGGAAGGACTTGGATATCACATCTCATGCTATAGGTAGGCTCTCAGGTTTGGAAAGGGAAGGAGTTGGATATCACATTTCATGTTAGAGGAAGGATCTCAGGTTTGGTATTAGAGGCATTGAGATATCACATCTCATGCTATAGGAAGGGTCTCAGGATTGGAATGGGAAGGAGTTGGATATCACATCTCATGATATAGGAAGGGTCTCAGGTTTGGTATAAGCATTGAGATATCACATCTCATGCTATAGGAAGGGTCTCAGGATTGGAATGGGAAGGAGTTGGATATCACATCTCAAGCTATAGGAAGGGTCTCAGGATTGGAATGGGAAGGAGTTTGATATCACATCTCATGCCATAATATGGGTCTCAAGTTTGGTAGAAGCATTGGGATATCACATCTCATGCTATCGGAAGGGTATCAGGATTGGATTTGGAAGGAGTTGGATATCCCATCTCATGGTATAGGAAGGGACTCAGGTTGGAATGGGAAGGAGTTGGATATCACATCTCAAGACATAGGAAGGGTTTCAGGTTTGGTATTAGAAGCATTGAGATATAAAGTCTCATGGTATAGGAAGGGTCTCCGAATTGGAATGGGAAGGAGTTGGGTATCACATCTCAAGCTATAGGAAGGGTCTCAGGATTGGAATGGGAAGGAGTTGTATATGACATCTCATGCCATAGGAAAGGTCTCAGGTTTGGTATAAGCATTCAGATATCACATCTCTGCTATCGGAAGGGTCTCAGGATTGGAATGGGAAGGAGTTGGATATCCCATCTCATGTTATAGGAAGCGTCTCAGGTTTGGTATAAGCATTGAGATATCACATCTCTGCTATAGGAAGTGTCTCAGGATTGGAATGGGAAGGAGTTGGATATCCCATCTCATGTTATAGGACGGGTCTCAGGTTTGGTATAAGCATTGAGATATCACATCTCTGCTATCGGAAGGGTCTCAGGATTGGAATGGGAAGGAGTTGGACATCCCATCTCATGTTATAGGAAGCGTCTCAGGTTTGGTATAAGCATTGAGATATCACATCTCTGCTATCGGAAGTGTCTCAGGATTGGAATGGAAAGGCGTTGGATATCACATCTCATGCTATAGGAAGGGTCTCAGGTTTGGTATCAGCATTGAGATATCACATTGCATGCTGTAGGAAGGGTCTAAGGATTGGAATGGGAAGAACTTGGATATCACATCTCATGCTATAGGTAGGCTCTCAGGTTTGGAAAGGGAAGGAGTTGGATATCACATTTCATGTTAGAGGAAGGATCTCAGGTTTGGTATTAGAGGCATTGAGATATCACATCTCATGCTATAGGAAGGGTCTCAGGATTGGAATGGGAAGGAGTTGGTTATCACATCTCATGCTATAGGAAGGGTCTCAGAATTGGAATGGGAAGGAGTTGGATATCACATCTCAAGCTATAGGAAGGGTCTCAGGATTGGAATGGGAAGGAGTTTGATATCACATCTTATGCCATAGTATGGGTCTCAGGTTTGGTAGAAGCATTGGGATATCACATCTCATGCTATCGGAAGGGTATCAGGATTGGATTTGGAAGGAGTTGGATATCCCATCTCATGCTATAGGAAGGGTCTCAGGTTGGAATGGGAAGGAGTTGGATATCACATCTCAAGCCATAGGAAGGGTCTCAGGTTTGGTATTAGAAGGATTGAGATATAAAGTCTTATGGTATAGGAAGTGTCTCAGAATTGGAATGGGAAGGAGTTGGGTATCACATCTCAAGCTATAGGAAGGGTCTCAGGATTGGAATGGGAAGGAGTTGGATATCCCATCTCATGTTATAGGAAGGGTCTCAGGTTTGGTATTAGAAGCATTGAGATATCACATCTCATGCTATAGGAAGGGTCTCAGGATTGGAATGGGAAGGACTTGGATATCCCATCTCATGTTATTGGACGGGTCTCAGGTGTGGTATTAGAAGCATTGAGATATCACATTGCATGCTGTAGGAAGGGTCTCAGGTTTGGAATTGGAAGGAATTGGATATCACATCTCATGTCATAGGAAGGAACTCAGGTTTGCTATTAGAAGCATTGAGATATTACATCTCATGCTTTAAGAAGGGTCTCGGTTTTGGTATTAGAAGCATTGAGATATCACATCTCATGCTATAGGAAGGGTCTCAGAATTGGAATGGGAAGGAGTTGGATATCACATCTCAAGCTATAGGAAGGGTCTCAGGATTGGATTGGGAAGGAGTCGGATATCACAGCTCACGCTATAGGAAGGGTCTCAGGTTTGGAATGGGAAGGATTTGTATATCACATCTCTTGCTATAGGAAGGGCCTCAGGTGTGGTATGAGAAACATTGAGATATCACATCTCATGGTATAGGAAGGATCTCAGGATTGGAATAGGAAGGAGTTGGATATCACATCTCATGTTATAGGAAGGATATCAGGTTTGGTATTAGAAGCATTGAGATATCATATCTCATGCTATAGGAAGGGTCTCAGGATTGGAATGGGAAGGAGTTGGATATCACATCTCATGCTATAGGAAGGGTATCAGGTTTGGTAGAAGCATTGAGATATCACATCTCATGCTATAGGAAGGGTCTCAGGATTGGAATGGGAAGGAGAAGTATATGACATCTCATGCCATAGGAAGGGTCTCAGGTTTGGTATAAGCATTGAGATATCACATCTCTGCTATCGGAAGTGTCTCGGGATTGGAATGGGAAGGAGTTGGATATCCCATCTCATGCTATAGGAAGGGTCTCAGGTTTGGTATTAGAAGCATTGAGATGTCACGTCTCATGCTATAGGAAAGGTCTCAGGATTGGAATAGGAACGAGTTGGATATCACATCTCATGCTATATGAAGGGACTCAGGTGTGGTATTACAAGCATTGTGATATTACATCTCATGCTATAGGAAGGGGTCTCAGGATTGGATTGGGAAGGAGTCGGATATCACATCTCATGCTATAGGAAGGGTCTCAGGTTTGGAATGGGAAGTAGTTGGATACACATCTCATGTTATAGGAAGGATCTCAGGTTTGGTATTAGAAGCATTGAGATATCACATATCATGCTATAGGAAGTGTCTCAGGATTGGAATAGGAAGGAGTTGGATATCACATCTCATGCTAAAGGAAAGGTCTCAGGTTTGGAAGGGGAAGGATTTGGATCTCACATATGTTTTAGGACGGGTCTCAGGTTTGGTATTAGAAGCATTGAGATATCATATCTCATGGTATAGGAAGGGTCTCAGGATTGGATTTGGATGGAGTTGGATATCCCATCTCATGCTATAGGAAGGGTCTCCGGTTGGAATGGGAAGGAGTTGGATATCACATCTCATGTTATAGGAAGGGTCTCAGGATTGGAATGGGAAGGACTTGGATATCACATCTCATGCTATAGGAAGGCTCTCAGGTTTGGAAAGGGAAGGAGTTGGATATCACATTTCATGTTAGAGGAAGGATCTCAGGTTTGGTATTAGAGGCATTGAGATATCACATCTCATGCTATCGGAAGGGTCTCAGGATTGGAATGGGAAGGAGTTGGATATCACATCTCATGCTATAGGAAGGGTCTCAGGTTTGGAACTGGAAGGAGTTGTATATCACATCTCATGCTATAGGGAGGGTCACAGGTTAGGAAGGGGATTTGGATATCACATCTCATGTTATAGGAAGGATCTCAGGTTTGGTATTAGAAGCATTGAGATATCACATCTCATGCTATCGGATGGGTTTCAGGATTGGAATGGGAAGGAGTTGGATATCACATCTCATGCTATAGGAAGGGTCTCAGGTTTGGAACTGGAAGGAGTTGGATATCACATCTCATCTTATAGGAAGCGTCTCAGGTTTGGTATAAGCATTGAGATATCACATCTCTGCTATCGGAAGTGTCTCAGGATTGGAATGGGAAGGAGTTGGATATCCCATCTCATGTTATAGGACGGGTCTCAGGTTTGGTATTAGAATCATTGAGATATCACATTGCATGCTGTAGGAAGGGTCTAAGGATTGGAATGGGAAGGACTTGGATATCACATCTCATGCTTTAGGTAGGCTCTCAGGTTTGGAAAGGGAAGGAGTTGGATATCACATTTCATGTTAGAGGAAGGATCTCAGGTTTGGTATTAGAGGCATTGAGATATCACATCTCATGCTATAGGAAGGGTCTCAGGATTAGAATGGGAAAGAGTTGGATATCACATCTCATGCTATAGGAAGGGTCTCAGGTTTGATATAAGTATTGAGATATCATATTGCATGCTGTAGGAAGGGTCTAAGGATTTGAATGGGAAGGACTTGGATATCACATCTCATGCTATAGGTAGGCTCTCAGGTTTGGAAAGGGAAGGAGTTGGATATCACATTTCATGTTAGAGGAAGGATCTCAGGTTTGGTATTAGAGGCATTGAGATATCACATCTCATGCTATAGGAAGGGTCTCAGGATTGGAATGGGAAGGAGTTGGATATCACATCTCATGCTATAGGAAGGGTCTCAGGTTTGGTATAAGCATTGAGATATCACATCTCATGCTATAGGAAGGGTCTCAGGATTGGAATGGGAAGGAGTTGGATATCACATCTCAAGCTATAGGAAGGGTCTCAGGATTGGAATGGGGAGGAGTTTGATATCACATCTCATGCCATAGTATGGGTCCCAGGTTTGGTAGAAGCATTGGGATATCACATCTCATGCTATTGGAAGGGTATCAGGATTGGATTTGGAAGGAGTTGGATATCCCATCTCATGCTATAGGAAGGGTCTCAGGTTGGAATGGGAAGGAGTTGGATATCACATCTCAAGCCATAGGAAGGGTCTCAGGTTTGGTATTAGAAGCATTGAGATATCAAGTCTCATGGTATAGGAAGGGTCTCAGCATTGGAATGGGAAGGAGTTGTATATGACATCTCATGCCATGGGAAAGGTCTCAGGTTTGGTATTAGCATTGAGATATCACATCTCTGCTATCGGAAGGGTCTCAGGATTGGAATGGGAAGGAGTTGGATATCCCATCTCATGTTATAGGAAGGGTCTCAGGTTTGGTATTAGAAGCATGGAGATATCACATCTCAAGCTATAGGAAGGGTCTCAGGATTGGAATGGGAAGGACTTGGATATCCCATCTCATGTTATTGGACGGGTCTCAGGTGTGGTATTAGAAGCATTGAGATATCACATCGCATACTGTAGGAAGGGTCTCAGGTTTGGAATTGGAAGGAATTGGATATCACATCTCATGTCATAGGAAGGAACTCAGGTTTGCTATTAGAAGCATTGAGATATCACATCTCATGCTATAGGAATGGTCTCAGGATTGGAATGAGAAGGAGTTGGATATTACATTCTTGCTATAGGATGGGTCTCAGGTTTGGAATGGGAAGGAGTTGGATATCACATATGCTATAGGAAGGGCCTCAGGTTTGGAACGGGAAGGAGTTGGATATCACATCTCATGCTTTAAGAAGGGTCTCAGTTTTGGTATTAGAAGCATTGAGATATCACATCTCATGCTATAGGAAGGGTCTCAGGTTTGGTATTACAAGCATTGTGATATTACATCTCATGCTATAGGAAGAGTCTCAGGATTGGATTGGGAAGGAGTCGGATATCACAGCTCACGCTATAGGAAGGGTCTCAGGTTTGGAATGGGAAGGATTTGTATATCACATCTCTTGCTATAGGAAGGGCCTATGGTTTGGTATGAGAAACATTGAGATATCACATCTCATGGTATAGGAAGGATCTCAGGATTGGAATAGGAAGGAGTTGGATATCACATCTCGTGTTATAGGAAGGATATCAGGTTTGGTATTAGAAGCATTGAGATATCATATCTCATGCTATAGGAAGGGTCTCAGGATTGGAATGGGAAGGAGTTGGATATCACATCTCATGCTATAGGAAGGGTCTCAGGTTTGGTAGAAGCATTGAGATATCACATCTCATGCTATAGGAAGTGTCTCAGGATTGGATTGGGAAGGAGAAGTATATGGCATCTCATGCCATAGGAAGGGTCTCAGGTTTGGTATTACAAGCATTGTGATATTACATCTCATGCTATAGGAAGGGTCTCAGGATTGGATTGGGAAGGAGTCGGATATCACAGCTCACGCTATAGGAAGGGTCTCAGGTTTGGAATGGGAAGGATTTGTATATCACATCTCTTGCTATAGGAAGGGCCTCAGGTTTGGTATGAGAAACATTGAGATATCACATCTCATGGTATAGGAAGGATCTCAGGATTGGAATAGAAAGGAGTTGGATATCACATCTCATGCTATAGGAAGGGTCTCAGGTTTGGTAGAAGCATTGAGATGTCACGTCTCATGCTATAGGAAGGGTCTCAGGATTGGAATAGGAAGGAGTTGGATATCACATCTCATGCTATATGAAGGGACTCAGGTGTGGTATTACAAGCATTGTGATATTACATCTCATGCTATAGGAAGGGTCTCAGGATTGGATTGGGAAGGAGTCGGATATCACATCTCATGCTATAGGAAGGGTCTCAGGTTTGGTATTAGAAGCATTGAGATATCACATATCATGCTATAGGAAGGGTCTCAGGATTGGAATGGGAAGGAGTTGGATATCACATCTCATGCTAAAGGAAAGGTCTCAGGTTTGGAAGGGGAAGGATATGGATCTCACATATGTTTTAGGACGGGTCTCCGGTTTGGTATTAGAAGCATTGAGATATCACATCTCATGGTATAGGAAGGGTCTCAGGATTGGAATGGGAAGGAGTTGGATTGCACATCTCAAGCTATCTCAGGATTGGAATGGGAGGGAGTTTGATATCACATCTCTAGCTATAGGTAGGCTCTCAGGTTTGGAAAGGGAAGGAGTTGGATATCACATTTCATGTTAGAGGAAGGATCTCAGGTTTGGTATTAGAGGCATTGAGATATCACATCTCATGCTATAGGAAGGGTCTCAGGATTGGAATGGGAAGGAGTTGGATATCACATCACATGCTATAGGAAGGGTCTCAGGTTTGGTATAAGCATTGAGATATCACATCTCATGCTATAGGAAGGGTCTCAGGATTGGAATGGGAAGGAGTTGGATATCACATCTCAAGCTATAGGAAGGGTCTCAGGATTGGAATGGGGAGGAGTTTGATATCACATCTCATGCCATAGTATGGGTCCCAGGTTTGGTAGAAGCATTGGGATATCACATCTCATGCTATTGGAAGGGTATCAGGATTGGATTTGGAAGGAGTTGGATATCCCATCTCATGCTATAGGAAGGGTCTCAGGTTGGAATGGGAAGGAGTTGGATATCACATCTCAAGCCATAGGAAGGGTCTCAGGTTTGGTATTAGAAGCATTGAGATATCAAGTCTCATGGTATAGGAAGGGTCTCAGCATTGGAATGGGAAGGAGTTGTATATGACATCTCATGCCATGGGAAAGGTCTCAGGTTTGGTATTAGCATTGAGATATCACATCTCTGCTATCGGAAGGGTCTCAGGATTGGAATGGGAAGGAGTTGGATATCCCATCTCATGTTATAGGAAGGGTCTCAGGTTTGGTATTAGAAGCATGGAGATATCACATCTCAAGCTATAGGAAGGGTCTCAGGATTGGAATGGGAAGGACTTGGATATCCCATCTCATGTTATTGGACGGGTCTCAGGTGTGGTATTAGAAGCATTGAGATATCACATCGCATACTGTAGGAAGGGTCTCAGGTTTGGAATTGGAAGGAATTGGATATCACATCTCATGTCATAGGTAGGAACTCAGGTTTGCTATTAGAAGCATTGAGATATCACATCTCATGCTATAGGAATGGTCTCAGGATTGGAATGAGAAGGAGTTGGATATTACATTCTTGCTATAGGATGGGTCTCAGGTTTGGAATGGGAAGGAGTTGGATATCACATATGCTATAGGAAGGGCCTCAGGTTTGGAACGGGAAGGAGTTGGATATCACATCTCATGCTTTAAGAAGGGTCTCAGTTTTGGTATTAGAAGCATTGAGATATCACATCTCATGCTATAGGAAGGGTCTCAGGTTTGGTATTACAAGCATTGTGATATTACATCTCATGCTATAGGAAGAGTCTCAGGATTGGATTGGGAAGGAGTCGGATATCACAGCTCACGCTATAGGAAGGGTCTCAGGTTTGGAATGGGAAGGATTTGTATATCACATCTCTTGCTATAGGAAGGGCCTATGGTTTGGTATGAGAAACATTGAGATATCACATCTCATGGTATAGGAAGGATCTCAGGATTGGAATAGGAAGGAGTTGGATATCACATCTCATGTTATAGGAAGGATATCAGGTTTGGTATTAGAAGCATTGAGATATCATATCTCATGCTATAGGAAGGGTCTCAGGATTGGAATGGGAAGGAGTTGGATATCACATCTCATGCTATAGGAAGGGTCTCAGGTTTGGTAGAAGCATTGAGATATCACATCTCATGCTATAGGAAGTGTCTCAGGATTGGATTGGGAAGGAGAAGTATATGGCATCTCATGCCATAGGAAGGGTCTCAGGTTTGGTATTACAAGCATTGTGATATTACATCTCATGCTATAGGAAGGGTCTCAGGATTGGATTGGGAAGGAGTCGGATATCACAGCTCACGCTATAGGAAGGGTCTCAGGTTTGGAATGGGAAGGATTTGTATATCACATCTCTTGCTATAGGAAGGGCCTCAGGTTTGGTATGAGAAACATTGAGATATCACATCTCATGGTATAGGAAGGATCTCAGGATTGGAATAGAAAGGAGTTGGATATCACATCTCATGCTATAGGAAGGGTCTCAGGTTTGGTAGAAGCATTGAGATGTCACGTCTCATGCTATAGGAAGGGTCTCAGGATTGGAATAGGAAGGAGTTGGATATCACATCTCATGCTATATGAAGGGACTCAGGTGTGGTATTACAAGCATTGTGATATTACATCTCATGCTATAGGAAGGGTCTCAGGATTGGATTGGGAAGGAGTCGGATATCACATCTCATGCTATAGGAAGGGTCTCAGGTTTGGTATTAGAAGCATTGAGATATCACATATCATGCTATAGGAAGGGTCTCAGGATTGGAATGGGAAGGAGTTGGATATCACATCTCATGCTAAAGGAAAGGTCTCAGGTTTGGAAGGGGAAGGATATGGATCTCACATATGTTTTAGGACGGGTCTCCGGTTTGGTATTAGAAGCATTGAGATATCACATCTCATGGTATAGGAAGGGTCTCAGGATTGGAATGGGAAGGAGTTGGATTGCACATCTCAAGCTATCTCAGGATTGGAATGGGAGGGAGTTTGATATCACATCTCTAGCTATAGGAAGGGTCTCAGGTTTGGAAAGGGAATGATTTGGATTTCACATCTCATGTTATAGGATGGTTCTCATGTTTGGTTTTAGAAGCATTGAGATATCACATCTCATGCTATCGGAAGGGTCTCCGTTTTGGAAAGGGAATGATTTGGATTTCACATCTCATGTTATAGGATGGTTCTCATGTTTGGTTTTAGAAGCATTGAGATATCACATCTCATGCTATCGGAAGGGTCTCAGGTTTGGAATGGGAAGCAGTTGGATATCACCGTTCATGCTATAGGAAGGATCTCAGGATTGGAATAGAAAGGAGTCGGATATCACAGCTCACGCTATAGGAAGGGTCTCAGGTTTGGAATGGGAAGGATTTGTATATCACATCTCTTGCTATAGGAAGGGCCTCAGGTTTGGTATGAGAAACATTGAGATATCA
Organism: Ambystoma mexicanum; assembly: GCF_040938575.1. Classification (NCBI taxonomy): domain Eukaryota; kingdom Metazoa; phylum Chordata; class Amphibia; order Caudata; family Ambystomatidae; genus Ambystoma; species Ambystoma mexicanum. The sequence goes on from NC_090938.1 coordinate 290,512,241, forward strand.
CATCTCATGGTATAGGAAGGATCTCAGGATTGGAATAGAAAGGAGTTGGATATCACATCTCATGCTATAGGAAGGGTCTCAGGTTTGGTAGAAGCATTGAGATGTCACGTCTCATGCTATAGGAAGGGTCTCAGGATTGGAATAGGAAGGAGTTGGATATCACATCTCATGCTATATGAAGGGACTCAGGTGTGGTATTACAAGCATTGTGATATTACATCTCATGCTATAGGAAGGGTCTCAGGATTGGATTGGGAAGGAGTCGGATATCACATCTCATGCTATAGGAAGGGTCTCAGGTTTGGTATTAGAAGCATTGAGATATCACATATCATGCTATAGGAAGGGTCTCAGGATTGGAATGGGAAGGAGTTGGATATCACATCTCATGCTAAAGGAAAGGTCTCAGGTTTGGAAGGGGAAGGATATGGATCTCACATATGTTTTAGGACGGGTCTCAGGTTTGGTATTAGAAGCATTGAGATATCACATCTCATGGTATAGGAAGGGTCTCAGGATTGGAATGGGAAGGAGTTGGATTGCACATCTCAAGCTATCTCAGGATTGGAATGGGAGGGAGTTTGATATCACATCTCTAGCTATAGGAAGGGTCTCAGGTTTGGAAAGGGAATGATTTGGATTTCACATCTCATGTTATAGGATGGTTCTCATGTTTGGTTTTAGAAGCATTGAGATATCACATCTCATGCTATCGGAAGGGTCTCCGTATTGGAAAGGGAATGATTTGGATTTCACATCTCATGTTATAGGATGGTTCTCATGTTTGGTTTTAGAAGCATTGAGATATCACATCTCATGCTATCGGAAGGGTCTCAGGTTTGGAATGGGAAGGAGTTGGATATCACATATGCTATAGGAAGGGCCTCAGGTTTGGAACGGGAAGGAGTTGGATATCACATCTCATGCTTTAAGAAGGGTCTCAGTTTTGGTATTAGAAGCATTGAGATATCACATCTCATGCTATAGGAAGGGTCTCAGGTTTGGTATTACAAGCATTGTGATATTACATCTCATGCTATAGGAAGAGTCTCAGGATTGGATTGGGAAGGAGTCGGATATCACAGCTCACGCTATAGGAAGGGTCTCAGGTTTGGAATGGGAAGGATTTGTATATCACATCTCTTGCTATAGGAAGGGCCTATGGTTTGGTATGAGAAACATTGAGATATCACATCTCATGGTATAGGAAGGATCTCAGGATTGGAATAGGAAGGAGTTGGATATCACATCTCGTGTTATAGGAAGGATATCAGGTTTGGTATTAGAAGCATTGAGATATCATATCTCATGCTATAGGAAGGGTCTCAGGATTGGAATGGGAAGGAGTTGGATATCACATCTCATGCTATAGGAAGGGTCTCAGGTTTGGTAGAAGCATTGATATATCACATCTCATGCTATAGGAAGTGTCTCAGGATTGGATTGGGAAGGAGAAGTATATGGCATCTCATGCCATAGGAAGGGTCTCAGGTTTGGTATTACAAGCATTGTGATATTACATCTCATGCTATAGGAAGGGTCTCAGGATTGGATTGGGAAGGAGTCGGATATCACAGCTCACGCTATAGGAAGGGTCTCAGGTTTGGAATGGGAAGGATTAGTATATCACATCTCTTGCTATAGGAAGGGCCTCAGGTTTGGTATGAGAAACATTGAGATATCACATCTCATGGTATAGGAAGGATCTCAGGATTGGAATAGAAAGGAGTTGGATATCACATCTCATGCTATAGGAAGGGTCTCAGGTTTGGTAGAAGCATTGAGATGTCACGTCTCATGCTATAGGAAGGGTCTCAGGATTGGAATAGGAAGGAGTTGGATATCACATCTCATGCTATATGAAGGGACTCAGGTGTGGTATTACAAGCATTGTGATATTACATCTCATGCTATAGGAAGGGTCTCAGGATTGGATTGGGAAGGAGTCGGATATCACATCTCATGCTATAGGAAGGGTCTCAGGTTTGGTATTAGAAGCATTGAGATATCACATATCATGCTATAGGAAGGGTCTCAGGATTGGAATGGGAAGGAGTTGGATATCACATCTCATGCTAAAGGAAAGGTCTCAGGTTTGGAAGGGGAAGGATATGGATCTCACATATGTTTTAGGACGGGTCTCCGGTTTGGTATTAGAAGCATTGAGATATCACATCTCATGGTATAGGAAGGGTCTCAGGATTGGAATGGGAAGGAGTTGGATTGCACATCTCAAGCTATCTCAGGATTGGAATGGGAGGGAGTTTGATATCACATCTCTAGCTATAGGTAGGCTCTCAGGTTTGGAAAGGGAAGGAGTTGGATATCACATTTCATGTTAGAGGAAGGATCTCAGGTTTGGTATTAGAGGCATTGAGATATCACATCTCATGCTATAGGAAGGGTCTCAGGATTGGAATGGGAAGGAGTTGGATATCACATCTCATGCTATAGGAAGGGTCTCAGATTTGGTATAAGCATTGAGATATCACATCTCATGCTATAGGAAGGGTCTCAGGATTGGAATGGGAAGGAGTTGGATATCACATCTCAAGCTATAGGAAGGGTCTCAGGATTGGAATGGGGAGGAGTTTGATATCACATCTCATGCCATAGTATGGGTCCCAGGTTTGGTAGAAGCATTGGGATATCACATCTCATGCTATTGGAAGGGTATCAGGATTGGATTTGGAAGGAGTTGGATATCCCATCTCATGCTATAGGAAGGGTCTCAGGTTGGAATGGGAAGGAGTTGGATATCACATCTCAAGCCATAGGAAGGGTCTCAGGTTTGGTATTAGAAGCATTGAGATATCAAGTCTCATGGTATAGGAAGGGTCTCAGCATTGGAATGGGAAGGAGTTGTATATGACATCTCATGCCATGGGAAAGGTCTCAGGTTTGGTATTAGCATTGAGATATCACATCTCTGCTATCGGAAGGGTCTCAGGATTGGAATGGGAAGGAGTTGGATATCCCATCTCATGTTATAGGAAGGGTCTCAGGTTTGGTATTAGAAGCATGGAGATATCACATCTCAAGCTATAGGAAGGGTCTCAGGATTGGAATGGGAAGGACTTGGATATCCCATCTCATGTTATTGGACGGGTCTCAGGTGTGGTATTAGAAGCATTGAGATATCACATCGCATACTGTAGGAAGGGTCTCAGGTTTGGAATTGGAAGGAATTGGATATCACATCTCATGTCATAGGAAGGAACTCAGGTTTGCTATTAGAAGCATTGAGATATCACATCTCATGCTATAGGAATGGTCTCAGGATTGGAATGAGAAGGAGTTGGATATTACATTCTTGCTATAGGATGGGTCTCAGGTTTGGAATGGGAAGGAGTTGGATATCACATATGCTATAGGAAGGGCCTCAGGTTTGGAACGGGAAGGAGTTGGATATCACATCTCATGCTTTAAGAAGGGTCTCAGTTTTGGTATTAGAAGCATTGAGATATCACATCTCATGCTATAGGAAGGGTCTCAGGTTTGGTATTACAAGCATTGTGATATTACATCTCATGCTATAGGAAGAGTCTCAGGATTGGATTGGGAAGGAGTCGGATATCACAGCTCACGCTATAGGAAGGGTCTCAGGTTTGGAATGGGAAGGATTTGTATATCACATCTCTTGCTATAGGAAGGGCCTATGGTTTGGTATGAGAAACATTGAGATATCACATCTCATGGTATAGGAAGGATCTCAGGATTGGAATAGGAAGGAGTTGGATATCACATCTCATGTTATAGGAAGGATATCAGGTTTGGTATTAGAAGCATTGAGATATCATATCTCATGCTATAGGAAGGGTCTCAGGATTGGAATGGGAAGGAGTTGGATATCACATCTCATGCTATAGGAAGGGTCTCAGGTTTGGTAGAAGCATTGAGATATCACATCTCATGCTATAGGAAGTGTCTCAGGATTGGATTGGGAAGGAGAAGTATATGGCATCTCATGCCATAGGAAGGGTCTCAGGTTTGGTATTACAAGCATTGTGATATTACATCTCATGCTATAGGAAGGGTCTCAGGATTGGATTGGGAAGGAGTCGGATATCACAGCTCACGCTATAGGAAGGGTCTCAGGTTTGGAATGGGAAGGATTTGTATATCACATCTCTTGCTATAGGAAGGGCCTCAGGTTTGGTATGAGAAACATTGAGATATCACATCTCATGGTATAGGAAGGATCTCAGGATTGGAATAGAAAGGAGTTGGATATCACATCTCATGCTATAGGAAGGGTCTCAGGTTTGGTAGAAGCATTGAGATGTCACGTCTCATGCTATAGGAAGGGTCTCAGGATTGGAATAGGAAGGAGTTGGATATCACATCTCATGCTATATGAAGGGACTCAGGTGTGGTATTACAAGCATTGTGATATTACATCTCATGCTATAGGAAGGGTCTCAGGATTGGATTGGGAAGGAGTCGGATATCACATCTCATGCTATAGGAAGGGTCTCAGGTTTGGTATTAGAAGCATTGAGATATCACATATCATGCTATAGGAAGGGTCTCAGGATTGGAATGGGAAGGAGTTGGATATCACATCTCATGCTAAAGGAAAGGTCTCAGGTTTGGAAGGGGAAGGATATGGATCTCACATATGTTTTAGGACGGGTCTCCGGTTTGGTATTAGAAGCAATGAGATATCACATCTCATGGTATAGGAAGGGTCTCAGGATTGGAATGGGAAGGAGTTGGATTGCACATCTCAAGCTATCTCAGGATTGGAATGGGAGGGAGTTTGATATCACATCTCTAGCTATAGGAAGGGTCTCAGGTTTGGAAAGGGAATGATTTGGATTTCACATCTCATGTTATAGGATGGTTCTCATGTTTGGTTTTAGAAGCATTGAGATATCACATCTCATGCTATCGGAAGGGTCTCCGTTTTGGAAAGGGAATGATTTGGATTTCACATCTCATGTTATAGGATGGTTCTCATGTTTGGTTTTAGAAGCATTGAGATATCACATCTCATGCTATCGGAAGGGTCTCAGGTTTGGAATGGGAAGCAGTTGGATATCACCGTTCATGCTATAGGAAGGATCTCAGGATTGGAATAGAAAGGAGTCGGATATCACAGCTCACGCTATAGGAAGGGTCTCAGGTTTGGAATGGGAAGGATTTGTATATCACATCTCTTGCTATAGGAAGGGCCTCAGGTTTGGTATGAGAAACATTGAGATATCACATCTCATGGTATAGGAAGGATCTCAGGATTGGAATAGAAAGGAGTTGGATATCACATCTCATGCTATAGGAAGGGTCTCAGGTTTGGTAGAAGCATTGAGATGTCACGTCTCATGCTATAGGAAGGGTCTCAGGATTGGAATAGGAAGGAGTTGGATATCACATCTCATGCTATATGAAGGGACTCAGGTGTGGTATTACAAGCATTGTGATATTACATCTCATGCTATAGGAAGGGTCTCAGGATTGGATTGGGAAGGAGTCGGATATCACATCTCATGCTATAGGAAGGGTCTCAGGTTTGGTATTAGAAGCATTGAGATATCACATATCATGCTATAGGAAGGGTCTCAGGATTGGAATGGGAAGGAGTTGGATATCACATCTCATGCTAAAGGAAAGGTCTCAGGTTTGGAAGGGGAAGGATATGGATCTCACATATGTTTTAGGACGGGTCTCAGGTTTGGTATTAGAAGCATTGAGATATCACATCTCATGGTATAGGAAGGGTCTCAGGATTGGAATGGGAAGGAGTTGGATTGCACATCTCAAGCTATCTCAGGATTGGAATGGGAGGGAGTTTGATATCACATCTCTAGCTATAGGAAGGGTCTCAGGTTTGGAAAGGGAATGATTTGGATTTCACATCTCATGTTATAGGATGGTTCTCATGTTTGGTTTTAGAAGCATTGAGATATCACATCTCATGCTATCGGAAGGGTCTCCGTATTGGAAAGGGAATGATTTGGATTTCACATCTCATGTTATAGGATGGTTCTCATGTTTGGTTTTAGAAGCATTGAGATATCACATCTCATGCTATCGGAAGGGTCTCAGGTTTGGAATGGGAAGCAGTTGGATACCACATTTCATGCTATAGGAAGGATCTCAGGTTTGGTATTAGAAGCATTGAGATATCACATCTCATGCTATCGGAACGGTCTCAGGTTTGGAACTGGAAGGAGTTGGATATCACATCTCATGCTATAGGGAGGGTCTCAGGTTTGGAAGGGGATTTGGATATCACATCTCATGTTATAGGAAGGATCTCAGGTTTGGTATTAGAAGCATTGAGATATCACATCTCATGCTATCGGATGGGTCTCAGGATTGGAATGGGAAGGAGTTGGATATCACATCTCATGCTATAGGAAGGGTCTCAGGTTTGGAACTGGAAGGAGTTGGATATCACATCTCATGTTATAGGAAGCGTCTCAGGTTTGGTATAAGCATTGAGATATCACATCTCATGCTATAGGAAGGGACTCAGGATTGGAATGGGAAGGAGTTGGATATCACATCTCATGCTATAGGAAGGGTCTCAGGTTTGGTATAAGCATTGAGATATCACATTGCATGCTGTAGGAAGGGTCTAAGGATTGGAATGGGAAGGACTTGGATATCACATCTCATGCTATAGCTAGGCTCTCAGGTTTGAAAAGGGAAGGAGTTGGATATCACATTTCATGTTAGAGGAAGGATCTCAGGTTTGGTATTAGAGGCATTGAGATATCACATCTCATGCTATAGGAAGGGTCTCAGGATTGGAATGGGAAGGAGTTGGATATCACATCTCATGCTATAGGAAGGGTCTCAGGTTTGGTATAAGCATTGAGATATCACATCTCATGCTATAGGAAGGGTCTCAGGATTGGAATGAGAAGGAGTTGGATATCACATCTCAAGCTATAGGAAGGGTCTCAGGATTGGAATGGGAAGGAGTTTGATATCACATCTCATGCCATAATATGGGTCTCAAGTTTGGTAGAAGCATTGGGATATCACATCTCATGCTATCGGAAGGGTATCAGGATTGGATTTGGAAGGAGTTGGATATCCCATCTCATGGTATAGGAAGGGACTCAGGTTGGAATGGGAAGGAGTTGGATATCACATCTCAAGACATAGGAAGGGTCTCAGGTTTGGTATTAGAAGCATTGAGATATAAAGTCTCATGGTATAGGAAGGGTCTCCGAATTGGAATGGGAAGGAGTTGGGTATCCTCAAGCTATAGGAAGGGTCTCAGGATTGGAATGGGAAGGAGTTGTATATGACATCTCATGCCATAGGAAAGGTCTCAGGTTTGGTATAAGCATTCAGATATCACATCTCTGCTATCGGAAGGGTCTCAGGATTGGAATGGGAAGGAGTTGGATATCCCATCTCATGTTATAGGAAGCGTCTCAGGTTTGGTATAAGCATTGAGATATCACATCTCTGCTATCGGAAGTGTCTCAGGATTGGAATGGGAAGGAGTTGGATATCCCATCTCATGTTATAGGACGGGTCTCAGGTTTGGTATAAGCATTGAGATATCACATCTCTGCTATCGGAAGGGTCTCAGGATTGGAATGGGAAGGAGTTGGATATCCCATCTCATGTTATAGGAAGCGTCTCAGGTTTGGTATAAGCATTGAGATATCACATCTCTGCTATCGGAAGTGTCTCAGGATTGGAATGGGAAGGCGTTGGATATCACATCTCATGCTATAGGAAGGGTCTCAGGTTTGGTATCAGCATTGAGATATCACATTGCATGCTGTAGGAAGGGTCTAAGGATTGGAATGGGAAGAACTTGGATATCACATCTCATGCTATAGGTAGGCTCTCAGGTTTGGAAAGGGAAGGAGTTGGATATCACATTTCATGTTAGAGGAAGGATCTCAGGTTTGGTATTAGAGGCATTGAGATATCACATCTCATGCTATAGGAAGGGTCTCAGGATTGGAATGGGAAGGAGTTGGTTATCACATCTCATGCTATAGGAAGGGTCTCAGAATTGGAATGGGAAGGAGTTGGATATCACATCTCAAGCTATAGGAAGGGTCTCAGGATTGTAATGGGAATGAGTTTGATATCACATCTTATGCCATAGTATGGGTCTCAGGTTTGGTAGAAGCATTGGGATATCACATCTCATGCTATCGGAAGGGTATCAGGATTGGATTTGGAAGGAGTTGGATATCCCATCTCATGCTATAGGAAGGGTCTCAGGTTGGAATGGGAAGGAGTTGGATATCACATCTCAAGCTATAGGAAGGGTCTCAGGTTTGGTATTAGAAGCATTGAGATATAAAGTCTCATGGTATAGGAAGTGTCTCAGAATTGGAATGGGAAGGAGTTGGGTATCACATCTCAAGCTATAGGAAGGGTCTCAGGATTGGAATGGGAAGGAGTTGTATATGACATCTCATGCCATAGGAAAGGTCTCAGGTTTGGTATAAGCATTGAGATATCACATCTCTGCTATCGGAAGGGTCTCAGGATTGGAATGGGAAGGAGTTGGATATCCCATCTCATGTTATAGGAAGGGTCTCAGGTTTGGTATTAGAAGCATTGAGATATCACATCTCATGCTATAGGAAGGGTCTCAGGATTGGAATGGGAAGTAGTTGGATATCACATCTCAAGCTATAGGAAGGGTCTCAGGATTGGAATGGGGAGGAGTTTGATATCACATCTCATGCCATAGTATGGGTCTCAGGTTTGGTAGAAGCATTGGGATATCACATCTCATGCTATTGGAAGGGTATCAGGATTGGATTTGGAAGGAGTTGGATATCCCATCTCATGCTATAGGAAGGGTCTCAGGTTGGAATGGGAAGGAGTTGGATATCACATCTCAAGCCATAGGAAGGGTCTCAGGTTTGGTATTAGAAGCATTGAGATATCAAGTCTCATGGTATAGGAAGGGTCTCAGCATTGGAATGGGAAGGAGTTGTATATGACATCTCATGCCATGGGAAAGGTCTCAGGTTTGGTATTAGCATTGAGATATCACATCTCTGCTATCGGAAGGGTCTCAGGATTGGAATGGGAAGGAGTTGGATATCCCATCTCATGTTATAGGAAGGGTCTCAGGTTTGGTATTAGAAGCATGGAGATATCACATCTCAAGCTATAGGAAGGGTCTCAGGATTGGAATGGGAAGGACTTGGATATCCCATCTCATGTTATTGGACGGGTCTCAGGTGTGGTATTAGAAGCATTGAGATATCACATCGCATACTGTAGGAAGGGTCTCAGGTTTGGAATTGGAAGGAATTGGATATCACATCTCATGTCATAGGTAGGAACTCAGGTTTGCTATTAGAAGCATTGAGATATCACATCTCATGCTATAGGAATGGTCTCAGGATTGGAATGAGAAGGAGTTGGATATTACATTCTTGCTATAGGATGGGTCTCAGGTTTGGAATGGGAAGGAGTTGGATATCACATATGCTATAGGAAGGGCCTCAGGTTTGGAACGGGAAGGAGTTGGATATCACATCTCATGCTTTAAGAAGGGTCTCAGTTTTGGTATTAGAAGCATTGAGATATCACATCTCATGCTATAGGAAGGGTCTCAGGATTGGATTGGGAAGGAGTCGGATATCACAGCTCACGCTATAGGAAGGGTCTCAGGTTTGGAATGGGAAGGATTTGTATATCACATCTCTTGCTATAGGAATGGCCTCAGGTTTGGTATGAGAAACATTGAGATATCACATCTCATGGTATATGAAGGATCTCAGGATTGGAATAGGAAGGAGTTGGATATCACATCTCATGTTATAGGAAGGATATCAGGTTTGGTATTAGAAGCATTGAGATATCATATCTCATGCTATAGGAAGGGTCTCAGGATTGGAATGGGAAGGAGTTGGATATCACATCTCATGCTATAGGAAGGGTCTCAGGTTTGGTAGAAGCATTGAGATATCACATCTCATGCTATAGGAAGTGTCTCAGGATTGGATTGGGAAGGAGAAGTATATGGCATCTCATGCCATAGGAAGGGTCTCAGGTTTGGTATTACAAGCATTGTGATATTACATCTCATGCTATAGGAAGGGTCTCAGGATTGGATTGGGAAGGAGTCGGATATCACAGCTCACGCTATAGGAAGGGTCTCAGGTTTGGAATGGGAAGGATTTGTATATCACATCTCTTGCTATAGGAAGGGCCTCAGGTTTGGTATGAGAAACATTGAGATATCACATCCCATGGTATAGGAAGGATCTCAGGATTGGAATAGAAAGGAGTTGGATATCACATCTCATGCTATAGGAAGGGTCTCAGGTTTGGTAGAAGCATTGAGATGTCACGTCTCATGCTATAGGAAGGGTCTCAGGATTGGAATAGGAAGGAGTTGGATATCACATCTCATGCTATATGAAGGGACTCAGGTGTGGTATTACAAGCATTGTGATATTACATCTCATGCTATAGGAAGGGTCTCAGGATTGGATTGGGAAGGAGTCGGATATCACATCTCATGCTATAGGAAGGGTCTCAGGTTTGGTATTAGAAGCATTGAGATATCACATATCATGCTATAGGAAGGGTCTCAGGATTGGAATGGGAAGGAGTTGGATATCACATCTCATGCTAAAGGAAAGGTCTCAGGTTTGGAAGGGGAAGGATATGGATCTCACATATGTTTTAGGACGGGTCTCAGGTTTGGTATTAGAAGCATTGAGATATCACATCTCATGGTATAGGAAGGGTCTCAGGATTGGAATGGGAAGGAGTTGGATTGCACATCTCAAGCTATCTCAGGATTGGAATGGGAGGGAGTTTGATATCACATCTCTAGCTATAGGAAGGGTCTCAGGTTTGGAAAGGGAATGATTTGGATTTCACATCTCATGTTATAGGATGGTTCTCATGTTTGGTTTTAGAAGCATTGAGATATCACATCTCATGCTATCGGAAGGGTCTCCGTTTTGGAAAGGGAATGATTTGGATTTCACATCTCATGTTATAGGATGGTTCTCATGTTTGGTTTTAGAAGCATTGAGATATCACATCTCATGCTATCGGAAGTGTCTCAGGTTTGGAATGGGAAGCAGTTGGATATCACATTTCATGCTATAGGAAGGATCTCAGGTTTGGTATTAGAAGCATTGAGATATCACATCTCATGCTATCGGAACGGTCTCAGGTTTGGAACTGGAAGGAGTTGGATATCACATCTCATGCTATAGGGAGGGTCTCAGGTTTGGAAGGGGATTTGGATATCACATCTCATGTTATAGGAAGGATCTCAGGTTTGGTATTAGAAGCATTGAGATATCACATCTCATGCTATCGGATGGGTCTCAGGATTGGAATGGGAAGGAGTTGGATATCACATCTCATGCTATAGGAAGGGTCTCAGGTTTGGAACTGGAAGGAGTTGGATATCACATCTCATGTTATAGGAAGCGTCTCAGGTTTGGTATAAGCATTGAGATATCACATTGCATGCTGTAGGAAGGGTCTAAGGATTGGAATGGGAAGGACTTGGATATCACATCTCATGCTATAGGTAGGCTCTCAGGTTTGAAAAGGGAAGGAGTTAGATATCACATTTCATGTTAGAGGAAGGATCTCAGGTTTGGTATTAGAGGCATTGAGATATCACATCTCATGCTATAGGAAGGGTCTCAGGTTTGGTATAAGCATTGAGATATCACATCTCATGCTATAGGAAGGGTCTCAGGATTGGAATGGGAAGGAGTTGGATATCACATCTCAAGCTATAGGAAGGGTCTCAGGATTGGAATGGGAAGGAGTTTGATATCACATCTCATGCCATAATATGGGTCTCAAGTTTGGTAGAAGCATTGGGATATCACATCTCATGCTATCGGAAGGGTATCAGGATTGGATTTGGAAGGAGTTGGATATCCCATCTCATGGTATAGGAAGGGACTCAGGTTGGAATGGGAAGGAGTTGGATATCACATCTCAAGACATAGGAAGGGTCTCAGGTTTGGTATTAGAAGCATTGAGATATAAAGTCTCATGGTATAGGAAGGGTCTCCGAATTGGAATGGGAAGGAGTTGGGTATCACATCTCAAGCTATAGGAAGGGTCTCAGGATTGGAATGGGAAGGAGTTGTATATGACATCTCATGCCATAAGAAAAGTCTCAGGTTTGGTATAAGCATTCAGATATCACATCTCTGCTATCGGAAGGGTCTCATGATTGGAATGGGAAGGAGTTGGATATCCCATCTCATGTTATAGGAAGCATCTCAGGTTTGGTATAAGCATTGAGATATCACATCTCTGCTATCGGAAGTGTCTCAGGATTGGAATGGGAAGGAGTTGGATATCCCATCTCATGTTATAGGACGGGTCTCAGGTTTGGTATAAGCATTGAGATATCACATCTCTGCTATCGGAAGGGTCTCAGGATTGGAATGGGAAGGAGTTGGATATCCCATCTCATGTTATAGGAAGCGTCTCAGGTTTGGTATAAGCATTGAGATATCACATCTCTGCTATCGGAAGTGTCTCAGGATTGGAATGGGAAGGCGTTGGATATCACATCTCATGCTATAGGAAGGGTCTCAGGTTTGGTATCAGCATTGAGATATCACATTGCATGCTGTAGGAAGGGTCTAAGGATTGGAATGGGAAGAACTTGGATATCACATCTCATGCTATAGGTAGGCTCTCAGGTTTGGAAAGGGAAGGAGTTGGATATCACATTTCATGTTAGAGAAAGGATCTCAGGTTTGGTATTAGAGGCATTGAGATATCACATCTCATGCTATAGGAAGGGTCTCAGGATTGGAATGGGAAGGAGTTGGTTATCACATCTCATGCTATAGGAAGGGTCTCAGAATTGGAATGGGAAGGAGTTGGATATCACATCTCAAGCTATAGGAAGGGTCTCAGGATTGGAATGGGAAGGAGTTTGATATCACATTTTATGCCATAGTATGGGTCTCAGGTTTGGTAGAAGCATTGGGATATCACATCTCATGCTATCGGAAGGGTATCAGGATTGGATTTGGAAGGAGTTGGATATCCCATCTCATGTGATATCCAACTCCTTCCATTCCAATCCTGAGACCCGTCCTATAGCATGAGATGTGATATCTCAATGCTTATACCAAACCTGAGACCCTTCCTATAGCATGAGATGTGATATCCAACTACTTCCCATTCCAATCCTGAGACCCTTCCTATAGCATGAGATGTGATATCTCAATGCTTCTAATACCAAACCTGAGATCCTTCCTCTAACATGAAATGTGATATCCAACTCCTTCCCTTTCCAAACCTAAGAGCCTATCTATAGCATGAGATGTGATATCCAGGTCCTTCCCATTCCAATCCTTAGACCCTTCCTACAGCATGCAATATGATATCTCAATGATTCTAATAACAAACCTGAGACCCGTCCTATAGCATGAGATATGATATCCAAGTCCTTCCCATTCCAATCCTGAGACCCTTCCTATAACATGAAATGTGATATCCAACTCCTTCCCATTCCAACCTGAGACCCTTCCTATAGCATGAGATGGGATATCCAACTCCTTCCAAATCCAATACTGATACCCTTCCGATAGCATGAGATGTGATATCCCAATGCTTCTACCAAACCTGAGACCCATACTATGGCATGAGATGTGATATCAAACTCCTTCCCATTCCAATCCTGTGACCCTTCCTATAGCTTGAGGTGTGATATCCAACTCCTTCCCATTCCAATTCTGAGACCCTTCTTATACCATGAGACTTGATATCTCAATGCTTCTAATACCAAACCTGAGACCCGTCCTATAACATGAGATGTGATATCCAAATCCTTCCCCTTCCAAACCTTAGACCCTTCCTTTATCATGAGATGTGATATCCAACTCCTTCCCATTCCAATCCTGAGACCCTTCCGATATCATGAGATGTGATATCTCTATGCTTCTAATACCAAACCTGAGACCCTTCCTATAACATGAGATGGGATATCCAACTCCTTCCCATTCCAATCCTGAGACCTTTCCGATAGCAGAGATATAATATCTCAATGCTTATACCAAACCTGAGAACCTTCCTATGGCCTGAGATGTCATATACAACTCCTTCCCATTCCAATCCTGAGACCCTTCCTTTAGCATGAGATGTGATATCTCAATGCTTATACCAAATCTGAGACCCTTCCTATAGCATGAGATGTGATATCCAATTCCTTCCCATTCCAATCCTGAGACCCTTCCTATAGCATGAGATGTGATATCTCAATGCTTATACCAAACCTGAGAGCCTACCTATAGCATGAGATGTGATATCCAAGTCCATCCCATTCCAATCCTTAGACCCTTCCTACAGCATGCGATGTGATATCTCAATGATTCTAATACCAAACCAGAGACTCTTCCTATAACATGAGATGGGATATCCAACTCCTTCCCATTCCAATCCTGAGCCGCTTCCGATAGCAGAGATGTGATATCTCAATGCTTATACCAAACCTGAGACCCTTCCTATAACATGAGATGTGATATCCAACTCCTTCCCGTTCCAAACCTGAGACACTAACTATAGCATATGTGATATCCAACTCCTTCCCATTCCAAACATGAGACCCTTCCTATAGCAAGAAAGTAATATCCAACTCCTACCCATTCCAATCCTGAGACCCTTCCTATAGCAAGAGATGTGATATCCAAATCCTTCCCATTCCAATCCTGAGACCCTTCCTATAACATGAGATGTGATATCCAACTCCTTCCCATTCCAACCTGAGACACTTCCTATAGCATGAGAAGGGATATCCAACTCCTTCCCAATCCAATCCTGAGACCCTTCCGATAGCAGAGATGTGATATCTCAATGCTTATACCAAACCTGAGACCCTTCCTATGGCATGAGATGTGATATCCAACTCCTTGCCATTCAAATCCTGAGACCCTTCCTATAGCATGAGAAGGGATATCCAACTCCTTCCCAATCCAATCCTGAGACCCTTCCGATAGCAGAGACGTGATATCTCAATGCTTCTACCAAACCTGAGACCCTTCCTTTAGCATGAGATGTGATATCCAAATCCTTCACATTCCAATCCTGAGACCCTTCCTATAGCATGAGATGTGATATCTCAATGCTTCTAATACCAAACCTGAGATCCTTCCTATAACATGAGATGTGATATCCAATTCCTTCCCATTCCAAACCTGAGACCCTTCCTATTGGATGAGATGTGATATCCAACTCCTTCCCATTCCAACCCTGAGACCCTTCCTATAGCATGAGATGTGATGTCTCAATGCTTCTAATACCAAACCTGAGATCCTTCCTATAACATGAGATGTGATATCCAACTCCTTCCATTCCAATCCTGAGACCCGTCCCATAGCATGAGATGTGATATCTCAATGCTTATACCAAACCTGAGACCCTTCCTATAGCATGAGATGTGATATCCAACTGCTTCCCATTCCAATCCTGAGACCCTTCCTATAGCATGAGATGTGATATCTCAATGCTTCTAATACCAAACCTGAGATCCTTCCTCTAACATGAAATGTGATATCCAACTCCTTCCCTTTCCAAACCTAAGAGCCTATCTATAGCATGAGATGTGATATCCAAGTCCTTCACATTCCAACCCTTAGACCCTTCCTACAGCATGCAATATGATATCTCAATGATTCTAATAACAAACCTGAGACCCGTCCTATAACATGAGATGGGATATCCAACTCCTTCCCATTCCAATCCTGAGACACTTCCGATAGCAGAGATGTGATATCTCAATGCTTATACCAAACCTGAGACCCTTCCTATAACATGAGATAGGTTATCCAAATCCTTCCCGTTCCAAACCTGAGACCCTTCCTTTAGCATGAGATGTGATATCCAGCTCCTTCCCATTCCAATCCTGAGACACTTCCGATAGGATGAGATGTGATATCTCAATGCTTCTAATATCAAAACTGAGACCCTCCCTATAGCATGATATGTGATATCTAAGTCCTTCCCATTCCAATCCTGAGACCCTCCCTATAGCATGAGATGTGATATCCAACTCCTTCCCATTCCAATCCTGAGACCCTTCCTATAGCATGAGATATGATATCTCAATACTTCTAATACCAAACGTGAGATCCTTCCGATAACATGAGATGTGATATCCAAATCCTTCCCCTTCCAAACCTGAGACCCTCCCTTTAGCATGAGATGTGATATCCAACTCCTTCCTATTCCAATCCTGAGACTCTTCTGATAGCATGAGATGTGATATCTCAATGCTTCTAATACCAAACCTGAGATCCTTCCGATAGCATGAGATGTGATATCTCAATGCTTCTAATACCAAACCTGAGATCCTTCCTATAACATGAGATGTGATATCCAAATCCTTCCCCTTCCAAACCTGAGACCCTCCCTTTAGCATGAGATGTGATATCCAACTCCTTCCCATTCCATTCCTGAGACCCTTCTGATAGCATGAGATGTGATATCTCAATGCCTCTAATACCAAACCTGAGATCCTACCTCTAACATGAAATGTGATATCCAACTCTTTCCCCTTCCAAACCTGAGAGCCTTCCTATAGCATGAGATGTGATATCCAAGTCCTTCCCATTCCAATCCTGAGACCCTTCCTATAGCTTGAGATGTGATATCCAACTCTTTCCCATTCCAATTCTGAGACCCTTCCTATACTATGAGACTTGATATCTCAATGCTTCTAATACCAAACCTGAGACCCGTAATATAACATGAGATGTGATATCCAAATCCTTCCCCTTCCAA
The DNA here is from genome assembly GCF_040938575.1 of Ambystoma mexicanum. Classification (NCBI taxonomy): domain Eukaryota; kingdom Metazoa; phylum Chordata; class Amphibia; order Caudata; family Ambystomatidae; genus Ambystoma; species Ambystoma mexicanum. Next base: position 290,528,975 of record NC_090938.1, read on the forward strand.
ACCTTAGACCCTTCCTTTATCATGAGATGTGATATCCAACTCCTTCCCATTCCAATCCTGAGACCCTTCCGATATCATGAGATGTGATATCTCAAAGCTTCTAATATCAAACTTGAGACCCTCCCTATAGCATGAGATGTGATATCCAACTCCTTCCTATTCCAATCCTGAGACTCTTCTGATAGCATGAGATGTGATATCTCAATGCTTCTAATACCAAACCTGAGATCCTTCCGATAGCATGAGATGTGATATCTCAATGCTTCTAATACCAAACCTGAGATCCTTCCTACAACATGAGATGCGATATCCAAATCCTTCCCCTTCCAAACCTGAGACCCTCCCTTTAGCATGAGATGTGATATCCAACTCCTTCCCATTCCAATTCTGAGACCCTTCCTATACTATGAGACTTGATATCTCAATGCTTCTAATACCAAACCTGAGACCCGTAATATAACATGAGATGTGATATCCAAATCCTTCCCCTTCCAAACCTTAGACCCTTCCTTTATCATGAGATGTGATATCCAACTCCTTCCCATTCCAATCCTGAGACCCTTCCGATATCATGAGATGTGATATCTCAAAGCTTCTAATATCAAACTTGAGACCCTCCCTATAGCATGAGATGTGATATCCAACTCCTTCCTATTCCAATCCTGAGACTCTTCTGATAGCATGAGATGTGATATCTCAATGCTTCTAATACCAAACCTGAGATCCTTCCGATAGCATGAGATGTGATATCTCAATGCTTCTAATACCAAACCTGAGATCCTTCCTATAACATGAGATGTGATATCCAAATCCTTCCCCTTCCAAACCTGAGACCCTCCCTTTAGCATGAGATGTGATATCCAACTCCTTCCCATTCCATTCCTGAGACCCTTCTGATAGCATGAGATGTGATATCTCAATGCCTCTAATACCAAACCTGAGATCCTACCTCTAACATGAAATGTGATATCCAACTCTTTCCCCTTCCAAACCTGAGAGCCTTCCTATAGCATGAGATGTGATATCCAAGTCCTTCCCATTCCAATCCTGAGACCCTTCCTATAGCTTGAGATGTGATATCCAACTCCTTCCCATTCCAATTCTGAGACCCTTCCTATACTATGAGACTTGATATCTCAATGCTTCTAATACCAAACCTGAGACCCGTAATATAACATGAGATGTGATATCCAAATCCTTCCCCTTCCAAACCTTAGACCCTTCCTTTATCATGAGATGTGATATCCAACTCCTTCCCATTCCAATCCTGAGACCCTTCCGATATCATGAGATGTGATATCTCAAAGCTTCTAATATCAAACTTGAGACCCTCCCTATAGCATGAGATGTGATATCCAAGTCCTTCCCATTCCAATCCTGAGACCCTTCCTATAGCATGAGATGTGATATCTCAATGCTTCTAATACCAAACCTGAGACCCTTCCTATAACATGAGATGGGAATATCCAACTCCTTCCCATTCCAATCCTGAGACCCTTTCGATGGCAGAGATGTGATATCCAAGTCCTTCCCCTTCCAAACCTTAGACCCTTCCTTTATCATGAGATGTGATATCCAAGTCCTTCCCATTCCAATCCTGAGACCCTTCCTATAGCTTGAGATGTGATATCCAACTCCTTCCCATTCCAATTCTGAGACCCTTCCTATACTATGAGACTTGATATCTCAATGCTTCTAATACCAAACCTGAGACCCGTAATATAACATGAGATGTGATATCCAAATCCTTCCCCTTCCAAACCTTAGACCCTTCCTTTATCCTGAGATGTGATATCCAACTCCTTCCCATTCCAATCCTGAGACCCTTCCGATATCATGAGATGTGATATCTCAAAGCTTCTAATATCAAACTTGAGACCCTCCCTATAGCATGAGATGTGATATCCAAGTCCTTCCCATTCCAATCCTGAGACACTTCCTATAGCATGAGATGTGATATCTCACTGCTTATACCAAACCTGAGACCCTTCCCATAGCATGAGATGTGATATCCAACTCCTTCCCATTCCAATCCTCAGACCCTTCCTATAGCATGAGATGTGATATCTCAATGCTTCTAATATCAAACTTGAGACCCTACCTATAGCATGAGATGTGATATCCAAGTCCTTCCCATTCCAATCCTGAGACACTTCCTATAGCATGAGATGTGATATCTCAATGCTTCTAATACCAAACCTGAGACTCTTCCTATAACATGAGATGGGATATCCAACTCCTTCCCATTCCAATCCTGAGACCCTTTTGATAGCAGAGATGTGATATCTCAATGTTTATACCAAACCTGAGACCCTTCCTACGGCATGAGATGTCATATTCAACTCCTTCCCATTCCAATCCTGAGACCCTTCCTATAGCATGAGATGTGATATCCAACTCCTTCCCATTCCAATCCTGAGACCCTTCCTATAGCATGAGATGTGATGTCTCAATGCTTCTAATACCAAACCTGAGATCCTTCCTATAACATGAGATGTGATATCCAACTCCTTCCATTCCAATCCTGAGACCCTTCCTATAGCATGAGATGTGATATCTCAATGCTTATACCAAACCTGAGACCCTTCCTATAGCATGAGATGTGATATCCAACTCCTTCCCATTCCAATCCTGAGACCCTTCCTATAGCCTGAGATGTGATATCTCAATGCCTCTAATACCAAACCTGAGATCCTTCCTCTAACATGAAATGTGATATCCAACTCCTTCACTTTCCAAACCTGAGACCCTTCCTATAGCATGAGATGTGATGTCTCAATGCTTCTAATACCAAACCTGAGATCCTTCCTATAACATGAGATGGGATATCCAACTCCTTCCCATTCCAATCCTGAGACACTTCCGATAACAGAGATGTGATATCTCAATGTTTATACCAAACCTGAGACCCTTCCTATAACATATGTGATATCCAACTCCTTCCCGTTCCAAACCTGAGACCCTTCCTTTAGCATGAGATGTGATATCCAGCTCCTTCCCATTCCAATCCTGAGACACTTCCGATAGCATGAGATGTGATATCTCAATGCTTCTAATATCAAAACTGAGACCCTCCCTATAGCATGATATGTGATATCTAAGTCCTTCCCATTCCAATCCTGAGACCCTTCCTATAGCATGAGATGTGATATCTCAATGCTTCTACCAAACCTGAGACCCTTCCTTTAGCATGAGATGTGATATCCAATGTTATAGGAAGGGTCTCAGGTTTGGTATTAGAAGCATTGAGATATCACATCTCATGCTATAGGAAGGGTCTCAGGATTGGAATGGGAAGGAGCTGGATATCACATCTCATGCTAAAGGAATGGTCTCAGGTTTGGAACGGGAAGGAGTTGGATATCACATATTGTTAGGAAAGATTTCGTAATTGTAGGGAATTTTCCTTCCATGTGGCAACCCCTAAACTTTTTGCTATTGTTTTTAACCTTGTTGTTGACTTTGCCAGAGAAGTACAGCCTTCTGCCGCACTTCTCTGGGCTTTCGCTCCTTTCTTACGGGGAAACTGACATGCCCTTAAGACAGTCAGTACCGGGGAACGTGGTTTCCCGTAGTTTCTTTTATCGTGTCGCAGCTTTAGTGCAACACGACACAAGAGGGCACTGTAAGCTAAGTTACAGCTCTCTTGGGTCTCTAGCCTTCTACAGGCCCTAGATACTCTTTTAGGATGGTATTTGATCGGTGCAAGTCATTCAGGGACTCGAATGGTGGCAGCGATCGTTTTGTTTATTTTGAGCTCCTTTTGGCGTTCTGAGCACGTTTTTCGCACTGAACCCAAAATGGTGGCCTGGCTCCCAAAATGGCCAGGCCACGAGGCTCCTTTGTCTTGTCCACTGACCGTCTTGCTCCCTTCACCTTCCCCAGGTCGGGCGACCCGGGGCCTTCCTTATTTGGGCATGTACTTTCCCGCGAAACGTGGTTGCTTTCGCGGGCTTCTACATGTCGTTTGTGTGCCTCCAGGGTGTGGGCTGGGATGTCTGGTCCCAATACACATCCTGGGTGCCAGAGAGTCTGGGGTGGTGTGAATGCCTGGGACCACCGTGGTCCGTGATTGGTCCACGTATGGTATGTGTGTTGATGAGCGGATCTCCCATTGGCTCCCCTCCGTTTTGGCGCGAAGGGAACCGTGGATAAGAGGGAGCTGGAAACACCACTGCCATGTCGATCTCCTGAGTTCTCACGAACGAAGGAATACAGGAGCCAAGTATCCTGCAACCCAGAGGCTGGACCGAGGAATCGCTGGTGACCCGCTGAAGGAATCCTCCTTTGCACTGCTGTCGTCCTGTGAAACCCTTTCCTCCTTGGATCGAACCAGAAGGCCTGTACTGGTGCTTCGACCTTTGGAATAGCAGGAACAGCTATTCCCGGCGACTTCATCATCTCCTGCCCAGTAAGCCTTCGGAAGTGTCTCTGGGCCATCCAGTTGACTGACCAGCTTACAAGGGAGTCCTGCTCTGTAACTGCCGCCAGGTTGTGTTGTATTTCGAGTCCTTGTCACTCTCCCACGCTTCGTACACTTGGCGTTCCCAAGTCTGAAGGGAGGAGTGTACATTTGGCTTGAATACACACGGCCGCTCCGTTGTCCTGCTGCGGCAACAAAACTGTGCTGGTTTCGTCGATTGGGACATCTTTTTGCTCTACACGACTACGAGGCGTTCCCTGCTCTTCTGAACCTGCCAGCTGCTGAAACAAACGTGGAGAAGCCTGGGTCTGCTTGCTTCGGGGACCGGTGAGTAGTTTAGCTAGGATCTGGTCGCCCTCCTGCAGTATCCCATTGCTTTTCCCTGCTGCGTAAAAACAGCACCCTTTTGGCCGTACTCGCGCTCTGCTTCTGCCTGCTGTGGAGGCTGCGCTTGAGTTGCGGAACCTGTTCTCCTTCTGCTGTGCACTAACCCGAACTGCCTGACTTCCTCCGAAGAGCTTCCCCTTTTGCCCGTTGGCACCGGCGTGGCAGTTACTTTGAGCACAAGGCTCCACTCTTCGCAGGGCTCGGACTTCCATCTAGTTAGGTGCCTCTAAAGGCGAACTGAGTCAAAAGCGTTATCGCACTGCCTGTTTTCCTTTCCTTTCAGGTGGACTACATATTTCGTGCTTTAAACGCTTGCGACTGTGTATTTGTATATATATTGTGTTGATTTGGTATGTGTTGGCTTAATACTGTGTTGTTGTGATTTTCTCGCTGCGGTCATTATTTTAAAGGCCTTAAAATAAATGTGTATCTATTTTTGATATAACAACTGTTTGGAGTAGTTTGTCAGCGCTCTTGCTTTGTGTGCTCACTGCGGGCTTTCAGTCACCCTCACCCCTCTTGAGACCTAGTCTTGACCGCCGCGATCGCTACCTTGATTGGTCTGGCTTGTCCAGAGGTTACCCTGTTCCAAGTAATTAGGTTGGCCTTCTGAACTTCTGCGCCACCAGGACAGAGTTCAGAAATCCGTCTTAACAAATTGGTGTACAGCGGTGGGATACGACTGAAGGTATCCAGTGTTGCGCTCGAACTAGGGCATTTCAGGTTATTCCAAACAGTACACGTAGTGAATTGTTGTAATATAACTTTAAAAAGGCCATAGTCCTATCAAACAGTATGGAAACAAATACGTTGTTAACTTTAAATGCTTCCAAATCAGAAACGCTGAAAAAGATGTGTGCGGAGAGAGGTGTTTCCTCTCAAGGCACAAAATTGGAAATGATCCAGAGAATCGTGGCGTGGCAAGAAGCGCAGCTTGACGCTATAACTTCCGAGGACAGTGCAGAAGGTGGTGGGGCTGCTCTCACTGGTAGAACCGACGGTTCTGCCGCTGCACTGATCCATCGCGACCACGAGGACAGGGAGGATGTAATGTCTAATGTTTCCTCTGCCAGTGCTGATGGTGAGAATATGCTTGAATTCAAGAAGCAAGAGCTGCGGTTTAGGCAGCAGGAGCTTGAATTCAGCATAGCCAAACTAAAAATCGAACAGGCAGAAATACAGAAAGACAGGGATCACCAGTTGGAACTGGCCAAGCTTCAGGTTGCAAATGGATCCAAGGGTCCTGGACATGGTTCTGGGGCTTCCTCTCATCCACGGTTTCCAAAAGATCTGCTCAGTGTGTATGAAGAGAGGAATGACATTATGGACTGGCTGAATGCGTTTGAGTATGCATGCGAGGTCCAGGAAGTTGACAATGCTGATAAGATTGCGTGGTTGCTCAGTAAACTGCCCCATTCTGGCTGCAGTGCCATTATGGAAATGTCGAAGGCTGAGCGGGCTGATTTCGCAATGTTAAAGCAGACTCTCATTTTAAAGTTTAGGAAGACTCCGGCCCAATATTTAAAGCGTTTTCGAGAGTATAAGAAAAAGGAAGGTGGTACTTGGGTATCTTATGTCGCTGAATCTTTGAAAAACTTAACTGGCTGGGTCGAAGGTTATAAGGTTTCTACCTTCGAAGGCTTGATCAATCTGGTCATGCTGGAACACATTTTTGCTTCTTCTTCCCCGGAGCTTAAGCAGCATTTGGCCGATTCGAAGGAGATAGATCCTAAGAAGCTGGCCATTGCAGCAGACTTATGGGTGTCACATCGAGTGTCCCATTAGGACAAAACTCATCCTGGTAAGCAGGAGGAAGGGAAAAAGTCCAAAGATATGGAGGGTGGGGAATCTGCTAAATCTTCTTCCCATAAGGGCCACAAAAAGAAAAACAAGGGTAAGACACAAGAGAACTCACAGGGTAGTGGAGGTCCGCCTCCAAAACAGAACTCTGGTTACAATAAGCCTCCCTACGTAAACAGACCCACTGGGGCTTGTTTTTCTTGTGGAGCAACTGACCATGTGAAGGGGGATCCCCGTTGTAAGGTTAGACCTTTGGGGGTCCACTCCGCTAATCTGGCCTTCTCCTCCTACGAGGAAGAAGAGATTACAGGAGCATCCTTCTCCTCAGACTCATTTCCCAGCGGAATAGAGGCTGAGGTAGTTTTAGTGTCCCTGGGTTCCTGGGAGCCTAAAGTCGCAGAGGCTTATGCTAGGATTCCGGATAATACCAAGCACTACTTTAAAGACAGTGTGCTGATCAATGGAGTGGATACTCCAGCTCTTAGGGATAGTGGGTGCAGTCGAACTGTAGTGGATTCTACCTTGGTAGACTCAGAGGAAGTTGCCAGAGCTACTCTGATGCCCACTAAATTGGCTGACGGCCCCCTCCGTATGTTTCCCGTGATCCCTGTAAATCTTACTTTAAATGGTACAGCAGTCAGGATTCCAGTGAGCATTCAGAGGAACGTCCCGGGAAAGGTCTTGTTGGGCAATGATCTCAGAGCTTTAGGGCTCGTAGGAGACACTGCCGAAAGACCCTACACACGGTCTCAAGCACGGGCAGCATTGGCCAAGTCCAATACGCCGCCCCAGCCGAAGGGGAAACCCAAGGCGAAAGGAGTCTACAAGTCAAGACGAGGGAAAGAGAATATTCCCCCGAGCTCGCCTACCACTGCGGTGGAGGAAGTTGGTCAATCGCCCGGGCCTGACGAGGAGGTGGCGATGCCTGAAGTATTCGACCCCAACGATCATCCTGAACTAAAAGACTTGTTAGTTGAAGGAGGTCCTGATAGGGACGAATTCAGTAAAGGCCAACGTGAGTGCCCATCTCTGGAAGGCCTAAGGAGACAGGCCTGCTCCCAGCTTGAGGGTGAACCTCCTGGGAAGCATAGGATTTATTGGGAAGGTGGACTCCTGTATAGTGAGCCCACAGAGTCTACAGAAGGAGACCATAGGAGGTTGGTGGTTCCCCTTGCTGTTAGGCCCTTCCTCCTGCAGTTGGCGCATGAAGTTCCCCTTGCTGGTCACCTTGGTATTAAGAGGACCAAGCAAAGGTTATCCATGCACTTCTACTGGCCCAAGATGGGGGTGCAAGTAGAAAGTCACTGTAGGAGTTGTGCCTCCTGCCAGTTGTCTGGTAAGGTTGGCGCGACAATCCAAGCTCCGTTGGTACCGCTCCCAGTTGTGGGGGTACCATTTGAAAGGGTAGGGATCGACATCGTTGGTCCCCTTGACCCGCAAACATCCTCGGGCAATAGGTTTATCCTGGTGCTGGTCGACCATGCAACCAGGTATCCTGAGGCCATCCCATTGAAGACTGTAACTGCCAAGTCAGTTGCAAAAGCTTTACTCGGCATATTTACTAGGGTTGGCTTCCCTAAAGAAGTTGTGTCAGACCGTGGCAGCAACTTTATGTCGAAGTATATGCAGGCTATGTGGAAAGAATGTGGGGTCACCTACAAGTTCTCTTCTGCATACCACCCCAGACCAATGGTCTGGTGGAACGTTTCAACAGAATGTTAAAGAGCATGATTGGGGCTCTGGAGGAGCCCCAGAGAAGAAAATGGGATCTTCTTTTACCATGCCTACTGTTTGCCTACCGAGAGGTACCACAGGAGGGTGTTGGCTTCAGCCCCTTCGAACTTCTGTTCGGTCATCCCGTACGGGGACCCTTAGCCATCGTCAAAGAGGGATGGGAGATGCCCACTCCCCCTGTTACTACCAATGTAGTTGACTATGTGCTAGGGCTCAGAAAACGGATGGTACTTCTGATGGGCTTGGCTAGTGATAAATTGAAGGCAGGGCAAGCGCTGGTGAAACATTGGTACGACCAGAAAGCTTCCCTCATCAACTTTACACCTGGTCAGCAAGTCCTGATCATGAATCCAATAAGGCCTCGCGCTTTACAGGACAAATGGTCAGGCCCTTACACAGTGGTGGAGCCCCTGGGTGAGGTGAACTATTTAGTGGACCTTGGAAGGCCTGGACAGGCTCCAAAAGTGTTCCACGTGAATAGGCTGAAGGCTTTCGTCCCAAGAGTCGAAATCGCAGCACTGCTACTGGCTTCAGATGTTGAGGAAGAGGAGTCAGAACCTCTCCCCGACCTGTTCCAAAGCAGTCCTTCAGATAGCTCCGTTGAGGGTGTCCGAGTGGCCCCTCACCTGACTTCTGATCAGCAGGCTGAGGTGAAAAGTTTGCTTAGGCAGTTTTCCCCCCTGTTTTCACAGTCCCCTGGTTTGACACCTTGGTGCAAACATAACATTGACACAGGAGACAGTGTACCTACCAAAAGTAGGGGATACAGGATGTCGGATAAAGTACGGTCTTATATTAAGACCGAGGTCAACAAGATGTTAGACCTTGGGGTGATTGAACCCTCTAGTAGTCCTTGGTCCAGTCCTGTGGTTTTGGTTCCAAAGGCAGGCACTTCTGAATTGAGGTTCTGCGTGGATTACAGGGCTCTGAATGCTGTCACCAAGACAGATGCACACCCCTTGCCTCGAAGAGATGAGCTGGTGGATACTTTGGGTGCCTCCAAGTACCTCAGCACGTTTGACCTCACTGCTGGCTATTGGCAAATAGCTTTAGCAGAACATGCCAAGGAGAAGACAGCATTTTCTACTCCAGACGGCCTTTACCAATTCCGGGTAATGCCGTTCGGGTTGAAGAATGCACCTGCCACTTTCCAGAGGCTTGTGAATCATGTGTTGAATGGGTTGGACGAAATCTGTCTTGCATATCTGGACGATATAGCAGTTTTCAGTGCCACCTGGGAAGACCATGTGAAACACCTCGGGATTGTGCTCCAGGCTCTTCAGAAAGCCCACTTGACCATAAAGGCTAGTAAATGCCAGATTGGACAAGGCTCAGTGGTTTACCTTGGACATGAAGTAGGTGGAGGGAGGATACAGCCTCTACCCAGTAAAGTACAAGCAGTACAAGACTGGCCTACCCCCACTACGCAAACCCAAGTGAGAGCCTTCTTAGGACTCACGGGGTATTATCGCAATTTTGTGGCAGACTATGGTACCATAGCTGCTCCTCTGACTGCCCTCACAACTCCGAAGAAACCCAAGAAGGTAACTTGGACCGACGAGTGTGAGAAGGCCTTCAATGGCTTAAAAGACTCCTTGTGCCAGGCCCCTGTGCTCAGGGCCCCTGATTATCAAAGACCTTTTATCGTGCAGACGGATGCCTCTGACACTGGGATAGGAGCTGTACTATCACAAGTAGATGAGAAGGGTAAGGAACACCCTATCGGTTTTATTAGTCGCCAGCTTAAGGACAGAGAGCTCAGATGGTCCACGGTAGAGAAAGAATGTTTCTCTGTTGTGTGGGCCCTAAGGAAGCTGAGGCCCTACCTCTATGGGACCCACTTCACTGTGCAGACTGACCATAAGCCGTTAAAGTGGCTAATGAACATGAAGGGGGAGAATCCAAAGTTGCTTAGGTGGTCCATAAGTCTTCAAGGCTTCGACTTCACTATTGAGCATAGACCAGGTGTCCAACATAGCAATGCTGATGGGTTGTCCAGAATGTTTAACCGACCTGAACAAGAGATTCATCCAGGGGTGGATTAGTTCCCCCTGTCCATAGTCTGGGAGGGGCGAGTGTTAGGAAAGATTTCGTAATTGTAGGGAATTTTCCTTCCATGTGGCAACCCCTAAACTTTTTGCTATTGTTTTTAACCTTGTTGTTGACTTTGCCAGAGAAGTACAGCCTTCTGCCGCACTTCTCTGGGCTTTCGCTCCTTTCTTACGGGGAAACTGACATGCCCTTAAGACAGTCAGTACCGGGGAACGTGGTTTCCCGTAGTTTCTTTTATCGTGTCGCAGCTTTAGTGCAACACGACACAAGAGGGCACTGTAAGCTAAGTTACAGCTCTCTTGGGTCTCTAGCCTTCTACAGGCCCTAGATACTCTTTTAGGATGGTATTTGATCGGTGCAAGTCATTCAGGGACTCGAATGGTGGCAGCGATCGTTTTGTTTATTTTGAGCTCCTTTTGGCGTTCTGAGCACGTTTTTCGCACTGAACCCAAAATGGTGGCCTGGCTCCCAAAATGGCCAGACCACGAGGCTCCTTTGTCTTGTCCACTGACCGTCTTGCTCCCTTCACCTTCCCCAGGTCGGGCGACCCGGGGCCTTCCTTATTTGGGCATGTACTTTCCCGCGAAACGTGGTTGCTTTCGCGGGCTTCTACATGTCGTTTGTGTGCCTCCAGGGTGTGGGCTGGGATGTCTGGTCCCAATACACATCCTGGGTGCCAGAGAGTCTGGGGTGGTGTGAATGCCTGGGACCACCGTGGTCCGTGATTGGTCCACGTATGGTATGTGTGTTGATGAGCGGATCTCCCATTGGCTCCCCTCCGTTTTGGCGCGAAGGGAACCGTGGATAAGAGGGAGCTGGAAACACCACTGCCATGTCGATCTCCTGAGTTCTCACGAACGAAGGAATACAGGAGCCAAGTATCCTGCAACCCAGAGGCTGGACCGAGGAATCGCTGGTGACCCGCTGAAGGAATCCTCCTTTGCACTGCTGTCGTCCTGTGAAACCCTTTCCTCCTTGGATCGAACCAGAAGGCCTGTACTGGTGCTTCGACCTTTGGAATAGCAGGAACAGCTATTCCCGGCGACTTCATCATCTCCTGCACAGTAAGCCTTCGGAAGTGTCTCTGGGCCATCCAGTTGACTGACCAGCTTAGAAGGGAGTCCTGCTCTGTAACTGCCGCCAGGTTGTGTTGTATTTCGAGTCCTTGTCACTCTCCCACGCTTCGTACACTTGGCGTTCCCAAGTCTGAAGGGAGGAGTGTACATTTGGCTTGAATACACACGGCCGCTCCGTTGTCCTGCTGCGGCAACAAAACTGTGCTGGTTTCGTCGATTGGGACGTCTTTTTGCTCTACACGACTACGAGGCGTTCCCTGCTCTTCTGAACCTGCCAGCTGCTGAAACAAACGTGGAGAAGCCTGGGTCTGCTTGCTTCGGGGACCGGTGAGTAGTTTAGCTAGGATCTGGTCGCCCTCCTGCAGTATCCCATTGCTTTTCCCTGCTGCGTAAAAACAGCACCCTTTTGGCCGTACTCGCGCTCTGCTTCTGCCTGCTGTGGAGGCTGCGCTTGAGTTGCGGAACCTGTTCTCCTTCTGCTGTGCACTAACCCGAACTGCCTGACTTCCTCCGAAGAGCTTCCCCTTTTGCCCGTTGGCACCGGCGTGGCAGGTACTTTGAGCACAAGGCTCCACTCTTCGCAGGGCTCGGACTTCCATCTAGTTAGGTGCCTCTAAAGGCGAACTGAGTCAAAAGCGTTATCGCACTGCCTGTTTTCCTTTCCTTTCAGGTGGACTACATATTTCGTGCTTTAAACGCTTGCGACTGTGTATTTGTATATATATTGTGTTGATTTGGTATGGGTTGGCTTAATACTGTGTTGTTGTGATTTTCTCGATGCGGTCATTATTTTAAAGGCCTTAAAATAAATGTGTATCTATTTTTGATATAACAACTGTTTGGAGTAGTTTGTCAGCGCTCTTGCTTTGTGTGCTCACTGCGGGCTTTCAGTCACCCTCACCCCTCTTGAGACCTAGTCTTGACCGCCGCGATCGCTACCTTGATTGGTCTGGCTTGTCCAGAGGTTACCCTGTTCCAAGTAATTAGGTTGGCCTTCTGAACTTCTGCGCCACCAGGACAGAGTTCAGAAATCCGTCTTAACACATATGTTATAGGAAGGGTCTCAGGTTTGGTATAAACATTGAGATATCACATTTCATGATATCGGAAGGGTCTCAAGATTGGAATGGGAAGAAGTTGGATATCACATCTCATGATAAAGGAAGGGTCTAAGGTTTGGAAGGGGAAGGACTTGGATATCACATCTCTGCTATCGAAAGGGTCTCAGGATTGGAATGGGAAGGAGTTGGATATCCCATCTCATGTTATAGGAAGAGTCTCAGGTTTGGTATTAGAAGCATTGAGATATCATATCTCATGCTATAGGAAGTGTCTCAGGATTGGAATGAGAAGGACTTGGGTATCACATTTCATGCTATAGGGAGGGTCTCAAGTTTGATATTAGAAGCATTGAGATATCACATCTCATGCTATAGGAAGGGTCTCAGGATTGGAATGGGAAGGAGTTGGATATCACATCTCATGCTATAGGAAGGGTCTCAGGTTTGGTATAAGCAGTGAGATATCACATCTCATGCTATAGGAAGTGTCTCAGGATTGGAATGGGAAGGAGTTGGATATCACATCTCATGTTATAGGAAGGATCTCAGGTTTGGTATAAGCATTGAGATATCACATCTCTGCTATCGGAAGGGTCTCAGGATTGGAATGGGAAGGAGTTGGATATTCCCATCTCATGTTATAGGAAGGGTCTCAGGTTTGGTATTAGAAGCATTGAGATATCACATCTCATGCTATAGGAATGGTCTCAGGATTGGAATGGGAAGGACTTGGATATCACATCTCATGCTATAGGGAGGGTCTCAAGTTTGATATTAGAAGCATTGAGATATCACATTTCATGATATCGGAAGGGTCTCAAGATTGGAATGGGAAGGAGTTGGATATCACATCTCATGATAAAGGAAGGGTCTAAGGTTTGGAAGGGGAAGGATTTGGATATCACATCTCATGTTATAGGACGGGTCTCAGGTTTGGTATTAGAAGCATTGAGATATCAAGTCTCATGGTATAGGAAGGGTCTCAGAATTGGAATGGGAAGGAGTTGGATATCACATCTCAAGCTGTAGGAAGGGTCTCAGGATTAGAATGGGAATGAGTTTGATATCACATCTCATGCCATAGTATGGGTCTCAGGTTTGGTAGAAGCATTGGGATATCACATCTCATGCTATCGGAAGGGTTTCGGGATTGGATTTGGAAGGAGTTGGATATCCCATCTCATGCTATAGGAAGGGTCTCAGGTTGGAATGGAAAGGAGTTGGATATCACATCTCATGTTATAGGAAGGGTCTCAGGATTGGAATGGGAAGGACTTGGATATCACATCTCATGCTATAGGAAGGCTCTCAGGTTTGCAAGGGGAAAGAGTTGGATATCACATTTCATGTTAGAGGTAGGATCTCAGGTTTGGTATTAGAAGTATTGAGATATCACATCTCATGCTATCAGAAGGATCTCAGGTTTGGTATAGAAGCATTGAGATATCATATCTTATGCTATCAGAAGAGTCTCAGGATTGGAATGGGAAGGAGTTGGATATCACATCTCATGCTAAAGGGAGGGTCTCAGGTTTGGAAGATAAGGATTTGGATATCACATCTCATGTTATAGGAAGGATCTCAGGTTTGGTATTAGAAGTATTGAGATATCACATCTCATGCTATCGGAAGGATCTAGGTTTGGTATAGAAGCATTGAGATATCATATCTTATGCTATCAGAAGGGTCTCAGGATTGGAATGGGAAGGATTTGGATATCACATCTCATGCTAAAGGGAGGGTCTCAGGTTTGGAAGGGGAAGGATTTGGATATCACATCTCATGTTATAGGATGGATCTCAGGTTTGGTATTAGAAGTATTGAGATATCACATCTCATGTTATCGGAAGGATCTCAGGTTTGGTATTAGAAGTATTGAGATATCACATCTCATGCTATAGGAAGGGTCTCAGGATTGGAATGGGAAGGAGTTGGATATCACATCTCATGCTAAAGGAAGGGTCTCAGGTTTGGTAGAAGCATTGAGATATCACATCTCATGCTATAGGAAGGGTCTCAGGATTGGAATGGGAAGGACTTAGATATCACATATCATGCTATAGGGAGGGTCTCAGTTTTGATATTAGAAGCATTGAGATATCACATCTCATGCTATCGGAAGTGTCTCAGGATTGGAATGGGAAGGAGCTGGATATCACATCTCATGCTAAAGGAAGGGTCTCAGGTTTGGAACGGGAAGGAGTTGGATATCACATATGTTATAGGAAGGGTCTCAGGTTTGGTATAAACATTGAGATATCACATCTCTGCTATCGGAAGTGTCTCAGGATTGGAATGGGAAGGAGTTGGATATCCCATCTCATGTTATAGGAAGGATCTCAGGTTTGGTATTAGAAGCATTGAGACATCACATCTCATGCTATAGGAAGGGTCTCAGGTTTGGAAAGTGAAGGAGTTGGATATCACATTTCATGTTAGAGGAAGGATCTCAGGTTTGGTATTAGAGGCATTGAGATATCACATCTCAGGCTATAGGAAGGGTCTCAGGATTGGAATGGGAAGGAGTTGGATATCACATCTCATGCTATACGAAGGGTCTCAGGTTTGGTATAAGCATTGAGATATCACATCTCATGCTATAGGAAGGGTCTCAGGATTGGAATGGAAGGAGTTGGATATCACATCTCATGTTATAGGAAGGATCTCAGGTTTGATATTAGAAGCATTGAGACATCACATCTCATGCTATAGGAAGGGTCTCAGGATTGGAATGGGAAGGAGTTGGATATCACATCTCATGCTATAGGAAGGGTCTCAGGATTGGAATGGGAAGGAGTTGAATATGACATCTCATGCCGTAGGAAGGGTCTCAGGATTGGAATGGGAAGGAGTTGGATATCACATCTCATGCTATAGGAAGGGTCTCAGGTTTGGTATAAGCATTGAGATATTCCATCTCATGCTATAGGAAGGGTCTCAGGTTGGAATGGGAAGGAGTTGGATATCACATCTCATGTTATAGGAAGGGTCTCAGGATTGGAATGGGAAGGAGTTGGATATCACATCTCAGGCTATAGGAAGGGTCTCAGGATTGGAATGGGAAGGAGTTGGATATCACATCTCATGCTATAGGAAGGGTCTCAGGTTTGGTATAAGCATTGAGATATTCCATCTCATGCTATAGGAAGGGTCTCAGGTTGGAATGGGAAGGAGTTGGATATCACATCTCATGTTATAGGAAGGGTCTCAGGATTGGAATGGGAAGGACTTGGATATCACATCTCATGCTATAAGAAGGCTCTCAGGTTTGCAAGGGTAAAGAGTTGGATATCACATTTCATGTTAGAGGTAGGATCTCAGGTTTGGTATTAGAAGTATTGAGATATCACATCTCATGCTATCAGAAGGATCTCAGGTTTGGTATAGAAGCATTGAGATATCATATCTTATGCTATCAGAAGAGTCTCAGGATTGGAATGGGAAGGAGTTGGATATCACATCTCATGCTAAAGGGAGGGTCTCAGGTTTGGAAGATAAGGATTTGGATATCACATCTCATGTTATAGGAAGGATCTCAGGTTTGGTATTAGAAGTATTGAGATATCACATCTCATGCTATCGGAAGGATCTCAGGTTTGGTATAGAAGCATTGAGATATCATATCTTATGCTATCAGAAGGGTCTCAGGATTGGAATGGGAAGGATTTGGATATCACATCTCATGCTAAAGGGAGGGTCTCAGGTTTGGAAGGGGAAGGATTTGGATATCACATCTCATGTTATAGGATGGATCTCAGGTTTGGTATTAGAAGTATTGAGATATCACATCTCATGTTATCGGAAGGATCTCAGGTTTGGTATTAGAAGTATTGAGATATCACATCTCATGCTATAGGAAGGGTCTCAGGATTGGAATGGGAAGGAGTTGGATATCACATCTCATGCTAAAGGAAGGGTCTCAGGTTTGGTAGAAGCATTGAGATATCACATCTCATGCTATAGGAAGGGTCTCAGGATTGGAATGGGAAGGACTTAGATATCACATATCATGCTATAGGGAGGGTCTCAGTTTTGATATTAGAAGCATTGAGATATCACATCTCATGCTATCGGAAGTGTCTCAGGATTGGAATGGGAAGGAGCTGGATATCACATCTCATGCTAAAGGAAGGGTCTCAGGTTTGGAACGGGAAGGAGTTGGATATCACATATGTTATAGGAAGGGTCTCAGGTTTGGTATAAACATTGAGATATCACATCTCTGCTATCGGAAGTGTCTCAGGATTGGAATGGGAAGGAGTTGGATATCCCATCTCATGTTATAGGAAGGATCTCAGGTTTGGTATTAGAAGCATTGAGACATCACATCTCATGCTATAGGAAGGGTCTCAGGTTTGGAAAGTGAAGGAGTTGGATATCACATTTCATGTTAGAGGAAGGATCTCAGGTTTGGTATTAGAGGCATTGAGATATCACATCTCAGGCTATAGGAAGGGTCGCAGGATTGGAATGGGAAGGAGTTGGATATCACATCTCATGCTATAGGAAGGGTCTCAGGTTTGGTATAAGCATTGAGATATCACATCTCATGCTATAGGAAGGGTCTCAGGATTGGAATGGAAGGAGTTGGATATCACATCTCATGTTATAGGAAGGATCTCAGGTTTGGTATTAGAAGCATTGAGACATCACATCTCATGCTATAGGAAGGGTCTCAGGATTGGAATGGGAAGGAGTTGGATATCACATCTCATGCTATAGGAAGGGTCTCAGGATTGGAATGGGAAGGAGTTGAATATGACATCTCATGCCGTAGGAAGGGTCTCAGGTTTGGTATAAACATTGAGATATCACATCTCTGCTATCAAAAGGGTCTCAGGATTGGAATGGGAAGGAGTTGGATATCCCATCTCATGTTATAGGAAGAGTCTCAGGTTTGGTATTAGAAGCATTGAGATATCACATCTCATGCTATAGGAAGTGTCTCAGGATTGGAATGGGAAGGACTTGGATATCACATCTCATGCTATAGGTAGGGTCTCAAGTTTGATATTAGAAGCATTGAGATATCACATCTCATGCTATAGGAAGGGTCTGAGGATTGGAATGGGAAGGAGTTGGATATCACATCTCATGCTATGGGAAGGGTCTCAGGTTTGGTATAAGCAGTGAGATATCACATCTCATGCTATAGGAAGTGTCTCAGGATTGGAATGGGAAGGACTTGGATATCACATCTCATGCTATAGGGAGGGTCTCAAGTTTGATATTAGAAGCTTTGAGATATCACATCTCATGATATCGGAAGGGTCTCAGGATTGGAATGGGAAGGAGTTGGATATCACATCTCAGGATAAAGGAAGGGTCTAAGGTTTGGAAGGGGAAGGATTTGGATATCACATCTCATGTTATATTACGGGTCTCAGGTTTGGTATTAGAAGCATTGAGATATCAAATCTCATAGTATAGGAAGGGTCTCAGAATTGGAATGGGAAGGAGTTGGATATCACATCTCAAGCTATAGGAAGGGTCTCAGGATTGGAATGGGAAGGACTTGGATATCACATCTCATGATAAAGGAAGGGTCTAAGGTTTGGAAAGGGAAGGACTTGGATATCACATCTCTGCTATCGAAAGGGTCTCAGGATTGGAATGGGAAGGAGTTGGATATTCCCATCTCATGTTATAGGAAGGGTCTCAGGTTTGGTATTAGAAGCATTGAGATATCACATCTCATGCTATAGGAAGGGTCTCAGGATTGGAATGGGAAGGACTTGGATATCACATCTCATGCTATAGGGAGGGTCTCAAGTTTGATATTAGAAGCTTTGAGATATCACATCTCATGATATCGGAAGGGTCTCAGGATTGGAATGGGAAGGAGTTGGATATCACATCTCATGATAAAGGAAGGGTCTAAGGTTTGGAAGGGGAAGGATTTGGATATCACATCTCATGTTATATTACGGGTCTCAGGTTTGGTATTAGAAGCATTGAGATATCAAGTCTCATAGTATAGGAAGGGTCTCAGAATTGAAATGGGAAGGAGTTGGATATCACATCTCAAGCTATAGGAAGGGTCTCAGGATTGGAATGGGAAGGACTTGGATATCACATCTCATGCTATAGGAAGGCTCTCAGGTTTGGAAGGGGAAAGAGTTGGATATCACATTTCATGTTAGAGGTAGGATCTCAGGTTTGGTATTAGAGGCATTGAGATATCACATCTCATGCTATCAGAAGGGTCTCAGGAATGGAATGGGAAGGAGTTGGATATCACATCTCATGCTAAAGGGAGGATCTCAGGTTTGGAAGGGGAAGGATTTGGATATCACATCTCATGTTATAGGAAGGATCTCAGGTTTGGTATTAGAAGCATTGAGATATCACATCTCATGCTATCGGAAGGATCTCAGGTTTGGTATTAGAAGCATTGAGATATCACATCTCATGCTATCAGAAGAGTCTCAGGATTGGAATAGGAAGGAGTTGGATATCACATCTCATGCTAAAGGGAGGGTCTCAGGTTTGGAAGGGGAAGGATTTGGATATCACATCTCATGTTATCGGAAGGATCTCACGTTTGGTATTAGAAGTATTGAGATATCATATCTCATGCTATAGGAAGGGTCTCAGGATTGGAATGGGAAGGAGTTGGATATCACATCTCATGCTATAGGGAGGGTCTCAGGATTGGAATGGGAAGGACTTAGATATCACATATCATGCTATAGGGAGGGTCTCAGTTTTGATATTAGAAGCATTGAGATATCACATCTCATGCTATCGGAAGTGTCTCAGGATTGGAATGGGAAGGAGCTGGATATCACATCTCATGCTAAAGGAAGGGTCTCAGGTTTGGAACGGGAAGGATTTGGATATCACATCTCATGTTATAGTTAGGGTCTCAGGTTTGGTATAAGCATTGAGATATCACATCTCTGCTATCGGAAGTGTCTCAGGATTGGAATGGGAAGGAGTTGGATATCCCATCTCATGTTATAGGACGGGTCTCAGGTTTGTTATTAGAATCATTGAGATATCATATTGCATGCTGTAGGAAGGGTCTAAGGGTTGGAATGTGAAGGACTTGGATATCACATCTCATGCTATAGATAGGCTCTTAGGTTTGGAAAGGGAAGGAGTTGGATATCACATTTCATGTTAGAGGAAGGATCTCAGGTTTGGTATTAGAAGCATTGAGATATCACATCTCATGCTATAGGAAGGGTCTCAGGATTGGAATGGGAAGCAGTTGGATATCACATCTCATGCTATAGGAAGGGTCTCAGGTTTGGTATAAGCATTGAGATATCACATCTCATGCTATAGGACGGGTCTCAGGATTGGAATGGAAGGAGTTGGATATCACATCTCATGTTATAGGAAGGATCTCAGGTTTGGTATTAGAAGCATTGAGACATCACATCTCATGCTATAGGAAGGGTCTCAGGGTTGGAATGGGAAGGAGTTGGATATCACATCTCATCCAATAGGAAGGGTCTCAGGTTTGGAATGGGAAGGAATTGGATATCACATCTCATGTTATAGGAAGGATCTCAGGTTTGGTATTAGAAGCATTGAGATATCACATCTCATGCTATAGGAAGGGTCTCAGGGTTGGAATGGGAAGGAGTTGGATATCACATCTCATCCAATAGGAAGGGTCTCAGGATTGGAATGTGAAGGATTTGGATATCACATCTCATGCTAAAGGAAGGGTCTCAGGTTTGGTAGAAGCATTGAGATATCACGTCTCTGCTATCGGAAGGGTCTCAGGATTGGATTGGGAAGGAGTTGGATATCCCTTCTCATGCTATAGGAAGGGTCTCAGGATTTGAATAGCAAGGAGTTGGATATCACATCTCATGCCATAGGAAGGGTCTCAGGTTTGGTATAAGCATTGAGATATCACATCTCTGCTATCGGAAGGGTCTCAGGATTGGATTGGGAAGGAGTTGGATATCCCTTCTCATGCTATAGGAAGTGTCTCAGGTTGGAATGGGAAGGAGTTGGATATCACATCTCATGTTATAGGAAGGGTCTCAGGATTGGAATGGGAAGGATTTGGATATCACATCTCTTGCTATAGGAAGGGTCTCAGGATTGGAATGGGTAGGAGTTGGGTATTACTTTCTTGCTATAGTAAGGGTCTCATGTTTGGAATGGGAAGGAGTTGGATATCACATATGCTATAGTTAGTGTCTCAGGTTTGGAACGGGAAGGAGTTGGATATCACATCTCATGTTATAGGAAGGGTCCCAGGTTTGGTATAAGCATTGAGATATCACATCTCTGCTATCGGAAGCGGCTCAGGATTGGAATGGGAAGGAGTTGGATATCCCATCTCATGTTATAGGAAGAGTCTCTGGTTTGGTATTAGAATCATTGAGATATCACATCGCATGCTGTAGGAAGGGTCTAAGGATTGGAATGGGATGGACTTGGATATCACATCTCATGCTATAGGTAGGCTCTCAGGTTTGGTATAAGCATTGAGATATCACATCTCATGCTATAGGAAGGGTTTTAGGATTGGAATGGGAAGGAATTGGATATCACATCTCATGCTATAGGAAGGGTCTCAGATTTGGTATAAGCATTGAGATATCACATCTCATGCTAAAGGAAGGGTCTCAGGATTGGAATGGGAAGGAGTTGTATATGACAACTCAGGCCATAGGAAGGTTCTCAGGTTTGGTATAAGCATTGAGATATCACATCTCTGCTATCGGAAAGGTCTCAGGATTGGAATGGGAAGGAGTTGGATATCCCATCTCATGTTATAGGAAGGGTCTCAGGTTTGGTATTAGAAGCATAGAGATATCACATCTCATGCTATAGGAAGGGTCTCAGGATTGGAATGGGAAGGACTTGGATGTCACATCTCATGCTATAGGGAGGGTCTCAAGTTTGATATTAGAAGCATTGAGATAACAAATCTCATGATATCGGAAGGGTCTCAGTATTGGAATGGGAAGGAGTTGGATATCACATCTCATGATAAAGGAAGGGTCTAAGGTTTGGAAGGGGAAGGATTTGGATATCACATCTCATGTTATAGGACGGGTCTCAGGTTTGGTATTAGAAGCATTGAGATATCAAGTCTCATGGTATAAGAAGGGTCTCAGAATTGGAATGGGAAGGAGTTGGATATCACACCTCAAGCTATAGGAAGGGTCTCAGGATTGGAATGGGAAGGAGTTTGATATCACATCTCATGCCATAGTATGGGTCTCAGGTTTGGTAGAAGCAATGGGATATCACATCTCATGCTATCGGAAGGGTATCAGTATTGGATTTGGAAGGAGTTGGATATCCCATCTCATGCTATAGGAAGGGTCTCAGGTTGGAATGGGAAGGAGTTGGATATCACATTTCATGTTATAGGAAGGGTCTCAGGATTGGAATGGGAAGGACTTGGATATCATATCTCATGCTATAGGACGGGTCTCAGGTTTGTTATTAGAATCATTGAGATATCATATTGCATGCTGTAGGAAGGGTCTAAGGATTGGAATGGGAAGGACCTGGATATCACATCTCATGCTATAGATAGGCTCTTAGGTTTGGAAAGGGAAGGAGTTGGATATCACATTTCATGTTAGAGGAAGGATCTCAGGTTTGGTATTAGAAGCATTGAGATATCACATCTCATGCTATAGGAAGGGTCTCAGGATTGGAATGGGAAGTAGTTGGATATCACATCTCATGCTATAGGAAGGGTCTCAGGTTTGGTATAAGCATTGAGATATCACATCTCATGCTATAGGACGGGTCTCAGGATTGGAATGGAAGGAGTTGGATATCACATCTCATGTTATAGGAAGGATCTCAGGTTTGGTATTAGAAGCATTGAGATATCACATCTCATGCTATAGGACGGGTCTCAGGGTTGGAATGGGAAGGAGTTGGATATCACAACTCATCCAATAGGAAGGGTCTCAGGTTTGGAATGGGAAGGAATTGGATATCACATCTCATGTTATAGGAAGGGTCTCAGGATTGGAATGGGAAGTAGTTGGATATCACATCTCATGCTATAGGAAGGGTCTCAGGTTTGGTATAAGCATTGAGATATCACATCTCATGCTATAGGACGGGTCTCAGGGTTGGAATGGGAAGGAGTTGGATATCACAACTCATCCAATAGGAAGGGTCTCAGGTTTGGAATGGGAAGGAATTGGATATCACATCTCATGTTATAGGAAGGATCTCAGGTTTGGTATTAGAAGCATTGAGATATCACATCTCATGCTATAGGAAGGGTCTCAGGATTGGAATGTGAAGGATTTGGATATCACATCTCATGCTAAACGAAGGGTCTCAGGTTTGGTAGAAGCATTGAGATATCACGTCTCTGCTATCGGAAGGTTCTCAGGATTGGATTGGGAAGGAGTTGGATATCCCTTCTCATGCTATAGGAAGGGTCTCAGGATTTGAATGGCAAGGAGTTGGATATCACATCTCATGCCATAGGAAGGGTCTCAGGTTTGGTATAAGCATTGAGATATCACATCTCTGCTATCGGAAGGGTCTCAGGATTGGAATGGGAAGGAGTTGGTGTTAAGACGGATTTCTGAACTCTGTCCTGGTGGCGCAGAAGTTCAGAAGGCCAACCTAATTACTTGGAACAGGGTAACCTCTGGACGAGCCAGACCAATCAAGGTAGCGATCGCGGCGGTCAAGACTAGGTCTCAAGAGGGGTGAGGGTGACTGAAAGCCCGCAATGAGCACACAAAGCAAGAGCGCTTACAAACGACTCCAAACAGTTGTTATATCAAAAATATATACACATTTATTTTAAGGCCTTTAAAATAATGACCGTAGCGAAAAAATCACAATATCACAGTATTAAACCAACACATACCATATCAACACAATATATATACAAATACGACAGTCTTAAGCATTAGAGGCACGAAATGTGTAGTCCACCTGCCAGGGAAGGAAAACAGGCAGTGCGATAACACTTTAGACTCAGTTCGCCTTCAGAGGCACCTAACTAGATGGAAGTCCGAGCCCTGCGAAGAGTGGAGCCTTGTGCTCAAAGTACCTGCCACGCCGGTGCCAACGGGCAAAAGGAGAAGCTCTTCGGAGGAAGTCAGGCAGTTCGGGTTAGTGCACAGCAGAAGGAGAACAGGTTCCGCAACTCAAGCGCAGCCTACACAGCGAGCAGAAGCAGAGCGCGAGTACGGCAAAAGGGTGCTGTTTTTACACAGCAGGGAAAAGCAATGGGATACTGCAGGAGGGCGACCAGATCCTAGCTATACTACTCACCGGTCCCCGAAGCAAGCAGACCCAGGCTTCTCCACGTTAGTTTCAGCAGCTGGCAGGTTCAGAAGAGCAGGGAACGCCTCGTAGTCGTGTAGAGCAAAAAGACGTCCCAATCGACGAAACCGGCACAGTTTGTTGCCGCAGCAGGACAACGGAGCGGCCGTGTGTATTCGAGCCAAATGTACACTCCTCCCTTCAGACTTGGGAACGCCAAGTGTACGAAGCGTGGGAGAGTGACAAGGACTCGAAATACAACACAACCTGGCGGCGGTTACAGAGCAGGACTCCCTTGTAAGCTGGTCAGTCAACTGGATGGCCCAGAGACACTTCCGAAGGCTTACTTGGCAGGAGATGATGAAGTCGCCGGGAATAGCTGTTCCTGCTATTCCAAAGGTCGAAGCACCAGTACAGGCCTTCTGGTTCGATCAAAGGAGGAAAGGGTTTCACAGGACGACAGTAGTGCAAAGGAGGATTCCTTCAGCGGGTCACCAGCGATTCCTCGGTCCAGCCTCGTGGTTGCAGGATACTTGGCTCCTGTATTCCTTCGTTCGTGAGAACTCAGGAGATCGACATGGTAGTGGTGTTTCCAGCCCCCTCTTATCCACGGTTCCCTTCGCACCAAAACGGAGGGGAGCCAATGGGAGATCCGCTCATCAACACACATACCATACGTGGACCAATCACGGACCACGGTGGTCCCAGGCATTCACACCACCCTAGACTCTCTGGCACCCAGGATGTGTATTGGGACCAGACATCCCAGCCCACACCCTGGAGGCACATAAACGACATGTAGAAGCCCGCGAAAGCAACCACGTTTCGCGGGAAAGTACATGCCCAAATAAGGAAGGCCCCGGGTCGCTCGACCTGGGGAAGGTGAAGGGAGCAAGATGGTCAGTGGACAAGACAAAGGAGCCTCGTGGTCTGGCCATTTTGGGAGCCAGGCCACCATTTTGGGTTCAGTGCGAAAAACGTGCTCAGAACGCCAAAAGGAGCTCAAAATAAACAAAACGATCGCTGCCACCATTCCAGTCCCTGAATGACTTGCACCGATCAAATACCATCCTAAAAGAGTATCTAGGGCCTGTAGAAGGCTAGAGACCCAAGAGAGCTGTAACTTAGCTTACAGTGCCCTCTTGTGTCATGTTGCACTAAAGCCGCAACATGATAAAAGAAACTACGGGAAACAGCGTTCCCCGGTACTGACTGTCTTAAGGGCATGTCAGTTTCCCCGTAAGAAAGGAGCGAAAGCCCAGAGGAGTGCGGCAGAAGGCTGCACTTCTCTGGCAAAGTCAAGAACAAGGTGAAAACAACAGCAAAAAGTTTAGGGGTTGCCACATGGAAGGAAAATTACCTACAATTACGAAATCTTTCCTAACACTCGCCCCTCCCAGACTATGGACAGGGGGAACTAATCCACCCCTGGATGAGTCTCTTGTTCAGGTCGGTTAAACATTCTGGACAACCCATCAGCATTGCTATGTTGGACACCTGGCCTATGCTCAATAGTGAAGTCGAAGCCTTGTAGACTTATGGACCACCTAAGCAACTTTGGATTCTCCCCCTTCATGTTCATTAGCCACTTTAACGGCTTATGGTCAGTTTGCACAGTGAAGTGGGTCCCATAGAAGTAGGGCCTCAGCTTCCTTAGGGCCCACACAACAGAGAAACATTCTTTCTCTACCGTGGACCATCTGAGCTCTCTGTCCTTAAGCTGCCGACTAATAAAACCGATAGGGTGTTCCTTACCCTTCTCATCTACTTGTGATAGTACAGCTCCTATCCCAGTGTCAGAGGCGTCCGTCTGCACGATAAAAGGTCTTTGATAATCAGGGGCCCTAAGGACAGGGGCCTGGCACAAGGAGTCTTTTAAGCCATTGAAGGCCTTCTCAAACTCGTCGGTCCAAGTTACCTTCTTGGGTTTCTTCGGAGTTGTGAGGGCAGTCAGAGGAGCAGCTATGGTGCCATAGTCTGCCACAAAATTGCGGTAATACCCCGTGAGTCCTAAAAAGGCTCTCACTTGGGTTTGCGTAGTGGGGGTAGGCCAGTCTTGTACTGCTTGTACCTGACTGAGTAGAGGCTGTCTCCTCCCTCCACCTACTTCATGTCCAAGGTAAACCACTGAGCCTTGTCCATTTTGGTGAGGGGCCACTCGGACCCCCTCAAAAGAGCTATCTGAAGGACTGCTTGGGAACAGGTCGGGGAGAGGTTCAGACTCCTCTCCCGCAACGTCTGAAGCCAGTAGCAGTGCTGCGATTTCGACGCTTGGGCCGAAAGCCTTCAGCCTATTCGCGTGAAACACTTTTGGAGCCTGTCCAGGCCTTCCAAGGTCCACTGAATAGTTAACCTCACCCAGGGGCTCCACCACTGGGTAAGGGCCTGACCATTTGTCCTGTAAAGCTCGAGGCCTTATGGGATTCATGATCAGGACTTGCTGACCAAGTGTAAAGTTGATGAGGGAAGCTTTCTGGTCATACCAATGTTTCACCAGCGCTTGCCCTGCCTTCAATTTATCACTAGCCAAGCCCATCAGAAGTACCATCCGTTTTCTGAGCCCTAGCACATAATCAACTACGTTGGTAGTAACAGGGGGAGTGGGCATCTCCCATCCCTCTTTGACGATGGCTAAGGGTCCCCGTACGGGATGACCGAACAGAAGTTCGAAGGGGCTGAAGCCAACACCCTCCTGTGGTACCTCTCGGTAGGCAAACAGTAAGCATGAAACAAGAAGATCCCATTTTCTTCTCTGAGGCTCCTCCAGAGCCCCAATCATGCTCTTTAACGTCCTGTTGAAACGCCCCCGCAGACCATTGGTCTGGGGGTGGTATGCAGAAGAGAACCTGTAGGTGACCCCACATTCTTTCCACATAGCCTGCCTATACTTCGACATAAAGTTGCTGCCATCATCCGGCACAACTTCTTTAGGGAAGCCAACCCTAGTAAATATGCCGAGTAAAGCTTCTGCAACTGACTTGGCAGTTACAGTTTTCCATGGGATGGCCTCAGGATACCTGGTTGCATGGTCGACCAGCACCAGGATAAACCTATTGCCCGAGGATGTTTGCGGGTCAAGGGGACCAACCATGTCGATCCCTACCCTTTCAAATGGTACCCCCACAACTGGGAGCGGTACCAACGGAGCTTGGATTGTCGCGCCAACCTTACCAGACAACTGGCAGGAGGCACAACTCCTGCAGTGACTTTCTACTTGCACCCCCATCTTGGGCCAGTAGAAGTGCATGGATAACCTTTGCTTGGTCCTCTTCATACCAAGGTGACCAGCAAGGGGAACTTCATGCGCCAACTGCAGGAGGAAGGGCCTAACAGCAAGGGAAACCACCAACCTCCTATGGTCTCCTTCTGTAGACTCTGAGGGCTCACTATACAGGAGTCCACCTTCCCAATAAATCCTATGCTTCCCAGGAGGTTCACCCTCAAGCTGGGAGCAGGCCTGTCTCCTTAGGCCTTCCAGAGATGGGCACTCACGTTGGCCTTTACTGAATTCGTCCCTATCAGGACCTCCTTCAACTAACAAGTCTTTTAGTTCAGGATGATCGTTGGGGTCGAATACTTCAGGCATCGCCACCTCCTCGTCAGGCCCGGGCGATTGACCAACTTCCTCCACCGCAGTGGTAGGCGAGCTCGGGGGAATATTCTCTTTCCCTCGTTTTGACTTGTAGACTCCTTTCGCCTTGGGTTTCCCCTTCGGCTGGGGCGGCGTATTGGACTTGGCCAATGCTGCCCGTGCTTGAGACCGTGTGTAGGGTCTTTCGGCAGTGTCTCCTACGAGCCCTAAAGCTCTGAGATCATTACCTAACAAGACCTTTCCCGGGACGTTTCTCTGAATGCTCACTGGAATCCTGACTGCTGTACCATTTAAAGTAAGATTTACAGGTATTACTGGAAACATACGGAGGGGGCCGTCAGCCAACTTAGTGGGCATCAGAGTAGCTCTGGCATCTTCCTCTGAGTCTACCAAGGTAGAATCCACTACAGTGCGACTGCACCCACTATCCCTAAGAGCTGGAGTATCCACTCCAGTGATCAGCACACTGTCTTTAAAGTAGTGCTTGGTATTATCCGGAATCCTAGCATAAGCCTCTGCAACTTTCGGCTCCCAGGAACCTAGGGACACTAAAACTACCTCAGCCTCTATTCCGCTGGGAAACGAGTCTGAGGAGAAGGATTCTCCTGTAATCTCTTCTTCCTCGTAGGAGGAGAAGGCCAGATTAGCGGAGTGGACCCCCAAAGGTCTAACCTTACACCGGGGATCCCCCTTCACATGGTCAGTTGCTCCACAAGAAAAACAAGCCCCAGTGGGTCTGTTTACGTAAGGAGGCTTATTGTAACCAGAGTTCTGTTGCGGAGGCGGACCTCCACTACCCTGTGAGTTCTCTTGTGTCTTACCCTTATTTTTCTTTTTGTGGCCCTTATGGGAAGAAGATTTAGCAGATTCCCCACCCTCCATATCTTTGGACTTTTTCCCTTCCTCCTGCTTACCAGGATGAGTTTTGTCCTTATGGGACACTCGATGTGACACCCATAAATCTGCTGCAATGGCCAGCTTCTTAGGATCTATCTCCTTCGAATCGGCCAAATGCTGCTTAAGCTCCGGGGAAGAAGAACCAAAAATGTGTTCCAGCATGACAAGATTTATCATGCCTTCGAAAGTAGAAACCTTATAACCTTCGACCCAGCCAGTTAAGTTTTTCAAAGATTCAGCGACATAAGATACCCAAGTACCACCTTCCTTTTTCTTATACTCTCGAAAACGCTTTAAATATTGGGCCGGAGTCTTCCCAAACTTTAAAATGAGAGTTTGCTTTAACATTGCGAAATCAGCTCGCTCAGCCTTCGACATTTCCATAATGGCACTACAGCCAGAATGGGGCAGTCTGCTGAGTAACCACGCAATCTTATCAGCATTGTCAACTTTCTGAACTTCGCATGCATACTCAAACGCATTCAGCCAGTCCATAATGTCATTCCGTTCTTCATACACACTGAGCAGATCTTTTGGAAACCGTGGATGAGAGGAGGCCCCAGACCCATGTCCAGGACCCTGGGACCCATTTGCAACCTGAAGCTTGGCCAGTTCCAACTGGTGATCCCTGTCTTTCTGTTTTTCTGCCTGTTCGATTTTTAGTTTGGCTATGCTGAATTCAAGCTCCTGCTGCCTAAACCGCAGCTCTTGCTTCTTGAATTCAAGCATAGCATCCCCATCAACACTGGCAGAGGAAACATTAGACATCTCGTCCTCCCTGTCCTCGTGGTCGCGATGGATCAGTGCAGCGGCAGAACCGTCGGTTCTACCAGTGAGAGCAGCCCCACCACCTTCTGCACTGTCCTCAGAAGTTATAGCGTCAAGCTGCGCTTCTTGCCACGCCACGATTCTTTGGATCATTTCCAATTTAGTGCCTTGAGTGGAAACACCTCTCTCCGCACACATCTTCTTCAATGTTTCTGATTTGGAAGCATTTAAAGTTAACAAGGTATTTGTTTCCATACTGTTTGATAGGATTATGGCCTTTTTAAAGTTATACTACAATAATTCACTACGTGTACTGGTTGGAATAACCTGAAATGCCTTAGTTCGAGCGCAACACTGGATACCCTCAGTCGTATCCCACCGCTGTACACCAATTTGTTAAGACGGATTTCTGAACTCTGTCCTGGTGGCGCAGAAGTTCAGAAGGCCAACCTAATTACTTGGAACAGGGTAACCTCTGGACGAGCCAGACCAATCAAGGTAGCGATCGCGGCGGTCAAGACTAGGTCTCAAGAGGGGTGAGGGTGACTGAAAGCCCGCAATGAGCACACAAAGCAAGAGCGCTTACAAACTACTCCAAACAGTTGTTATATCAAAAATATATACACATTTATTTTAAGGCCTTTAAAATAATGACCGTAGCGAAAAAATCACAATATCACAGTATTAAACCAACACATACCATATCAACACAATATATATACAAATACGACAGTCTTAAGCATTAGAGGCACGAAATGTGTAGTCCACCTGCCAGGGAAGGAAAACAGGCAGTGCGATAACGCTTTAGACTCAGTTCGCCTTCAGAGGCACCTAACTAGATGGAAGTCCGAGCCCTGTGAAGAGTGGAGCCTTGTGCTCAAAGTACCTGTCACGCCGGTGCCAACGGGCAAAAGGAGAAGCTCTTCGGAGGAAGTCAGGCAGTTCGGGTTAGTGCACAGCAGAAGGAGAACAGGTTCCGCAACTCAAGCGCAGCCTCCACAGCGAGCAGAAGCAGAGCGCGAGTACGGCAAAAGGGTGCTGTTTTTACACAGCAGGGAAAAGCAATGGGATACTGCAGGAGGGCGACCAGATCCTAGCTATACTACTCACCGGTCCCCGAAGCAAGCAGACCCAGGCTTCTCCACGTTAGTTTCAGCAGCTGGCAGGTTCAGAAGAGCAGGGAACGCCTCGTAGTCGTGTAGAGCAAAAAGACGTCCCAATCGACGAAACCGGCACAGTTTGTTGCCGCAGCAGGACAACGGAGCGGCCGTGTGTATTCGAGCCAAATGTACACTCCTCCCTTCAGACTTGGGAACGCCAAGTGTACGAAGCGTGGGAGAGTGACAAGGACTCGAAATACAACACAACCTGGCGGCGTTTACAGAGCAGGACTCCCTTGTAAGCTGGTCAGTCAACTGGATGGCCCAGAGACACTTCCGAAGGCTTACTTGGCAGGAGATGATGAAGTCGCCGGGAATAGCTGTTGCTGCTATTCCAAAGGTCGAAGCACCAGTACAGGCCTTCTGGTTCGATCAAAGGAGGAAAGGGTTTCACAGGACGACAGCAGTGCAAAGGAGGATTCCTTCAGCGGGTCACCAGCGATTCCTCGGTCCAGCCTCGTGGTTGCAGGATACTTGGCTCCTGTATTCCTTCGTTCGTGAGAACTCAGGAGATCGACATGGTAGTGGTGTTTCCAGCCCCCTCTTATCCACGGTTCCCTTCGCGCCAAAACGGAGGGGAGCCAATGGGAGATCCGCTCATCAACACACATACCATACGTGGACCAATCACAGACCACGGTGGTCCCAGGCATTCACACCACCCTAGACTCTCTGGCACCCAGGATGTGTATTGGGACCAGACATCCCAGCCCACACCCTGGAGGCACACAAACGACATGTAGAAGCCCGCGAAAGCAACCACGTTTCGCGGGAAAGTACATGCCCAAATAAGGAAGGCCCCGGGTCGCTCGACCTGGGGAAGGTGAAGGGAGCAAGACGGTCAGTGGACAAGACAAAGGAGCCTCGTGGTCTGGCCATTTTGGGAGCCAGGCCACCATTTTGGGTTCAGTGCGAAAAACGTGCTCAGAACGCCAAAAGGAGCTCAAAATAAACAAAACGATCGCTGCCACCATTCCAGTCCCTGAATGACTTGCACCGATCAAATACCATCCTAAAAGAGTATCTAGGGCCTGTAGAAGGCTAGAGACCCAAGAGAGCTGTAACTTAGCTTACAGTGCCCTCTTGTGTCATGTTGCACTAAAGCCGCAACATGATAAAAGAAACTACGGGAAACAGCGTTCCCCGGTACTGACTGTCTTAAGGGCATGTCAGTTTCCCCGTAAGAAAGGAGCGAAAGCCCAGAGGAGTGCGGCAGAAGGCTGCACTTCTCTGGCAAAGTCAAGAACAAGGTGAAAACAACAGCAAAAAGTTTAGGGGTTGCCACATGGAAGGAAAATTACCTACAATTACGAAATCTTTCCTAACAGTTGGATATTCCCATCTCATGTTATAGGAAGGGTCTCAGGTTTGGTATTAGAAGCATTGAGATATCACATCTCATGCTATAGGAAGGGTCTCAGGATTGGAATGGGAAGGACTTGGATATCACATCTCATGCTATAGGGAGGGTCTCAAGTTTGATATTAGAAGCTTTGAGATATCACATCTCATGATATCGGAAGGGTCTCAGGATTGGAATGGGAAGGAGTTGGATATCACATCTCATGATAAAGGAAGGGTCTAAGGTTTGGAAGGGGAAGGATTTGGATATCACATCTCATGTTATATTATGGGTCTCATGTTTGGTATTAGAAGCATTGAGATATCAAGTCTCAGAGTATAGGAAGGGTCTCAGAATTGGAATGGGAAGGAGTTGGATATCACATCTCAAGCTATAGGAAGGGTCTCAGGATTGGAATGGGAAGGACTTGGATATCACATCTCATGCTATAGGAAGGCTCTCAGGTTTGGAAGGGGAAAGAGTTGGATATCACATTTCATGTTAGAGGTAGGATCTCAGGTTTGGTATTAGAGGCATTGAGATATCACATCTCATGCTATCAGAAGGGTCTCAGGAATGGAATGGGAAGGAGTTGGATATCACATCTCATGCTAAAGGGAGGGTCTCAGGTTTGGAAGGGGAAGGATTTGGATATCACATCTCATGTTATAGGAAGGATCTCAGGTTTGGTATTAGAAGCATTGAGATATCACATCTCATGCTATCGGAAGGATCTCAGGTTTGGTATTAGAAGCATTGAGATATCACATCTCATGCTATCAGAAGGGTCTCAGGATTGGAATAGGAAGGAGTTGGATATTACATCTCATGCTAAAGGGAGGGTCTCAGGTTTGGAAGGGGAAGGATTTGGATATCACATCTCATGTTATCGGAAGGATCTCACGTTTGGTATTAGAAGTATTGAGATATCATATCTCATGCTATAGGAAGGGTCTCAGGATTGGAATGGGAAGGAGTTGGATATCACATCTCATGCTATATATAGGAAGTGTCTCAGGATTGGAATGGGAAGGACTTGGATATCACATCTCATGCTATAGGTAGGGTCTCAAGTTTGATATTAGAAGCATTGAGATATCACATCTCATGCTATAGGAAGGGTCTGAGGATTGGAATGGGAAGGAGTTGGATATCACATCTCATGCTATGGGAAGGGTCTCAGGTTTGGTATAAGCAGTGAGATATCACATCTCATGCTATAGGAAGTGTCTCAGGATTGGAATGGGAAGGAGTTGGATATCACATCTCATGTTATAGGAAGGATCTCAGGTTTGGTATAAGCATTGAGATATCACATCTCTGCTATCGGAAGGGTCTCAGGATTGGAATGGGAAGGAGTTGGATATTCCCATCTCATGTTATAGGAAGGGTCTCAGGTTTGGTATTAGAAGCATTGAGATATCACATCTCATGCTATAGGAAGGGTCTCAGGATTGGAATGGGAAGGACTTGGATATCACATCTCATGCTATAGGGAGGGTCTCAAGTTTGATATTAGAAGCTTTGAGATATCACATCTCATGATATCGGAAGGGTCTCAGGATTGGAATGGGAAGGAGTTGGATATCACATCTCATGATAAAGGAAGGGTCTAAGGTTTGGAAGGGGAAGGATTTGGATATCACATCTCATGTTATATTACGGGTCTCACGTTTGGTATTAGAAGCATTGAGATATCAAGTCTCATAGTATAGGAAGGGTCTCAGAATTGGAATGGGAAGGAGTTGGATATCACATCTCAAGCTATAGGAAGGGTCTCAGGATTGGAATGGGAAGGACTTGGATATCACATCTCATGCTATAGGAAGGCTCTCAGGTTTGGAAGGGGAAAGAGTTGGATATCACATTTCATGTTAGAGGTAGGATCTCAGGTTTGGTATTAGAGGCATTGAGATATCACATCTCATGCTATCAGAAGGGTCTCAGGAATGGAATGGGAAGGAGTTGGATATCACATCTCATGCTAAAGGGAGGGTCTCAGGTTTGGAAGGGGAAGGATTTGGATATCACATCTCATGTTATAGGAAGGATCTCAGGTTTGGTATTAGAAGCATTGAGATATCACATCTCATGCTATCGGAAGGATCTCAGGTTTGGTATCAGAAGCATTGAGATATCACATCTCATGCTATCAGAAGAGTCTCAGGATTGGAATAGGAAGGAGTTGGATATCACATCTCATGCTAAAGGGAGGGTCTCAGGTTTGGAAGGGGAAGGATTTGGATATCACATCTCATGTTATCGGAAGGATCTCACGTTTGGTATTAGAAGTATTGAGATATCATATCTCATGCTATAGGAAGGGTCTCAGGATTGGAATGGGAAGGAGTTGGATATCACATCTCATGCTATAGGGAGGGTCTCAGGATTGGAATGGGAAGGACTTAGATATCACATATTATGCTATAGGGAGGGTCTCAGTTTTGATATTAGAAGCATTGAGATATCACATCTCATGCTATCGGAAGTGTCTCAGGATTGGAATGGGAAGGTGCTGGATATCACATCTCATGCTAAAGGAAGGGTCTCAGGTTTGGAACGGGAAGGATTTGGATATCACATCTCATGTTATAGGAAGGGTCTCAGGTTTGGTATAAGCATTGAGATATCACATCTCTGCTATCGGAAGTGTCTCAGGATTGGAATGGGAAGGAGTTGGATATCCCATCTCATGTTATAGGACGGGTCTCAGGTTTGTTATTAGAATCATTGAGATATCATATTGCATGCTGTAGGAAGGGTCTAAGGGTTGGAATGGGAAGGACTTGGATATCACATCTCATGCTATAGATAGGCTCTTAGGTTTGGAAAGGGAAGGAGTTGGATATCACATTTCATGTTAGAGGAAGGATCTCAGGTTTGGTATTAGAAGCATTGAGATATCACATCTCATGCTATAGGAAGGGTCTCAGGATTGGAATGGGAAGCAGTTGGATATCACATCTCATGCTATAGGAAGGGTCTCAGGTTTGGTATAAGCATTGAGATATCACATCTCATGCTATAGGACGGGTCTCAGGATTGGAATGGAAGGAGTTGGATATCACATCTCATGTTATAGGAAGGATCTCAGGTTTGGTATTAGAAGCATTGAGACATCACATCTCATGCTATAGGAAGGGTCTCAGGGTTGGAATGGGAAGAAGTTGGATATCACATCTCATCCAATAGGAAGGGTCTCAGGTTTGGAATGGGAAGGAATTGGATATCACATCTCATGTTATAGGAAGGATCTCAGGTTTGGTATTAGAAGCATTGAGATATCACATCTCAAGCTATAGGAAGGGTCTCAGGATTGGAATGTGAAGGATTTGGATATCACATCTCATGCTAAAGGAAGGGTCTCAGGTTTGGTAGAAGCATTGAGATATCACGTCTCTGCTATCGGAAGGGTCTCAGGATTGGATTGGGAAGGAGTTGGATATCACATCTCATGCCATAGGAAGGGTCTCAGGTTTGGTATAAGCATTGAGATATCACATCTCTGCTATCGGAAGGGTCTCAGGATTGGATTGGGAAGGAGTTGGATATCCCTTCTCATGCTATAGGAAGTGTCTCAGGTTGGAATGGGAAGGAGTTGGATATCACATATCATGTTATAGGAAGGGTCTCAGGATTGGAATGGGAAGGATTTGGATATCACATCTCTTGCTATAGGAAGGGTCTCAGGATTGGAATGGGTAGGAGTTGGATATTACTTTCTTGCTATAGGAAGGGTCTCATGTTTGGAATGGGAAGGAGTTGGATATCACATATGCTATAGTTAGTGTCTCAGGTTTGGTATAAGCATTGAGATATCACATCTCTGCTATCGGAAGCGACTCAGGATTGGAATGGGAAGGAGTTGGATATCCCATCTCATGTTATAGGAAGAGTCTCTGGTTTGGTATTAGAATCATTGAGATATCACATCGCATGCTGTAGGAAGGGTCTAAGGATTGGAATGGGATGGACTTGGATATCACATCTCATGCTATAGGTAGGCTCTCAGGTTGGGTATAAGCATTGAGATATCACATCTCATGCTATAGGAAGGGTCTCAGGATTGGAATGGGAAGGAATTGGATATCACATCTCATGCTATAGGAAGGGTCTCTGATTTGGTATAAGCATTGAGATATCACTCTCATGCTAAAGGAAGAGTCTCAGGATTGGAATGGGAAGGAGTTGTATATGACATCTCAGGCCATAGGAAGGTTCTCAGGTTTGGTATAAGCATTGAGATATCACATCTCTGCTATCGGAAGGGTCTCAGGATTGGAATGGGAAGGAGTTGGATATCCCATCTCATGTTATAGGAAGGGTCTCAGGTTTGGTATTAGAAGCATAGAGATATCACATCTCATGCTATAGGAAGGGTCTCAGGATTTGAATGGCAAGTAGTTGGATATCACATCTCATGCCATAGGAAGGGTCTCAGGTTTGGTATAAGCATTGAGATATCACATCTCTGCTATCGGAAGGGTCTCAGGATTGGATTTGTAAGGAGTTGGATATCCCTTCTCATGCTATAGGAAGTGTCTCTGGTTGGAATGGGAAGGAGTTGGATATCACATCTCATGTTATAGGAAGGGTCTCAGGATTGGAATATGAAGGATTTGGATATCACATCTCTTGCTATAGGAAGGGTCTCAGGATTGGAATGGGTAGGAGTTGGATATTACTTTCTTGCTATAGGAAGGGTCTCATGTTTGGAATGGGAAGGAGTTGGATATCACATATGCTATAGTTAGTGTCTCAGGTTTGGAACGGGAAGGAGTTGGATATCACATCTCATGTTATAGGAAGGGTCTCAGGTTTGGTATAAGCATTGAGATATCACATCTCTGCTATCGGAAGCGGCTCAGGATTGGAATGGGAAGGAGTTGGATATCCCATCTCATGTTATAGGAAGAGTCTCTGGTTTGGTATTAGAATCATTGAGATATCACATCGCATGCTGTAGGAAGGGTCTAAGGATTGGAATGGGATGGACTTGGATATCACATCTCATGCTATAGGTAGGCTCTCAGGTTTGGTATAAGCATTGAGATATCACATCTCATGCTATAGGAAGGGTCTCAGGATTGGAATGGGAAGGAATTGGATATCACATCTCATGCTATAGGAAGGGTCTCAGATTTGGTATAAGCATTGAGATATCACATCTCATGCTAAAGGAAGGGTCTCAGGATTGGAATGGGAAGGAGTTGTATATGACATCTCAGCCCATAGGATGGTTCTCAGGTTTGGTATAAGCATTGAGATATCACATCTCTGCTATCGGAAGGGTCTCAGGATTGGAATGGGAAGGAGTTGGATATCCCATCTCATGTTATAGGAAGGGTCTCAGGTTTTGGTATTAGAAGCATAGAGATATCACATCTCATGCTATAGGAAGGGTCTCAGGATTGGAATGGGAAGGACTTGGATGTCACATCTCATGCTTTAGGGAGGGTCTCAAGTTTGATATTAGAAGCATTGAGATAACAAATCTCATGATATCGGAAGGGTCTCAGGATTGGAATGGGAAGGAGTTGGATATCACATCTCATGATAAAGGAAGGGTCTAAGGTTTGGAAGGGGAAGGATTTGGATATCACATCTCATGTTATAGGACGGGTCTCAGGTTTGGTATTAGAAGCATTGAGATATCAAGTCTCATGGTATAAGAAGGGTCTCAGAATTGGAATGGGAAGGAGTTGGATATCACACCTCAAGCTATAGGAAGGGTCTCAGGATTGGAATGGGAAGGAGTTTGATATCACATCTCATGCCATAGTATGGGTCTCAGGTTTGGTAGAAGCATTGGGATATCACATCTCATGGTATCGGAAGGGTATCAGTATTGGATTTGGAAGAAGTTGGATATCCCATCTCATGCTATAGGAAGGGTCTCAGGTTGGAATGGGAAGGAGTTGGATATCACATTTCATGTTATAGGAAGGGTCTCAGGATTGGAATGGGAAGGACTTGGATATCATATCTCATGCTATAGGACGGGTCTCAGGTTTTTTATTAGAATCATTGAGATATCATATTGCATGCTGTAGGAAGGGTCTAAGGATTGGAATGGGAAGGACTTGGATATCACATCTCATGCTATAGATAGGCTCTTAGGTTTGGAAAGGGAAGGAGTTGGATAACACATCTCATGTTATAGGAAGGATCTCAGGTTTGGTATTAGAAGCATTGAGACATCACATCTCATGCTATAGGAAGGGTCTCAGGGTTGGAATGGGAAGGAGTTGGATATCACATCTCATCCAATAGGAAGGGTCTCAGGTTTGGAATGGGAAGGAATTGGATATCACATCTCATGTTATAGGAAGGATCTCAGGTTTGGTATTAGAAGCATTGAGATATCACATCACATGCTATAGGAAGGGTCTCAGGATTGGAATGTGAAGGATTTGGATATCACATCTCATGCTAAAGGAAGGGTCTCAGGTTTGGTAGAAGCAATTAGATATCACGTCTCTGCTATCGGAAGGGTCTCAGGATTGGATTGGGAAGGAGTTGGATATCCCTTCTCATGCTATAGGAAGGGTCTCAGGATTTGAATGGCAAGGAGTTGGATATCACATCTCATGCCATAGGAAGGGTCTCAGGTTTGGTATAAGCATTGAGATATCACATCTCTGCTATCGGAAGGGTCTCAGGATTGGAATGGGAAGGAGTTGGATATTCCCATCTCATGTTATAGGAAGGGTCTCAGGTTTGGTATTAGAAGCATTGAGATATCACATCTCATGCTATAGGAAGGGTCTCAGGATTGGAATGGGAAGGACTTGGATATCACATCTCATGCTATAGGGAGGGTCTCAAGTTTGATATTAGAAGCTTTGAGATATCACATCTCATGATATCGGAAGGGTCTCAGGATTGGAATGGGAAGGAGTTTCATATCACATCTCATGCTATAGGAAGGCTCTCAGGTTTGGAAGGGGAAAGAGTTGGATATCACATTTCATGTTAGAGGTAGGATCTCAGGTTTGGTATTAGAGGCATTGAGATATCACATCTCATGCTATCAGAAGGGTCTCAGGAATGGAATGGGAAGGAGTTGGATATCACATCTCATGCTAAAGGGAGGGTCTCAGGTTTGGAAGGGGAAGGATTTGGATATCACATCTAATGGTTTAGGAAGGATCTCAGGTTTGGTATTAGAAGCATTGAGATATCACATCTCATGCTATCGGAAGGAACTCAGGTTTGGTATTAGAAGCATTGAGATATCACATCTCATGCTATCAGAAGGGTCTCAGGATTGGAATGGGAAGGAGTTGGATATCACATCTCATGCTAAAGGGAGGGTCTCAGGTTTGGAAGGGGAAGGATTTGGATATCACATCTCATGTTATCGGAAGGATCTCACGTTTGGTATTAGAAGTATTGAGATATCATATCTCATGCTATAGGAAGGGTCTCAGGATTGGAATGGGAAAGAGTTGGATATCACATCTCATGCTATAGGGAGTGTCTCAGGATTGGAATGGGAAGGACTTAGATATCACATATCATGCTATAGGGAGGGTCTCAGTTTTGATATTAGAAGCATTGAGATATCACATCTCATGCTATCGGAAGTGTCTCAGGATTGGAATGGGAAGGAGCTGGATATCACATCTCATGCTAAAGGAAGGGTCTCAGGTTTGGAACGGGAAGGAGTTGGATATCACATCTCATGCTAAAGGAAGGGTCTCAGGTTTGGAACGGGAAGGATTTGGATATCACATCTCATGTTATAGGAAGGGTCTCAGGTTTGGTATAAGCATTGAGATATCACATCTCTGCTATCGGAAGTGTCTCAGGATTGGAATGGGAAGGAGTTGGATATCCCATCTCATGTTATAGGACGGGTCTCAGGTTTGTTATTAGAATCATTGAGATATCATATTGCATGCTGTAGGAAGGGTCTAAGGGTTGGAATGGGAAGGACTTGGATATCACATCTCATGCTATAGATAGGCTCTTAGGTTTGGAAAGGGAAGGAGTTGGATATCACATTTCATGTTAGAGGAAGGATCTCAGGTTTGGTATCAGAAGCATTGAGATATCACATCTCATGCTATAGGAAGGGTCTCAGGATTGGAATTTGAAGTAGTTGGATATCACATCTCATGCTATAGGAAGGGTCTCAGGTTTGGTATAAGCATTGAGATATCACATCTCATGCTATAGGACGGGTCTCAGGATTGGAATGGAAGGAGTTGGATATCACATCTCATGTTATAGGAAGGATCTCAGGTTTGGTATTAGAAGCATTGAGACATCACATCTAATGCTATAGGAAGGGTCTCAGGGTTGGAATGGGAAGGAGTTGGATATCACATCTCATCCAATAGGAAGGGTCTCAGGTTTGGAATGGGAAGGAATTGGATATCACATCTCATGTTATAGGAAGGATCTCAGGTTTGGTATTAGAAGCATTGAGATATAACATCTCATGCTATAGGAAGGGTCTCAGGATTGGAATGTGAAGGATTTGGATATCACATCTCATGCTAAAGGAAGGGTCTCAGGTTTGGTAGAAGCATTGAGATATCACGTCTCTGCTATCGGAAGGGTCTCAGGATTGGATTGGGAAGGAGTTGGATATCCCTTCTCATGCTATAGGAAGGGTCTCAGGATTTGAATGGCAAGGAGTTGGATATCACATCTCATGCCATAGGAAGGGTCTCAGGTTTGGTATAAGCATTGAGATATCACATCTCTGCTATCGGAAGGGTCTCAGGATTGGATTGGGAAGTAGTTGGATATCCCTTCTCATGCTATAGGAAGTGTCTCAGGTTGGAATGGGAAGGAGTTGGATATCACATCTCATGTTATAGGAAGGGTCTCAGGATTGGAATGGGAAGGATTTGGATATCACATCTCTTGCTATAGGAAGGGTCTCAGGATTGGAAAGGGTAGGAGTTGGATATTACTTTCTTGCTATAGGAAGGGTCTCATGTTTGGAATGGGAAGGAGTTGGATATCACATATGCTATAGTTAGTGTCTCAGGTTTGGAACGGGAAGGAGTTGGATATCACATCTCATGTTATAGGAAGGGTCTCAGGTTTGGTATAAGCATTGAGATATCACATCTCTGCTATCGGAAGCGGCTCAGGATTGGAATGAGAAGGAGTTGGATATCCCATCTCATGTTATAGTAAGAGTCTCTGGTTTGGTATTAGAATCATTGAGATATCACATCGCATGCTGTAGGAAGGGTCTAAGGATTGGAATGGGATGGACTTGGATATCACATCTCATGCTATAGGTAGGCTCTCAGGTTTGGTATAAGCATTGAGATATCACATCTCATGCTATAGGAAGGGTCTCAGGATTGGAATGGGAAGGATTTGGATATCACATCTCATGCTATAGGAAGGGTCTCAGATTTGGTATAAGCATTGAGATATCACATCTCATGCTAAAGGAAGGGTCTCAGGATTGGAATGGGAAGGAGTTGTATATGACATCTCAGGCCATAGGAAGGGTCTCAGGTTTGGTATAAGCATTGAGATATCACATCTCTGCTATCGGAAGGGTCTCAGGATTGGAATGGGAAGGAGTTGGATATCCCATCTCATGTTATAGGAAGGGTCTCAGGTTTGGTATTAGAAGCATAGAGATATCACATCTCATGCTATAGGAAGGGTCTCAGGATTGGAATGGGAAGGACTTTGATGTCACATCTCATGCTATAGGGAGGGTCTCAAGTTTGATATTAGAAGCATTGAGATAACAAATCTCATGATATCGGAAGGGTCTCAGGATTGGAATGGGAAGGAGTTGGATACCACATCTCATGATAAAGGAAGGGTCTAAGGTTTGGAAGGGGAAGGATTTGGATATCACATCTCATGTTATAGGACGGGTCTCAGGTTTGGTATTAGAAGCATTGAGATATCAAGTCTCATGGTATAAGAAGGGTCTCAGAATTGGAATGGGAAGGAGTTGTATATCACACCTCAAGCTATAGGAAGGGTCTCAGGATTGGAATGGGAAGGAGTTTGATATCACATCTCATGCCATAGTATGGGTCTCAGGTTTGGTAGAAGCATTGGGATATCACATCTCATGCTATCGGAAGGGTATCAGTATTGGATTTGGAAGAAGTTGGATATCCCATCTCATGCTATAGGAAGGGTCTCAGGTTGGAATGGGAAGGAGTTGGATGTCACATTTCATGTTATAGGAAGGGTCTCAGGATTGGAATGGGAAGGACTTGTATATCATATCTCATGCTATAGGATGGGTCTCAGGTTTGTTATTAGAATCATTGAGATATCATATTGCATGCTGTAGGAAGGGTCTAAGGATTGGAATGGGAAGGACTTGGATATCACATCTCATGCTATAGATAGGCTCTTAGGTTTGGAAAGGGAAGGAGTTGGATATCACATTTCATGTTAGAGGAAGGATCTCAGGTTTGGTATTAGAAGCATTGAGATATCACATCTCATGCTATAGGAAGGGTCTCAGGATTGGAATGGGAAGTAGTTGGATATCACATCTCATGCTATAGGAAGGGTCTCAGGTTTGGTATAAGCATTGAGATATCACATCTCATGCTATAGGACGGGTCTCAGGATTGGAATGGAAGGAGTTGGATATCACATCTCATGTTATAGGAAGGATCTCAGGTTTGGTATTAGAAGCATTGAGACATCACATCTCATGCTATAGGAAGGGTCTCAGGATTGGAATGTGAAGGATTTGGATATCACATCTCATGCTAAAGGAAGGGTCTCAGGTTTGGTAGAAGCATTGAGATATCACGTCTCTGCTATCGGAAGGGTCTCAGGATTGAATTGGGAAGGAGTTGGATATCCCTTCTCATGCTATAGGAAGGGTCTCAGGATTTGAATGGCAAGGAGTTGGATATCACATCTCATGCCATAGGAAGGGTCTCAGGTTTGGTATAAGCATTGAGATATCACATCTCTGCTATCGGAAGGGTCTCAGGATTGGAATGGGAAGGAGTTGGATATTCCCATCTCATGTTATAGGAAGGGTCTCAGGTTTGGTATTAGAAGCATTGAGATATCACATCTCATGCTATAGGAAGGGTCTCAGGATTGGAATGGGAAGGACTTGGATATCACATCTCATGCTATAGGGAGGGTCTCAAGTTTGATATTAGAAGCTTTGAGATATCACATCTCATGATATCGGAAGGGTCTCAGGATTGGAATGGGAAGGAGTTGGATATCACATCTCATGATAAAGGAAGGGTCTAAGGTTTGGAAGGGGAAGGATTTGGATATCACATCTCATGTTATATTACGGGTCTCAGGTTTGGTATTAGAAGCATTGAGATATAAAGTCTCAGAGTATAGGAAGGGTCTCAGAATTGGAATGGGAAGGAGTTGGATATCACATCTCAAGCTATAGGAAGGGTCTCAGGATTGGAATGGGAAGGACTTGGATATCACATCTCATGCTATAGGAAGGCTCTCAGGTTTGGAAGGGGAAAGAGTTGGATATCACATTTCATGTTAGAGGTAGGATCTCAGGTTTGGTATTAGAGGCATTGAGATATCACATCTCATGCTATCAGAAGGGTCTCAGGAATGGAATGGGAAGGAGTTGAATATCACATCTCATGCTAAAGGGAGGGTCTCAGGTTTGGAAGGGGAAGGATTTGGATATCACATCTCATGTTATAGGAAGGATCTCAGGTTTGGTATTAGAAGCATTGAGATATCACATCTCATGCTATCGGAAGGATCTCAGGTTTGGTATTAGAAGCATTGAGATATCACATCTCATGCTATCAGAAGGGTCTCAGGATTGGAATGGGAAGGAGTTGGATATCACATCTCATGCTAAAGGGAGGGTCTCAGGTTTGGAAGGGGAAGGATTTGGATATCACATCTCATGTTATCGGAAGGATCTCACGTTTGGTATTAGAAGTATTGAGATATCATATCT
This sequence comes from Ambystoma mexicanum, assembly GCF_040938575.1. Classification (NCBI taxonomy): domain Eukaryota; kingdom Metazoa; phylum Chordata; class Amphibia; order Caudata; family Ambystomatidae; genus Ambystoma; species Ambystoma mexicanum. Next base: position 290,572,425 of record NC_090938.1, read on the forward strand.
CATGCTATAGGAAGGGTCTCAGGATTGGAATGGGAAAGAGTTGGATATCACATCTCATGCTATAGGGAGTGTCTCAGGATTGGAATGGGAAGGACTTAGATATCACATATCATGCTATAGGGAGGGTCTCAGTTTTGATATTAGAAGCATTGAGATATCACATCTCATGCTATCGGAAGTGTCTCAGGATTGGAATGGGAAGGAGCTGGATATCACATCTCATGCTAAAGGAAGGGTCTCAGGTTTGGAACGGGAAGGATTTGGATATCACATCTCATGTTATAGGAAGGGTCTCAGGTTTGGTATAAGCATTGAGATATCACATCTCTGCTATCGGAAGTGTCTCAGGATTGGAATGGGAAGGAGTTGGATATCCCATCTCATGTTATAGGACGGGTCTCAGGTTTGTTATTAGAATCATTGAGATATCATATTGCATGCTGTAGGAAGGGTTTAAGGGTTGGAATGGGAAGGACTTGGATATCACATCTCATGCTATAGATAGGCTCTTAGGTTTGGAAAGGGAAAAAGTTGGATATCACATTTCATGTTAGAGGAAGGATCTCAGGTTTGGTATTAGAAGCATTGAGATATCACATCTCATGCTATAGGAAGGGTCTCAGGATTGGAATGGGAAGTAGTTGGATATCACATCTCATGCTATAGGAAGGGTCTCAGGTTTGGTATAAGCATTGTGATATCACATCTCATGCTATGGGACGGGTCTCAGGATTGGAATGGAAGGAGTTGGATATCACATCTCATGTTATAGGAAGGATCTCAGGTTTGGTATTAGAAGCATTGAGACATGACATCTCATGCTATAGGAAGGGTCTCAGGGTTGGAATGGGAAGGAGTTGGATATCACATCTCATCCAATAGGAAGGGTCTCAGGTTTGGAATGGGAAGGAATTGGATATGACATCTTATGTTATAGGAAGGATCTCAGGTTTGGTATTAGAAGAATTGAGATATCACATCTCATGCTATAGGAAGGGTCTCAGGATTGGAATGTGAAGGATTTGGATATCACATCTCATGCTACAGGAAGGGTCTCAGGTTTGGTAGAAGCATTGAGATATCACGTCTCTGCTATCGGAAGGGTCTCAGGATTGGATTGGGAAGGAGTTGGATATCCCTTCTCATGCTATAGGAAGGGTCTCAGGATTTGAATGGCAAGGAGTTGGATATCACATCTCATGCCATAGGAAGGGTCTCAGGTTTGGTATAAGCATTGAGATATCACATCTCTGCTATCGGAAGGGTCTCAGGATTGGATTGGGAAGGAGTTGGATATCCCTTCTCATGCTATAGGAAGTGTCTCAGGTTGGAATGGGAAGGAGTTGGATATCACATCTCATGTTATAGGAAGGGTCTCAGGATTGGAATGGGAAGGATTTGGATATCACATCTCTTGCTATAGGAAGGGTCTCAGGATTGGAATGGGTAGGAGTTGGATATTACTTTCTTGCTATAGGAAGGGTCTCATGTTTGGAATGGGAAGGAGTTGGATATCACATATGCTATAGTTAGTGTCTCAGGTTTGGAACGGGAAGGAGTTGGATATCACATCTCATGTTATAGGAAGGGTCTCAGGTTTGGTATAAGCATTGAGATATCACATCTCTGCTATCGGAAGCGGCTCAGGATTGGAATGGGAAGGAGTTGGATATCCCATCTCATGTTATAGTAAGAGTCTCTGGTTTGGTATTAGAATCATTGAGATATCACATTGCATGCTGTAGGAAGGGTCTAAGGATTGGAATGGGATGGACTTGGATATCACATCTCATGCTATAGGTAGGCTCTCAGGTTTGGTATAAGCATTGAGATATCACATCTCATGCTATAGGAAGGGTCTCAGGATTGGAATGGGAAGGATTTGGATATCACATCTCATGCTATAGGAAGGGTCTCAGATTTGGTATAAGCATTGAGATATCACATCTCATGCTAAAGGAAGGGTCTCAGGATTGGAATGGGAAGGAGTTGTATATGACATCTCAGGCCATAGGAAGGGTCTCAGGTTTGGTATAAGCATTGAGATATCACATCTCTGCTATCGGAAGCGGCTCAGGATTGGAATGGGAAGGAGTTGGATATCCCATCTCATGTTATAGTAAGAGTCTCTGGTTTGGTATTAGAATCATTGAGATATCACATTGCATGCTGTAGGAAGGGTCTAAGGATTGGAATGGGATGGACTTGGATATCACATCTCATGCTATAGGTAGGCTCTCAGGTTTGGTATAAGCATTGAGATATCACATCTCATGCTATAGGAAGGGTCTCAGGATTGGAATGGGAAGGATTTGGATATCACATCTCATGCTATAGGAAGAGTCTCAGATTTGGTATAAGCATTGAGATATCACATCTCATGCTAAAGGAAGGGTCTCAGGATTGGAATGGGAAGGAGTTGGATACCACATCTCATGATAAAGGAAGGGTCTAAGGTTTGGAAGGGGAAGGATTTGGATATCACATCTCATGTTATAGGACGGGTCTCAGGTTTGGTATTAGAAGCATTGAGATATCAAGTCTCATGGTATAAGAAGGGTCTCAGAATTGGAATGGGAAGGAGTTGGATATCACACCTCAAGCTATAGGAAGGGTCTCAGGATTAGAATGGGAAGGAGTTTGATATCACATCTCATGCCATAGTATGGGTCTCAGGTTTGGTAGAAGCATTGGGATATCACATCTCATGCTATCGGAAAGGTATCAGTATTGGATTTGGAAGAAGTTGGATATCCCATCTCATGCTATAGGAAGGGTCTCAGGTTGGAATGGGAAGGAGTTGGATATCACATTTCATGTTATAGGAAGGGTCTCAGGATTGGAATGGGAAGGACTTGGATATCATATCTCATGCTATAGGACGGGTCTCAGGTTTGTTATTAGAATCATTGAGATATCATATTGCATGCTGTAGGAAGGGTCTAAGGATTGGAATGGGAAGGACTTGGATATCACATCTCATGCTATAGATAGGCTCTTAGGTTTGGAAAGGGAAGGAGTTGGATATCACATTTCATGTTAGAGGAAGGATCTCAGGTTTGGTATTAGAAGCATTGAGATATCACATCTCATGATATAGGAAGGGTCTCAGGATTGGAATGGGAAGTAGTTGGATATCACATCTCATGCTATAGGAAGGGTCTCAGGTTTGGTATAAGCATTGAGATATCACATCTCATGCTATAGGACGGGTCTCAGGATTGGAATGGAAGGAGTTGGATATCACATCTCATGTTATAGGAAGGATCTCAGGTTTGGTATTAGAAGCATTGAGACATCACATCTCATGCTATAGGAAGGGTCTCAGGGTTGGAATGGGAAGGAGTTGGATATCACATCTCATCCAATAGGAAGGGTCTCAGGTTTGGAATGGAAAGGAATTGGATATCCCATCTCATGTTATAGGAAGAGTCTCTGGTTTGGTATTAGAATCATTGAGATATCACATCGCATGCTGTAGGAAGGGTCTAAGGATTGGAATGGGATGGACTTGGATATCACATCTCATGCTATAGGTAGGCTCTCAGGTTTGGTATAAGCATTGAGATATCACATCTCATGCTATAGGAAGGGTCTCAGGATTGGAATGGGAAGGAATTGGATATCACATCTCATGCTATAGGAAGGGTCTCAGATTTGGTATAAGCATTGAGATATCACATCTCATGCTAAAGGAAGGGTCTCAGGATTGGAATGGGAAGGAGTTGTATATGACATCTCAGGCCATAGGAAGGGTCTCAAGTTTGGTATAAGCATTGAGATATCACATCTCTGCTATCGGAAGGGTCTCAGGATTGGAATGGGAAGGAGTTGGATATCCCATCTCATGTTATAGGAAGGGTCTCAGGTTTGGAATGGGAAGGAATTGGATATCACATCTCATGTTATAGGAAGGATCTCAGGTTTGGTATTAGAAGCATTGAGATATCACATCTCATGCTATAGGAAGGGTCTCAGGATTGGAATGTGAAGGATTTGGATATCACATCTCATGCTAAAGGAAGGGTCTCAGGTTTGGTAGAAGCATTGAGATATCACGTCTCTGCTATCGGAAGGGTCTCAGGATTTGAATGGGAAGGAGTTGGATATCACATCTCATGTTATAGGAAGGGTCTCAGGATTGGAATGGGAAGGATTTGGATATCACATCTCATGCTATCAGAAGGGTCTCAGGAATGGAATGGGAAGGAGTTGAATATCACATCTCATGCTAAAGGGAGGGTCTCAGGTTTGGAAGGGGAAGGATTTGGATATCACATCTCATGTTATAGGAAGGATCTCAGGTTTGGTATTAGAAGCATTGAGATATCACATCTCATGCTATCGGAAGGATCTCAGGTTTGGTATTAGAAGCATTGAGATATCACATCTCATGCTATCAGAAGGGTCTCAGGATTGGAATGGGAAGGAGTTGGATATCACATCTCATGCTAAAGGGAGGTTCTCAGGTTTGGAAGGGGAAGGATTTGGATATCACATCTCATGTTATCGGAAGGATCTCACGTTTGGTATTAGAAGTATTGAGATATCATATCTCATGCTATAGGAAGGGTCTCAGGATTGGAATGGGAAAGAGTTGGATATCACATCTCATGCTATAGGGAGTGTCTCAGGATTGGAATGGGAAGGACTTAGATATCACATATCATGCTATAGGGAGGGTCTCAGTTTTGATATTAGAAGCATTGAGATATCACATCTCATGCTATCGGAAGTGTCTCAGGATTGGAATGGGAAGGAGCTGGATATCACATCTCATGCTAAAGGAAGGGTCTCAGGTTTGGAACGGGAAGGATTTGGATATCACATCTCATGTTATAGGAAGGGTCTCAGGTTTGGTATAAGCATTGAGATATCACATCTCTGCTATCGGAAGTGTCTCAGGATTGGAATGGGAAGGAGTTGGATATCCCATCTCATGTTATAGGACGGGTCTCAGGTTTGTTATTAGAATCATTGAGATATCATATTGCATGCTGTAGGAAGGGTTTAAGGCTTGGAATGGGAAGGACTTGGATATCACATCTCATGCTATAGATAGGCTCTTAGGTTTGGAAAGGGAAAAAGTTGGATATCACATTTCATGTTAGAGGAAGGATCTCAGGTTTGGTATTAGAAGCATTGAGATATCACATCTCATGCTATAGGAAGGGTCTCAGGATTGGAATGGGAAGTAGTTGGATATCACATCTCATGCTATAGGAAGGGTCTCAGGTTTGGTATAAGCATTGTGATATCACATCTCATGCTATGGGACGGGTCTCAGGATTGGAATGGAAGGAGTTGGATATCACATCTCATGTTATAGGAAGGATCTCAGGTTTGGTATTAGAAGCATTGAGACATGACATCTCATGCTATAGGAAGGGTCTCAGGGTTGGAATGGGAAGGAGTTGGATATCACATCTCATCCAATAGGAAGGGTCTCAGGTTTGGAATGGGAAGGAATTGGATATGACATCTTATGTTATAGGAAGGATCTCAGGTTTGGTATTAGAAGAATTGAGATATCACATCTCATGCTATAGGAAGGGTCTCAGGATTGGAATGTGAAGGATTTGGATATCACATCTCATGCTACAGGAAGGGTCTCAGGTTTGGTAGAAGCATTGAGATATCACGTCTCTGCTATCGGAAGGGTCTCAGGATTGGATTGGGAAGGAGTTGGATATCCCTTCTCATGCTATAGGAAGGGTCTCAGGATTTGAATGGCAAGGAGTTGGATATCACATCTCATGCCATAGGAAGGGTCTCAGGTTTGGTATAAGCATTGAGATATCACATCTCTGCTATCGGAAGGGTCTCAGGATTGGATTGGGAAGGAGTTGGATATCCCTTCTCATGCTATAGGAAGTGTCTCAGGTTGGAATGGGAAGGAGTTGGATATCACATCTCATGTTATAGGAAGGGTCTCAGGATTGGAATGGGAAGGATTTGGATATCACATCTCTTGCTATAGGAAGGGTCTCAGGATTGGAATGGGTAGGAGTTGGATATTACTTTCTTGCTATAGGAAGGGTCTCATGTTTGGAATGGGAAGGAGTTGGATATCACATATGCTATAGTTAGTGTCTCAGGTTTGGAACGGGAAGGAGTTGGATATCACATCTCATGTTATAGGAAGGGTCTCAGGTTTGGTATAAGCATTGAGATATCACATCTCTGCTATCGGAAGCGGCTCAGGATTGGAATGGGAAGGAGTTGGATATCCCATCTCATGTTATAGTAAGAGTCTCTGGTTTGGTATTAGAATCATTGAGATATCACATTGCATGCTGTAGGAAGGGTCTAAGGATTGGAATGGGATGGACTTGGATATCACATCTCATGCTATAGGTAGGCTCTCAGGTTTGGTATAAGCATTGAGATATCACATCTCATGCTATAGGAAGGGTCTCAGGATTGGAATGGGAAGGATTTGGATATCACATCTCATGCTATAGGAAGGGTCTCAGATTTGGTATAAGCATTGAGATATCACATCTCATGCTAAAGGAAGGGTCTCAGGATTGGAATGGGAAGGAGTTGTATATGACATCTCAGGCCATAGGAAGGGTCTCAGGTTTGGTATAAGCATTGAGATATCACATCTCTGCTATCGGAAGCGGCTCAGGATTGGAATGGGAAGGAGTTGGATATCCCATCTCATGTTATAGTAAGAGTCTCTGGTTTGGTATTAGAATCATTGAGATATCACATTGCATGCTGTAGGAAGGGTCTAAGGATTGGAATGGGATGGACTTGGATATCACATCTCATGCTATAGGTAGGCTCTCAGGTTTGGTATAAGCATTGAGATATCACATCTCATGCTATAGGAAGGGTCTCAGGATTGGAATGGGAAGGATTTGGATATCACATCTCATGCTATAGGAAGGGTCTCAGATTTGGTATAAGCATTGAGATATCACATCTCATGCTAAAGGAAGGGTCTCAGGATTGGAATGGGAAGGAGTTGGATACCACATCTCATGATAAAGGAAGGGTCTAAGGTTTGGAAGGGGAAGGATTTGGATATCACATCTCATGTTATAGGACGGGTCTCAGGTTTGGTATTAGAAGCATTGAGATATCAAGTCTCATGGTATAAGAAGGGTCTCAGAATTGGAATGGGAAGGAGTTGGATATCACACCTCAAGCTATAGGAAGGGTCTCAGGATTAGAATGGGAAGGAGTTTGATATCACATCTCATGCCATAGTATGGGTCTCAGGTTTGGTAGAAGCATTGGGATATCACATCTCATGCTATCGGAAAGGTATCAGTATTGGATTTGGAAGAAGTTGGATATCCCATCTCATGCTATAGGAAGGGTCTCAGGTTGGAATGGGAAGGAGTTGGATATCACATTTCATGTTATAGGAAGGGTCTCAGGATTGGAATGGGAAGGACTTGGATATCATATCTCGTGCTATAGGACGGGTCTCAGGTTTGTTATTAGAATCATTGAGATATCATATTGCATGCTGTAGGAAGGGTCTAAGGATTGGAATGGGAAGGACTTGGATATCACATCTCATGCTATAGATAGGCTCTTAGGTTTGGAAAGGGAAGGAGTTGGATATCACATTTCATGTTAGAGGAAGGATCTCAGGTTTGGTATTAGAAGCATTGAGATATCACATCTCATGATATAGGAAGGGTCTCAGGATTGGAATGGGAAGTAGTTGGATATCACATCTCATGCTATAGGAAGGGTCTCAGGTTTGGTATAAGCATTGAGATATCACATCTCATGCTATAGGACGGGTCTCAGGATTGGAATGGAAGGAGTTGGATATCACATCTCATGTTATAGGAAGGATCTCAGGTTTGGTATTAGAAGCATTGAGACATCACATCTCATGCTATAGGAAGGGTCTCAGGGTTGGAATGGGAAGGAGTTGGATATCACATCTCATCCAATAGGAAGGGTCTCAGGTTTGGAATGGAAAGGAATTGGATATCCCATCTCATGTTATAGGAAGAGTCTCTGGTTTGGTATTAGAATCATTGAGATATCACATCGCATGCTGTAGGAAGGGTCTAAGGATTGGAATGGGATGGACTTGGATATCACATCTCATGCTATAGGTAGGCTCTCAGGTTTGGTATAAGCATTGAGATATCACATCTCATGCTATAGGAAGGGTCTCAGGATTGGAATGGGAAGGAATTGGATATCACATCTCATGCTATAGGAAGGGTCTCAGATTTGGTATAAGCATTGAGATATCACATCTCATGCTAAAGGAAGGGTCTCAGGATTGGAATGGGAAGGAGTTGTATATGACATCTCAGGCCATAGGAAGGGTCTCAAGTTTGGTATGAGCATTGAGATATCACATCTCTGCTATCGGAAGGGTCTCAGGATTGGAATGGGAAGGAGTTGGATATCCCATCTCATGTTATAGGAAGGGTCTCAGGTTTGGAATGGGAAGGAATTGGATATCACATCTCATGTTATAGGAAGGATCTCAGGTTTGGTATTAGAAGCATTGAGATATCACATCTCATGCTATAGGAAGGGTCTCAGGATTGGAATGTGAAGGATTTGGATATCACATCTCATGCTAAAGGAAGGGTCTCAGGTTTGGTAGAAGCATTGAGATATCACGTCTCTGCTATCGGAAGGGTCTCAGGATTTGAATGGGAAGGAGTTGGATATCACATCTCATGTTATAGGAAGGGTCTCAGGATTGGAATGGGAAGGATTTGGATATCACATCTCTTGCTATAGGAAGGGTCTCAGGATTGGAATGGGTAGGAGTTGGATATTACTTTCTTGCTATAGGAAGGGTCTCATGTTTGGAATGGGAAGCAGTTGGATATCACATATGCTATAGTTAGTGTCTCAGGTTTGGAACGGGAAGGAGTTGGATATCACATCTCATGTTATAGGAAGGGTCTCAGGTTTGGTATAAGCATTGAGATATCACATCTCTGCTATCGGAAGCGGCTCAGGATTGGAATGGGAAGGAGTTGGATATCCCATCTCATGTTATAGGAAGAGTCTCTGGTTTGGTATTAGAATCATTGAGATATCACATCGCATGCTGTAGGAAGGGTCTAAGGATTGGAATGGGATGGACTTGGATATCACATCTCATGCTATAGGTAGGCTCTCAGGTTTGGTATAAGCATTGAGATATCACATCTCATGCTATAGGAAGGGTCTCAGGATTGGAATGGGAAGGAATTGGATATCACATCTCATGCTATAGGAAGGGTCTCAGATTTGGTATAAGCATTGAGATATCACATCTCATGCTAAAGGAAGGGTCTCAGGATTGGAATGGGAAGGAGTTGTATATGACATCTCAGGCCATAGGAAGGGTCTCAAGTTTGGTATAAGCATTGAGATATCACATCTCTGCTATCGGAAGGGTCTCAGGATTGGAATGGGAAGGAGTTGGATATCCCATCTCATGTTATAGGAATGCTCTCAGGTTTGGTATTAGAAGCATAGAGATATCACATCTCATGCTATAGGAAGGGTCTCAGGATTGGAATGGGAAGGACTTGGATGTCACATCTCATGCTATAGGGAGGGTCTCAAGTTTGATATTAGAAGCATTGAGATAACAAATCTCATGATATCGGAAGGGTCTCAGGATTGGAATGGGAAGGAGTTGGATATCACATCTCATGATAAAGGAAGGGTCTAAGGTTTGGAAGGGGAAGGATTTGGATATCACATCTCATGTTATAGGACGGGTCTCAGGTTTGGTATTAGAAGCATTGAGATATCAAGTCTCATGGTATAAGAAGGGTCTCAGAATTGGAATGGGAAGGAGTTGGATATCACACCTCAAGCTATAGGAAGGGTCTCAGGATTGGAATGGGAAGGAGTTTGATATCACATCTCATGCCATAGTATGGGTCTCAGGTTTGGTAGAAGCATTGGGATATCACATCTCATGCTATCGGAAGGGTATCAGTATTGGATTTGGAAGAAGTTGGATATCCCATCTCATGCTATAGGAAGGGTCTCAGGTTGGAATGGGAAGGAGTTGGATATCACATTTCATGTTATAGGAAGGGTCTCAGGATTGGAATGGGAAGGACTTGGATATCATATCTCATGCTATAGGAAGGCTCTCAGGTTTGGAAGGGGAAGGAGTTGGATATCACATTTCATGTTAGAGGAAGGATCTCAGGTTTGGTATTAGAGGCCTTGAGATATCACATCTCATGCTATAGGAAGGGTCTCAGGATTGGAATGGGAAGGAGTTGGATATCACATCTCAAGCTATAGAAAATATCTCAGGTTTGGTATTAGAAGCATTGAGACATCACATCTCATGTTATAGGAAGGGTCTCAGGATTGGAATGGGAAGAAGTTGGATATCACATCTCATGCTATAGGAAGGGTCTCAGGTTTGGTATAAGCATTGAGATATCACATCTCATGCTATAGGACGGGTCTCAGGATTGGAATGGAAGGAGTTGGATATCACATCTCATGTTATAGGAAGGATCTCAGGTTTGGTATCAGAAGCATTGAGACATCACATCTCATGCTATAGGAAGGGTCTCAGGGTTGGAATGGGAAGGAGTTGGATATCACATCTCATCCAATAGGAAGGGTCTCAGGTTTGGAATGGGAAGGAATTGGATATCACATCTCATGTTATAGGAAGGATCTCAGGTTTGGTATTAGAAGCATTGAGATATCACATCTCATGCTATAGGAAGGGTCTCAGGATTGGAATGTGAAGGATTTGGATATCACTTCTCATGCTAAAGGAAGGGTCTCAGGTTTGGTAGAAGCATTGAGATATCACGTCTCTGCTATCGGAAGGGTCTCAGGATTGGATTGGGAAGGAGTTGGATATCCCTTCTCATGCTATAGGAAGGGTCTCAGGATTTGAATGGCAAGGAGTTGGATATCACATTTCATGCCATAGGAAGGGTCTCAGGTTTGGTATAAGCATTGAGATATCACATCTCTGCTATCGGAAGGGTCTCAGGATTGGATTGGGAAGGAGTTGGATATCCCTTCTCATGCTATAGGAAGTGTCTCAGGTTGGAATGGTAAGGAGTTGGATATCACATCTCATGTTATAGGAAGGGTCTCAGGATTGGAATGGGAAGGATTTGGATATCACATCTCTTGCTATAGGAAGGGTCTCAGGATTGGAATGGGTAGGAGTTGGATATTACTTTCTTGCTATAGGAAGCGGCTCAGGATTGGAATGGGAAGGAGTTGGATATCCCATCTCATGTTATAGTAAGAGTCTCTGGTTTGGTATTAGAATCATTGAGATATCACATCGCATGCTGTAGGAAGGGTCTAAGGATTGGAATGGGATGGACTTGGATATCACATCTCATGCTATAGGTAGGCTCTCAGGTTTGGTATAAGCATTGAGATATCACATCTCATGCTATAGGAAGGGTCTCAGGATTGGAATGGGAAGGATTTGGATATCACATCTCATGCTATAGGAAGGGTCTCAGATTTGGTATAAGCATTGAGATATCACATCTCATGCTAAAGGAAGGGTCTCAGGATTGGAATGGGAAGGAGTTGTATATGACATCTCAGGCCGTAGGAAGGGTCTCAGGTTTGGTATAAGCATTGAGATATCACATCTCTGCTATCGGAAGGGTATCAGGATTGGAATGGGAAGGAGTTGGATATCCCATCTCATGTTATAGGAAGGGTCTCAGGTTTGGTATTAGAAGCATAGAGATATCACATCTCATGCTATAGGAAGGGTCTCAGGATTGGAATGGGAAGGACTTGGATGTCACATCTCATGCTATAGGTAGGCTCTCAGGTTTGGTATAAGCATTGAGATATCACATCTCATGCTATTGGAAGGGTCTCAGGATTGGAATGGGAAGGATTTGGATATCACATCTCATGCTATAGGAAGGGTCTCAGATTTGGTATAAGCATTGAGATATCACATCTCATGCTAAAGGAAGGGTCTCAGGATTGGAATGGGAAGGAGTTGTATATGACATCTCAGGCCGTAGGAAGGGTCTCAGGTTTGGTATAAGCATTGAGATATCACATCTCTGCTATCGGAAGGGTCTCAGGATTGGAATGGGAAGGAGTTGGATATCCCATCTCATGTTATAGGAAGGGTCTCAGGTTTGGTATTAGAAGCATAGAGATATCACATCTCATGCTATAGGAAGGGTCTCAGGATTGGAATGAGAAGGACTTGGATGTCACATCTCATGCTATAGGTAGGCTCTCAGGTTTGGTATAAGCATTGAGATATCACATCTCATGCTATAGGAAGGGTCTCAGGATTGGAATGGGAAGGATTTGGATATCACATCTCATGCTATAGGAAGGGTCTCAGATTTGGTATAAGCATTGAGATATCACATCTCATGCTAAAGGAAGGGTCTCAGGATTGGAATGGGAAGGAGTTGTATATGACATCTCAGGCCGTAGGAATGGTCTCAGGTTTGGTATAAGCATTGAGATATCACATCTCTGCTATCGGAAGGGTCTCAGGATTGGAATGGGAAGGAGTTGGATATCCCATCTCATGTTATAGGAAGGGTCTCAGGTTTGGTATTAGAAGCATAGAGATATCACATCTCATGCTATAGGAAGGGTCTCAGGATTGGAATGGGAAGGACTTGGATGTCACATCTCATGCTATAGGGAGGGTCTCAAGTTTGATATTAGAAGCATTGAGATAACAAATCTCATGATATCGGAAGGGTCTCAGGATTGGAATGGGAAGGAGTTGGATACCACATCTCATGATAAAGGAAGGGTCTAAGGTTTGGAAGGGGAAGGATTTGGATATCACATCTCATGTTATAGGACGGGTCTCAGGTTTGGTATTAGAAGCATTGAGATATCAAGTCTCATGGTATAAGAAGGGTCTCAGAATTGGAATGGGAAGGAGTTGGATATCACACCTCAAGCTATAGGAAGGGTCTCAGGATTGGAATGGGAAGGAGTTTGATATCACATCTCATGCCATAGTATGGGTCTCAGGTTTGGTAGAAGCATTGGGATATCACATCTCATGCTATCGGAAGGGTATCAGTATTGGATTTGGAAGAAGTTGGATATCCCATCTCATGCTATAGGAAGGGTCTCAGGATTGGAATGGGAAGGACTTGGATATCACATCTCATGCTAAAGGAAGGGTCTCAGGTTTGGTATTAGAAGCATTGAGATATCACATCTCATGCTATAGGAAGGGTCTCAGGATTGGAATGGGAAGTAGTTGGATATCACATCTCATGCTATAGGAAGGGTCTCAGGTTTGGTATAAGCATTGAGATATCACATCTCATGCTATAGGACGGGTCTCAGGATTGGAATGGAAGGAGTTGGATATCACATCTCATGTTATAGGAAGGATCTCAGGTTTGGTATTAGAAGCATTGAGACATCACATCTCATGCTATAGGAAGGGTCTCAGGGTTGGAATGGGAAGGAGTTGGATATCACATCTCATGCTATAGGAAGGGTCTCAGGATTGGAATGTGAAGGATTTGGATATCACATCTCATGCTAAAGGAAGGGTCTCAGGTTTGGTAGAAGCATTGAGATATCACGTCTCTGCTATCGGAAGGGTCTCAGGATTGGATTGGGAAGGAGTTGGATATCCCTTCTCATGCTATAGGAAGGGTCTCAGGATTTGAATGGGAAGGAGTTGGATATCACATCTCATGTTATAGGAAGGGTCTCAGGATTGGAATGGGAAGGATTTGGATATCACATCTCTTGCTATAGGAAGGGTCTCAGGATTGGAATGGGTAGGAGTTGGATATTACTTTCTTGCTATAGGAAGGGTCTCATGTTTGGAATGGGAAGCAGTTGGATATCACATATGCTATAGTTAGTGTCTCAGGTTTGGAACGGGAAGGAGTTGGATATCACATCTCATGTTATAGGAAGGGTCTCAGGTTTGGTATAAGCATTGAGATATCACATCTCTGCTATCGGAAGCGGCTCAGGATTGGAATGGGAAGGAGTTGGATATCCCATCTCATGTTATAGGAATAGTCTCTGGTTTGGTATTAGAATCATTGAGATATCACATCGCATGCTGTAGGAAGGGTCTAAGGATTGGAATGGGATGGACTTGGATATCACATCTCATGCTATAGGTAGGCTCTCAGGTTTGGTATAAGCATTGAGATATCACATCTCATGCTATAGGAAGGGTCTCAGGATTGGAATGGGAAGGAATTGGATATCACATCTCATGCTATAGGAAGGGTCTCAGATTTGGTATAAGCATTGAGATATCACATCTCATGCTAAAGGAAGGGTCTCAGGATTGGAATGGGAAGGAGTTGTATATGACATCTCAGGCCATAGGAAGGGTCTCAAGTTTGGTATAAGCATTGAGATATCACATCTCTGCTATCGGAAGGGTCTCAGGATTGGAATGGGAAGGAGTTGGATATCCCATCTCATGTTATAGGAATGCTCTCAGGTTTGGTATTAGAAGCATAGAGATATCACATCTCATGCTATAGGAAGGGTCTCAGGATTGGAATGGGAAGGACTTGGATGTCACATCTCATGCTATAGGGAGGGTCTCAAGTTTGATATTAGAAGCATTGAGATAACAAATCTCATGATATCGGAAGGGTCTCAGGATTGGAATGGGAAGGAGTTGGATATCACATCTCATGATAAAGGAAGGGTCTAAGGTTTGGAAGGGGAAGGATTTGGATATCACATCTCATGTTATAGGACGGGTCTCAGGTTTGGTATTAGAAGCATTGAGATATCAAGTCTCATGGTATAAGAAGGGTCTCAGAATTGGAATGGGAAGGAGTTGGATATCACATCTCATGCCATAGTATGGGTCTCAGGTTTGGTAGAAGCATTGGGATATCACATCTCATGCTATCGGAAGGGTATCAGTATTGGATTTGGAAGAAGTTGGATATCCCATCTCATGCTATAGGAAGGGTCTCAGGTTGGAATGGGAAGGAGTTGGATATCACATTTCATGTTATAGGAAGGGTCTCAGGATTGGAATGGGAAGGACTTGGATATCATATCTCATGCTATAGGAAGGCTCTCAGGTTTGGAAGGGGAAGGAGTTGGATATCACATTTCATGTTAGAGGAAGGATCTCAGGTTTGGTATTAGAGGCCTTGAGATATCACATCTCATGCTATAGGAAGGGTCTCAGGATTGGAATGGGAAGGAGTTGGATATCACATCTCAAGCTATAGAAAATATCTCAGGTTTGGTATTAG
Source organism: Ambystoma mexicanum (assembly GCF_040938575.1). Taxonomy (NCBI): domain Eukaryota; kingdom Metazoa; phylum Chordata; class Amphibia; order Caudata; family Ambystomatidae; genus Ambystoma; species Ambystoma mexicanum. The sequence goes on from NC_090938.1 coordinate 290,587,634, forward strand.
AAGCATTGAGACATCACATCTCATGTTATAGGAAGGGTCTCAGGATTGGAATGGGAAGAAGTTGGATATCACATCTCATGCTATAGGAAGGGTCTCAGGTTTGGTATAAGCATTGAGATATCACATCTCATGCTATAGGACGGGTCTCAGGATTGGAATGGAAGGAGTTGGATATCACATCTCATGTTATAGGAAGGATCTCAGGTTTGGTATTAGAATCATTGAGACATCACATCTCATGCTATAGGAAGGGTCTCCGGGTTGGAATGGGAAGGAGTTGGATATCACATCTCATCCAATAGGAAGGGTCTCAGGTTTGGAATGGGAAGGAATTGGATATCACATCTCATGTTATAGGAAGGATCTCAGGTTTGGTATTAGAAGCATTGAGATATCACATCTCATGCTATAGGAAGGGTCTCAGGATTGGAATGTGAAGGATTTGGATATCACTTCTCATGCTAAAGGAAAGGTCTCAGGTTTGGTAGAAGCATTGAGATATCACGTCTCTGCTATCGGAAGGGTCTCAGGATTGGATTGGGAAGGAGTTGGATATCCCTTCTCATGCTATAGGAAGGGTCTCAGGATTTGAATGGCAAGGAGTTGGATATCACATTTCATGCCATAGGAAGGGTCTCAGGTTTGGTATAAGCATTGAGATATCACATCTCTGCTATCGGAAGGGTCTCAGGATTGGATTGGGAAGGAGTTGGATATCCCTTCTCATGCTATAGGAAGTGTCTCAGGTTGGAATGGGAAGGAGTTGGATATCACATCTCATGTTATAGGAAGGATCTCAGGATTGGAATGGGAAGGATTTGGATATCACATCTCTTGCTATAGGAAGGGTCTCAGGATTGGAATGGGTAGGAGTTGGATATTACTTTCTTGCTATAGGAAGGGTCTCATGTTTGGAATGGGAAGGAGTTGGATATCACATATGCTATAGTTAGTGTCTCAGGTTTGGAACGGGAAGGAGTTGGATATCACATCTCATGTTATAGGAAGGGTCTCAGGTTTGGTATAAGCATTGAGATATCACATCTCTGCTATCGGAAGCGGCTCAGGATTGGAATGGGAAGGAGTTGGATATCCCATCTCATGTTATAGTAAGAGTCTCTGGTTTGGTATTAGAATCATTGAGATATCACATCGCATGCTGTAGGAAGGGTCTAAGGATTGGAATGGGATGGACTTGGATATCACATCTCATGCTATAGGTAGGCTCTCAGGTTTGGTATAAGCATTGAGATATCACATCTCATGCTATAGGAAGGGTCTCAGGATTGGAATGGGAAGGATTTGGATATCACATCTCATGCTATAGGAAGGGTCTCAGATTTGGTATAAGCATTGAGATATCACATCTCATGCTAAAGGAAGGGTCTCAGGATTGGAATGGGAAGGAGTTGTATATGACATCTCAGGCCGTAGGAAGGGTCTCAGGTTTGGTATAAGCATTGAGATATCACATCTCTGCTATCGGAAGGGTCTCAGGATTGGAATGGGAAGGAGTTGGATATCCCATCTCATGTTATAGGAAGGGTCTCAGGTTTGGTATTAGAAGCATAGAGATATCACATCTCATGCTATAGGAAGGGTCTCAGGATTGGAATGGGAAGGACTTGGATGTCACATCTCATGCTATAGGGAGGGTCTCAAGTTTGATATTAGAAGCATTGAGATAACAAATCTCATGATATCGGAAGGGTCTCAGGATTGGAATGGGAAGGAGTTGGATACCACATCTCATGATAAAGGAAGGGTCTAAGGTTTGGAAGGGGAAGGATTTGGATATCACATCTCATGTTATAGGACGGGTCTCAGGTTTGGTATTAGAAGCATTGAGATATCAAGTCTCATGGTATAAGAAGGGTCTCAGAATTGGAATGGGAAGGAGTTGGATATCACACCTCAAGCTATAGGAAGGGTCTCAGGATTGGAATGGGAAGGAGTTTGATATCACATCTCATGCCATAGTATGGGTCTCAGGTTTGGTAGAAGCATTGGGATATCACATCTCATGCTATCGGAAGGGTATCAGTATTGGATTTGGAAGAAGTTGGATATCCCATCTCATGCTATAGGAAGGGTCTCAGGATTGGAATGGGAAGGACTTGGATATCATATCTCATGCTATAGGACGGGTCTCAGGTTTGTTATTAGAATCATTGATATATCATATTGCATGCTGTTGGAAGGTCTAAGGATTGGAATGGAAGGAGTTGGATATCACATCTCATGTTATAGGAAGGATCTCAGGTTTGGTATTAGAAGCATTGAGACATCACATCTCATGCTATAGGAAGGGTCTCAGGGTTGGAATGGGAAGGAGTTGGATATCACATCTCATCCAATAGGAAGGGTCTCAGGTTTGGAATGGGAAGGAATTGGATATCACATCTCATGTTATAGGAAGGATCTCAGGTTTGGTATTAGAAGCATTGAGATATCACATCTCATGCTATAGGAAGGGTCTCAGGATTGGAATGTGAAGGATTTGGATATCACATCTCATGCTAAAGGAAGGGTCTCAGGTATGGTAGAAGCATTGAGATATCATGTCTCTGCTATCGGAAGGGTCTCAGGATTGGATTGGGAAGGAGTTGGATATCCCTTCTCATGCTATAGGAAGGGTCTCAGGATTTGAATGGGAAGGAGTTGGATATCACATCTCATGTTATAGGAAGGGTCTCAGGATTGGAATGGGAAGGATTTGGATATCACATCTCTTGCTATAGGAAGGGTCTCAGGATTGGAATGGGTAGGAGTTGGATATTACTTTCTTGCTATAGGAAGGGTCTCATGTTTGGAATGGGAAGCAGTTGGATATCACATATGCTATAGTTAGTGTCTCAGGTTTGGAACGGGAAGGAGTTGGATATCACATCTCATGTTATAGGAAGGGTCTCAGGTTTGGTATAAGCATTGAGATATCACATCTCTGCTATCGGAAGCGGCTCAGGATTGGAATGGGAAGGAGTTGGATATCCCATCTCATGTTTTAGGAAGAGTCTCTGGTTTGGTATTAGAATCATTGAGATATCACATTGCATGCTGTAGGAAGGGTCTAAGGATTGGAATGGGATGGACTTGGATATCACATCTCATGCTATAGGTAGGCTCTCAGGTTTGGTATAAGCATTGAGATATCACATCTCATGCTATAGGAAGGGTCTCAGGATTGGAATGGGAAGGAATTGGATATCACATCTCATGCTGTAGGAAGGGTCTCAGATTTGGTATAAGCATTGAGATATCACATCTCATGCTAAAGGAAGGGTCTCAGGATTGGAATGGGAAGGAGTTGTATATGACATCTCAGGCCATAGGAAGGGTCTCAGGTTTGGTATAAGCATTGATATATCACATCTCTGCTATCGGAAGGGTCTCAGGATTGGAATGGGAAGGAGTTGGATATCCCATCTCATGTTATAGGAATGGTCTCAGGTTTGGTATTAGAAGCATAGAGATATCACATCTCATGCTATAGGAAGGGTCTCAGGATTGGAATGGGAAGGACTTGGATGTCACATCTCATGCTGTAGGGAGGGTCTCAAGTTTGATATTAGAAGCATTGAGATAACAAATCTCATGATATCGGAAGGGTCTCAGGATTGGAATGGGAAGGAGTTGGATATCATATCTCATGATAAAGGAAGGGTCTAAGGTTTGGAAGGGGAAGATTTGGATATCACATCTCATGTAATATGACGGGTCTCAGGTTTGGTATTAGAAGCATTGAGATATCAAGTCTCATGGTATAAGAAGGGTCTCAGAATTGGAATGGGAAGGAGTTGGATATCACACCTCAAGCTATAGGAAGGGTCTCAGGATTGGAATCGGAAGGAGTTTGATATCACATCTCATGCCATAGCATGGGTCTCAGGTTTGGTAGAAGCATTGGGATATCACATCTCATGCTATCGGAAGGGTATCAGTATTGGATTTGGAAGAAGTTGGATATCCCATCTCATGCTATAGGAAGGGTCTCAGGTTGGAATGGGAAGGAGTTGGATATCACATTTCATGTTATAGGAAGGGTCTCAGGATTGGAATGGGAAGGACTTGGATATCATATCTCATGCTATAGGAAGGCTCTCAGGTTTGGAAGGGGAAGGAGTTGGATATCACATTTCATGTTAGAGGAAGGATCTCAGGTTTGGTATTAGAGGCCTTGAGATATCACATCTCATGCTATAGGAAGGCTCTCAGGATTGGAATGGGAAGGAGTTGGATATCACATCTCAAGCTATAGGAAGGGTCTCAGGTTTGGTATAAGCATTGAGATATCACATCTCATGCTATAGGAAGGGTCTCAGGATTGGAATGGGAAGGAGTTGGATATCACATCTCATGTTATAGGAAATATCTCAGGTTTGGTATTAGAAGCATTGAGACATCACATCTCATGTTATAGGAAGGGTCTCAGGATTGGAATGGGAAGAAGTTGGATATCACATCTCATGCTATAGGAAGGGTCTCAGGTTTGGTATAAGCATTGAGATATCACATCTCATGCTATAGGAAGGGTCTCAGGATTGGAATGGGAAGGAGTTGTATATGACATCTCATGCCATAGGAAGGGTCTCAGGTTTGGTATAAGCATTGAGATATCACATCACATGCTATAGGAAGGGTCTCAGGATTGGAATGGGAAGGACTTGGATATCACATCTCATGCTATAGGCAGGGCCTCAGGTTTGGAAAGGGAAGGAGATGGATATCACATTTCATGTTAGAGATAGGATCTCAGGTTTGGTATTAGAGGCATTGAGATATCACATCTCATGCTATCAGAAGGGTCTCAGGATTGGAATGGGAAGGAGTTGTATATCACATCTCATGCTAAATGGAGGGTCTCAGGTTTGGAAGGGGAAGGATTTGGAAATCACATCTCATGTTATAGGAAGGATCTCAGGTTTGGTATTAGAAGCATTGAGATATCACATCTCATGCTATCGGAAGTATCTCAGGTTTGGTATTAGAGGCATTGAGATATCACATCTCATGCTATCATAAGGGTCTCAGGATTGGAATGGGAAGGAGTTGGATATCACATCTCATGTTATTGGAAGGATCGCAGGTTTGGTATTAGAAGCATTGAGACATCACATCTCATGCTATAGGAAGGGTCTCAGGATTGGAATGGGAAGGAGTTGGATATCATATCTCATGCTATAGGAAGGGTCTCAGATTTGGTATAAGCATTGAGATATCACATCTCATGCTATAGGAAGGGTCTCAGGATTGGATTGGGAAGGAGTTGTATATGACATCTCATGTTATAGGAAGGGTCTCAGGTTTGGTATTAGAAGCATTGAGATATCACATCTCATGCTATAGGAAGGGTCTCAGGATTGGAATGGGGAGGACTTGGATGTCACATCTCATGCTATAGGGAGGGTCTCAAGTTTGATATTAGAAGCATTGAGATAACAAATCTCATGATATCGGAAGGGTCTCAGGATTGGAATGGGAAGGAGTTGGATATCACATCTCATGATAAAGGAAGGGTCTAAGGTTTGGAAGGGGAAAGATTTGGATATCACATCTCATGTTATAGGACGGGTCTCAGGTTTGGTATTAGAAGCATTGAGATATCACATCTCATGCTATCGGAAGGATCTCAGGTTTGGTATTAGAAGCATTGAGATATCACATCTCATGCTATCAGAAGGGTCTCAGGATTGGAATGGGAAGGAGTTGGATATCACATCTCATGCTAAAGGGAGGGTCTCAGGTTTGGAAGGGGAAGGATTTGGATATCACATCTCATGTTATCGGAAGGATCTCACGTTTGGTATTAGAAGTATTGAGATATCATATCTCATGCTATAGGAAGGGTCTCAGGATTGGAATGGGAAAGAGTTGGATATCACATCTCATGCTATAGGGAGTGTCTCAGGATTGGAATGGGAAGGACTTAGATATCACATATCATGCTATAGGGAGGGTCTCAGTTTTGATATTAGAAGCATTGAGATATCACATCTCATGCTATCGGAAGTGTCTCAGGATTGGAATGGGAAGGAGCTGGATATCACATCTCATGCTAAAGGAAGGGTCTCAGGTTTGGAACGGGAAGGATTTGGATATCACATCTCATGTTATAGGAAGGGTCTCAGGTTTGGTATAAGCATTGAGATATCACATCTCTGCTATCGGAAGTGTCTCAGGATTGGAATGGGAAGGAGTTGGATATCCCATCTCATGTTATAGGACGGGTCTCAGGTTTGTTATTAGAATCATTGAGATATCATATTGCATGCTGTAGGAAGGGTTTAAGGGTTGGAATGGGAAGGACTTGGATATCACATCTCATGCTATAGATAGGCTCTTAGGTTTGGAAAGGGAAAAAGTTGGATATCACATTTCATGTTAGAGGAAGGATCTCAGGTTTGGTATTAGAAGCATTGAGATATCACATCTCATGCTATAGGAAGGGTCTCAGGATTGGAATGGGAAGTAGTTGGATATCACATCTCATGCTATAGGAAGGGTGTCAGGTTTGGTATAAGCATTGTGATATCACATCTCATGCTATGGGACGGGTCTCAGGATTGGAATGGAAGGAGTTGGATATCACATCTCATGTTATAGGAAGGATCTCAGGTTTGGTATTAGAAGCATTGAGACATGACATCTCATGCTATAGGAAGGGTCTCAGGGTTGGAATGGGAAGGAGTTGGATATCACATCTCATCCAATAGGAAGGGTCTCAGGTTTGGAATGGGAAGGAATTGGATATGACATCTTATGTTATAGGAAGGATCTCAGGTTTGGTATTAGAAGAATTGAGATATCACATCTCATGCTATAGGAAGGGTCTCAGGATTGGAATGTGAAGGATTTGGATATCACATCTCATGCTAAAGGAAGGGTCTCAGGTTTGGTAGAAGCATTGAGATATCACGTCTCTGCTATCGGAAGGGTCTCAGGATTGGATTGGGAAGGAGTTGGATATCCCTTCTCATGCTATAGGAAGGGTCTCAGGATTTGAATGGCAAGGAGTTGGATATCACATCTCATGCCATAGGAAGGGTCTCAGGTTTGGTATAAGCATTGAGATATCACATCTCTGCTATCGGAAGGGTCTCAGGATTGGATTGGGAAGGAGTTGGATATCCCTTCTCATGCTATAGGAAGTGTCTAAGGTTGGAATGGGAAGGAGTTGGATATCACATCTCATGTTATAGGAAGGGTCTCAGGATTGGAATGGGAAGGATTTGGATATCACATCTCTTGCTATAGGAAGGGTCTCAGGATTGGAATGGGTAGGAGTTGGATATTACTTTCTTGCTATAGGAAGGGTCTCATGTTTGGAATGGGAAGGAGTTGGATATCACATATGCTATAGTTAGTGTCTCAGGTTTGGAACGGGAAGGAGTTGGATATCACATCTCATGTTATAGGAAGGGTCTCAGGTTTGGTATAAGCATTGAGATATCACATCTCTGCTATCGGAAGCGGCTCAGGATTGGAATGGGAAGGAGTTGGATATCCCATCTCATGTTATAGTAAGAGTCTCTGGTTTGGTATTAGAATCATTGAGATATCACATTGCATGCTGTAGGAAGGGTCTAAGGATTGGAATGGGATGGACTTGGATATCACATCTCATGCTATAGGTAGGCTCTCAGGTTTGGTATAAGCATTGAGATATCACATCTCATGCTATAGGAAGGGTCTCAGGATTGGAATGGGAAGGATTTGGATATCACATCTCATGCTATAGGAAGGGTCTCAGATTTGGTATAAGCATTGAGATATCACATCTCATGCTAAAGGAAGGGTCTCAGGATTGGAATGGGAAGGAGTTGTATATGACATCTGAGGCCATAGGAAGGGTCTCAGGTTTGGTATAAGCATTGAGATATCACATCTCTGCTATCGGAAGCGGCTCAGGATTGGAATGGGAAGGAGTTGGATATCCCATCTATGTTATAGTAAGAGTCTCTGGTTTGGTATTAGAATCATTAAGATATCACATTGCATGCTGTAGGAAGGGTCTAAGGATTGGAATGGGATGGACTTGGATATCACATCTCATGCTATAGGTAGGCTCTCAGGTTTGGTATAAGCATTGAGATATCACATCTCATGCTATAGGAAGGGTCTCAGGATTGGAATGGGAAGGATTTGGATATCACATCTCATGCTATAGGAAGGGTCTCAGATTTGGTATAAGCATTGAGATATCACATCTCATGCTAAAGGAAGGGTCTCAGGATTGGAATGGGAAGGAGTTGGATACCACATCTCATGATAAAGGAAGGGTCTAAGGTTTGGAAGGGGAAGGATTTGGATATCACATCTCATGTTATAGGACGGGTCTCAGGTTTGGTATTAGAAGCATTGAGATATCAAGTCTCATGGTATAAGAAGGGTCTCAGAATTGGAATGGGAAGGAGTTGGATATCACACCTCAAGCTATAGGAAGGGTCTCAGGATTAGAATGGGAAGGAGTTTGATATCACATCTCATGCCATAGTATGGGTCTCAGGTTTGGTAGAAGCATTGGGATATCACATCTCATGCTATCGGAAAGGTATCAGTATTGGATTTGGAAGAAGTTGGATATCCCATCTCATGCTATAGGAAGGGTCTCAGGTTGGAATGGGAAGGAGTTGGATATCACATTTCATGTTATAGGAAGGGTCTCAGGATTGGAATGGGAAGGACTTGGATATCATATCTCATGCTATAGGACGGGTCTCAGGTTTGTTATTAGAATCATTGAGATATCATATTGCATGCTGTAGGAAGGGTCTAAGGATTGGAATGGGAAGGACTTGGATATCACATCTCATGCTATAGATAGGCTCTTAGGTTTGGAAAGGGAAGGAGTTGGATATCACATTTCATGTTAGAGGAAGGATCTCAGGTTTGGTATTAGAAGCATTGAGATATCACATCTCATGCTATAGGAAGGGTCTCAGGATTGGAATGGGAAGTAGTTGGATATCACATCTCATGCTATAGGAAGGGTCTCAGGTTTGGTATAAGCATTGAGATATCACATCTCATGCTATAGGACGGGTCTCAGGATTGGAATGGAAGGAGTTGGATATCACATCTCATGTTATAGGAAGGATCTCAGGTTTGGTATTAGAAGCATTGAGACATCACATCTCATGCTATAGGAAGGGTCTCAGGGTTGGAATGGGAAGGAGTTGGATATCACATCTCATCCAATAGGAAGGGTCTCAGGTTTGGAATGGGAAGGAATTGGATATCCCATCTCATGTTATAGGAAGAGTCTCTGGTTTGGTATTAGAATCATTGAGATATCACATCGCATGCTGTAGGAAGGGTCTAAGGATTGGAATGGGATGGACTTGGATATCACATCTCATGCTATAGGTAGGCTCTCAGGTTTGGTATAAGCATTGAGATATCACATCTCAGGCTATAGGAAGGGTCTCAGGATTGGAATGGGAAGGAATTGGATATCACATCTCATGCTATAGGAAGGGTCTCAGATTTGGTATAAGCATTGAGATATCACATCTCATGCTAAAGGAAGGGTTTCAGGATTGGAATGGGAAGGAGTTGTATATGACATCTCAGGCCATAGGAAGGGTCTCAAGTTTGGTATAAGCATTGAGATATCACATCTCTGCTATCGGAAGGGTCTCAGGATTGGAATGGGAAGGAGTTGGATATCCCATCTCATGTTGTAGGAATGCTCTCAGGTTTGGTATTAGAAGCATAGAGATATCATATCTCATGCTATAGGAAGGGTCTCAGGATTGGAATGGGAAGGACTTGGATGTCACATCTCATGCTATAGGGAGGGTCTCAAGTTTGATATTAGAAGCATTGAGATAACAAATCTCATGATATCGGAAGGGTCTCAGGATTGGAATGGGAAGGAGTTGGATATCACATCTCATCCAATAGGAAGGGTCTCAGGTTTGGAATGGGAAGGAATTGGATATCACATCTCATGTTATAGGAAGGATCTCAGGTTTGGTATTAGAAGCATTGAGATATCACATCTCATGCTATAGGAAGGGTCTCAGGATTGGAATGTGAAGGATTTGGATATCACATCTCATGCTAAAGGAAGGGTCTCAGGTTTGGTAGAAGCATTGAGATATCACGTCTCTGCTATCGGAAGGGTCTCAGGATTGGATTGGGAAGGAGTTGGATATCCCTTCTCATGCTATAGGAAGGGTCTCAGGATTTGAATGGGAAGGAGTTGGATATCACATCTCATGTTATAGGAAGGGTCTCAGGATTGGAATGGGAAGGATTTGGATATCACATCTCTTGCTATAGGAAGGGTCTCAGGATTGGAATGGGTAGGAGTTGGATATTACTTTCTTGCTATAGGAAGGGTCTCATGTTTGGAATGGGAAGCAGTTGGATATCACATATGCTATAGTTAGTGTCTCAGGTTTGGAACGGGAAGGAGTTGGATATCACATCTCATGTTATAGGAAGGGTCTCAGGTTTGGTATAAGCATTGAGATATCACATCTCTGCTATCGGAAGCGGCTCAGGATTGGAATGGGAAGGAGTTGGATATCCCATCTCATGTTATAGGAAGAGTCTCTGGTTTGGTATTAGAATCATTGAGATATCACATCGCATGCTGTAGGAAGGGTCTAAGGATTGGAATGGGATGGACTTGGATATCACATCTCATGCTATAGGTAGGCTCTCAGGTTTGGTATAAGCATTGAGATATCACATCTCTGCTATCGGAAGGGTCTCAGGATTGGAATGGGAAGGAGTTGGATATCCCATCTCATGTTATAGGAATGCTCTCAGGTTTGGTATTAGAAGCATAGAGATATCACATCTCATGCTATAGGAAGGGTCTCAGGATTGGAATGGGAAGGACTTGGATGTCACATCTCATGCTATAGGGAGGGTCTCAAGTTTGATATTAGAAGCATTGAGATAACAAATCTCATGATATCGGAAGGGTCTCAGGATTGGAATGGGAAGGAGTTGGATATCACATCTCATGATAAAGGAAGGGTCTAAGGTTTGGAAGGGGAAGGATTTGGATATCACATCTCATGTTATAGGACGGGTCTCAGGTTTGGTATTAGAAGCATTGAGATATCAAGTCTCATGGTATAAGAAGGGTCTCAGAATTGGAATGGGAAGGAGTTGGATATCACACCTCAAGCTATAGGAAGGGTCTCAGGATTGGAATGGGAAGGAGTTTGATATCACATCTCATGCCATAGTATGGGTCTCAGGTTTGGTAGAAGCATTGGGATATCACATCTCATGCTATCGGAAGGGTATCAGTATTGGATTTGGAAGAAGTTGGATATCCCATCTCATGCTATAGGAAGGGTCTCAGGTTGGAATGGGAAGGAGTTGGATATCACATTTCATGTTATAGGAAGGGTCTCAGGATTGGAATGGGAAGGACTTGGATATCATATCTCATGCTATAGGAAGGCTCTCAGGTTTGGAAGGGGAAGGAGTTGGATATCACATTTCATGTTAGAGGAAGGATCTCAGGTTTGGTATTAGAGGCCTTGAGATATCACATCTCATGCTATAGGAAGGGTCTCAGGATTGGAATGGGAAGGAGTTGGATATCACATCTCAAGCTATAGAAAATATCTCAGGTTTGGTATTAGAAGCATTGAGACATCACATCTCATGTTATAGGAAGGGTCTCAGGATTGGAATGGGAAGAAGTTGGATATCACATCTCATGCTATAGGAAGGGTCTCAGGTTTGGTATAAGCATTGAGATATCACATCTCATGCTATAGGACGGGTCTCAGGATTGGAATGGAAGGAGTTGGATATCACATCTCATGTTATAGGAAGGATCTCAAGTTTGGTATCAGAAGCATTGAGACATCACATCTCATGCTATAGGAAGGGTCTCAGGGTTGGAATGGGAAGGAGTTGGATATCACATCTCATCCAATAGGAAGGGTCTCAGGTTTGGAATGGGAAGGAATTGGATATCACATCTCATGTTATAGGAAGGATCTCAGGTTTGGTATTAGAAGCATTGAGATATCACATCTCTGCTATCGGAAGCGGCTCAGGATTGGAATGGGAAGGAGTTGGATATCCCATCTCATGTTATAGTAAGAGTCTCTGGTTTGGTATTAGAATCATTGAGATATCACATCGCATGCTGTAGGAAGGGTCTAAGGATTGGAATGGGATGGACTTGGATATCACATCTCATGCTATAGGTAGGCTCTCAGGTTTGGTATAAGCATTGAGATATCACATCTCATGCTATAGGAAGGGTCTCAGGATTGGAATGGGAAGGATTTGGATATCACATCTCATGCTATAGGAAGGGTCTCAGATTTGGTATAAGCATTGAGATATCACATCTCATGCTAAAGGAAGGGTCTCAGGATTGGAATGGGAAGGAGTTGTATATGACATCTCAGGCCGTAGGAAGGGTCTCAGGTTTGGTATAAGCATTGAGATATCACATCTCTGCTATCGGAAGGGTCTCAGGATTGGAATGGGAAGGAGTTGGATATCCCATCTCATGTTATAGGAAGGGTCTCAGGTTTGGTATTAGAAGCATAGAGATATCACATCTCATGCTATAGGAAGGGTCTCAGGATTGGAATGGGAAGGACTTGGATGTCACATCTCATGCTATAGGTAGGCTCTCAGGTTTGGTATAAGCATTGAGATATCACATCTCATGCTATAGGAAGGGTCTCAGGATTGGAATGGGAAGGATTTGGATATCACATCTCATGCTATAGGAAGGGTCTCAGATTTGGTATAAGCATTGAGATATCACATCTCATGCTAAAGGAAGGGTCTCAGGATTGGAATGGGAAGGAGTTGTATATGACATCTCAGGCCGTAGGAAGGGTCTCAGGTTTGGTATAAGCATTGAGATATCACATCTCTGCTATCGGAAGGGTCTCAGGATTGGAATGGGAAGGAGTTGGATATCCCATCTCATGTTATAGGAAGGGTCTCAGGTTTGTTATTAGAAGCATAGAGATATCACATCTCATGCTATAGGAAGGGTCTCAGGATTGGAATGGGAAGGACTTGGATGTCACATCTCATGCTATAGGGAGGGTCTCAAGTTTGATATTAGAAGCATTGAGATAACAAATCTCATGATATCGGAAGGGTCTCAGGATTGGAATGGGAAGGAGTTGGATACCACATCTCATGATAAAGGAAGGGTCTAAGGTTTGGAAGGGGAAGGATTTGGATATCACATCTCATGTTATAGGACGGGTCTCAGGTTTGGTATTAGAAGCATTGAGATATCAAGTCTCATGGTATAAGAAGGGTCTCAGAATTGGAATGGGAAGGAGTTGGATATCACACCTCAAGCTATAGGAAGGGTCTCAGGATTGGAATGGGAAGGAGTTTGATATCACATCTCATGCCATAGTATGGGTCTCAGGTTTGGTAGAAGCATTGGGATATCACATCTCATGCTATCGGAAGGGTATCAGTATTGGATTTGGAAGAAGTTGGATATCCCATCTCATGCTATAGGAAGGGTCTCAGGTTGGAATGGGAAGGAGTTGGATATCACATTTCATGTTATAGGAAGGGTCTCAGGATTGGAATGGGAAGGACTTGGATATCATATCTCATGCTATAGGAAGGCTCTCAGGTTTGGAAGGGGAAGGAGTTGGATATCACATTTCATGTTAGAGGAAGGATCTCAGGTTTGGTATTAGAGGCCTTGAGATATCACATCTCATGCTATAGGAAGGGTCTCAGGATTGGAATGGGAAGGAGTTGGATATCACATCTCAAGCTATAGAAAATATCTCAGGTTTGGTATTAGAAGCATTGAGACATCACATCTCATGTTATAGGAAGGGTCTCAGGATTGGAATGGGAAGAAGTTGGATATCACATCTCATGCTATAGGAAGGGTCTCAGGTTTGGTATAAGCATTGAGATATCACATCTCATGCTATAGGACGGGTCTCAGGATTTAAATGGAAGGAGTTGGATATCACATCTCATGTTATAGGAAGGATCTCAGGTTTGGTATTAGAAGCATTGAGACATCACATCTCATGCTATAGGAAGGGTCTCAGGGTTGGAATGGGAAGGAGTTGGATATCACATCTCATCCAATAGGAAGGGTCTCAGGTTTGGAATGGGAAGGAATTGGATATCACATCTCATGTTATAGGAAGGATCTCAGGTTTGGTATTAGAAGCATTGAGATATCACATCTCATGCTATAGGAAGGGTCTCAGGTTTGGTAGAAGCATTGAGATATCACGTCTCTGCTATCGGAAGGGTCTCAGGATTGGATTGGGAAGGAGTTGGATATCCCTTCTCATGCTATAGGAAGGGTCTCAGGATTTGAATGGCAAGGAGTTGGATATCACATTTCATGCCATAGGAAGGGTCTCAGGTTTGGTATAAGCATTGAGATATCACATCTCGGCTATCGGAAGGGTCTCAGGATTGGATTGGGAAGGAGTTGGATATCCCTTCTCATGCTATAGGAAGTGTCTCAGGTTGGAATGGGAAGGAGTTGGATATCACATCTCATGTTATAGCAAGGGTCTCAGGATTGGAATGGGAAGGATTTGGATATCACATCTCTTGCTATAGGAAGGGTCTCAGGATTGGAATGGGTAGGAGTTGGATATTACTTTCTTGCTATAGGAAGGGTCTCATGTTTGGAATGGGAAGGAGTTGGATATCACATATGCTATAGTTAGTGTCTCAGGTTTGGAACGGGAATGAGTTGGATATCACATCTCATGTTATAGGAAGGGTCTCAGGTTTGGTATAAGCATTGAGATATCACATCTCTGCTATCGGAAGCGGCTCAGGATTGGAATGGGAAGGAGTTGGATATCCCATCTCATGTTATAGTAAGAGTCTCTGGTTTGGTATTAGAATCATTGAGATATCACATCGCATGCTGTAGGAAGGGTCTAAGGATTGGAATGGGATGGACTTGGATATCACATCTCATGCTATAGGTAGGCTCTCAGGTTTGGTATAAGCATTGAGATATCACATCTCATGCTATAGGAAGGGTCTCAGGATTGGAATGGGAAGGATTTGGATATCACATCTCATGCTATAGGAAGGGTCTCAGATTTGGTATAAGCATTGAGATATCACATCTCATGCTAAAGGAAGGGTCTCAGGATTGGAATGGGAAGGAGTTGTATATGACATCTCAGGCCGTAGGAAGGGTCTCAGGTTTGGTATAAGCATTGAGATATCACATCTCTGCTATCGGAAGGGTCTAAGGATTGGAATGGGAAGGAGTTGGATATCCCATCTCATGTTATAGGAAGGGTCTCAGGTTTGGTATTAGAAGCATAGAGATATCACATCTCATGCTATAGGAAGGGTCTCAGGATTGGAATGGGAAGGACTTGGATGTCACATCTCATGCTATAGGGAGGGTCTCAAGTTTGATATTAGAAGCATTGAGATAACAAATCTCATGATATCGGAAGGGTCTCAGGATTGGAATGGGAAGGAGTTGGATACCACATCTCATGATAAAGGAAGGGTCTAAGGTTTGGAAGGGGAAGGATTTGGATATCACATCTCATGTTATAGGACGGGTCTCAGGTTTGGTATTAGAAGCATTGAGATATCAAGTCTCATGGTATAAGAAGGGTCTCAGAATTGGAATGGGAAGGAGTTGGATATCACACCTCAAGCTATAGGAAGGGTCTCAGGATTGGAATGGGAAGGAGTTTGATATCACATCTCATGCCATAGTATGAGTCTCAGGTTTGGTAGAAGCATTGGGATATCACATCTCATGCTATCGGAAGGGTATCAGTATTGGATTTGGAAGAAGTTGGATATCCCATCTCATGCTATAGGAAGGGTCTCAGGATTGGAATGGGAAGGACTTGGATATCATATCTCATGCTATAGGACGGGTCTCAGGTTTGTTATTAGAATCATTGATATATCATATTGCATGCTGTTGGAAGGGTCTAAGGATTGGAATGGGAAGGACTTGGATATCACATCTCATGCTAAAGGAAGGGTCTCAGGTTTGGTATTAGAAGCATTGAGATATCACATCTCATGCTATAGGAAGGGTCTCAGGATTGGAATGGGAAGTAGTTGGATATCACATCTCATGCTATAGGAAGGGTCTCAGGTTTGGTATAAGCATTGAGATATCACATCTCATGCTATAGGACGGGTCTCAGGATTGGAATGGAAGGAGTTGGATATCACATCTCATGTTATAGGAAGGATCTCAGGTTTGGTATTAGAAGCATTGAGACATCACATCTCATGCTATAGGAAGGGTCTCAGGGTTGGAATGGGAAGGAGTTGGATATCACATCTCATCCAATAGGAAGGGTCTCAGGTTTGGAATGGGAAGGAATTGGATATCACATCTCATGTTATAGGAAGGATCTCAGGTTTGGTATTAGAAGCATTGAGATATCACATCTCATGCTATAGGAAGGGTCTCAGGATTGGAATGTGAAGGATTTGGATATCACATCTCATGCTAAAGGAAGGGTCTCAGGTATGGTAGAAGCATTGAGATATCACGTCTCTGCTATCGGAAGGGTCTCAGGATTGGATTGGGAAGGAGTTGGATATCCCTTCTCATGCTATAGGAAGGGTCTCAGGATTTGAATGGGAAGGAGTTGGATATCACATCTCATGTTATAGGAAGGGTCTCAGGATTGGAATGGGAAGGATTTGGATATCACATCTCTTGCTATAGGAAGGGTCTCAGGATTGGAATGGGTAGGAGTTGGATATTACTTTCTTGCTATAGGAAGGGTCTCATGTTTGGAATGGGAAGCAGTTGGATATCACATATGCTATAGTTAGTGTCTCAGGTTTGGAACGGGAAGGAGTTGGATATCACATCTCATGTTATAGGAAGGGTCTCAGGTTTGGTATAAGCATTGAGATATCACATCTCTGCTATCGGAAGCGGCTCAGGATTGGAATGGGAAGGAGTTGGATATCCCATCTCATGTTTTAGGAAGAGTCTCTGGTTTGGTATTAGAATCATTGAGATATCACATTGCATGCTGTAGGAAGGGTCTAAGGATTGGAATGGGATGGACTTGGATATCACATCTCATGCTATAGGTAGGCTCTCAGGTTTGGTATAAGCATTGAGATATCACATCTCATGCTATAGGAAGGGTCTCAGGATTGGAATGGGAAGGAATTGGATATCACATCTCATGCTGT
The DNA here is from genome assembly GCF_040938575.1 of Ambystoma mexicanum. NCBI lineage: Eukaryota > Metazoa > Chordata > Amphibia > Caudata > Ambystomatidae > Ambystoma > Ambystoma mexicanum. The sequence goes on from NC_090938.1 coordinate 290,604,806, forward strand.
AGGAAGGGTCTCAGATTTGGTATAAGCATTGAGATATCACATCTCATGCTAAAGGAAGGGTCTCAGGATTGGAATGGGAAGGAGTTGTATATGACATTTCAGGCCATAGGAAGGGTCTCAGGTTTGGTATAAGCATTGATATATCACATCTCTGCTATCGGAAGGGTCTCAGGATTGGAATGGGAAGGAGTTGGATATCCCATCTCATGTTATAGGAATGGTCTCAGGTTTGGTATTAGAAGCATAGAGATATCACATCTCATGCTATAGGAAGGGTCTCAGGATTGGAATGGGAAGGACTTGGATGTCACATCTCATGCTATAGGGAGGGTCTCAAGTTTGATATTAGAAGCATTGAGATAACAAATCTCATGATATCGGAAGGGTCTCAGGATTGGAATGGGAAGGAGTTGGATATCACATCTCATGATAAAGGAAGGGTCTAAGGTTTGGAAGGGGAAGGATTTGGATATCACATCTCATGTTATAGGACGGGTCTCAGGTTTGGTATTAGAAGCATTGAGATATCAAGTCTCATGGTATAAGAAGGGTCTCAGAATTGGAATGGGAAGGAGTTGGATATCACACCTCAAGCTATAGGAAGGGTCTCAGGATTGGAATGGGAAGGAGTTTGATATCACATCTCATGCCATAGTATGGGTCTCAGGTTTGGTAGAAGCATTGGGATATCACATCTCATGCTATCGGAAGGGTATCAGTATTGGATTTGGAAGAAGTTGGATATCCCATCTCATGCTATAGGAAGGGTCTCAGGTTGGAATGGGAAGGAGTTGGATATCACATTTCATGTTATAGGAAGGGTCTCAGGATTGGAATGGGAAGGACTTGGATATCATATCTCATGCTATAGGAAGGCTCTCAGGTTTGGAAGGGGAAGGAGTTGGATATCACATTTCATGTTAGAGGAAGGATCTCAGGTTTGGTATTAGAGGCCTTGAGATATCACATCTCATGCTATAGGAAGGGTCTCAGGATTGGAATGGGAAGGAGTTGGATATCACATCTCAAGCTATAGAAAATATCTCAGGTTTGGTATTAGAAGCATTGAGACATCACATCTCATGTTATAGGAAGGGTCTCAGGATTGGAATGGGAAGAAGTTGGATATCACATCTCATGCTATAGGAAGGGTCTCAGGTTTGGTATAAGCATTGAGATATCACATCTCATGCTATAGGACGGGTCTCAGGATTGGAATGGAAGGAGTTGGATATCACATCTCATGTTATAGGAAGGATCTCAGGTTTGGTATCAGAAGCATTGAGACATCACATCTCATGCTATAGGAAGGGTCTCAGGGTTGGAATGGGAAGGAGTTGGATATCACATCTCATCCAATAGGAAGGGTCTCAGGTTTGGAATGGGAAGGAATTGGATATCACATCTCATGTTATAGGAAGGATCTCAGGTTTGGTATTAGAAGCATTGAGATATCACATCTCATGCTATAGGAAGGGTCTCAGGATTGGAATGTGAAGGATTTGGATATCACTTCTCATGCTAAAGGAAGGGTCTCAGGTTTGGTAGAAGCATTGAGATATCACGTCTCTGCTATCGGAAGGGTCTCAGGATTGGATTGGGAAGGAGTTGGATATCCCTTCTCATGCTATAGGAAGGGTCTCAGGATTTGAATGGCAAGGAGTTGGATATCACATTTCATGCCATAGGAAGGGTCTCAGGTTTGGTATAAGCATTGAGATATCACATCTCTGCTATCGGAAGGGTCTCAGGATTGGATTGGGAAGGAGTTGGATATCCCTTCTCATGCTATAGGAAGTGTCTCAGGTTGGAATGGGAAGGAGTTGGATATCACATCTCATGTTATAGGAAGGGTCTCAGGATTGGAATGGGAAGGATTTGGATATCACATCTCTTGCTATAGGAAGGGTCTCAGGATTGGAATGGGTAGGAGTTGGATATTACTTTCTTGCTATAGGAAGGGTCTCATGTTTGGAATGGGAAGGAGTTGGATATCACATATGCTATAGTTAGTGTCTCAGGTTTGGAACGGGAAGGAGTTGGATATCACATCTCATGTTATAGGAAGGGTCTCAGGTTTGGTATAAGCATTGAGATATCACATCTCTGCTATCGGAAGCGGCTCAGGATTGGAATGGGAAGGAGTTGGATATCCCATCTCATGTTATAGTAAGAGTCTCTGGTTTGGTATTAGAATCATTGAGATATCACATCGCATGCTGTAGGAAGGGTCTAAGGATTGGAATGGGATGGACTTGGATATCACATCTCATGCTATAGGTAGGCTCTCAGGTTTGGTATAAGCATTGAGATATCACATCTCATGCTATAGGAAGGGTCTCAGGATTGGAATGGGAAGGATTTGGATATCACATCTCATGCTATAGGAAGGGTCTCAGATTTGGTATAAGCATTGAGATATCACATCTCATGCTAAAGGAAGGGTCTCAGGATTGGAATGGGAAGGAGTTGTATATGACATCTCAGGCCGTAGGAAGGGTCTCAGGTTTGGTATAAGCATTGAGATATCACATCTCTGCTATCGGAAGGGTCTCAGGATTGGAATGGGAAGGAGTTGGATATCCCATCTCATGTTATAGGAAGGGTCTCAGGTTTGGTATTAGAAGCATAGAGATATCACATCTCATGCTATAGGAAGTGTCTCAGGATTGGAATGGGAAGGACTTGGATGTCACATCTCATGCTATAGGTAGGCTCTCAGGTTTGGTATAAGCATTGAGATATCACATCTCATGCTATAGGAAGGGTCTCAGGATTGGAATGGGAAGGATTTGGATATCACATCTCATGCTATAGGAAGGGTCTCAGATTTGGTATAAGCATTGAGATATCACATCTCATGCTAAAGGAAGGGTCTCAGGATTGGAATGGGAAGGAGTTGTATATGACATCTCAGGCCGTAGGAAGGGTCTCAGGTTTGGTATAAGCATTGAGATATCACATCTCTGCTATCGGAAGGGTCTCAGGATTGGAATGGGAAGGAGTTGGATATCCCATCTCATGTTATAGGAAGGGTCTCAGGTTTGTTATTAGAAGCATAGAGATATCACATCTCATGCTATAGGAAGGGTCTCAGGATTGGAATGGGAAGGACTTGGATGTCACATCTCATGCTATAGGGAGGGTCTCAAGTTTGATATTAGAAGCATTGAGATAACAAATCTCATGATATCGGAAGGGTCTCAGGATTGGAATGGGAAGGAGTTGGATACCACATCTCATGATAAAGGAAGGGTCTAAGGTTTGGAAGGGGAAGGATTTGGATATCACATCTCATGTTATAGGACGGGTCTCAGGTTTGGTATTAGAAGCATTGAGATATCAAGTCTCATGGTATAAGAAGGGTCTCAGAATTGGAATGGGAAGGAGTTGGATATCACACCTCAAGCTATAGGAAGGGTCTCAGGATTGGAATGGGAAGGAGTTTGATATCACATCTCATGCCATAGTATGGGTCTCAGGTTTGGTAGAAGCATTGGGATATCACATCTCATGCTATCGGAAGGGTATCAGTATTGGATTTGGAAGAAGTTGGATATCCCATCTCATGCTATAGGAAGGGTCTCAGGATTGGAATGGGAAGGACTTGGATATCACATCTCATGCTAAAGGAAGGGTCTCAGGTTTGGTATTAGAAGCATTATGATATCACATCTCATGCTATAGGAAGGGTCTCAGGATTGGAATGGGAAGTAGTTGGATATCACATCTCATGCTATAGGAAGGGTCTCAGGTTTGGTATAAGCATTGAGATATCACATCTCATGCTATAGGACGGGTCTCAGGATTGGAATGGAAGGAGTTGGATATCACATCTCATGTTATAGGAAGGATCTCAGGTTTGGTATTAGAAGCATTGAGACATCACATCTCATGCTATAGGAAGGGTCTCAGGGTTGGAATGGGAAGGAGTTGGATATCACATCTCATGCTATAGGAAGGGTCTCAGGATTGGAATGTGAAGGATTTGGATATCACATCTCATGCTCAAGGAAGGGTCTCAGGTTTGGTAGAAGCATTGAGATATCACGTCTCTGCTATCGGAAGGGTCTCAGGATTGGATTGGGAAGGAGTTGGATATCCCTTCTCATGCTATAGGAAGGGTCTCAGGATTTGAATGGGAAGGAGTTGGATATCACATCTCATGTTATAGGAAGGGTCTCAGGATTGGAATGGGAAGGATTTGGATATCACATCTCTTGCTATAGGAAGGGTCTCAGGATTGGAATGGGTAGGAGTTGGATATTACTTTCTTGCTATAGGAAGGGTCTCATGTTTGGAATGGGAAGCAGTTGGATATCACATATGCTATAGTTAGTGTCTCAGGTTTGGAACGGGAAGGAGTTGGATATCACATCTCATGTTATAGGAAGGGTCTCAGGTTTGGTATAAGCATTGAGATATCACATCTCTGCTATCGGAAGCGGCTCAGGATTGGAATGGGAAGGAGTTGGATATCCCATCTCATGTTATAGGAAGAGTCTCTGGTTTGGTATTAGAATCATTGAGATATCACATCGCATGCTGTAGGAAGGGTCTAAGGATTGGAATGGGATGGACTTGGATATCACATCTCATGCTATAGGTAGGCTCTCAGGTTTGGTATAAGCATTGAGATATCACATCTCATGCTATAGGAAGGGTCTCAGGATTGGAATGGGAAGGAATTGGATATCACATCTCATGCTATAGGAAGGGTCTCAGATTTGGTATAAGCATTGAGATATCACATCTCATGCTAAAGGAAGGGTCTCAGGATTGGAATGGGAAGGAGTTGTATATGACATCTCAGGCCATAGGAAGGGTCTCAAGTTTGGTATAAGCATTGAGATATCACATCTCTGCTATCGGAAGGGTCTCAGGATTGGAATGGGAAGGAGTTGGATATCCCATCTCATGTTATAGGAATGCTCTCAGGTTTGGTATTAGAAGCATAGAGATATCACATCTCATGCTATAGGAAATGTCTCAGGATTGGAATGGGAAGGACTTGGATGTCACATCTCATGCTATAGGGAGGGTCTCAAGTTTGATATTAGAAGCATTGAGATAACAAATCTCATGATATCGGAAGGGTCTCAGGATTGGAATGGGAAGGAGTTGGATATCACATCTCATGATAAAGGAAGGGTCTAAGGTTTGGAAGGGGAAGGATTTGGATATCACATCTCATGTTATAGGACGGGTCTCAGGTTTGGTATTAGAAGCATTGAGATATCAAGTCTCATGGTATAAGAAGGGTCTCAGAATTGGAATGGGAAGGAGTTGGATATCACACCTCAAGCTATAGGAAGGGTCTCAGGATTGGAATGGGAAGGAGTTTGATATCACATCTCATGCCATAGTATGGGTCTCAGGTTTGGTAGAAGCATTGGGATATCACATCTCATGCTATCGGAAGGGTATCAGTATTGGATTTGGAAGAAGTTGGATATCCCATCTCATGCTATAGGAAGGGTCTCAGGTTGGAATGGGAAGGAGTTGGATATCACATTTCATGTTATAGGAAGGGTCTCAGGATTGGAATGGGAAGGACTTGGATATCATATCTCATGCTATAGGAAGGCTCTCAGGTTTGGAAGGGGAAGGAGTTGGATATCACATTTCATGTTAGAGGAAGGATCTCAGGTTTGGTATTAGAGGCCTTGAGATATCACATCTCATGCTATAGGAAGGGTCTCAGGATTGGAATGGGAAGGAGTTGGATATCACATCTCAAGCTATAGAAAATATCTCAGGTTTGGTATTAGAAGCATTGAGACATCACATCTCATGTTATAGGAAGGGTCTCAGGATTGGAATGGGAAGAAGTTGGATATCACATCTCATGCTATAGGAAGGGTCTCAGGTTTGGTATAAGCATTGAGATATCACATCTCATGCTATAGGACGGGTCTCAGGATTTAAATGGAAGGAGTTGGATATCACATCTCATGTTATAGGAAGGATCTCAGGTTTGGTATTAGAAGCATTGAGACATCACATCTCATGCTATAGGAAGGGTCTCAGGGTTGGAATGGGAAGGAGTTGGATATCACATCTCATCCAATAGGAAGGGTCTCAGGTTTGGAATGGGAAGGAATTGGATATCACATCTCATGTTATAGGAAGGATCTCAGGTTTGGTATTAGAAGCATTGAGATATCACATCTCATGCTATAGGAAGGGTCTCAGGTTTGGTAGAAGCATTGAGATATCACGTCTCTGCTATCGGAAGGGTCTCAGGATTGGATTGGGAAGGAGTTGGATATCCCTTCTCATGCTATAGGAAGGGTCTCAGGATTTGAATGGCAAGGAGTTGGATATCACATTTCATGCCATAGGAAGGGTCTCAGGTTTGGTATAAGCATTGAGATATCACATCTCGGCTATCGGAAGGGTCTCAGGATTGGATTGGGAAGGAGTTGGATATCCCTTCTCATGCTATAGGAAGTGTCTCAGGTTGGAATGGGAAGGAGTTGGATATCACATCTCATGTTATAGCAAGGGTCTCAGGATTGGAATGGGAAGGATTTGGATATCACATCTCTTGCTATAGGAAGGGTCTCAGGATTGGAATGGGTAGGAGTTGGATATTACTTTCTTGCTATAGGAAGGGTCTCATGTTTGGAATGGGAAGGAGTTGGATATCACATATGCTATAGTTAGTGTCTCAGGTTTGGAACGGGAATGAGTTGGATATCACATCTCATGTTATAGGAAGGGTCTCAGGTTTGGTATAAGCATTGAGATATCACATCTCTGCTATCGGAAGCGGCTCAGGATTGGAATGGGAAGGAGTTGGATATCCCATCTCATGTTATAGTAAGAGTCTCTGGTTTGGTATTAGAATCATTGAGATATCACATCTCATGCTATAGGAAGGGTCTCAGGATTGGAATGGGAAGGAGTTGTATATGACATCTCAGGCCGTAGGAAGGGTCTCAGGTTTGGTATAAGCATTGAGATATCACATCTCTGCTATCGGAAGGGTCTAAGGATTGGAATGGGAAGGAGTTGGATATCCCATCTCATGTTATAGGAAGGGTCTCAGGTTTGGTATTAGAAGCATAGAGATATCACATCTCATGCTATAGGAAGGGTCTAAGGATTGGAATGGGAAGGACTTGGATATCACATCTCATGCTAAAGGAAGGGTCTCAGGTTTGGTATTAGAAGCATTGAGATATCACATCTCATGCTATAGGAAGGGTCTCAGGATTGGAATGGGAAGTAGTTGGATATCACATCTCATGCTATAGGAAGGGTCTCAGGTTTGGTATAAGCATTGAGATATCACATCTCATGCTATAGGACGGGTCTCAGGATTGGAATGGAAGGAGTTGGATATCACATCTCATGTTATAGGAAGGATCTCAGGTTTGGTATTAGAAGCATTGAGACATCACATCTCATGCTATAGGAAGGGTCTCAGGGTTGGAATGGGAAGGAGTTGGATATCACATCTCATCCAATAGGAAGGGTCTCAGGTTTGGAATGGGAAGGAATTGGATATCACATCTCATGTTATAGGAAGGATCTCAGGTTTGGTATTAGAAGCATTGAGATATCACATCTCATGCTATAGGAAGGGTCTCAGGATTGGAATGTGAAGGATTTGGATATCACATCTCATGCTAAAGGAAGGGTCTCAGGTATGGTAGAAGCATTGAGATATCACGTCTCTGCTATCGGAAGGGTCTCAGGATTGGATTGGGAAGGAGTTGGATATCCCTTCTCATGCTATAGGAAGGGTCTCAGGATTTGAATGGGAAGGAGTTGGATATCACATCTCATGTTATAGGAAGGGTCTCAGGATTGGAATGGGAAGGATTTGGATATCACATCTCTTGCTATAGGAAGGGTCTCAGGATTGGAATGGGTAGGAGTTGGATATTACTTTCTTGCTATAGGAAGGGTCTCATGTTTGGAATGGGAAGCAGTTGGATATCACATATGCTATAGTTAGTGTCTCAGGTTTGGAACGGGAAGGAGTTGGATATCACATCTCATGTTATAGGAAGGGTCTCAGGTTTGGTATAAGCATTGAGATATCACATCTCTGCTATCGGAAGCGGCTCAGGATTGGAATGGGAAGGAGTTGGATATCCCATCTCATGTTTTAGGAAGAGTCTCTGGTTTGGTATTAGAATCATTGAGATATCACATTGCATGCTGTAGGAAGGGTCTAAGGATTGGAATGGGATGGACTTGGATATCACATCTCATGCTATAGGTAGGCTCTCAGGTTTGGTATAAGCATTGAGATATCACATCTCATGCTATAGGAAGGGTCTCAGGATTGGAATGGGAAGGAATTGGATATCACATCTCATGCTGTAGGAAGGGTCTCAGATTTGGTATAAGCATTGAGATATCACATCTCATGCTAAAGGAAGGGTCTCAGGATTGGAATGGGAAGGAGTTGTATATGACATTTCAGGCCATAGGAAGGGTCTCAGGTTTGGTATAAGCATTGATATATCACATCTCTGCTATCGGAAGGGTCTCAGGATTGGAATGGGAAGGAGTTGGATATCCCATCTCATGTTATAGGAATGGTCTCAGGTTTGGTATTAGAAGCATAGAGATATCACATCTCATGCTATAGGAAGGGTCTCAGGATTGGAATGGGAAGGACTTGGATGTCACATCTCATGCTGTAGGGAGGGTCTCAAGTTTGATATTAGAAGCATTGAGATAACAAATCTCATGATATCGGAAGGGTCTCAGGATTGGAATGGGAAGGAGTTGGATATCACATCTCATGATAAAGGAAGGGTCTAAGGTTTGGAAGGGGAAGGATTTGGATATCACATCTCATGTTATAGGACGGGTCTCAGGTTTGGTATTAGAAGCATTGAGATATCAAGTCTCATGGTATAAGAAGGGTCTCAGAATTGGAATGGGAAGGAGTTGGATATCACACCTCAAGCTATAGGAAGGGTCTCAGGATTGGAATGGGAAGGAGTTTGATATCACATCTCATGCCATAGCATGGGTCTCAGGTTTGGTAGAAGCATTGGGATATCACATCTCATGCTATCGGAAGGGTATCAGTATTGGATTTGGAAGAAGTTGGATATCCCATCTCATGCTATAGGAAGGGTCTCAGGTTGGAATGGGAAGGAGTTGGATATCACATTTCATGTTATAGGAAGGGTCTCAGGATTGGAATGGGAAGGACTTGGATATCATATCTCATGCTATAGGAAGGCTCTCAGGTTTGGAAGGGGAAGGAGTTGGATATCACATTTCATGTTAGAGGAAGGATCTCAGGTTTGGTATTAGAGGCCTTGAGATATCACATCTCATGCTATAGGAAGGGTCTCAGGATTGGAATGGGAAGGAGTTGGATATCACATCTCAAGCTATAGGAAGGGTCTCAGGTTTGGTATAAGCATTGAGATATCACATATCATGCTATAGGAAGTGTCTCAGGATTGGAATGGGAAGGAGTTGGATATCACATCTCATGTTATAGGAAATATCTCAGGTTTGGTATTAGAAGCATTGAGACATCACATCTCATGTTATAGGAAGGGTCTCAGGATTGGAATGGGAAGAAGTTGGATATCACATCTCATGCTATAGGAAGGGTCTCAGGTTTGGTATAAGCATTGAGATATCACATCTCATGCTATAGGAAGGGTCTCAGGATTGGAATGGGAAGGAGTTGTATATGACATCTCATGCCATAGGAAGGGTCTCAGGTTTGGTATAAGCATTGAGATATCACATCACATGCTATAGGAAGGGTCTCAGGATTGGAATGGGAAGGACTTGGATATCACATCTCATGCAATAGGCAGGGCCTCAGGTTTGGAAAGGGAAGGAGATGGATATCACATTTCATGTTAGAGATAGGATCTCAGGTTTGGTATTAGAGGCATTGAGATATCACATCTCATGCTATCAGAAGGGTCTCAGGATTGGAATGGGAAGGAGTTGTATATCACATCTCATGCTAAATGGAGGGTCTCAGGTTTGGAAGGGGAAGGATTTGGAAATCACATCTCATGTTATAGGAAGGATCTCAGGTTTGGTATTAGAAGCATTGAGATATCACATCTCATGCTATCGGAAGTATCTCAGGTTTGGTATTAGAGGCATTGAGATATCACATCTCATGCTATCATAAGGGTCTCAGGATTGGAATGGGAAGGAGTTGGATATCACATCTCATGTTATTGGAAGGATCGCAGGTTTGGTATTAGAAGCATTGAGACATCACATCTCATGCTATAGGAAGGGTCTCAGGATTGGAATGGGAAGGAGTTGGATATCATATCTCATGCTATAGGAAGGGTCTCAGATTTGGTATAAGCATTGAGATATCACATCTCATGCTATAGGAAGGGTCTCAGGATTGGATTGGGAAGGAGTTGTATATGACATCTCATGTTATAGGAAGGGTCTCAGGTTTGGTATTAGAAGCATTGAGATATCCCATCTCATGTTATAGGAATGCTCTCAGGTTTGGTATTAGAAGCATAGAGATATCACATCTCATGCTATAGGAAGGGTCTCAGGATTGGAATGGGAAGGACTTGGATGTCACATCTCATGCTATAGGGAGGGTCTCAAGTTTGATATTAGAAGCATTGAGATAACAAATCTCATGATATCGGAAGGGTCTCAGGATTGGAATGGGAAGGAGTTGGATATCACATCTCATGATAAAGGAAGGGTCTAAGGTTTGGAAGGGGAAGGATTTGGATATCACATCTCATGTTATAGGACGGGTCTCAGGTTTGGTATTAGAAGCATTGAGATATCAAGTCTCATGGTATAAGAAGGGTCTCAGAATTGGAATGGGAAGGAGTTGGATATCACACCTCAAGCTATAGGAAGGGTCTCAGGATTGGAATGGGAAGGAGTTTGATATCACATCTCATGCCATAGTATGGGTCTCAGGTTTGGTAGAAGCATTGGGATATCACATCTCATGCTATCGGAAGGGTATCAGTATTGGATTTGGAAGAAGTTGGATATCCCATCTCATGCTATAGGAAGGGTCTCAGGTTGGAATGGGAAGGAGTTGGATATCACATTTCATGTTATAGGAAGGGTCTCAGGATTGGAATGGGAAGGACTTGGATATCATATCTCATGCTATAGGAAGGCTCTCAGGTTTGGAAGGGGAAGGAGTTGGATATCACATTTCATGTTAGAGGAAGGATCTCAGGTTTGGTATTAGAGGCCTTGAGATATCACATCTCATGCTATAGGAAGGGTCTCAGGATTGGAATGGGAAGGAGTTGGATATCACATCTCAAGCTATAGAAAATATCTCAGGTTTGGTATTAGAAGCATTGAGACATCACATCTCATGTTATAGGAAGGGTCTCAGGATTGGAATGGGAAGAAGTTGGATATCACATCTCATGCTATAGGAAGGGTCTCAGGTTTGGTATAAGCATTGAGATATCACATCTCATGCTATAGGACGGGTCTCAGGATTGGAATGGAAGGAGTTGGATATCACATCTCATGTTATAGGAAGGATCTCAGGTTTGGTATTAGAAGCATTGAGACATCACATCTCATGCTATAGGAAGGGTCTCAGGGTTGGAATGGGAAGGAGTTGGATATCACATCTCATCCAATAGGAAGGGTCTCAGGTTTGGAATGGGAAGGAATTGGATATCACATCTCATGTTATAGGAAGGATCTCAGGTTTGGTATTAGAAGCATTGAGATATCACATCTCATGCTATAGGAAGGGTCTCAGGATTGGAATGTGAAGGATTTGGATATCACTTCTCATGCTAAAGGAAGGGTCTCAGGTTTGGTAGAAGCATTGAGATATCACGTCTCTGCTATCGGAAGGGTCTCAGGATTGGATTGGGAAGGAGTTGGATATCCCTTCTCATGCTATAGGAAGGGTCTCAGGATTTGAATGGCAAGGAGTTGGATATCACATTTCATGCCATAGGAAGGGTCTCAGGTTTGGTATAAGCATTGAGATATCACATCTCGGCTATCGGAAGGGTCTCAGGATTGGATTGGGAAGGAGTTGGATATCCCTTCTCATGCTATAGGAAGTGTCTCAGGTTGGAATGGGAAGGAGTTGGATATCACATCTCATGTTATAGGAAGGGTCTCAGGATTGGAATGGGAAGGATTTGGATATCACATCTCTTGCTATAGGAAGGGTCTCAGGATTGGAATGGGTAGGAGTTGGATATTACTTTCTTGCTATAGGAAGGGTCTCATGTTTGGAATGGGAAGGAGTTGGATATCACATATGCTATAGTTAGTGTCTCAGGTTTGGAACGGGAAGGAGTTGGATATCACATCTCATGTTATAGGAAGGGTCTCAGGTTTGGTATAAGCATTGAGATATCACATCTCTGCTATCGGAAGCGGCTCAGGATTGGAATGGGAAGGAGTTGGATATCCCATCTCATGTTATAGTAAGAGTCTCTGGTTTGGTATTAGAATCATTGAGATATCACATCGCATGCTGTAGGAAGGGTCTAAGGATTGGAATGGGATGGACTTGGATATCACATCTCATGCTATAGGTAGGCTCTCAGGTTTGGTATAAGCATTGAGATATCACATCTCATGCTATAGGAAGGGTCTCAGGATTGGAATGGGAAGGATTTGGATATCACATCTCATGCTATAGGAAGGGTCTCAGATTTGGTATAAGCATTGAGATATCACATCTCATGCTAAAGGAAGGGTCTCAGGATTGGAATGGGAAGGAGTTGTATATGACATCTCAGGCCGTAGGAAGGGTCTCAGGTTTGGTATAAGCATTGAGATATCACATCTCTGCTATCGGAAGGGTCTCAGGATTGGAATGGGAAGGAGTTGGATATCCCATCTCATGTTATAGGAAGGGTCTCAGGTTTGGTATTAGAAGCATAGAGATATCACATCTCATGCTATAGGAAGGGTCTCAGGATTGGAATGGGAAGGACTTGGATGTCACATCTCATGCTATAGGGAGGGTCTCAAGTTTGATATTAGAAGCATTGAGATAACAAATCTCATGATATCGGAAGGGTCTCAGGATTGGAATGGGAAGGAGTTGGATACCACATCTCATGATAAAGGAAGGGTCTAAGGTTTGGAAGGGGAAGGATTTGGATATCACATCTCATGTTATAGGACGGGTCTCAGGTTTGGTATTAGAAGCATTGAGATATCAAGTCTCATGGTATAAGAAGGGTCTCAGAATTGGAATGGGAAGGAGTTGGATATCACACCTCAAGCTATAGGAAGGGTCTCAGGATTGGAATGGGAAGGAGTTTGATATCACATCTCATGCCATAGTATGGGTCTCAGGTTTGGTAGAAGCATTGGGATATCACATCTCATGCTATCGGAAGGGTATCAGTATTGGATTTGGAAGAAGTTGGATATCCCATCTCATGCTATAGGAAGGGTCTCAGGATTGGAATGGGAAGGACTTGGATATCATATCTCATGCTATAGGACGGGTCTCAGGTTTGTTATTAGAATCATTGATATATCATATTGCATGCTGTTGGAAGGGTCTAAGGATTGGAATGGGAAGGACTTGGATATCACATCTCATGCTAAAGGAAGGGTCTCAGGTTTGGTATTAGAAGCATTGAGATATCACATCTCATGCTATAGGAAGGGTCTCAGGATTGTAATGGGAAGTAGTTGGATATCACATCTCATGCTATAGGAAGGGTCTCAGGTTTGGTATAAGCATTGAGATATCACATCTCATGCTATAGGACGGGTCTCAGGATTGGAATGGAAGGAGTTGGATATCACATCTCATGTTATAGGAAGGATCTCAGGTTTGGTATTAGAAGCATTGAGACATCACATCTCATGCTATAGGAAGGGTCTCAGGGTTGGAATGGGAAGGAGTTGGATATCACATCTCATCCAATAGGAAGGGTCTCAGGTTTGGAATGGGAAGGAATTGGATATCACATCTCATGTTATAGGAAGGATCTCAGGTTTGGTATTAGAAGCATTGAGATATCACATCTCATGCTATAGGAAGGGTCTCAGGATTGGAATGTGAAGGATTTGGATATCACATCTCATGCTAAAGGAAGGGTCTCAGGTATGGTAGAAGCATTGAGATATCACGTCTCTGCTATCGGAAGGGTCTCAGGATTGGATTGGGAAGGAGTTGGATATCCCTTCTCATGCTATAGGAAGGGTCTCAGGATTTGAATGGGAAGGAGTTGGATATCACATCTCATGTTATAGGAAGGGTCTCAGGATTGGAATGGGAAGGATTTGGATATCACATCTCTTGCTATAGGAAGGGTCTCAGGATTGGAATGGGTAGGAGTTGGATATTACTTTCTTGCTATAGGAAGGGTCTCATGTTTGGAATGGGAAGCAGTTGGATATCACATATGCTATAGTTAGTGTCTCAGGTTTGGAACGGGAAGGAGTTGGATATCACATCTCATGTTATAGGAAGGGTCTCAGGTTTGGTATAAGCATTGAGATATCACATCTCTGCTATCGGAAGCGGCTCAGGATTGGAATGGGAAGGAGTTGGATATCCCATCTCATGTTTTAGGAAGAGTCTCTGGTTTGGTATTAGAATCATTGAGATATCACATTGCATGCTGTAGGAAGGGTCTAAGGATTGGAATGGGATGGACTTGGATATCACATCTCATGCTATAGGTAGGCTCTCAGGTTTGGTATAAGCATTGAGATATCACATCTCATGCTATAGGAAGGGTCTCAGGATTGGAATGGGAAGGAATTGGATATCACATCTCATGCTGTAGGAAGGGTCTCAGATTTGGTATAAGCATTGAGATATCACATCTCATGCTAAAGGAAGGGTCTCAGGATTGGAATGGGAAGGAGTTGTATATGACATCTCAGGCCATAGGAAGGGTCTCAGGTTTGGTATAAGCATTGATATATCACATCTCTGCTATCGGAAGGGTCTCAGGATTGGAATGGGAAGGAGTTGGATATCCCATCTCATGTTATAGGAATGGTCTCAGGTTTGGTATTAGAAGCATAGAGATATCACATCTCATGCTATAGGAAGGGTCTCAGGATTGGAATGGGAAGGACTTGGATGTCACATCTCATGCTGTAGGGAGGGTCTCAAGTTTGATATTAGAAGCATTGAGATAACAAATCTCATGATATCGGAAGGGTCTCAGGATTGGAATGGGAAGGAGTTGGATATCACATCTCATGATAAAGGAAGGGTCTAAGGTTTGGAAGGGGAAGGATTTGGATATCACATCTCATGTTATAGGACGGGTCTCAGGTTTGGTATTAGAAGCATTGAGATATCAAGTCTCATGGTATAAGAAGGGTCTCAGAATTGGAATGGGAAGGAGTTGGATATCACACCTCAAGCTATAGGAAGGGTCTCAGGATTGGAATGGGAAGGAGTTTGATATCACATCTCATGCCATAGCATGGGTCTCAGGTTTGGTAGAAGCATTGGGATATCACATCTCATGCTATCGGAAGGGTATCAGTATTGGATTTGGAAGAAGTTGGATATCCCATCTCATGCTATAGGAAGGGTCTCAGGTTGGAATGGGAAGGAGTTGGATATCACATTTCATGTTATAGGAAGGGTCTCAGGATTGGAATGGGAAGGACTTGGATATCATATCTCATGCTATAGGAAGGCTCTCAGGTTTGGAAGGGGAAGGAGTTGGATATCACATTTCATGTTAGAGGAAGGATCTCAGGTTTGGTATTAGAGGCCTTGAGATATCACATCTCATGCTATAGGAAGGGTCTCAGGATTGGAATGGGAAGGAGTTGGATATCACATCTCAAGCTATAGGAAGGGTCTCAGGTTTGGTATAAGCATTGAGATATCACATCTCATGCTATAGGAAGGGTCTCAGGATTGGAATGGGAAGGAGTTGGATATCACATCTCATGTTATAGGAAATATCTCAGGTTTGGTATTAGAAGCATTGAGACATCACATCTCATGTTATAGGAAGGGTCTCAGGATTGGAATGGGAAGAAGTTGGATATCACATCTGTTAAGACGGATTTCTGAACTCTGTCCTGGTGGCGCAGAAGTTCAGAAGGCCAACCTAATTACTTGGAACAGGGTAACCTCTGGACAAGCCAGACCAATCAAGGTAGCGATCGCGGCGGTCAAGACTAGGTCTCAAGAGGGGTGAGGGTGACTGAAAGCCCGCAGTGAGCACACAAAGCAAGAGCGCTTACAAACTACTCCAAACAGTTGTTTATATCAAAAATAGATACACATTTATTATAAGGCCTTGAAACTAATAACCACAGTAAAAGCAGCAATATACAACGATATTAAACCAACACATACACTATCCACCCAATATATATACAGAATACACAGTTTCACAGCATTAGCAGCACGAAATATGTTATCCACCTGCAGGGGAAGGAAAACAGGCAGTGCGAACCAATGCGAGTGATATGTCCGCCTTCTGAGGCCCCTAACTGGATGGTAGTCCAATCCCTACGAAGAGTGGAGCCTAGCGCTCAAAAGTACCTGCACACGCCGGTGCCAATGGGCAGAAGGTGAAGCTCTTCGGAGGACGTTGAACAGCTCTGTAGGGAGCTCTAATGAAGGAGAACACGGTCCGCGACTCTAGCGCAGCCTCCACTGTGAGGCAGAAGCAGGGCGCGAGTACGGACAAGGGGTGCTGTATTCACAGCGGGGAAAAGCAAAGGGCACTGCAGGAGGGCGACCAGATCCTAGCTAATCTACTCACCGGTCCCCGAAGCAAGCAGGCCCGAGCTTCTCCTCGATAGATGCAGCTTCTGGCAGGTTCTGAAGAGCAGGGAACGTCTCGTCGTCGTGCAGAGTAAAAAGACGTCCCGATCGAAGAAACAAGCACAGTTTTGTCGCCACAGCAGGGCAACGGAACGGCCGGGTGTATTCAAGCCAAACGAGCACCGCTCACCTCTAGCTTAGGACTGCTAAGCAAACGAAGCGTGTGAGCGTGCCCCGGACTCAGAATACCACCCAACCTGTCGGCGATTACAGAGCAGGCCTCCTTAGTAAGCTGGTCAGTCAACTGGATGGCCCAGAGACACTTCCGAAGGCTTACAGCAGGAGTTGATGAAGGTGCCGGGAATAGCTGGTCCTGCTATTCCAATAGGTCGAAGCGCCAGTACAGGCCTTCTTGTTCGATCTTAGGTGGAAAGGGCTTCACCGGACGACAGCAATGAGGAGCAGAAGTTCTTCAGGGGGTCACCAGTGATTCCTCGGTCCAGCCTCGTGTTCGCAGGATACTTGGCTCCTGTATCCCTGGGTTCGTAAGAACTCAGGAGATCGACCTGGTAGTGGTGTTTCCAGCTCCCTCTTATCCACGGTTCCCTTCGCGCCAAAACGGAGGGGAGCCAATGGGAGATCCGCTCATCAACACACATACCATACGTGGACCAATCACGGACCACAGTGGTCCCAGGCATTCACACCACCCTAGACTCTCTGGCACCCAGGATGTGTATTGGGACCAGACAGCCCAGCCCACATCCTGGGGGCACTCAAACGACATGTAGAAGCCCGCGAAAGCAACCGGGTTTCGCGGGAAACTACATGCCCAAATAAGGAAGGCCCCGGGTCGCCTGACCTGGGGGAAGGTAAAGGGAGCAAGACGGACAGTGGACGAGACAAAGGAGCCTCGTGGTCCGGCCATTTTGGGTAGCCGGGCCACCCTTTTGTGTTCGCGGCAAAAAGGTGCTCAGAACGGCAAAAGGAGCTCAAAATAAACCAAATGATCGCTGCCACCAGCCCAGTCCCTGAATGACTTGCACCGATCCAAAAACCATCCTACAAGAGTGTCTAGGGTCTGTAGAAGGCTAGAGACCCAAGAGAGCTGTAACTTAGCTTACAGTGCCCTCTTGTGTCGTGTTGCACTAAAATGGCGACACGATAAAAGAAACTACGGGAAACAGCGTTCCCCGGTACTGACTGTCTTAAGGGCATGTCAGTTTCCCCGTAAGAAAGGAGCGAAAGCCCAGAGGAGTACGGCAGAAGGCTGCACTTCTCTGGCAAAGTCAAGAAAACAGGTTGAAAACAATAGCAAAAAGTTTAGGGGTTGCCACATGGAAGGAAAGTTCCCTACAATAACGAAATCTTTCCTAACACTCGCCCCTCCCAGACTATGGACAGGGGGAACTAATCCACCCCTGGATGAGTCTCTTGTTCAGGTCGGTAAAACATTCTGGACAACCCATCAGCATTGCTATGTTGGACACCTGGCCTATGCTCAATAGTGAAGTCGAAGCCTTGTAGACTTATGGACCACCTAAGCAACTTTGGATTCTCCCCCTTCATGTTCATTAGCCACTTTAACGGCTTATGGTCAGTCTGCACAGTGAAGTGGGTCCCATAGAGGTAGGGCCGCAGCTTCCTTAGGGCCCACACAACAGAGAAACATTCTTTCTCTACCGTGGACCATCTGAGCTCTCTGTCCTTAAGCTGGCGACTAATAAAACCGATAGGGTGTTCCTTACCCTTCTCATCTACTTGTGATAGTACAGCTCCTATCCCAGTGTCAGAGGCATCCGTCTGCACGATAAAAGGTCTTTGATAATCAGGGGCCCTGAGCACAGGGGCCTGGCACAAGGAGTCTTTCAAGCCATTGAAGGCCTTCTCACACTCGTCAGTCCAAGTTACCTTCTTGGGTTTCTTCGGAGTTGTGAGGGCAGTCAGAGGAGCAGCTATGTTGCCATAGTCTGCCATAAAATTGCGGTAATAACCCGTGAGTCCTAAGAAGGCTCTCACTTGGGTTTGTGTAGTGGGGGTAGGCCAGTCTTGTACTGCTTGTACTTTACTGGGGAGAGGCTGTATCCTTCCTCCACCTACTTCATGCCCAAGGTAAACCACTGAGCCTTGTCCAATCTGGCATTTACTCGCCTTGATGGTCAAGTGGGCTTTCTGAAGAGCCTGGAGCACAATCCCGAGGTGTTTCACATGGTCTTCCCAGGTGGCACTGAAAACTGCTATATCGTCCAGATATGCAAGACAGAATTCGTCCAACCCATTCAACACATGATTCACAAGCCTCTGGAAAGTGGCAGGGGCATTCTTCAATCCGAACGGCATTACCCGGAATTGGTAAAGCCCGTCGGGAGTTGAAAATGCTGTCTTCTCCTTGGCATGTTCTGCTAAAGCTATTTGCCAATAGCCCGCAGTCAGGTCAAACGTGCTGAGGTACTTGGAGGCACCCAAGGTATCCACCAGCTCGTCAGTTCGAGGCAAGGGGTGAG
Source organism: Ambystoma mexicanum (assembly GCF_040938575.1). Classification (NCBI taxonomy): domain Eukaryota; kingdom Metazoa; phylum Chordata; class Amphibia; order Caudata; family Ambystomatidae; genus Ambystoma; species Ambystoma mexicanum. Next base: position 290,624,024 of record NC_090938.1, read on the forward strand.
CGTCTGTCTTGGTGACAGCATTCAGAGCCCTGTAATCCACGCAGAACCTCAATTCAGAGGTGCCTGCCTTTGGAACCAATACCACAGGACTGGACCAAGGACTACTAGAGGGTTCAATCACCCCAAGGTCTAACATCTTGTTGACCTCGGTCTTAATATAAGACCGTACTTTATCCGACATCCTGTATCCCCTACTTTTGGTAGGTACACTGTCTCCTGTGTCAATGTTATGTTTGCACCAAGGTGTCAAACCAGGCGATTGTGAAAACAGGGGGGAAAACCGCCTAAGCAAACTTTTCACCTCAGCCTGCTGATCAGAAGTCAGGTGAGGGGCCACTCGGACACCCTCAACGGAGCTATCTGAAGGACCGCTTTGGAACAGGTCGGGAAGAGGTTCTGACTCCTCTTCCTCAACGTCTGACGCCAGTAGCAGTGCTGCGATTTCGACTCTTGGGACGAAAGCCTTCAGCCTATTTACGTGGAACACTTTTGGAGCCTGTCCAGGCCTTCCAAGGTCCACTAAATAGTTCACCTCACCCAGGGGCTCCACCACTGTGTAAGGGCCTGACCATTTGTCCTGTAAAGCGCGAGGCCTTATAGGGTTCATGATCAGGACTTGCTGACCAGGGGTAAAGTGAATTAAGGAAGCTTTCTGGTCGTACCAATGTTTCACCAGCGCTTGTCCTGCCTTCAACTTTTCACTAGCCAAGCCCATCAGGAGTACCATCCGTTTTCTGAGCCCTAGCACATAGTCAACTACGTTGGTAGTAACAGGGGGAGTGGGCATCTCCCATCCCTCTTTGACGATGGCTAAGGGTCCCCGTACGGGATGACCGAACAGAAGTTCGAAGGGGCTGAAGCCAACACCCTCCTGTGGTACCTCTCTGTAGGCAAACAGCAAGCATGGTAAAAGAAGATCCCATTTTCTTCTCTGGGGCTCCTCCAGAGCCCCAATCATGCTCTTTAACGTTCTGTTGAAACGTTCCACCAGACCATTGGTCTGGGGGTGATATGCAGAAGAGAACTTGTAGGTGACCCCACATTCTTTCCACATAGCTTGCATATACTTCGACATAAAGTTGCTGCCACGATCTGACACAACTTCTTTAGGGAAGCCAACCCTAGTAAATATGCCGAGTAAAGCTTTTGCAACTGACTTGGCAGTTACAGTCTTTAATGGGATGGCCTCAGGATACCTGGTTGCATGGTCGACCAGCACCAGGATAAACCTATTGCCTGAGGATGTTTGCGGGTCAAGGGGACCAACGATGTCGATCCCTACCCTTTCAAATGGTACCCCCACAACTGGGAGCGGTACCAATGGAGCTTGGATTGTCGCGCCAACCTTACCAGACAACTGGCAGGAGGCACAACTCCTGCAGTGACTTTCTACTTGCACCCCCATCTTGGGCCAGTAGAAGTGCATAGATAACCTTTGCTTGGTCCTCTTCATTCCAAGGTGACCAGCAAGGGGAACTTCATGCGCCAACTGCAGGAGGAAGGGTCTAACAGCAAGGGGAACCACCAACCTCCTATGGTCTCCTTCTGTAGACTCTGTGGGCTCACTGTACAGGAGTCCACCTTCCCAATAAATCCGATGCTTCCCAGGAGGTTCACCCTCAAGCTGGGAGCAGGCCTGTCTCCTTAGGCCTTCCAGAGATGGGCACTCACGTTGGCCTTTACTGAAGTCGTCCCTATCAGGACCTCCTTCAACTAACAAGTCTTTTAGTTCAGGATGGTCGTTGGGGTCGAACACTTCAGGCATCGCCACCTCCTCGTCAGGCTCGGGCGATTGACCAACTCCCTCCACCGCAGTGGTAGGCGAGCTCGGGGGAATATTCTCTTTCCCCCGTCGGGACTTGTTGACTCCTTTCGCCTGGGGTTTCCCCTTCGGCTGGGGCGGCGTATTGGACTTGGCCAATGCTGCCCGTGCTTGAGACCGTGTGTAGGGTCTTTCGGCAGTGTCTCCTACGAGCCCTAGAGCTCTGAGATCATTGCCCAATAAGACCTTTCCCGGGACGTTTCTCTGAATGCTCACTGGAATCCTAACTGCTGTACCATTTAAAGTTAGATTAACAGGGATCACGGGAAACATACGGAGGGGGCCGTCAGCCAACTTAGTGGGCATCAGAGTAGCTCTGGCAACTTCCTCTGAGTCTACCAAGGTAGAATCCACTACAGTTCGACTGCACCCACTATCCCTAAGAGCTGGAGTATCCACTCCATTGATCAGCACACTGTCTTTAAAGTAGTGCTTGGTATTATCTGGAATCCTAGCATACGCCTCTGCGACTTTAGGCTCCCAGGAACCCAGGGACACTAAAACTACCTCAGCCTCTATTCCGCTGGGAAATGAGTCTGAGGAGAAGGATGCTCCTGTAATCTCTTCTTCCTCGTAGGAGGAGAAGGCCAGATTAGCGGAGTGGACCCCCAAAGGTCTAACCTTACAACGGGGATCCCCCTTCACATGGTCAGTTGCTCCACAAGAAAAACAAGCCCCATTGGGTCTGTTTACGTAGGGAGGCTTATTATAACCAGAGTTCTGTTTCGGAGGCGAACCTCCGCTACCCTGTGAGTTCTCGGATGGCTTACCCTTATTTTTCTTTTTGTGGCCCTTATGGGAAGAAGATTTAGCAGATTCCCCACCCTCCATATCTTTGGACTTTTTCCCTTCCTCCTGCTTACCAGGATGAGTTTTGTCCTTATGGGACACTCGATGTGACACCCATAAGTCTGCTGCAATGGCCAGCTTCTTAGGATCTATCTCCTTCGAATCGGCCAAATGCTGCTTAAGCTCCGGGGAAGAAGAAGCAAAAATGTGTTCCAGCATGACCAGATTGATCATGCCTTCGAAGGTAGAAACCTTATAACCTTCAACCCAGCCAGTCAAGTTTTTCAGGGACTCAGCTACATACGACACCCAAGTACCACCTTCCTTTTTCTTATACTCTCTAAACCTTTTCAAATATTGGGTCGGAGTCTTCCCAAACTTTAAAATGAGAGTCTGCTTCAACATTGCAAAATCAGCGCGCTCAGCCTTCGACATTTCCATAATGGCACTGCAACCAGAATGGGGCAGTCTGCTGAGTAACCATGCAATCTTATCCGCATTATCAACCTCTTGAACCTCGCATGCATACTCAAACGCATTTAACCAGTCCATAATGTCATTTCGTTCCTCATACACACTGAGCAGATCTTTTGGAAACCGTGGATGAGAGGAAGCCCCAGAACCATGTCCAGGACCCTTGGACCCATTTGCGAACTGAAGCTTGGCCAGTTCCAACTGGTGATCCCTGTCTTTTTGTTTTTCTGCCTGGTCGATTTTCAGTTTGGCTATGCTGAATTCAAGCTCCTGCTGCCTAAACCGCAGCTCTTGCTTCTTGAATTCAAGCATAGCCTCCCCATCAACACTGGCAGAGGAAACGTTAGACATTACATCCTCCCTGTCCTCGTGGTCGTGATGGATCAGTGCAGCGGCAGAACCGTCGGTTCTGCCAGTGAGAGCAGCCCCACCACCTTCTGCACTGTCCTCGGAAGTTATAGCGTCAAGCTGCGCTTCTTGCCACGCCACGATTCTCTGGATCATTTCCAATTTAGTGCCTTGAGAGGAAACCCCTCTCTCCGCACACATCTTCTTCAATGTTTCAGATTTCGAAGCATTTAAGGTTAATAAAGTATTCGTTTCCATACTGTTGATAGGACTATGGCCTTTTTAACGTTATATTCAATACTTTACTGCGTGTCCTGGTTGGAATAACCTGGAAACGCCTTAGCTCGTGCGCAACACTGGATACCTTCAGTCGTATCCCACCGCTGTACACCAATTTGTTAAGACGGATTTCTGAACTCTGTCCTGGTGGCGCAGAAGTTCAGAAGGCCAACCTAATTACTTGGAACAGGGTAACCTCTGGACAAGCCAGACCAATCAAGGTAGCGATCGCGGCGGTCAAGACTAGGTCTCAAGAGGGGTGAGGGTGACTGAAAGCCCGCAGTGAGCACACAAAGCAAGAGCGCTTACAAACTACTCCAAACAGTTGTTTATATCAAAAATAGATACACATTTATTATAAGGCCTTGAAACTAATAACCACAGTAAAAGCAGCAATATACAACGATATTAAACCAACACATACACTATCCACCCAATATATATACAGAATACACAGTTTCACAGCATTAGCAGCACGAAATATGTTATCCACCTGCAGGGGAAGGAAAACAGGCAGTGCGAACCAATGCGAGTGATATGTCCGCCTTCTGAGGCCCCTAACTGGATGGTAGTCCAATCCCTACGAAGAGTGGAGCCTAGCGCTCAAAAGTACCTGCACACGCCGGTGCCAATGGGCAGAAGGTGAAGCTCTTCGGAGGACGTTGAACAGCTCTGTAGGGAGCTCTAATGAAGGAGAACACGGTCCGCGACTCTAGCGCAGCCTCCACTGTGAGGCAGAAGCAGGGCGCGAGTACGGACAAGGGGTGCTGTATTCACAGCGGGGAAAAGCAAAGGGCACTGCAGGAGGGCGACCAGATCCTAGCTAATCTACTCACCGGTCCCCGAAGCAAGCAGGCCCGAGCTTCTCCTCGATAGATGCAGCTTCTGGCAGGTTCTGAAGAGCAGGGAACGTCTCGTCGTCGTGCAGAGTAAAAAGACGTCCCGATCGAAGAAACAAGCACAGTTTTGTCGCCACAGCAGGGCAACGGAACGGCCGGGTGTATTCAAGCCAAACGAGCACCGCTCACCTCTAGCTTAGGACTGCTAAGCAAACGAAGCGTGTGAGCGTGCCCCGGACTCAGAATACCACCCAACCTGTCGGCGATTACAGAGCAGGCCTCCTTAGTAAGCTGGTCAGTCAACTGGATGGCCCAGAGACACTTCCGAAGGCTTACAGCAGGAGTTGATGAAGGTGCCGGGAATAGCTGGTCCTGCTATTCCAATAGGTCGAAGCGCCAGTACAGGCCTTCTTGTTCGATCTTAGGTGGAAAGGGCTTCACCGGACGACAGCAATGAGGAGCAGAAGTTCTTCAGGGGGTCACCAGTGATTCCTCGGTCCAGCCTCGTGTTCGCAGGATACTTGGCTCCTGTATCCCTGGGTTCGTAAGAACTCAGGAGATCGACCTGGTAGTGGTGTTTCCAGCTCCCTCTTATCCACGGTTCCCTTCGCGCCAAAACGGAGGGGAGCCAATGGGAGATCCGCTCATCAACACACATACCATACGTGGACCAATCACGGACCACAGTGGTCCCAGGCATTCACACCACCCTAGACTCTCTGGCACCCAGGATGTGTATTGGGACCAGACAGCCCAGCCCACATCCTGGGGGCACTCAAACGACATGTAGAAGCCCGCGAAAGCAACCGGGTTTCGCGGGAAACTACATGCCCAAATAAGGAAGGCCCCGGGTCGCCTGACCTGGGGGAAGGTAAAGGGAGCAAGACGGACAGTGGACGAGACAAAGGAGCCTCGTGGTCCGGCCATTTTGGGTAGCCGGGCCACCCTTTTGTGTTCGCGGCAAAAAGGTGCTCAGAACGGCAAAAGGAGCTCAAAATAAACCAAATGATCGCTGCCACCAGCCCAGTCCCTGAATGACTTGCACCGATCCAAAAACCATCCTACAAGAGTGTCTAGGGTCTGTAGAAGGCTAGAGACCCAAGAGAGCTGTAACTTAGCTTACAGTGCCCTCTTGTGTCGTGTTGCACTAAAATGGCGACACGATAAAAGAAACTACGGGAAACAGCGTTCCCCGGTACTGACTGTCTTAAGGGCATGTCAGTTTCCCCGTAAGAAAGGAGCGAAAGCCCAGAGGAGTACGGCAGAAGGCTGCACTTCTCTGGCAAAGTCAAGAAAACAGGTTGAAAACAATAGCAAAAAGTTTAGGGGTTGCCACATGGAAGGAAAGTTCCCTACAATAACGAAATCTTTCCTAACAACATCTCATGCTATAGGAAGAGTCTCAGGTTTGGTATAAGCATTGAGATATCACATCTCATGCTATAGGAAGGGTCTCAGGATTGGAATGGGAAGGAGTTGTATATGACATCTCATGCCATAGGAAGGGTCTCAGGTTTGGTATAAGCATTGAGATATCACATCACATGCTATAGGAAGGGTCTCAGGATTGGAATGGGAAGGACTTGGATATCACATCTCATGCAATAGGCAGGGCCTCAGGTTTGGAAAGGGAAGGAGATGGATATCACATTTCATGTTAGAGATAGGATCTCAGGTTTGGTATTAGAGGCATTGAGATATCACATCTCATGCTATCAGAAGGGTCTCAGGATTGGAATGGGAAGGAGTTGTATATCACATCTCATGCTAAATGGAGGGTCTCAGGTTTGGAAGGGGAAGGATTTGGAAATCACATCTCATGTTATAGGAAGGATCTCAGGTTTGGTATTAGAAGCATTGAGATATCACATCTCATGCTATCGGAAGTATCTCAGGTTTGGTATTAGAGGCATTGAGATATCACATCTCATGCTATCATAAGGGTCTCAGGATTGGAATGGGAAGGAGTTGGATATCACATCTCATGTTATTGGAAGGATCGCAGGTTTGGTATTAGAAGCATTGAGACATCACATCTCATGCTATAGGAAGGGTCTCAGGATTGGAATGGGAAGGAGTTGGATATCATATCTCATGCTATAGGAAGGGTCTCAGATTTGGTATAAGCATTGAGATATCACATCTCATGCTATAGGAAGGGTCTCAGGATTGGATTGGGAAGGAGTTGTATATGACATCTCATGTTATAGGAAGGGTCTCAGGTTTGGTATTAGAAGCATTGAGATATCCCATCTCATGTTATAGGAATGCTCTCAGGTTTGGTATTAGAAGCATAGAGATATCACATCTCATGCTATAGGAAGGGTCTCAGGATTGGAATGGGAAGGACTTGGATGTCACATCTCATGCTATAGGGAGGGTCTCAAGTTTGATATTAGAAGCATTGAGATAACAAATCTCATGATATCGGAAGGGTCTCAGGATTGGAATGGGAAGGAGTTGGATATCACATCTCATGATAAAGGAAGGGTCTAAGGTTTGGAAGGGGAAGGATTTGGATATCACATCTCATGTTATAGGACGGGTCTCAGGTTTGGTATTAGAAGCATTGAGATATCAAGTCTCATGGTATAAGAAGGGTCTCAGAATTGGAATGGGAAGGAGTTGGATATCACACCTCAAGCTATAGGAAGGGTCTCAGGATTGGAATGGGAAGGAGTTTGATATCACATCTCATGCCATAGTATGGGTCTCAGGTTTGGTAGAAGCATTGGGATATCACATCTCATGCTATCGGAAGGGTATCAGTATTGGATTTGGAAGAAGTTGGATATCCCATCTCATGCTATAGGAAGGGTCTCAGGTTGGAATGGGAAGGAGTTGGATATCACATTTCATGTTATAGGAAGGGTCTCAGGATTGGAATGGGAAGGACTTGGATATCATATCTCATGCTATAGGAAGGCTCTCAGGTTTGGAAGGGGAAGGAGTTGGATATCACATTTCATGTTAGAGGAAGGATCTCAGGTTTGGTATTAGAGGCCTTGAGATATCACATCTCATGCTATAGGAAGGGTCTCAGGATTGGAATGGGAAGGAGTTGGATATCACATCTCAAGCTATAGAAAATATCTCAGGTTTGGTATTAGAAGCATTGAGACATCACATCTCATGTTATAGGAAGGGTCTCAGGATTGGAATGGGAAGAAGTTGGATATCACATCTCATGCTATAGGAAGGGTCTCAGGTTTGGTATAAGCATTGAGATATCACATCTCATGCTATAGGACGGGTCTCAGGATTGGAATGGAAGGAGTTGGATATCACATCTCATGTTATAGGAAGGATCTCAGGTTTGGTATTAGAAGCATTGAGACATCACATCTCATGCTATAGGAAGGGTCTCAGGGTTGGAATGGGAAGGAGTTGGATATCACATCTCATCCAATAGGAAGGGTCTCAGGTTTGGAATGGGAAGGAATTGGATATCACATCTCATGTTATAGGAAGGATCTCAGGTTTGGTATTAGAAGCATTGAGATATCACATCTCATGCTATAGGAAGGGTCTCAGGATTGGAATGTGAAGGATTTGGATATCACTTCTCATGCTAAAGGAAGGGTCTCAGGTTTGGTAGAAGCATTGAGATATCACGTCTCTGCTATCGGAAGGGTCTCAGGATTGGATTGGGAAGGAGTTGGATATCCCTTCTCATGCTATAGGAAGTGTCTCAGGTTGGAATGGGAAGGAGTTGGATATCACATCTCATGTTATAGGAAGGGTCTCAGGATTGGAATGGGAAGGATTTGGATATCACATCTCTTGCTATAGGAAGGGTCTCAGGATTGGAATGGGTAGGAGTTGGATATTACTTTCTTGCTATAGGAAGGGTCTCATGTTTGGAATGGGAAGGAGTTGGATATCACATATGCTATAGTTAGTGTCTCAGGTTTGGAACGGGAAGGAGTTGGATATCACATCTCATGTTATAGGAAGGGTCTCAGGTTTGGTATAAGCATTGAGATATCACATCTCTGCTATCGGAAGCGGCTCAGGATTGGAATGGGAAGGAGTTGGATATCCCATCTCATGTTATAGTAAGAGTCTCTGGTTTGGTATTAGAATCATTGAGATATCACATCGCATGCTGTAGGAAGGGTCTAAGGATTGGAATGGGATGGACTTGGATATCACATCTCATGCTATAGGTAGGCTCTCAGGTTTGGTATAAGCATTGAGATATCACATCTCATGCTATAGGAAGGGTCTCAGGATTGGAATGGGAAGGATTTGGATATCACATCTCATGCTATAGGAAGGGTCTCAGATTTGGTATAAGCATTGAGATATCACATCTCATGCTAAAGGAAGGGTCTCAGGATTGGAATGGGAAGGAGTTGTATATGACATCTCAGGCCGTAGGAAGGGTCTCAGGTTTGGTATAAGCATTGAGATATCACATCTCTGCTATCGGAAGGGTCTCAGGATTGGAATGGGAAGGAGTTGGATATCCCATCTCATGTTATAGGAAGGGTCTCAGGTTTGGTATTAGAAGCATAGAGATATCACATCTCATGCTATAGGAAGGGTCTCAGGATTGGAATGGGAAGGACTTGGATGTCACATCTCATGCTATAGGGAGGGTCTCAAGTTTGATATTAGAAGCATTGAGATAACAAATCTCATGATATCGGAAGGGTCTCAGGATTGGAATGGGAAGGAGTTGGATACCACATCTCATGATAAAGGAAGGGTCTAAGGTTTGGAAGGGGAAGGATTTGGATATCACATCTCATGTTATAGGACGGGTCTCAGGTTTGGTATTAGAAGCATTGAGATATCAAGTCTCATGGTATAAGAAGGGTCTCAGAATTGGAATGGGAAGGAGTTGGATATCCCTTCTCATGCTATCGGAAGGGTCTCAGGATTGGATTGGGAAGGAGTTGGATATCCCTTCTCATGCTATAGGAAGGGTCTCAGGATTTGAATGGGAAGGAGTTGGATATCACATCTCATGTTATAGGAAGGGTCTCAGGATTGGAATGGGAAGGATTTGGATATCACATCTCTTGCTATAGGAAGGGTCTCAGGATTGGAATGGGTAGGAGTTGGATATTACTTTCTTGCTATAGGAAGGGTCTCATGTTTGGAATGGGAAGCAGTTGGATATCACATATGCTATAGTTAGTGTCTCAGGTTTGGAACGGGAAGGAGTTGGATATCACATCTCATGTTATAGGAAGGGTCTCAGGTTTGGTATAAGCATTGAGATATCACATCTCTGCTATCGGAAGCGGCTCAGGATTGGAATGGGAAGGAGTTGGATATCCCATCTCATGTTTTAGGAAGAGTCTCTGGTTTGGTATTAGAATCATTGAGATATCACATTGCATGCTGTAGGAAGGGTCTAAGGATTGGAATGGGATGGACTTGGATATCACATCTCATGCTATAGGTAGGCTCTCAGGTTTGGTATAAGCATTGAGATATCACATCTCATGCTATAGGAAGGGTCTCAGGATTGGAATGGGAAGGAATTGGATATCACATCTCATGCTGTAGGAAGGGTCTCAGATTTGGTATAAGCATTGAGATATCACATCTCATGCTAAAGGAAGGGTCTCAGGATTGGAATGGGAAGGAGTTGTATATGGCATCTCAGGCCATAGGAAGGGTCTCAGGTTTGGTATAAGCATTGATATATCACATCTCTGCTATCGGAAGGGTCTCAGGATTGGAATGGGAAGGAGTTGGATATCCCATCTCATGTTATAGGAATGGTCTCAGGTTTGGTATTAGAAGCATAGAGATATCACATCTCATGCTATAGGAAGGGTCTCAGGATTGGAATGGGAAGGACTTGGATGTCACATCTCATGCTGTAGGGAGGGTCTCAAGTTTGATATTAGAAGCATTGAGATAACAAATCTCATGATATCGGAAGGGTCTCAGGATTGGAATGGGAAGGAGTTGGATATCACATCTCATGATAAAGGAAGGGTCTAAGGTTTGGAAGGGGAAGGATTTGGATATCACATCTCATGTTATAGGACGGGTCTCAGGTTTGGTATTAGAAGCATTGAGATATCAAGTCTCATGGTATAAGAAGGGTCTCAGAATTGGAATGGGAAGGAGTTGGATATCACACCTCAAGCTATAGGAAGGGTCTCAGGATTGGAATGGGAAGGAGTTTGATATCACATCTCATGCCATAGCATGGGTCTCAGGTTTGGTAGAAGCATTGGGATATCACATCTCATGCTATCGGAAGGGTATCAGTATTGGATTTGGAAGAAGTTGGATATCCCATCTCATGCTATAGGAAGGGTCTCAGGTTGGAATGGGAAGGAGTTGGATATCACATTTCATGTTATAGGAAGGGTCTCAGGATTGGAATGGGAAGGACTTGGATATCATATCTCATGCTATAGGAAGGCTCTCAGGTTTGGAAGGGGAAGGAGTTGGATATCACATTTCATGTTAGAGGAAGGATCTCAGGTTTGGTATTAGAGGCCTTGAGATATCACATCTCATGCTATAGGAAGGGTCTCAGGATTGGAATGGGAAGGAGTTGGATATCACATCTCAAGCTATAGGAAGGGTCTCAGGTTTGGTATAAGCATTGAGATATCACATCTCATGCTATAGGAAGGGTCTCAGGATTGGAATGGGAAGGAGTTGGATATCACATCTCATGTTATAGGAAATATCTCAGGTTTGGTATTAGAAGCATTGAGACATCACATCTCATGTTATAGGAAGGGTCTCAGGATTGGAATGGGAAGAAGTTGGATATCACATCTCATGCTATAGGAAGGGTCTCAGGTTTGGTATAAGCATTGAGATATCACATCTCATGCTATAGGAAGGGTCTCAGGATTGGAATGGGAAGGAGTTGTATATGACATCTCATGCCATAGGAAGGGTCTCAGGTTTGGTATAAGCATTGAGATATCACATCTCATGCTATAGGAAGGGTCTCAGGATTGGAATGGGAAGGACTTGGATATCACATCTCATGCAATAGGCAGGGCCTCAGGTTTGGAAAGGGAAGGAGATGGATATCACATTTCATGTTAGAGATAGGATCTCAGGTTTGGTATTAGAGGCATTGAGATATCACATCTCATGCTATCAGAAGGGTCTCAGGATTGGAATGGTAAGGAGTTGTATATCACATCTCATGCTAAATGGAGGGTCTCAGGTTTGGAAGGGGAAGGATTTGGAAATCACATCTCATGTTATAGGAAGGATCTCAGGTTTGGTATTAGAAGCATTGAGATATCACATCTCATGCTATCGGAAGTATCTCAGGTTTGGTATTAGAGACATTGAGATATCACATCTCATGCTATCATAAGGGTCTCAGGATTGGAATGGGAAGGAGTTGGATATCACATCTCATGTTATTGGAAGGATCGCAGGTTTGGTATTAGAAGCATTGAGACATCACATCTCATGCTATAGGAAGGGTCTCAGGATTGGAATGGGAAGGAGTTGGATATCATATCTCATGCTATAGGAAGGGTCTCAGATTTGGTATAAGCATTGAGATATCACATCTCATGCTATAGGAAGGGTCTCAGGATTGGATTGGGGAGGAGTTGTATATGACATCTCATGTTATAGGAAGGGTCTCAGGTTTGGTATTAGAAGCATTGAGATATCACATCTCATGCTATAGGAAGGGTCTCAGGATTGGAATGGGGAGGACTTGGATGTCACATCTCATGCTATAGGGAGGGTCTCAAGTTTGATATTAGAAGCATTGAGATAACAAATCTCATGATATCGGAAGGGTCTCAGGATTGGAATGGGAAGGAGTTGGATATCACATCTCATGTTATAGGACGGGTCTCAGGTTTGGTATTAGAAGCATTGAGATATCAAGTCTCATGGCATAGGAAGGGTCTCAGAATTGGAATGGGAAGGAGTTGGATATCACATCTCAAGCTATAGGAAGAGTCTCAGGATTGGAATGGGAATGAGTTTGATATCACATCTCATGCCATAGTATGGGTATCAGGTTTGGTAGAAGCATTGGGATATCACAATTCATGCTATTGGAAGGGTATCAGTATTGGATTTCGAAGGAGTTGGATATCCCATCTCATGCTATAGGAAGGGTCTCAGGTTTGAATGGGAAGGAGTTGGATATCACATTTCATGTTATAGGAAGGGTCTCAGGATTGGAATGGGAAGGACTTGGATATCATATCTCATGCTATAGGAAGGCTCTCATGTTTGGAAGGGGAAGGAGTTGGATATCACATTTCATGTTAGAGGAAGGATCTCAGGTTTGGTATTAGAGGCCTTGAGATATCACATCTCATGCTATAGGAAGGGTCTCAGGATTGGAATTGGAAGGAGTTGGATATCACATCTCAAGCTTTAGGAAGGGTCTCAGGTTTGGTATAAGCATTGCGATAGCACATCTCATGCTATAGGAAGGGTCTCAGTATTGGAATGGGAAGGAGTTGGATATCACATCTCATGTTATAGGAAAGATCTCAGGTTTGGTATTAGAAGCATTGAGACATCACATCTCATGTTATAGGAAGGGTCTCAGGATTGGAATGGGAAGAAGTTGGATATCACATCTCATGCTATAGGAAGGGTCTCAGGTTTGGAAGGGGAAGGAGTTGGATATCCAATCTCATGTTATAGGACTGGTCTCAGGTTTTGTATTAGAAGCATTGAGATATCACATCGCATGCTGTAGGAAGGTTCTCAGGTTTGGTATTAGAAGCATTGAGACATCACATCTCATGCTATAGGAAGGGTCTCAGGATTGGAATGGGAAGGAGTTGGATATCACATCTCATGTTATAGGAAGGATCTCAGGTTTGGTATTAGAAGCATTGAGACATCACATCTCATGCTATAGGAAGGGTCTCAGGATTGGAATGGGAAGGAGTTGGATATCACATCTCATGCTATAGGAAGGGTCTCACATTTGGTATAAGCATTGAGATATCACATCTCATGCTATAGGAAGGGTCTCAGGATTGGATTGGGAAGGAGTTGTATATGACATCTCAGGCAATAGGAAGGGTCTCAGGATTGGTATAAGCATTGAGATATCACATCTCTGCTATCGGAAGGGTCTCAGGATTGGAATGGGAAGGAGTTGGATATCCCATCTCATGTTATAGGAAGGGTCTCAGGTTTGGTATTAGAAGCATTGAGATATCACATCTCATGCTATAGGAAGGGTCTCAGGATTGGAATGGGGAGGACTTGGATGTCACATCTCATGCTATAGGGAGGGTCTCAAGTTTGATATTAGAAGCATTGAGATAACAAATCTCATGATATCGGAAGGGTCTCAGGATTGGAATGGGAAGGAGTTGGATATCACATCTCATGATAAAGGAAGGGTCTAAGGTTTGGAAGGGGAAAGATTTGGATATCACATCTCATGTTATAGGACGGGTCTCAGGTTTGGTATTAGAAGCATTGAGATATCAAGTCTCATGGCATAGGAAGGGTCTCAGAATTGGAATGTGAAGGAGTTGGATATCACATCTCAAGCTATAGGAAGAGTCTCAGGATTGGAATGGGAAGGAGTTTGATATCACATCTCATGCCATAGTATGGGTCTCAGGTTTGGTAGAAGCATTGGGATATCACATCTCATGCTATTGGAAGGGTATCAGTATTGGATTTGGAAGGAGTTGGATATCACATTTCATGTTATAGGAAGGGTCTCAGGTTGGAATGGGAAGGAGTTGGATATCACATTTCATGTTATATGAAGGGTCTCAGGATTGGAATGGGAAGGACTTGGATATCATATCTCATGCTATAGGAAGGCTCTCAGGTTTGGAAGGGGAAGGAGTTGGATATCACATTTCATGTTAGAGGAAGGATCTCAGGTTTGGTATTAGAGGCCTTGAGATATCCCATCTCATGCTATAGGAAGGGTCTCAGGATTGGAATGGGAAGGAGTTGGATATCACATCTCAAGCTTTAGGAAGGGTCTCAGGTTTGGTATAAGCATTGAGATAGCACATCTCATGCTATAGGAATGGTCTCAGGATTGGAATGGGAAGGAGTTGGATATCACATCTCATGTTATAGGAAGAATCTCAGGTTTGGTATTAGAAGCATTGAGACATCACATCTCATGCTATAGGAAGGGTCTCAGGATTGGAATGGGAAGGAGTTGGATGTCACATCTCATGCTATAGGAAGGGTCTCAGATTTGGTATAAGCATTGAGATATCACATCTCTGCTATCGGAAGGGTCTCAGGATTGGAATGGGAAGGAGTTGGATATCCCATCTCATGCTATAGGGAGGGTCTCAATTTTGATATTAGAAGCATTGAGATAACAAATCTCATGATATCGGAAGGGTCTCAGGATTGGAATGGGAAGGAGTTGGATATCACATCTCATGATAAAGGAAGGGTGTAAGGTTTGGAAGGGGAAAGATTTGGATATCACATCTCATGTTATAGGACGGGTCTCAGGTTTGGTATTAGAAGCATTGAGATATCAAGTCTCATGGTATAGGAAGGGTCTCAGAATTGGAATGGGAAGGAGTTGGATATCACATCTCAAGCTATAGGAAGAGTCTCAGGATTGGAATGGGAAGGAGTTTGATATCACATCTCATGCCATAGTATGGTTCTCAGGTTTGATAGAAGCATTGGGATATCACATCTCATGCTATTGGAAGGGTATCAGTATTGGATTTGGAAGGAGTTGGATATCCCATCTCATGCTATAGGAAGGGTCTCAGGTTGGAATGGGAAGGAGTTGGATATCACATTTCATGTTATAGGAAGGGTCTCAGGATTGGAATGGGAAGGACTTGGATATCATATCTCATGCTATAGGAAGGCTCTCAGGTTTGGAAGGAGAAGGAGTTGGATATCACATTTCATGTTAGAGGAAGGATCTCAGGTTTGGTATTAGAGGCCTTGAGATATCACATCTCATGCTATAGGAAGGGTCTCAGGTTGGAATGGGAAGGAGTTGGATATCACATTTCATGTTATAGGAAGGGTCTCAGGATTGGAATGGGAAGGAGTTGGATATCACATCTCAAGCTTTAGGAAGGGTCTCAGGTTTGGTATAAGCATTGAGATAGCACATCTCATGCTATAGGAAGGGTCTCAGGATTGGAATGGGAAGGAGTTGGATATCACATCTCATGTTATAGGAAAGATCTCAGGTTTGGTATTAGAAGCATTGAGACATCACATCTCATGTTATAGGAAGGGTCTCAGGATTGGAATGGGAAGAAGTTGGATATCACATCTCATGCTATAGAAAGGGTCTCAGGTTTGGAAGGGGAAGGAGTTGGATATCCAATCTCATGCTATAGGAAGGCTCTCAGGTTTGGAAGGAGAAGGAGTTGGATATCACATTTCATGTTAGAGGAAGGATCTCAGGTTTGGTATTAGAGGCCTTGAGATATCACATCTCATGCTATAGGAAGGGTCTCAGGTTGGAATGGGAAGGAGTTGGATATCACATTTCATGTTATAGGAAGGGTCTCAGGATTGGAATGGGAAGGAGTTGGATATCACATCTCAAGCTTTAGGAAGGGTCTCAGGTTTGGTATAAGCATTGAGATAGCACATCTCATGCTATAGGAAGGGTCTCAGGATTGGAATGGGAAGGAGTTGGATATCACATCTCATGTTATAGGAAAGATCTCAGGTTTGGTATTAGAAGCATTGTGACATCACATCTCATGTTATAGGAAGGGTCTCAGGATTGGAATGGGAAGAAGTTGGATATCCCTTCTCATGCTATAGGAAGTGTCTCAGGTTGGAATGGGAAGGAGTTGGATATCACATCTCATGTTATAGGAAGGGTCTCAGGATTGGAATGGGAAGGATTTGGATATCACATCTCTTGCTATAGGAAGGGTCTCAGGATTGGAATGGGTAGGAGTTGGATATTACTTTCTTGCTATAGGAAGGGTCTCATGTTTGGAATGGGAAGGAGTTGGATATCACATATGCTATAGTTAGTGTCTCAGGTTTGGAACGGGAAGGAGTTGGATATCACATCTCATGTTATAGGAAGGGTCTCAGGTTTGGTATAAGCATTGAGATATCACATCTCTGCTATCGGAAGCGGCTCAGGATTGGAATGGGAAGGAGTTGGATATCCCATCTCATGTTATAGTAAGAGTCTCTGGTTTGGTATTAGAATCATTGAGATATCACATCGCATGCTGTAGGAAGGGTCTAAGGATTGGAATGGGATGGACTTGGATATCACATCTCATGCTATAGGTAGGCTCTCAGGTTTGGTATAAGCATTGAGATATCACATCTCATGCTATAGGAAGGGTCTCAGGATTGGAATGGGAAGGATTTGGATATCACATCTCATGCTATAGGAAGGGTCTCAGATTTGGTATAAGCATTGAGATATCACATCTCATGCTAAAGGAAGGGTCTCAGGATTGGAATGGGAAGGAGTTGTATATGACATCTCAGGCCGTAGGAAGGGTCTCAGGTTTGGTATAAGCATTGAGATATCACATCTCTGCTATCGGAAGGGTCTCAGGATTGGAATGGGAAGGAGTTGGATATCCCATCTCATGTTATAGGAAGGGTCTCAGGTTTGGTATTAGAAGCATAGAGATATCACATCTCATGCTATAGGAAGGGTCTCAGGATTGGAATGGGAAGGACTTGGATGTCACATCTCATGCTATAGGTAGGCTCTCAGGTTTGGTATAAGCATTGAGATATCACATCTCATGCTATAGGAAGGGTCTCAGGATTGGAATGGGAAGGATTTGGATATCACATCTCATGCTATAGGAAGGGTCTCAGATTTGGTATAAGCATTGAGATATCACATCTCATGCTAAAGGAAGGGTCTCAGGATTGGAATGGGAAGGAGTTGTATATGACATCTCAGGCCGTAGGAAGGGTCTCAGGTTTGGTATAAGCATTGAGATATCACATCTCTGCTATCGGAAGGGTCTCAGGATTGGAATGGGAAGGAGTTGGATATCCCATCTCATGTTATAGGAAGGGTCTCAGGTTTGGTATTAGAAGCATAGAGATATCACATCTCATGCTATAGGAAGGGTCTCAGGATTGGAATGGGAAGGACTTGGATGTCACATCTCATGCTATAGGGAGGGTCTCAAGTTTGATATTAGAAGCATTGAGATAACAAATCTCATGATATCGGAAGGGTCTCAGGATTGGAATGGGAAGGAGTTGGATACCACATCTCATGATAAAGGAAGGGTCTAAGGTTTGGAAGGGGAAGGATTTGGATATCACATCTCATGTTATAGGACGGGTCTCAGGTTTGGTATTAGAAGCATTGAGATATCAAGTCTCATGGTATAAGAAGGGTCTCAGAATTGGAATGGGAAGGAGTTGGATATCACACCTCAAGCTATAGGAAGGGTCTCAGGATTGGAATGGGAAGGAGTTTGATATCACATCTCATGCCATAGTATGGGTCTCAGGTTTGGTAGAAGCATTGGGATATCACATCTCATGCTATCGGAAGGGTATCAGTATTGGATTTGGAAGAAGTTGGATATCCCATCTCATGCTATAGGAAGGGTCTCAGGATTGGAATGGGAAGGACTTGGATATCACATCTCATGCTAAAGGAAGGGTCTCAGGTTTGGTATTAGAAGCATTGAGATATCACATCTCATGCTATAGGAAGGGTCTCAGGATTGGAATGGGAAGTAGTTGGATATCACATCTCATGCTATAGGAAGGGTCTCAGGTTTGGTATAAGCATTGAGATATCACATCTCATGCTATAGGACGGGTCTCAGGATTGGAATGGAAGGAGTTGGATATCACATCTCATGTTATAGGAAGGATCTCAGGTTTGGTATTAGAAGCATTGAGACATCACATCTCATGCTATAGGAAGGGTCTCAGGGTTGGAATGGGAAGGAGTTGGATATCACATCTCATGCTATAGGAAGGGTCTCAGGATTGGAATGTGAAGGATTTGGATATCACATCTCATGCTAAAGGAAGGGTCTCAGGTTTGGTAGAAGCATTGAGATATCACGTCTCTGCTATCGGAAGGGTCTCAGGATTGGATTGGGAAGGAGTTGGATATCCCTTCTCATGCTATAGGAAGGGTCTCAGGATTTGAATGGGAAGGAGTTGGATATCACATCTCATGTTATAGGAAGGGTCTCAGGATTGGAATGGGAAGGATTTGGATATCACATCTCTTGCTATAGGAAGGGTCTCAGGATTGGAATGGGAAGGAGTTGGATATTACTTTCTTGCTATAGGAAGGGTCTCATGTTTGGAATGGGAAGCAGTTGGATATCACATATGCTATAGTTAGTGTCTCAGGTTTGGAACGGGAAGGAGTTGGATATCACATCTCATGTTATAGGAAGGGTCTCAGGTTTGGTATAAGCATTGAGATATCACATCTCTGCTATCGGAAGCGGCTCAGGATTGGAATGGGAAGGAGTTGGATATCCCATCTCATGTTATAGGAAGAGTCTCTGGTTTGGTATTAGAATCATTGAGATATCACATCGCATGCTGTAGGAAGGGTCTAAGGATTGGAATGGGATGGACTTGGATATCACATCTCATGCTATAGGTAGGCTCTCAGGTTTGGTATAAGCATTGAGATATCACATCTCATGCTATAGGAAGGGTCTCAGGATTGGAATGGGAAGGAATTGGATATCACATCTCATGCTATAGGAAGGGTCTCAGATTTGGTATAAGCATTGAGATATCACATCTCATGCTAAAGGAAGGGTCTCAGGATTGGAATGGGAAGGAGTTGTATATGACATCTCAGGCCATAGGAAGGGTCTCAAGTTTGGTATAAGCATTGAGATATCACATCTCTGCTATCGGAAGGGTCTCAGGATTGGAATGGGAAGGAGTTGGATATCCCATCTCATGTTATAGGAATGCTCTCAGGTTTGGTATTAGAAGCATAGAGATATCACATCTCATGCTATAGGAAGGGTCTCAGGATTGGAATGGGAAGGACTTGGATGTCACATCTCATGCTATAGGGAGGGTCTCAAGTTTGATATTAGAAGCATTGAGATAACAAATCTCATGATATCGGAAGGGTCTCAGGATTGGAATGGGAAGGAGTTGGATATCACATCTCATGATAAAGGAAGGGTCTAAGGTTTGGAAGGGGAAGGATTTGGATATCACATCTCATGTTATAGGACGGGTCTCAGGTTTGGTATTAGAAGCATTGAGATATCAAGTCTCATGGTATAAGAAGGGTCTCAGAATTGGAATGGGAAGGAGTTGGATATCACACCTCAAGCTATAGGAAGGGTCTCAGGATTGGAATGGGAAGGAGTTTGATATCACATCTCATGCCATAGTATGGGTCTCAGGTTTGGTAGAAGCATTGGGATATCACATCTCATGCTATCGGAAGGGTATCAGTATTGGATTTGGAAGAAGTTGGATATCCCATCTCATGCTATAGGAAGGGTCTCAGGTTGGAATGGGAAGGAGTTGGATATCACATTTCATGTTATAGGAAGGGTCTCAGGATTGGAATGGGAAGGACTTGGATATCATATCTCATGCTATAGGAAGGCTCTCAGGTTTGGAAGGGGAAGGAGTTGGATATCACATTTCATGTTAGAGGAAGGATCTCAGGTTTGGTATTAGAGGCCTTGAGATATCACATCTCATGCTATAGGAAGGGTCTCAGGATTGGAATGGGAAGGAGTTGGATATCACATCTCAAGCTATAGAAAATATCTCAGGTTTGGTATTAGAAGCATTGAGACATCACATCTCATGTTATAGGAAGGGTCTCAGGATTGGAATGGGAAGAAGTTGGATATCACATCTCATGCTATAGGAAGGGTCTCAGGTTTGGTATAAGCATTGAGATATCACATCTCATGCTATAGGACGGGTCTCAGGATTGGAATGGAAGGAGTTGGATATCACATCTCATGTTATAGGAAGGATCTCAGGTTTGGTATTAGAAGCATTGAGACATCACATCTCATGCTATAGGAAGGGTCTCAGGGTTGGAATGGGAAGGAGTTGGATATCACATCTCATCCAATAGGAAGGGTCTCAGGTTTGGAATGGGAAGGAATTGGATATCACATCTCATGTTATAGGAAGGATCTCAGGTTTGGTATTAGAAGCATTGAGATATCACATCTCATGCTATAGGAAGGGTCTCAGGATTGGAATGTGAAGGATTTGGATATCACTTCTCATGCTAAAGGAAGGGTCTCAGGTTTGGTAGAAGCATTGAGATATCACGTCTCTGCTATCGGAAGGGTCTCAGGATTGGATTGGGAAGGAGTTGGATATCCCTTCTCATGCTATAGGAAGGGTCTCAGGATTTGAATGGCAAGGAGTTGGATGTCACATTTCATGCCATAGGAAGGGTCTCAGGTTTGGTATAAGCATTGAGATATCACATCTCGGCTATCGGAAGGGTCTCAGGATTGGATTGGGAAGGAGTTGGATATCCCTTCTCATGCTATAGGAAGTGTCTCAGGTTGGAATGGGAAGGAGTTGGATATCACATCTCATGTTATAGGAAGGGTCTCAGGATTGGAATGGGAAGGATTTGGATATCACATCTCTTGCTATAGGAAGGGTCTCAGGATTGGAATGGGTAGGAGTTGGATATTACTTTCTTGCTATAGGAAGGGTCTCATGTTTGGAATGGGAAGGAGTTGGATATCACATATGCTATAGTTAGTGTCTCAGGTTTGGAACGGGAAGGAGTTGGATATCACATCTCATGTTATAGGAAGGGTCTCAGGTTTGGTATAAGCATTGAGATATCACATCTCTGCTATCGGAAGCGGCTCAGGATTGGAATGGGAAGGAGTTGGATATCCCATCTCATGTTATAGGAAGGGTCTCAGGTTTGGTATTAGAAGCATAGAGATATCACATCTCATGCTATAGGAAGGGTCTCAGGATTGGAATGGGAAGGACTTGGATGTCACATCTCATGCTATAGGTAGGCTCTCAGGTTTGGTATAAGCATTGAGATATCACATCTCATGCTATAGGAAGGGTCTCAGGATTGGAATGGGAAGGATTTGGATATCACATCTCATGCTATAGGAAGGGTCTCAGATTTGGTATAAGCATTGAGATATCACATCTCATGCTAAAGGAAGGGTCTCAGGATTGGAATGGGAAGGAGTTGTATATGACATCTCAGGCCGTAGGAAGGGTCTCAGGTTTGGTATAAGCATTGAGATATCACATCTCTGCTATCGGAAGGGTCTCAGGATTGGAATGGGAAGGAGTTGGATATCCCATCTCATGTTATAGGAAGGGTCTCAGGTTTGGTATTAGAAGCATAGAGATATCACATCTCATGCTATAGGAAGGGTCTCAGGATTGGAATGGGAAGGACTTGGATGTCACATCTCATGCTATAGGGAGGGTCTCAAGTTTGATATTAGAAGCATTGAGATAACAAATCTCATGATATCGGAAGGGTCTCAGGATTGGAATGGGAAGGAGTTGGATACCACATCTCATGATAAAGGAAGGGTCTAAGGTTTGGAAGGGGAAGGATTTGGATATCACATCTCATGTTATAGGACGGGTCTCAGGTTTGGTATTAGAAGCATTGAGATATCAAGTCTCATGGTATAAGAAGGGTCTCAGAATTGGAATGGGAAGGAGTTGGATATCACACCTCAAGCTATAGGAAGGGTCTCAGGATTGGAATGGGAAGGAGTTTGATATCACATCTCATGCCATAGTATGGGTCTCAGGTTTGGTAGAAGCATTGGGATATCACATCTCATGCTATCGGAAGGGTATCAGTATTGGATTTGGAAGAAGTTGGATATCCCATCTCATGCTATAGGAAGGGTCTCAGGATTGGAATGGGAAGGACTTGGATATCACATCTCATGCTAAAGGAAGGGTCTCAGGTTTGGTATTAGAAGCATTGAGATATCACATCTCATGCTATAGGAAGGGTCTCAGGATTGGAATGGGAAGTAGTTGGATATCACATCTCATGCTATAGGAAGGGTCTCAGGTTTGGTATAAGCATTGAGATATCACATCTCATGCTATAGGACGGGTCTCAGGATTGGAATGGAAGGAGTTGGATATCACATCTCATGTTATAGGAAGGATCTCAGGTTTGGTATTAGAAGCATTGAGACATCACATCTCATGCTATAGGAAGGGTCTCAGGGTTGGAATGGGAAGGAGTTGGATATCACATCTCATGCTATAGGAAGGGTCTCAGGATTGGAATGTGAAGGATTTGGATATCACATCTCATGCTAAAGGAAGGGTCTCAGGTTTGGTAGAAGCATTGAGATATCACGTCTCTGCTATCGGAAGGGTCTCAGGATTGGATTGGGAAGGAGTTGGATATCCCTTCTCATGCTATAGGAAGGGTCTCAGGATTTGAATGGGAAGGAGTTGGATATCACATCTCATGTTATAGGAAGGGTCTCAGGATTGGAATGGGAAGGATTTGGATATCACATCTCTTGCTATAGGAAGGGTCTCAGGATTGGAATGGGAAGGAGTTGGATATTACTTTCTTGCTATAGGAAGGGTCTCATGTTTGGAATGGGAAGCAGTTGGATATCACATATGCTATAGTTAGTGTCTCAGGTTTGGAACGGGAAGGAGTTGGATATCACATCTCATGTTATAGGAAGGGTCTCAGGTTTGGTATAAGCATTGAGATATCACATCTCTGCTATCGGAAGCGGCTCAGGATTGGAATGGGAAGGAGTTGGATATCCCATCTCATGTTATAGGAAGAGTCTCTGGTTTGGTATTAGAATCATTGAGATATCACATCGCATGCTGTAGGAAGGGTCTAAGGATTGGAATGGGATGGACTTGGATATCACATCTCATGCTATAGGTAGGCTCTCAGGTTTGGTATAAGCATTGAGATATCACATCTCATGCTATAGGAAGGGTCTCAGGATTGGAATGGGAAGGAATTGGATATCACATCTCATGCTATAGGAAGGGTCTCAGATTTGGTATAAGCATTGAGATATCACATCTCATGCTAAAGGAAGGGTCTCAGGATTGGAATGGGAAGGAGTTGTATATGACATCTCAGGCCATAGGAAGGGTCTCAAGTTTGGTATAAGCATTGAGATATCACATCTCTGCTATCGGAAGGGTCTCAGGATTGGAATGGGAAGGAGTTGGATATCCCATCTCATGTTATAGGAATGCTCTCAGGTTTGGTATTAGAAGCATAGAGATATCACATCTCATGCTATAGGAAGGGTCTCAGGATTGGAATGGGAAGGACTTGGATGTCACATCTCATGCTATAGGGAGGGTCTCAAGTTTGATATTAGAAGCATTGAGATAACAAATCTCATGATATCGGAAGGGTCTCAGGATTGGAATGGGAAGGAGTTGGATATCACATCTCATGATAAAGGAAGGGTCTAAGGTTTGGAAGGGGAAGGATTTGGATATCACATCTCATGTTATAGGACGGGTCTCAGGTTTGGTATTAGAAGCATTGAGATATCAAGTCTCATGGTATAAGAAGGGTCTCAGAATTGGAATGGGAAGGAGTTGGATATCACACCTCAAGCTATAGGAAGGGTCTCAGGATTGGAATGGGAAGGAGTTTGATATCACATCTCATGCCATAGTATGGGTCTCAGGTTTGGTAGAAGCATTGGGATATCACATCTCATGCTATCGGAAGGGTATCAGTATTGGATTTGGAAGAAGTTGGATATCCCATCTCATGCTATAGGAAGGGTCTCAGGTTGGAATGGGAAGGAGTTGGATATCACATTTCATGTTATAGGAAGGGTCTCAGGATTGGAATGGGAAGGACTTGGATATCATATCTCATGCTATAGGAAGGCTCTCAGGTTTGGAAGGGGAAGGAGTTGGATATCACATTTCATGTTAGAGGAAGGATCTCAGGTTTGGTATTAGAGGCCTTGAGATATCACATCTCATGCTATAGGAAGGGTCTCAGGATTGGAATGGGAAGGAGTTGGATATCACATCTCAAGCTATAGAAAATATCTCAGGTTTGGTATTAGAAGCATTGAGACATCACATCTCATGTTATAGGAAGGGTCTCAGGATTGGAATGGGAAGAAGTTGGATATCACATCTCATGCTATAGGAAGGGTCTCAGGTTTGGTATAAGCATTGAGATATCACATCTCATGCTATAGGACGGGTCTCAGGTTTGGTATTAGAAGCATTGAGACATCACATCTCATGCTATAGGAAGGGTCTCAGGGTTGGAATGGGAAGGAGTTGGATATCACATCTCATCCAATAGGAAGGGTCTCAGGTTTGGAATGGGAAGGAATTGGATATCACATCTCATGTTATAGGAAGGATCTCAGGTTTGGTATTAGAAGCATTGAGATATCACATCTCATGCTATAGGAAGGGTCTCAGGATTGGAATGTGAAGGATTTGGATATCACTTCTCATGCTAAAGGAAGGGTCTCAGGTTTGGTAGAAGCATTGAGATATCACGTCTCTGCTATCGGAAGGGTCTCAGGATTGGATTGGGAAGGAGTTGGATATCCCTTCTCATGCTATAGGAAGGGTCTCAGGATTTGAATGGCAAGGAGTTGGATATCACATTTCATGCCATAGGAAGGGTCTCAGGTTTGGTATAAGCATTGAGATATCACATCTCGGCTATCGGAAGGGTCTCAGGATTGGATTGGGAAGGAGTTGGATATCCCTTCTCATGCTATAGGAAGTGTCTCAGGTTGGAATGGGAAGGAGTTGGATATCACATCTCATGTTATAGGAAGGGTCTCAGGATTGGAATGGGAAGGATTTGGATATCACATCTCTTGCTATAGGAAGGGTCTCAGGATTGGAATGGGTAGGAGTTGGATATTACTTTCTTGCTATAGGAAGGGTCTCATGTTTGGAATGGGAAGGAGTTGGATATCACATATGCTATAGTTAGTGTCTCAGGTTTGGAACGGGAAGGAGTTGGATATCACATCTCATGTTATAGGAAGGGTCTCAGGTTTGGTATAAGCATTGAGATATCACATCTCTGCTATCGGAAGCGGCTCAGGATTGGAATGGGAAGGAGTTGGATATCCCATCTCATGTTATAGTAAGAGTCTCTGGTTTGGTATTAGAATCATTGAGATATCACATCGCATGCTGTAGGAAGGGTCTAAGGATTGGAATGGGATGGACTTGGATATCACATCTCATGCTATAGGTAGGCTCTCAGGTTTGGTATAAGCATTGAGATATCACATCTCATGCTATAGGAAGGGTCTCAGGATTGGAATGGGAAGGATTTGGATATCACATCTCATGCTATAGGAAGGGTCTCAGATTTGGTATAAGCATTGAGATATCACATCTCATGCTAAAGGAAGGGTCTCAGGATTGGAATGGGAAGGAGTTGTATATGACATCTCAGGCCGTAGGAAGGGTCTCAGGTTTGGTATAAGCATTGAGATATCACATCTCTGCTATCGGAAGGGTCTCAGGATTGGAATGGGAAGGAGTTGGATATCCCATCTCATGTTATAGGAAGGGTCTCAGGTTTGGTATTAGAAGCATAGAGATATCACATCTCATGCTATAGGAAGGGTCTCAGGATTGGAATGGGAAGGACTTGGATGTCACATCTCATGCTATAGGGAGGGTCTCAAGTTTGATATTAGAAGCATTGAGATAACAAATCTCATGATATCGGAAGGGTCTCAGGATTGGAATGGGAAGGAGTTGGATACCACATCTCATGATAAAGGAAGGGTCTAAGGTTTGGAAGGGGAAGGATTTGGATATCACATCTCATGTTATAGGACGGGTCTCAGGTTTGGTATTAGAAGCATTGAGATATCAAGTCTCATGGTATAAGAAGGGTCTCAGAATTGGAATGGGAAGGAGTTGGATATCACACCTCAAGCTATAGGAAGGGTCTCAGGATTGGAATGGGAAGGAGTTTGATATCACATCTCATGCCATAGTATGGGTCTCAGGTTTGGTAGAAGCATTGGGATATCACATCTCATGCTATCGGAAGGGTATCAGTATTGGATTTGGAAGAAGTTGGATATCCCATCTCATGCTATAGGAAGGGTCTCAGGATTGGAATGGGAAGGACTTGGATATCATATCTCATGCTATAGGACGGGTCTCAGGTTTGTTATTAGAATCATTGATATATCATATTGCATGCTGTTGGAAGGGTCTAAGGATTGGAATGGGAAGGACTTGGATATCACATCTCATGCTAAAGGAAGGGTCTCAGGTTTGGTATTAGAAGCATTGAGATATCACATCTCATGCTATAGGAAGGGTCTCAGGATTGGAATGGGAAGTAGTTGGATATCACATCTCATGCTATAGGAAGGGTCTCAGGTTTGGTATAAGCATTGAGATATCACATCTCATGCTATAGGACGGGTCTCAGGATTGGAATGGAAGGAGTTGGATATCACATCTCATGTTATAGGAAGGATCTCAGGTTTGGTATTAGAAGCATTGAGACATCACATCTCATGCTATAGGAAGGGTCTCAGGGTTGGAATGGGAAGGAGTTGGATATCACATCTCATCCAATAGGAAGGGTCTCAGGTTTGGAATGGGAAGGAATTGGATATCACATCTCATGTTATAGGAAGGATCTCAGGTTTGGTATTAGAAGCATTGAGATATCACATCTCATGCTATAGGAAGGGTCTCAGGATTGGAATGTGAAGGATTTGGATATCACATCTCATGCTAAAGGAAGGGTCTCAGGTATGGTAGAAGCATTGAGATATCACGTCTCTGCTATCGGAAGGGTCTCAGGATTGGATTGGGAAGGAGTTGGATATCCCTTCTCATGCTATAGGAAGGGTCTCAGGATTTGAATGGGAAGGAGTTGGATATCACATCTCATGTTATAGGAAGGGTCTCAGGATTGGAATGGGAAGGATTTGGATATCACATCTCTTGCTATAGGAAGGGTCTCAGGATTGGAATGGGTAGGAGTTGGATATTACTTTCTTGCTATAGGAAGGGTCTCATGTTTGGAATGGGAAGCAGTTGGATATCACATATGCTATAGTTAGTGTCTCAGGTTTGGAACGGGAAGGAGTTGGATATCACATCTCATGTTATAGGAAGGGTCTCAGGTTTGGTATAAGCATTGAGATATCACATCTCTGCTATCGGAAGCGGCTCAGGATTGGAATGGGAAGGAGTTGGATATCCCATGTCATGTTTTAGGAAGAGTCTCTGGTTTGGTATTAGAATCATTGAGATATCACATTGCATGCTGTAGGAAGGGTCTAAGGATTGGAATGGGATGGACTTGGATATCACATCTCATGCTATAGGTAGGCTCTCAGGTTTGGTATAAGCATTGAGATATCACATCTCATGCTATAGGAAGGGTCTCAGGATTGGAATGGGAAGGAATTGGATATCACATCTCATGCTGTAGGAAGGGTCTCAGATTTGGTATAAGCATTGAGATATCACATCTCATGCTAAAGGAAGGGTCTCAGGATTGGAATGGGAAGGAGTTGTATATGACATCTCAGGCCATAGGAAGGGTCTCAGGTTTGGTATAAGCATTGATATATCACATCTCTGCTATCGGAAGGGTCTCAGGATTGGAATGGGAAGGAGTTGGATATCCCATCTCATGTTATAGGAATGGTCTCAGGTTTGGTATTAGAAGCATAGAGATATCACATCTCATGCTATAGGAAGGGTCTCAGGATTGGAATGGGAAGGACTTGGATGTCACATCTCATGCTGTAGGGAGGGTCTCAAGTTTGATATTAGAAGCATTGAGATAACAAATCTCATGATATCGGAAGGGTCTCAGGATTGGAATGGGAAGGAGTTGGATATCACATCTCATGCTATAGGAAGGGTCTCACATTTGGTATAAGCATTGAGATATCACATCTCATGCTATAGGAAGGGTCTCAGGATTGGATTGGGAAGGAGTTGTATATGACATCTCAGGCAATAGGAAGGGTCTCAGGATTGGTATAAGCATTGAGATATCACATCTCTGCTATAGGAAGGCTCTCAGGTTTGGAAGGGGAAGGAGTTGGATATCACATTTCATGTTAGAGGAAGGATCTCAGGTTTGGTATTAGAGGCCTTGAGATATCCCATCTCATGCTATAGGAAGGGTCTCAGGATTGGAATGGGAAGGAGTTGGATATCACATCTCAAGCTTTAGGAAGGGTCTCAGGTTTGGTATAAGCATTGAGATAGCACATCTCATGCTATAGGAATGGTCTCAGGATTGGAATGGGAAGGAGTTGGATATCACATCTCATGTTATAGGAAGAATCTCAGGTTTGGTATTAGAAGCATTGAGACATCACATCTCATGCTATAGGAAGGGTCTCAGGATTGGAATGGGAAGGAGTTGGATGTCACATCTCATGCTATAGGAAGGGTCTCAGATTTGGTATAAGCATTGAGATATCACATCTCTGCTATCGGAAGGGTCTCAGGATTGGAATGGGAAGGAGTTGGATATCCCATCTCATGCTATAGGGAGGGTCTCAATTTTGATATTAGAAGCATTGAGATAACAAATCTCATGATATCGGAAGGGTCTCAGGATTGGAATGGGAAGGAGTTGGATATCACATCTCATGATAAAGGAAGGGTCTAAGGTTTGGAAGGGGAAAGATTTGGATATCACATCTCATGTTATAGGACGGGTCTCAGGTTTGGTATTAGAAGCATTGAGATATCAAGTCTCATGGTATAGGAAGGGTCTCAGAATTGGAATGGGAAGGAGTTGGATATCACATCTCAAGCTATAGGAAGAGTCTCAGGATTGGAATGGGAAGGAGTTTGATATCACATCTCATGCCATAGTATGGTTCTCAGGTTTGATAGAAGCATTGGGATATCACATCTCATGCTATTGGAAGGGTATCAGTATTGGATTTGGAAGGAGTTGGATATCCCATCTCATGCTATAGGAAGGGTCTCAGGTTGGAATGGGAAGGAGTTGGATATCACATTTCATGTTATAGGAAGGGTCTCAGGATTGGAATGGGAAGGAATTGGATATCATATCTCATGCTATAGGAAGGCTCTCAGGTTTGGAAGGAGAAGGAGTTGGATATCACATTTCATGTTAGAGGAAGGATCTCAGGTTTGGTATTAGAGGCCTTGAGATATCACATCTCATGCTATAGGAAGGGTCTCAGGTTGGAATGGGAAGGAGTTGGATATCACATTTCATGTTATAGGAAGGGTCTCAGGATTGGAATGGGAAGGAGTTGGATATCACATCTCAAGCTTTAGGAAGGGTCTCAGGTTTGGTATAAGCATTGAGATAGCACATCTCATGCTATAGGAAGGGTCTCAGGATTGGAATGGGAAGGAGTTGGATATCACATCTCATGTTATAGGAAAGATCTCAGGTTTGGTATTAGAAGCATTGAGACATCACATCTCATGTTATAGGAAGGGTCTCAGGATTGGAATGGGAAGAAGTTGGATATCACATCTCATGCTATAGAAAGGGTCTCAGGTTTGGAAGGGGAAGGAGTTGGATATCCAATCTCATGCTATAGGAAGGCTCTCAGGTTTGGAAGGAGAAGGAGTTGGATATCACATTTCATGTTAGAGGAAGGATCTCAGGTTTGGTATTAGAGGCCTTGAGATATCACATCTCATGCTATAGGAAGGGTCTCAGGTTGGAATGGGAAGGAGTTGGATATCACATTTCATGTTATAGGAAGGGTCTCAGGATTGGAATGGGAAGGAGTTGGATATCACATCTCAAGCTTTAGGAAGGGTCTCAGGTTTGGTATAAGCATTGAGATAGCACATCTCATGCTATAGGAAGGGTCTCAGGATTGGAATGGGAAGGAGTTGGATATCACATCTCATGTTATAGGAAAGATCTCAGGTTTGGTATTAGAAGCATTGAGACATCACATCTCATGTTATAGGAAGGGTCTCAGGATTGGAATGGGAAGAAGTTGGATATCACATCTCATGCTATAGAAAGGGTCTCAGGTTTGGAAGGGGAAGGAGTTGGATATCCAATCTCATGTTATAGGACTGGTCTCAGG
This sequence comes from Ambystoma mexicanum, assembly GCF_040938575.1. Lineage (NCBI taxonomy): Eukaryota > Metazoa > Chordata > Amphibia > Caudata > Ambystomatidae > Ambystoma > Ambystoma mexicanum. The sequence goes on from NC_090938.1 coordinate 290,654,575, forward strand.
TTTGGTATTAGAAGCATTGAGATATCACATCGCATGCTGTAGGAAGGTTCTCAGGTTTGGAATGGGGAGGAATTGGATATCACATCTCATGTCATAGGAAGGATCTCAGGTTTGGTATTAGAAGCATTGAGATATCACATCTCATGCTATAGGAATGGTCTCAGGATTGGAATGGGAAGGAGTTGGATATTACATTCCTGCTATAGGAAGGGTCTCATGTTTAGAATGGGAATGTGTTGGATATCACATATGCTATAGGAAGGGTCTCAGGTTTGGAACGGGAAGGAGTTGGATATCACATCTCATGTTATAGGAAGGGTCTCAGGTTTGGTATAAGCATTGAGATATCACATCTCTGCTATCGGAAGTGTCTCAGGATTGGAATGGGAAGGTGTTGGATATCCCATCTCATGTTATAGGACGGGTCTCAGGTTTGTTATTAGAATCATTGAGATATCATATTACATGCTTTAGGAAGGGTCTAAGGATTGGAATGGGAAGGAGTTGGATATCCCATCTCATGTTATAGGAAGGGTCTCAGGTTTGGTATAAGCATTGAGATATCACATCTCATGCTATAGGAAGGGTCTCAGGATTGGAATGGGAAGGAGTTGGATATCACATCTCATGCTATAGGGAGGGTCTCAAGTTTGATATTAGAAGCATTGAGATATCATATCTCATGCTATAGGAAGGGTCTCAGGATTGGAATGGGAAGGAGTTGGATATCACATCTCATGCTATAGGAAGGGTCTCAGGTTTGGTATAAGCAGTGAGATATCACATCTCATGCTATAGGAAGTGTCTCAGGATTGGAATGGGAAGGAGTTGGATATAACATCTCATGTTATAGGAAGGATCTCAGGTTTGGTATAAGCATTGAGATATCACATCTCTACTATCGGAAGGGTCACAGGATTGGAATGGGAAGGAGTTGGATATTCCCATCTCATGTTATAGGAAGGGTCTGAGGTTTGGTATTAGAAGCATTGAGATATCACATCTCATGCTATAGGAAGGGTCTCAGGATTGGAACGGGAAGGACTTGGATATCACATCTCATGCTATAAGGAGGGTCTCAAGTTTGATATTAGAAGAATTGAGATATCACATCTCATGATATCGGAAGGGTCTCAGGGATGGAATGGGAAGGAGTTGGATATCACATCTCATGATAAAGGAAGTGTCTAAGGTTTGGAAGGGGAAGGAGTTTGATATCACATCTCATGCCATAGTATGGGTCTCAGGTTTGGTAGAAGCATTGGGATATCACATCTCATGCTATCGGAAGGGTATCAGGATTGGATTTGGAAGGAGTTGGATATCACATCTCATGTTATAGGAAGGGTCTCAGGATTGGAATTAGAAGGACTTGGATATCACATCTCATGCTATAGGAAGGCTCTCAGGTTTGGAAGGGGAAAGAGTTGGATATCAGATTTCATGTTAGAGGTAGGATCTCAGGTTTGGTATTAGAGGCATTGAGATATCACATCTCATGCTATCAGAAGGGTCTCAGGAATGGAATGGGAAGGAGTTGGATATCACATCTCATGCTAAAGGGAGGGTCTCAGGTTTGGAAGGGGAAGGATTTGGATATCACATCTCATGTTATCGGAAGGATCTCATGTTTGGTATTAGAAGTATTGAGATATCATATCTCATGCCATAGGAAGGGTCTCAGGATTGGAATGGGAAGGAGTTGGATATCACATCTCATGCTATAGGGAGGGTCTCAGGATTGGAATGGGAAGGACTTAGATATCACATATCATGCTATAGGGAGGGTCTCAGTTTTGATATTAGAAGCATTGAGATATCACATCTCATGCTATCGGAAGGGTCTCAGGATTGGAATGGGAAGGAGTTGGATATCCCATCTCATGTTATTGGAAGGGTCTCAGGTTTGGTATTAGAAGCATTGAGATATCACATCTCATGCTATAGGAAGGGTCTCAGGATTGGAATGGGAAGGACTTGGATGTCACATCTCATGCTATAGGGAGGGTCTCAAGTTTGATATTAGAAGCATTGAGATAACAAATCTCATGATATCAGAAGGGTCTCAGGATTGGAATGGGAAGGAGTTGGATATCACATCTCATGATAAAGGACGGGAATGCTTATACCAAACCTGAGAGCCTACCTATAGCATGAGATGTGGTATCCAAGTCCATCCCATTCCAATCCTTAGACCCTTCCTACAGCATGCGATGTGATATCTCAATGATTCTAATACCAAACCAGAGACTCTTCCTATAACATGAGAAGGGATATCCAACTCCTTCCCATTCCAATCCTGAGCCGCTTCCGATAGCAGAGATGTGATATCTCAATGCTTATACCAAACCTGAGACCCTTCCTATAACATGAGATGGGAATATCCAACTCCTTCCCATTCCAATCCTGAGACCCTTCCGATAGCAGAGATGTGATATCTCAATGCTTATACCAAACCTGAGACCCTTCCTATGGCATGAGATGTGATATCCAACTCCTTGCCATTCAAATCCTGAGACCCTTCCTATAGCATGAGAAGGGATATCCAACTCCTTCCCAATCCAATCCTGAGACCCTTCCGATAGCAGAGACGTGATATCTCAATGCTTCTACCAAACCTGAGACCCTTCCTTTAGCATGAGATGTGATATCCAAATCCTTCATATTCCAATCCTGAGACCCTTCCTATAGCATGAGATGTGATATCTCAATGCTTCTAATACCAAACCTGAGATCCTTCCTATAACATGAGATGTGATATCCAACTCCTTCCCATTCCAATCCTGAGACCCTTCCTATAGCATGAGATATGATATCTCAATACTTCTAATACCAAACGTGAGATCCTTCCGATAACATGAGATGTGATATCCAAATCCTTCCCATTCCAAACCTGAGACCCTCCCTTTAGCATGAGATGTGATATCCAACTCCTTCCCATTCCAATCCTGAGACCCTTCTGATAGCATGAGATGTGATATCTCAATGCTTCTAATACCAAACCTGAGATCCTTCCGATAGCATGAGATGTGATATCTCAATGCTTCTAATACCAAACCTGAGATCCTTCCTATAACATGAGATGTGATATCCAAATCCTTCCCCTTCCAAACCTGAGACCCTCCCTTTAGCATGAGATGTGATATCCAACTCCTTCCCATTCCATTCCTGAGACCCTTCTGATAGCATGAGATGTGATATCTCAATGCTTCTAATACCAAACCTGAGACCCGTAATATAACATGAGATGTGATATCCAAATCCTTCCCCTTCCAAACCTTAGACCCTTCCTTTATCATGAGATGTGATATCCAACTCCTTCCCATTCCAATCCTGAGACCCTTCCGATATCATGAGATGTGATATCTCAAAGCTTCTAATATCAAACTTGAGACCCTCCCTATAGCATGAGATGTGATATCCAAGTCCTTCCCATTCCAATCCTGAGACCCTTCCTATAGCATGAGATGTGATATCTCAATGCTTCTAATACCAAACCTGAGACCCTTCCTATAACATGAGATGGGAATATCCAACTCCTTCCCATTCCAATCCTGAGACCCTTCCGATAGCAGAGATGTGATATCTCAATGCTTATACCAAACCTGAGACCCTTCCTATGGCATGAGATGTGATATCCAACGCCTTGCCATTCAAATCCTGAGACCCTTCCTATAGCATGAGAAGGGATATCCAACTCCTTCCCAATCCAATCCTGAGACCCTTCCGATAGCAGAGACGTGATATCTCAATGCTTCTACCAAACCTGAGACCCTTCCTCTAGCATGAGATGTGATATCCAAATCCTTCACATTCCAATCCTGAGACCCTTCCTATAGCATGAGATGTGATATCTCAATAACAGGAGATACGTCCTATAACATGAGATATGATATCCAAGTCCTTCCCCTTCCAAACCTGAGACCCTTCCTTTAGCATGAGATGTGATATCCAAATCCTTCCCATTTCAATCTTGAGACCCTTCCTATAACATGAGATGTGATATCCAACTCCTACCCATTCCAACCTGAGACCCTTCCTATAGCATGAGAAGGGATATCCAATTCCTTCCCAATCCAATCCTTAGACCCTTCCGATAGCAGAGATGTGATATCTCAATGCTTATACCAAACCTGAGACCCTTCCTTTAGCATGAGATGTGATATCCAAATCCTTCACATTACAATCCTGAGACCCTTCTTATAGCATGAGATGTGATATCTCAATGCTTCTAATACAAAACCTGAGATCCTTCCTATAACATGAGATGTGATATCCAAGTCCTTCCCATTCCAATCCGGAGACCCTTCCTATAACATGAGATGTGATATCCAACTCCTTCTATTCCAACCTGAGACCCTTCCTATAACATGAGACGTGATATCCAACTCCTTCCCAATCCAATCCTTAGACCCTTCCGATAGCAGAGATGTGATATCTCAATGCTTATACCAAACCTGATGACCCTTCCTATAGCATGAGATGTGATATCTCAATGCTTCTATCAAACCTGATACCCTTCCTTTAGCATGAGATGTGATATTCAAATCCTTCCCATTTCAATCTTGAGACCCTTCCTATAACATGAGATGTGATATCCAACTCCTACCCAGTCCAACCTGAGACCCTTCCTATAGCATGAGAAGGGATATCCAATTCCTTCCCAATCCAATCCTTAGACCCTTCCGATAGCAGAGATGTGATATCTCAATGCTTATACCAAACCTGACACCCTTCCTTTAGCATGAGATGTGATATCCAAATCCTTCACATTCCAATCCTGAGACCCTTCCTATAGCATGAGATGTGATATCTCAATGCTTCTAATACAAAACCTGAGATCCTTCCTATAACATGAGATGTGATATCCAAGTCCTTCCCATTCCAATCCTGAGACCCTTCCTATAACATGAGATGTGATATCCAACTCCTTCTATTCCAACCTGAGACCCTTCCTATAACATGAGACGTGATATCCAACTCCTTCCCAATCCAATCCTTAGACCCTTCCGATAGCAGAGATGTGATATCTCAATGCTTATACCAAACCTGATGACCCTTCCTATGGCATTAGATGTGATATCCAACTCCTTCCCATTCCAATCCTGAGTTCCTTCCTATAGCATGAGATGTGATATCTCAATGCTTCTATCAAACCTGATACCCTTCCTTTAGCATGAGATGTGATATTCAACTCCTTCCCATTCCAATCCTGAGACCCTTCCTATAACATGAGACGTGATATCCAACTCCTTCCCATTCCAATCCTGAGACACCTCCTATAGCAAGAGAAGTGATATCCAATTCCTTCCCATTCCAATCCTGAGACCCTTTCTATAACGAGATGTGATATCCAACTCCTTCCCATTCCAACCTGAGACCCTTCCTGTAGCATGAGAAGGGAGATCCAAATCCTTCCCATTCCAATCCTGAGACCCTTCCTATACCATGAGATGTGATATCTCAATGCTTCTAATACCAAACCTGGGACCCGTCCTATAACATGAGATACGTCCTATAACATGAGATATGATATCCAAATCCTTCCCCTTCCAAACCTGAGACCCTTCCTTTAGCATGAGATGTGATATCCAAATCCTTCCCATTCCAATACTGAAACCCTTCCTATAGCATGAGATGTCATATCACAATGTTTCTAATAGAAAACCTGAGACCCTTCCTATAGCAAGAGATGTGATATCCAAATCCTTCCCATTTCAATCTTGAGACCCTTCCTATAACATGAGATGTGATATCCAACTCCTACCCATTCCAACCTGAGACCCTTCCTATAGCATGAGAAGGGATATCCAATTCCTTCCCAATCCAATACTTAGACCCTTCCGATAGCAGAGATGTGATATCTCAATGCTTCTAATACAAAACCTGAGATCCTTCCTATAACATGAGATGTGATATCCAAGTCCTTCCCATTCCAATCCTGAGACCCTTCCTATAACATGAGATGTGATATCCAACTCCTTCTATTCCAACCTGAGACCCTTCCTATAGCATTAGATGGGATATCCAACTCCTTCCAAATCCAATCCTGATACCCTTCCGATAGCATGAGATGTGATATCCCAATGCTTCTAAGAAACCTGAGACCCATACCATGGCATGAGATGTGATATCAAACTCCCGTCCTATACCATGAGACTTGATATCTCAATGCTTCTAATTCCAAACCTGAGACCGGTCCAATAACATGAGATGTGATATCCAAATCCTTCCCCTTCCAAACCTTAGACCCTTCCTTTATCATGAGATGTGATATCCAAGTCCTTCCCATTACATTCCTGAGACGCTTCCTATAGCATGAAATTTGATATCTCAATGCTTCTAATACCAAACCTGAGACCCTTCCTATAACATGAGATGTGATATCCAAATCCTTCCCATTCCAATCCTGAGACCCTTCCGATAGCAGAGATGTGATATCTCAATGCTTATACCAAACCTGAGACCCTTCCGATAGCATGAGATGTGATATCTCAATGCTTCTAATACCAAACCTCAGATCCTTCCAATAACATGAGATGTGATGTCCAAATCCTTCCCCTTCCAAACCTTAGACCCTCCCTTTAGCATGAGATGTGATATCCAACTCCTTCCCATTCCAATCCTGAGACCCTTCTGATGGCATGAGATGTCATATCTCAATGCCTCTAATACCAAACCTGAGATCCTACCTCTAACATGAGATGTGATATCAAACTCCTTCCCATTCCAAACCTGAGACCTTTCCGATAGCATGAGATGTGATATTTCAATGCTTCTAAAACCAAACATGAGAACCATCCTATAACATGAGATGTGAAATCCAAATCATTCCCTTTCCAAACCTGAGGCCCTTCCTATAGCTTGAGATGGGATATCAAACTACTTCCCATTCAATGTGATATCCAACTCCTTCCCATTCCAATCCTGATACCCTTCTGATAGCATGAGATGTGATATCTCAATGCCTCTAATACCAAACCTGAGATCCTACCTCTAACATGAAAGGTGATATCCAACTCCTTCCTTTTCCAAACCTGAGACCCTTCCTACAGCATGAGATGTGATATCCAAGTCCTTCCCATTCCAATCCTGAGACCCTTCCTATAACATGAGATGTGATATCCAACTCCTTCTATTCCAACCTGAGACCCTTCCTATAGCATGAGATGGGATATCCAACTCCTTCCAAATCCAATCCTGATACCCTTCCGATAGCATGAGATGTGATATCCAAATGCTTCTACAAAACCTGAGACCCATACCATGGCATGAGATGTGATATCAAACTCCCGTCCTATACCATGAGACTTGATATCTCAATGCTTCTAATACCAAACCTGAGACCGGTCCAATAACATGAGATGTGATATCCAAATCCTTCCCCTTCCAAACCTTAGACCCTTCCTTTATCATGAGATGTGATATCCAAGTCCTTCCCATTCCATTCCTGAGACCCTTCCTATAGCATGAGATGTGATATCTCAATGCTTCTAATACCAAACCTGAGACCCTTCCTATAACATGAGATGTGATATCCAAGTCCTTCCCATTCCAATCCTGAGACCCTTCCTATAGCATGAGATGTGATATCTCAATGCTTCTAATACCAAAACTGAGACCCTTCCTATAACATGAATTGTGATATCCAAATCCTTCCCATTCCAATCCTGAGACCCTTCCGATAGCAGAGATGTGATATCTCAATGCTTATACCAAACCTAAGACCCTTCCGATAGCATGAGATGTGATATCTCAATGCTTCTAATACCAAACCTGAGATCCTTCCAATAACATGAGATATGATGTCCAAATCCCTCCCCTTCCAAACCTTAGACCATCCCTTTAGCATGAGATTTGATATCCAACTCCTTCCCATTCCAATCCTGAGACCCTTCTGATGGCATGAGATGTGATATCTCAATGCCTCTAAAACCAAACCTGAGATCCTACCTCTAACATGAGATGTGATATCCAACTCCTACCCATTCCAACCTGAGACCCTTCCTATAGCATGAGAAGGGATATCCAATTCCTTCCCAATCCAATACTTAGACCCTTCCGATAGCAGAGATGTGATATCTCAATGCTTCTAATACAAAACCTGAGATCCTTCCTATAACATGAGATGTGATATCCAAGTCCTTCCCATTCCAATCCTGAGACCCTTCCTATAACATGAGATGTGATATCCAACTCCTTCTATTCCAACCTGAGACCCTTCCTATAGCATTAGATGGGATATCCAACTCCTTCCAAATCCAATCCTGATACCCTTCCGATAGCATGAGATGTGATATCCCAATGCTTCTACAAAACCTGAGACCCATACCATGGCATGAGATGTGATATCAAACTCCCGTCCTATACCATGAGACTTGATATCTCAATGCTTCTAATTCCAAACCTGAGACCGGTCCAATAACATGAGATGTGATATCCAAATCCTTCCCCTTCCAAACCTTAGACCCTTCCTTTATCATGAGATGTGATATCCAAGTCCTTCCCATTCCATTCCTGAGACCCTTCCTATAGCATGAAATTTGATATCTCAATGCTTCTAATACCAAACCTGAGACCCTTCCTATAACATGAGATGTGATATCCAAATCCTTCCCATTCCAATCCTGAGACCCTTCCGATAGCAGAGATGTGATATCTCAATGCTTATACCAAACCTGAGACCCTTCCGATAGCATGAGATGTGATATCTCAATGCTTCTAATACCAAACCTCAGATCCTTCCAATAACATGAGATGTGATGTCCAAATCCTTCCCCTTCCAAACCTTAGACCCTCCCTTTAGCATGAGATGTGATATCCAACTCCTTCCCATTCCAATCCTGAGACCCTTCTGATGGCATGAGATGTCATATCTCAATGCCTCTAATACCAAACCTGAGATTCTACCTCTAACATGAGATGTGATATCAAACTCCTTCCCATTCCAAACCTGAGACCCTTCCGATAGCATGAGATGTGATATTTCAATGCTTCTAAAACCAAACATGAGAACCATCCTATAACATGAGATGTGAAATCCAAATCATTCCCTTTCCAAACCTGAGGCCCTTCCTATAGCTTGAGATGGGATATCAAACTACTTCCCATTCAATGTGATATCCAACTCCTTCCCATTCCAATCCTGATACCCTTCTGATAGCATGAGATGTGATATCTCAATGCCTCTAATACCAAACCTGAGATCCTACCTCTAACATGAAATGTGATATCCAACTCCTTCCTTTTCCAAACCTGAGACCCTTCCTACAGCATGAGATGTGATATCCAAGTCCTTCCCATTCCAATCCTGAGACCCTTCCTATAACATGAGATGTGATATCCAACTCCTTCTATTCCAACCTGAGACCCTTCCTATAGCATGAGATGGGATATCCAACTCCTTCCAAATCCAATCCTGATACCCTTCCGATAGCATGAGATGTGATATCCAAATGCTTCTACAAAACCTGAGACCCATACCATGGCATGAGATGTGATATCAAACTCCCGTCCTATACCATGAGACTTGATATCTCAATGCTTCTAATACCAAACCTGAGACCGGTCCAATAACATGAGATGTGATATCCAAATCCTTCCCCTTCCAAACCTTAGACCCTTCCTTTATCATGAGATGTGATATCCAAGTCCTTCCCATTCCAATCCTGAGACCCTTCCTATAGCATGAGATGTGATATCTCAATGCTTCTAATACCAAACCTGAGACCCTTCCTATAACATGAATTGTGATATCCAAATCCTTCCCATTCCAATCCTGAGACCCTTCCGATAGCAGAGATGTGATATCTCAATGCTTATACCAAACCTGAGACCCTTCCTATAACATGAGATGGGAATATCCAACTCCTTCCCATTCCAATCCTGAGACCCTTCCGATAGCAGAGATGTGATATCTCAATGCTTATACCAAACCTGAGACCCTTCCTATGGCATGAGATGTGATATCCAACTCCTTGCCATTCAAATCCTGAGACCCTTCCTATAGCATGAGAAGGGATATCCAACTCCTTCCCAATCCAATCCTGAGACCCTTCCGATAGCAGAGACGTGATATCTCAATGCTTCTACCAAACCTGAGACCCTTCCTTTAGCATGAGATGTGATATCCAAATCCTTCATATTCCAATCCTGAGACCCTTCCTATAGCATGAGATGTGATATCTCAATGCTTCTAATACCAAACCTGAGATCCTTCCTATAACATGAGATGTGATATCCAACTCCTTCCCATTCCAATCCTGAGACCCTTCCTATAGCATGAGATATGATATCTCAATACTTCTAATACCAAACGTGAGATCCTTCCGATAACATGAGATGTGATATCCAAATCCTTCCCATTCCAAACCTGAGACCCTCCCTTTAGCATGAGATGTGATATCCAACTCCTTCCCATTCCAATCCTGAGACCCTTCTGATAGCATGAGATGTGATATCTCAATGCTTCTAATACCAAACCTGAGATCCTTCCGATAGCATGAGATGTGATATCTCAATGCTTCTAATACCAAACCTGAGATCCTTCCTATAACATGAGATGTGATATCCAAATCCTTCCCCTTCCAAACCTGAGACCCTCCCATTAGCATGAGATGTGATATCCAACTCCTTCCCATTCCATTCCTGAGACCCTTCTGATAGCATGAGATGTGATATCTCAATGCTTCTAATACCAAACCTGAGACCCGTAATATAACATGAGATGTGATATCCAAATCCTTCCCCTTCCAAACCTTAGACCCTTCCTTTATCATGAGATGTGATATCCAACTCCTTCCCATTCCAATCCTGAGACCCTTCCGATATCATGAGATGTGATATCTCAAAGCTTCTAATATCAAACTTGAGACCCTCCCTATAGCATGAGATGTGATATCCAAGTCCTTCCCATTCCAATCCTGAGACCCTTCCTATAGCATGAGATGTGATATCTCAATGCTTCTAATACCAAACCTGAGACCCTTCCTATAACATGAGATGGGAATATCCAACTCCTTCCCATTCCAATCCTGAGACCCTTCCGATAGCAGAGATGTGATATCTCAATGCTTATACCAAACCTGAGACCCTTCCTATGGCATGAGATGTGATATCCAACTCCTTGCCATTCAAATCCTGAGACCCTTCCTATAGCATGAGAAGGGATATCCAACTCCTTCCCAATCCAATCCTGAGACCCTTCTGTTAGGAAAGATTTCGTTATTGTAGGGAACTTTCCTTCCATGTGGCAACCCCTAAACTTTTTGCTATTGTTTTCAACCTGTTTTCTTGACTTTGCCAGAGAAGTGCAGCCTTCTGCTGTACTCCTCTGGGCTTTCGCTCCTTTCTTACGGGGAAACTGACATGCCCTTAAGACAGTCAGTACCGGGGAACGCTGTTTCCCGTAGTTTCTTTTATCGTGTCGCCATTTTAGTGCAACACGACACAAGAGGGCACTGTAAGCTAAGTTACAGCTCTCTTGGGTCTCTAGCCTTCTACAGACCCTAGACACTCTTATAGGATGGTTTTTGGATCGGTGCAAGTCATTCAGGGACTGGGCTGGTGGCAGCGATCATTTGGTTTATTTTGAGCTCCTTTTGCCGTTCTGAGCACCTTTTTGCCGCGAACACAAAAGGGTGGCCCGGCTACCCAAAATGGCCGGACCACGAGGCTCCTTTGTCTCGTCCACTGTCCGTCTTGCTCCCTTTACCTTCCCCCGGGTCAGGCGACCCGGGGCCTTCCTTATTTGGGCATGTAGTTTCCCGCGAAACACGGTTGCTTTCGCGGGCTTCTACATGTCGTTTGAGTGCCCCCAGGATGTGGGCTGGGCTGTCTGGTCCCAATACACATCCTGGGTGCCAGAGAGTCTAGGGTGGTGTGAATGCCTGGGACCACTGTGGTCCGTGATTGGTCCACGTATGGTATGTGTGTTGATGAGCGGATCTCCCATTGGCTCCCCTCCGTTTTGGCGCGAAGGGAACCGTGGATAAGAGGGAGCTGGAAACACCACTACCATGTCGATCTCCTGAGTTCTTACGAACCCAGGGATACAGGAGCCAAGTATCCTGCGAACACGAGGCTGGACCGAGGAATCACTGGTGACCCCCTGAAGAACTTCTGCTCCTCATTGCTGTCGTCCGGTGAAGCCCTTTCCACCTAAGATCGAACAAGAAGGCCTGTACTGGCGCTTCGACCTATTGGAATAGCAGGACCAGCTATTCCCGGCACCTTCATCAACTCCTGCTGTAAGCCTTCGGAAGTGTCTCTGGGCCATCCAGTTGACTGACCAGCTTACTAAGGAGGCCTGCTCTGTAATCGCCGACAGGTTGGGTGGTATTCTGAGTCCGGGGCATGCTCACACGCTTCGTTTGCTTAGCAGTCCTAAGCTAGAGGTGAGCGGTGCTCGTTTGGCTTGAATACACCCGGCCGTTCCGTTGCCCTGCGGTGGCGACAAAACTGTGCTTGTTTCTTCGATCGGGACGTCTTTTTACTCTGCACGACGACGAGACGTTCCCTGCTCTTCAGAACCTGCCAGAAGCTGCATCTATCGAGGAGAAGCTCGGGCCTGCTTGCTTCGGGGACCGGTGAGTAGATTAGCTAGGATCTGGTCGCCCTCCTGCAGTGCCCTTTGCTTTTCCCCGCTGTGAATACAGCACCCCTTGTCCGTACTCGCGCCCTGCTTCTGCCTCACAGTGGAGGCTGCGCTAGAGTCGCGGACCGTGTTCTCCTTCATTAGAGCTCCCTACAGAGCTGTTCAACGTCCTCCGAAGAGCTTCACCTTCTGCCCATTGGCACCGGCGTGTGCAGGTACTTTTGAGCGCTAGGCTCCACTCTTCGTGGGGATTGGACTACCATCCAGTTAGGGGCCTCAGAAGGCGGACATATCACTCGCATTGGTTCGCACTGCCTGTTTTCCTTCCCCTGCAGGTGGATAACATATTTCGTGCTGCTAATGCTGTGAAACTGTGTATTCTGTATATATATTGGGTGGATAGTGTATGTGTTGGTTTAATATCGTTGTATATTGCTGCTTTTACTGTGGTTATTAGTTTCAAGGCCTTATAATAAATGTGTATCTATTTTTGATATAAACAACTGTTTGGAGTAGTTTGTAAGCGCTCTTGCTTTGTGTGCTCATTGCGGGCTTTCAGTCACCCTCACCCCTCTTGAGACCTAGTCTTGACCGCCGCGATCGCTACCTTGATTGGTCTGGCTTGTCCAGAGGTTACCCTGTTCCAAGTAATTAGGTTGGCCTTCTGAACCTCTGCGCCACCAGGACAGAGTTCAGAAATCCGTCTTAACAAATTGGTGTACAGCGGTGGGATACGACTGAAGGTATCCAGTGTTGCGCACGAGCTAAGGCGTTTTCAGGTTATTCCAACCAGGACACGCAGTAAAGTATTGAATATAACGTTAAAAAGGCCATAGTCCTATCGACAGTATGGAAACGAATACTTTATTAACCTTAAATGCTTCGAAATCTGAAACATTGAAGAAGATGTGTGCGGAGAGAGGGGTTTCCTCTCAAGGCACTAAATTGGAAATGATCCAGAGAATCGTGGCGTGGCAAGAAGCGCAGCTTGACGCTATAACTTCCGAGGACAGTGCAGAAGGTGGTGGGGCTGCTCTCACTGGCAGAACCGACGGTTCTGCCGCTGCACTGATCCATCACGACCACGAGGACAGGGAGGATGTAATGTCTAACGTTTCCTCTGCCAGTGTTGATGGGGAGGCTATGCTTGAATTCAAGAAGCAAGAGCTGCGGTTTAGGCAGCAGGAGCTTGAATTCAGCATAGCCAAACTGAAAATCGACCAGGCAGAAAAACAAAAAGACAGGGATCACCAGTTGGAACTGGCCAAGCTTCAGTTCGCAAATGGGTCCAAGGGTCCTGGACATGGTTCTGGGGCTTCCTCTCATCCACGGTTTCCAAAAGATCTGCTCAGTGTGTATGAGGAACGAAATGACATTATGGACTGGTTAAATGCGTTTGAGTATGCATGCGAGGTTCAAGAGGTTGATAATGCGGATAAGATTGCATGGTTACTCAGCAGACTGCCCCATTCTGGTTGCAGTGCCATTATGGAAATGTCGAAGGCTGAGCGCGCTGATTTTGCAATGTTGAAGCAGACTCTCATTTTAAAGTTTGGGAAGACTCCGACCCAATATTTGAAAAGGTTTAGAGAGTATAAGAAAAAGGAAGGTGGTACTTGGGTGTCGTATGTAGCTGAGTCCCTGAAAAACTTGACTGGCTGGGTTGAAGGTTATAAGGTTTCTACCTTCGAAGGCATGATCAATCTGGTCATGCTGGAACACATTTTTGCTTCTTCTTCCCCGGAGCTTAAGCAGCATTTGGCCGATTCGAAGGAGATAGATCCTAAGAAGCTGGCCATTGCAGCAGATTTATGGGTGTCACATCGAGTGTCCCATAAGGACAAAACTCATCCTGGTAAGCAGGAGGAAGGGAAAAAGTCCAAAGATGTGGAGGGTGGGGAATCTGCTAAATCTTCTTCCCATAAGGGCCACAAAAAGAAAAATAAGGGTAAGCCATCCGAGAACTCACAGGGTAGTGGAGGTTCGCCTCCGAAACAGAACTCTGGTTATAATAAGCCTCCCTACGTAAACAGACCCAATGGGGCTTGTTTTTCTTGTGGAGCAACTGACCATGTGAAGGGGGATCCCCGTTGTAAGGTTAGACCTTTGGGGGTCCACTCCGCTAATCTGGCCTTCTCCTCCTACGAGGAAGAAGAGATTACAGGAGCATCCTTCTCCTCAGACTCATTTCCCAGCGGAATAGAGGCTGAGGTAGTTTTAGTGTCCCTGGGTTCCTGGGAGCCTAAAGTCGCAGAGGCGTATGCTAGGATTCCGGATAATACCAAGCACTACTTTAAAGACAGTGTGCTGATCAATGGAGTGGATACTCCAGCTCTTAGGGATAGTGGGTGCAGTCGAACTGTAGTGGATTCTACCTTGGTAGACTCAGAGGAAGTTGCCAGAGCTCCTCTGATGCCCACTAAGTTGGCTGACGGCCCCCTCCGTATGTTTCCCGTGATCCCTGTTAATCTAACTTTAAATGGTACAGCAGTTAGGATTCCAGTGAGCATTCAGAGAAACGTCCCGGGAAAGGTCTTGTTGGGCAATGATCTCAGAGCTCTAGGGCTCGTAGGAGACACTGCCGAAAGACCCTACACACGGTCTCAAGCACGGGCAGCATTGGCCAAGTCCAATACGCCGCCCCAGCCGAAGGGGAAACCCAAGGCGAAAGGAGTCAACAAGTCCCGACGGGGGAAAGAGAATATTCCCCCGAGCTCGCCTACCACTGCGGTGGAGGGAGTTGGTCAATCGCCCGAGCCTGACGAGGAGGTGGCGATGCCTGAAGTGTTCGACCCCAACGACCATCCTGAACTAAAAGACTTGTTAGTTGAAGGAGGTCCTGATAGGGACGACTTCAGTAAGGGCCAACGTGAGTGCCCATCTCTGGAAGGCCTAAGGAGACAGGCCTGCTCCCAGCTTGAGGGTGAACCTCCTGGGTTGCAAAGGATTTACCAGGAAGGTGGACTCCTTTATAGTGAGCCCACAGAGTCTACAGAAGGAGACCATAGGAGGTTGGTGGTTTCCCTTGCTGTTAGGCCCTTCCTCCTGCAGTTGGCGCATGTCGTTCACCTTGCTGGTCACCTTGGTATGAGGAGGACCAAGCAAAGGTTATCCATGCACTTCTACTGGCCCAAGATGGGGGAGCAAGTAGAAAGTCACTGCAGGAGTTGTGCCGCCTGCCAGTTGTCTGGTAAGGTTGGCGCGACAATCCAAGCTCCGTTGGTACCGCTCCCAGTTGTGGGGGTACCATTTGAAAGGGTAGGGATCGACATGGTTGGTCCCCTTGACCCGCAAACATCCTCAGGCAATAGGTTTATCCTGGTGCTGGTCGACCATGCAACCCGGTATCCTGAGGCCGTCCCATTTACAACTGTAACTGCCAAGCCAGTTGCAGAAGCTTTACTCGGCATGTTCACTAGGGTTGGCTTCCCTAAAGAAGTTGTGTCGGATCATGGCAGCAACTTTATGTCGAAGTATAGGCAGGCTATGTGGAAAGAATGTGGGGTCACCTACAGGTTCTCTTCTGCATACCGCCCCCAGACCGATGGTCTGGGGGGGCGTTTCAACAGGACGTTAACGAGCATGATTGGGGCTCTGGAGGAGCCTCAGAGAAGAGAATGGGATCTTCTTGTTTCATGCTTACTGTTTGCCTACCGAGAGGTACCACAGGAGGGTGTTGGCTTCAGCCCCTTCGAACTTCTGTTCGGTCATCCCGTACGGGGACCCTTAGCCATTGTCAAGGAGGGATGGGAGATGCCCACTCCCCCTGTTACTACCAATGTAGTTGATTATGTGCTAGGGCTCAGAAAACGGATGGTACTTCTGATGGGCTTGGCTAGTGCTAAATTGAAGGCAGGGCAAGCGCTGGTGAAACATTGGTACGACCAGAAAGCTTCCCTCATCAACGTTACACATGGCCAGCAAGTCCTGATCGTGAATCCCATAAGGCCTCGAGCTTTACAGGACAAATGGTCAGGCCCTTACCCAGTGGTGGAGCCCCTGGGTGAGGTTAGCTATTCAGTGGACCTTGGAAGGCCTGGACAGGCTCTAAAAGTGTTTCCCGTGAATAGGCTGAAGGCTTTCGTCCCAAGCGGCGAAATCGCAGCACTGCTATTGGCTTCAGACGTTGAGGAAGAGGAGTCTGAACCTCTCCCTGACCTGTTCCAAAGCAGTCCTTCAGAAAGCTCTTTTGAGGGTGTCCGAGTGGCCCCTCACCAAAATGGACAAGGCTCAGTGGTTTGCCTTGGACATGAAGTAGGTGGAGGGAGGAGACAGCCTCTATCCAGTAAGGTACCAGCGGTACAAGACTGGCCTACCCCCACTACGCAAACCCAAGTGAGAGCCTTCTTAGGACTCACGGGTTATTACCGCAATTTTGTGGCAGACTATGGCACCATAGCTGCTCCTCTGACTGCCCTCACAACTCCGAAGAAACCCAAGAAGGTAACTTGGACTGACAAGTGTGAGAAGGCCTTCCATGGCTTGAAAGACTCCTTGTGCCAGGCCCCTGTGCTCAGGGCCCCTGATTATCAAAGACCTTTTATCGTGCAGACGGATGCCTCTGACACTGGGATAGGAGCTGTACTATCACAAGTAGATGAGAAGGGTAAGGAACACCCTATCGGTTTTATTAGTCGCCAGCTTAAGGACAGAGAGCTCAGATGGTCCACGGTAGAGAAAGAATGTTTCTCTGTTGTGTGGGCCCTAAGGAAGCTGCGGCCCTACCTCTATGGGACCCACTTCACTGTGCAGACTGACCATAAGCCGTTAAAGTGGCTAATGAACATGAAGGGGGAGAATCCAAAGTTGCTTAGGTGGTCCATAAGTCTACAAGGCTTCGACTTCACTATTGAGCATAGGCCAGGTGTCCAACATAGCAATGCTGATGGGTTGTCCAGAATGTTTTACCGACCTGAACAAGAGACTCATCCAGGGGTGGATTAGTTCCCCCTGTCCATAGTCTGGGAGGGGCGAGTGTTAGGAAAGATTTCGTTATTGTAGGGAACTTTCCTTCCATGTGGCAACCCCTAAACTTTTTGCTATTGTTTTCAACCTGTTTTCTTGACTTTGCCAGAGAAGTGCAGCCTTCTGCTGTACTCCTCTGGGCTTTCGCTCCTTTCTTACGGGGAAACTGACATGCCCTTAAGACAGTCAGTACCGGGGAACGCTGTTTCCCGTAGTTTCTTTTATCGTGTCGCCATTTTAGTGCAACACGACACAAGAGGGCACTGTAAGCTAAGTTACAGCTCTCTTGGGTCTCTAGCCTTCTACAGACCCTAGACACTCTTATAGGATGGTTTTTGGATCGGTGCAAGTCATTCAGGGACTGGGCTGGTGGCAGCGATCATTTGGTTTATTTTGAGCTCCTTTTGCCGTTCTGAGCACCTTTTTGCCGCGAACACAAAAGGGTGGCCCGGCTACCCAAAATGGCCGGACCACGAGGCTCCTTTGTCTCGTCCACTGTCCGTCTTGCTCCCTTTACCTTCCCCCGGGTCAGGCGACCCGGGGCCTTCCTTATTTGGGCATGTAGTTTCCCGCGAAACACGGTTGCTTTCGCGGGCTTCTACATGTCGTTTGAGTGCCCCCAGGATGTGGGCTGGGCTGTCTGGTCCCAATACACATCCTGGGTGCCAGAGAGTCTAGGGTGGTGTGAATGCCTGGGACCACTGTGGTCCGTGATTGGTCCACGTATGGTATGTGTGTTGATGAGCGGATCTCCCATTGGCTCCCCTCCGTTTTGGCGCGAAGGGAACCGTGGATAAGAGGGAGCTGGAAACACCACTACCATGTCGATCTCCTGAGTTCTTACGAACCCAGGGATACAGGAGCCAAGTATCCTGCGAACACGAGGCTGGACCGAGGAATCACTGGTGACCCCCTGAAGAACTTCTGCTCCTCATTGCTGTCGTCCGGTGAAGCCCTTTCCACCTAAGATCGAACAAGAAGGCCTGTACTGGCGCTTCGACCTATTGGAATAGCAGGACCAGCTATTCCCGGCACCTTCATCAACTCCTGCTGTAAGCCTTCGGAAGTGTCTCTGGGCCATCCAGTTGACTGACCAGCTTACTAAGGAGGCCTGCTCTGTAATCGCCGACAGGTTGGGTGGTATTCTGAGTCCGGGGCATGCTCACACGCTTCGTTTGCTTAGCAGTCCTAAGCTAGAGGTGAGCGGTGCTCGTTTGGCTTGAATACACCCGGCCGTTCCGTTGCCCTGCGGTGGCGACAAAACTGTGCTTGTTTCTTCGATCGGGACGTCTTTTTACTCTGCACGACGACGAGACGTTCCCTGCTCTTCAGAACCTGCCAGAAGCTGCATCTATCGAGGAGAAGCTCGGGCCTGCTTGCTTCGGGGACCGGTGAGTAGATTAGCTAGGATCTGGTCGCCCTCCTGCAGTGCCCTTTGCTTTTCCCCGCTGTGAATACAGCACCCCTTGTCCGTACTCGCGCCCTGCTTCTGCCTCACAGTGGAGGCTGCGCTAGAGTCGCGGACCGTGTTCTCCTTCATTAGAGCTCCCTACAGAGCTGTTCAACGTCCTCCGAAGAGCTTCACCTTCTGCCCATTGGCACCGGCGTGTGCAGGTACTTTTGAGCGCTAGGCTCCACTCTTCGTGGGGATTGGACTACCATCCAGTTAGGGGCCTCAGAAGGCGGACATATCACTCGCATTGGTTCACACTGCCTGTTTTCCTTCCCCTGCAGGTGGATAACATATTTCGTGCTGCTAATGCTGTGAAACTGTGTATTCTGTATATATATTGGGTGGATAGTGTATGTGTTGGTTTAATATCGTTGTATATTGCTGCTTTTACTGTGGTTATTAGTTTCAAGGCCTTATAATAAATGTGTATCTATTTTTGATATAAACAACTGTTTGGAGTAGTTTGTAAGCGCTCTTGCTTTGTGTGCTCATTGCGGGCTTTCAGTCACCCTCACCCCTCTTGAGACCTAGTCTTGACCGCCGCGATCGCTACCTTGATTGGTCTGGCTTGTCCAGAGGTTACCCTGTTCCAAGTAATTAGGTTGGCCTTCTGAACCTCTGCGCCACCAGGACAGAGTTCAGAAATCCGTCTTAACACCTTCCGATAGCAGAGACGTGATATCTCAATGCTTCTACCAAACCTGAGACCCTTCCTCTAGCATGAGATGTGATATCCAAATCCTTCACATTCCAATCCTGAGACCCTTCCTATAGCATGAGATGTGATATCTCAATAACAGGAGATACGTCCTATAACATGAGATATGATATCCAAGTCCTTCCCCTTCCAAACCTGAGACCCTTCCTTTAGCATGAGATGTGATATCCAAATCCTTCCCATTTCAATCTTGAGACCCTTCCTATAACATGAGATGTGATATCCAACTCCTACCCATTCCAACCTGAGACCCTTCCTATAGCATGAGAAGGGATATCCAATTCCTTCCCAATCCAATCCTTAGACCCTTCCGATAGCAGAGATGTGATATCTCAATGCTTATACCAAACCTGAGACCCTTCCTTTAGCATGAGATGTGATATCCAAATCCTTCACATTACAATCCTGAGACCCTTCTTATAGCATGAGATGTGATATCTCAATGCTTCTAATACAAAACCTGAGATCCTTCCTATAACATGAGATGTGATATCCAAGTCCTTCCCATTCCAATCCTGAGACCCTTCCTATAACATGAGATGTGATATCCAACTCCTTCTATTCCAACCTGAGACCCTTCCTATAACATGAGACGTGATATCCAACTCCTTCCCAATCCAATCCTTAGACCCTTCCGATAGCAGAGATGTGATATCTCAATGCTTATACCAAACCTGATGACCCTTCCTATAGCATGAGATGTGATATCTCAATGCTTCTATCAAACCTGATACCCTTCCTTTAGCATGAGATGTGATATTCAAATCCTTCCCATTTCAATCTTGAGACCCTTCCTATAACATGAGATGTGATATCCAACTCCTACCCAGTCCAACCTGAGACCCTTCCTATAGCATGAGAAGGGATATCCAATTCCTTCCCAATCCAATCCTTAGACCCTTCCGATAGCAGAGATGTGATATCTCAATGCTTATACCAAACCTGACACCCTTCCTTTAGCATGAGATGTGATATCCAAATCCTTCACATTCCAATCCTGAGACCCTTCCTATAGCATGAGATGTGATATCTCAATGCTTCTAATACAAAACCTGAGATCCTTCCTATAACATGAGATGTGATATCCAAGTCCTTCCCATTCCAATCCTGAGACCCTTCCTATAACATGAGATGTGATATCCAACTCCTTCTATTCCAACCTGAGACCCTTCCTATAACATGAGACGTGATATCCAACTCCTTCCCAATCCAATCCTTAGACCCTTCCGATAGCAGAGATGTGATATCTCAATGCTTATACCAAACCTGATGACCCTTCCTATGGCATTAGATGTGATATCCAACTCCTTCCCATTCCAATCCTGAGTTCCTTCCTATAGCATGAGATGTGATATCTCAATGCTTCTATCAAACCTGATACCCTTCCTTTAGCATGAGATGTGATATTCAACTCCTTCCCATTCCAATCCTGAGACCCTTCCTATAACATGAGACGTGATATCCAACTCCTTCCCATTCCAATCCTGAGACACCTCCTATAGCAAGAGAAGTGATATCCAATTCCTTCCCATTCCAATCCTGAGACCCTTTCTATAACGAGATGTGATATCCAACTCCTTCCCATTCCAACCTGAGACCCTTCCTGTAGCATGAGAAGGGAGATCCAAATCCTTCCCATTCCAATCCTGAGACCCTTCCTATACCATGAGATGTGATATCTCAATGCTTCTAATACCAAACCTGGGACCCGTCCTATAACATGAGATACGTCCTATAACATGAGATATGATATCCAAATCCTTCCCCTTCCAAACCTGAGACCCTTCCTTTAGCATGAGATGTGATATCCAAATCCTTCCCATTCCAATACTGAAACCCTTCCTATAGCATGAGATGTCATATCACAATGTTTCTAATAGAAAACCTGAGACCCTTCCTATAGCAAGAGATGTGATATCCAAATCCTTCCCATTTCAATCTTGAGACCCTTCCTATAACATGAGATGTGATATCCAACTCCTACCCATTCCAACCTGAGACCCTTCCTATAGCATGAGAAGGGATATCCAATTCCTTCCCAATCCAATACTTAGACCCTTCCGATAGCAGAGATGTGATATCTCAATGCTTCTAATACAAAACCTGAGATCCTTCCTATAACATGAGATGTGATATCCAAGTCCTTCCCATTCCAATCCTGAGACCCTTCCTATAACATGAGATGTGATATCCAACTCCTTCTATTCCAACCTGAGACCCTTCCTATAGCATTAGATGGGATATCCAACTCCTTCCAAATCCAATCCTGATACCCTTCCGATAGCATGAGATGTGATATCCCAATGCTTCTAAGAAACCTGAGACCCATACCATGGCATGAGATGTGATATCAAACTCCCGTCCTATACCATGAGACTTGATATCTCAATGCTTCTAATTCCAAACCTGAGACCGGTCCAATAACATGAGATGTGATATCCAAATCCTTCCCCTTCCAAACCTTAGACCCTTCCTTTATCATGAGATGTGATATCCAAGTCCTTCCCATTACATTCCTGAGACGCTTCCTATAGCATGAAATTTGATATCTCAATGCTTCTAATACCAAACCTGAGACCCTTCCTATAACATGAGATGTGATATCCAAATCCTTCCCATTCCAATCCTGAGACCCTTCCGATAGCAGAGATGTGATATCTCAATGCTTATACCAAACCTGAGACCCTTCCGATAGCATGAGATGTGATATCTCAATGCTTCTAATACCAAACCTCAGATCCTTCCAATAACATGAGATGTGATGTCCAAATCCTTCCCCTTCCAAACCTTAGACCCTCCCTTTAGCATGAGATGTGATATCCAACTCCTTCCCATTCCAATCCTGAGACCCTTCTGATGGCATGAGATGTCATATCTCAATGCCTCTAATACCAAACCTGAGATCCTACCTCTAACATGAGATGTGATATCAAACTCCTTCCCATTCCAAACCTGAGACCTTTCCGATAGCATGAGATGTGATATTTCAATGCTTCTAAAACCAAACATGAGAACCATCCTATAACATGAGATGTGAAATCCAAATCATTCCCTTTCCAAACCTGAGGCCCTTCCTATAGCTTGAGATGGGATATCAAACTACTTCCCATTCAATGTGATATCCAACTCCTTCCCATTCCAATCCTGATACCCTTCTGATAGCATGAGATGTGATATCTCAATGCCTCTAATACCAAACCTGAGATCCTACCTCTAACATGAAAGGTGATATCCAACTCCTTCCTTTTCCAAACCTGAGACCCTTCCTACAGCATGAGATGTGATATCCAAGTCCTTCCCATTCCAATCCTGAGACCCTTCCTATAACATGAGATGTGATATCCAACTCCTTCTATTCCAACCTGAGACCCTTCCTATAGCATGAGATGGGATATCCAACTCCTTCCAAATCCAATCCTGATACCCTTCCGATAGCATGAGATGTGATATCCAAATGCTTCTACAAAACCTGAGACCCATACCATGGCATGAGATGTGATATCAAACTCCCGTCCTATACCATGAGACTTGATATCTCAATGCTTCTAATACCAAACCTGAGACCGGTCCAATAACATGAGATGTGATATCCAAATCCTTCCCCTTCCAAACCTTAGACCCTTCCTTTATCATGAGATGTGATATCCAAGTCCTTCCCATTCCATTCCTGAGACCCTTCCTATAGCATGAGATGTGATATCTCAATGCTTCTAATACCAAACCTGAGACCCTTCCTATAACATGAGATGTGATATCCAAGTCCTTCCCATTCCAATCCTGAGACCCTTCCTATAGCATGAGATGTGATATCTCAATGCTTCTAATACCAAAACTGAGACCCTTCCTATAACATGAATTGTGATATCCAAATCCTTCCCATTCCAATCCTGAGACCCTTCCGATAGCAGAGATGTGATATCTCAATGCTTATACCAAACCTAAGACCCTTCCGATAGCATGAGATGTGATATCTCAATGCTTCTAATACCAAACCTGAGATCCTTCCAATAACATGAGATATGATGTCCAAATCCCTCCCCTTCCAAACCTTAGACCATCCCTTTAGCATGAGATTTGATATCCAACTCCTTCCCATTCCAATCCTGAGACCCTTCTGATGGCATGAGATGTGATATCTCAATGCCTCTAAAACCAAACCTGAGATCCTACCTCTAACATGAGATGTGATATCCAACTCCTACCCATTCCAACCTGAGACCCTTCCTATAGCATGAGAAGGGATATCCAATTCCTTCCCAATCCAATACTTAGACCCTTCCGATAGCAGAGATGTGATATCTCAATGCTTCTAATACAAAACCTGAGATCCTTCCTATAACATGAGATGTGATATCCAAGTCCTTCCCATTCCAATCCTGAGACCCTTCCTATAACATGAGATGTGATATCCAACTCCTTCTATTCCAACCTGAGACCCTTCCTATAGCATTAGATGGGATATCCAACTCCTTCCAAATCCAATCCTGATACCCTTCCGATAGCATGAGATGTGATATCCCAATGCTTCTACAAAACCTGAGACCCATACCATGGCATGAGATGTGATATCAAACTCCCGTCCTATACCATGAGACTTGATATCTCAATGCTTCTAATTCCAAACCTGAGACCGGTCCAATAACATGAGATGTGATATCCAAATCCTTCCCCTTCCAAACCTTAGACCCTTCCTTTATCATGAGATGTGATATCCAAGTCCTTCCCATTCCATTCCTGAGACCCTTCCTATAGCATGAAATTTGATATCTCAATGCTTCTAATACCAAACCTGAGACCCTTCCTATAACATGAGATGTGATATCCAAATCCTTCCCATTCCAATCCTGAGACCCTTCCGATAGCAGAGATGTGATATCTCAATGCTTATACCAAACCTGAGACCCTTCCGATAGCATGAGATGTGATATCTCAATGCTTCTAATACCAAACCTCAGATCCTTCCAATAACATGAGATGTGATGTCCAAATCCTTCCCCTTCCAAACCTTAGACCCTCCCTTTAGCATGAGATGTGATATCCAACTCCTTCCCATTCCAATCCTGAGACCCTTCTGATGGCATGAGATGTCATATCTCAATGCCTCTAATACCAAACCTGAGATTCTACCTCTAACATGAGATGTGATATCAAACTCCTTCCCATTCCAAACCTGAGACCCTTCCGATAGCATGAGATGTGATATTTCAATGCTTCTAAAACCAAACATGAGAACCATCCTATAACATGAGATGTGAAATCCAAATCATTCCCTTTCCAAACCTGAGGCCCTTCCTATAGCTTGAGATGGGATATCAAACTACTTCCCATTCAATGTGATATCCAACTCCTTCCCATTCCAATCCTGATACCCTTCTGATAGCATGAGATGTGATATCTCAATGCCTCTAATACCAAACCTGAGATCCTACCTCTAACATGAAATGTGATATCCAACTCCTTCCTTTTCCAAACCTGAGACCCTTCCTACAGCATGAGATGTGATATCCAAGTCCTTCCCATTCCAATCCTGAGACCCTTCCTATAACATGAGATGTGATATCCAACTCCTTCTATTCCAACCTGAGACCCTTCCTATAG